>NW_028288613.1:5348960-5977781 GCF_059628265.1 Tinamus guttatus
TATGCTAACTGTTGCTTAAGAAATTTCTTTGTACCAGAGAAACAAACAAACTGAAAGCTTTAAATATCAAAGGGTAATTTACTTGCAGTTCTACATGGACATAAAGGAGTGATAAGGAGCGGCCTCCTCTTGCTGCAGGTGGATCTCAGAGCTGTTTCCAGCATGTCAGCCGTGCCTCCCTGCTATAACTGCCCTGGGAATACATGAGCACGCTGGATTAGAGGCAGTCTGCCTAACTCACCTGAGGGGAGGAAAATGAAGGAGGGCTATTCCTCTGGAAAGGAAGCATTCAGCAAACCCTGATATGACGATATACGCCGCGGCTCGTTGTGCCCCATCCCCTATCTAGGATAGCGGGTCAGAGTTCCCTCTCAGGCTAGAATAGCAGACTCTATAATGGAAACAGATTTTATGTGGCAGAAAAAGTCATGAATAGTCTATGCCAGAGACATCTTAAGGTCAAGAACAGTAAGAATCTCCCAAAGCTTTCTGCTAATTGTCAAACTTGTAAACATATTGTACTGAATAAGCAGCAAAGGTAAAATTTTCACTGTCTTCTAAAGAATTGAGGGACAAATCCTTACTAGGAATCAAGAGTTGCCCTGTAGAGCAACTGAGACTTTGCTCCCAAATGTCTCCCATTAAGCAAAAATAACCACAGTCTACCTGGAACAGCAGTTTAATCATGCTGGAAAACAACCAGTTCCAGTTGCAAATAGGAATATATGGGTTACACTACAAGCAGCCAACCTTTCTGACCCTCCAACAAAAACCTGAAAGCCTTCATAGGGCTGAGAGCCAGAAGACAGAGAGAAGGAGGTCTCTGGAAATGATCTGCAGGTGACAGATGACACAGACAGACCCGCACACTCACAAACACACTGTGAGGTCCCTGCAAGAACACACTGAGCTAAGCACCCAGCTTGTTTCACGTGATCTCCCCATTCTACATGTATATACTATATATTTAATCACTCAACACTGGACTTCCAGACTTGATTAATCTTATGGAAGTTATAAGCAGGTATGCCACAACCAAAGATAGGACTAAAACTTAACCAATCACTCTTCACTTTTTCTGCACACACAAAAAATTGTGTTTTGCTTGTAGCTGCAGACTTCTACTCATTTTGTGTGTGTGTCAAATTTTGATGCTTATAATGCAGTATTGTGAGTTTTTCCTAGGCAAAATATCATCAATGGCATTTTTAAATGGTCAAGTTTGAAAATTTGCCCCTTAGAGACTTGGTAAATAAAATTAGACAACTCCATAACTTAAAAATAGCTCTTTTCTAATTAAAGTGTGATGAAGCTTTCAGCCTATCTAGCTCGGGATGCAGAATGCACAAGCAAGCCAATTAGAGATAGGAGCAAAAACAAAATGGTGTCACAAAAAGATTTACCACATCAGTCCCTCCAGTAGCTGCACCATTTCTGCTGATAAAGGTGGAACAACAGCTACTTCTGCAGCTAAGGCTGAAGCTCATGTTAAGCTGACAAATCAACTTTTTGAGTCTTGGGAGATTCAGCAGAGCTATCAAGAGGCACAAAGACTACTAATGCTTATGTCATACTGCTCAACTCACGCATTTTACCCAGGAGACACCAGATTTTTTGGCTTAAATTTTTTTTTGATTTTTGCATTCTCCTGGGCAAAAAATCAAAGAAGCCCATTAATTCAGTGAGAATTTCACTTATCTCTCTGCTTGATTTTTTTTTGTACAAGACTTGCATGGTTTGAGGTTGAGAAGTATGCTCTGCTTTGATAATGGCACCCTGAAGGATACCACTGGTAGCAAGATGAACATTCAAGAAAATCCCAACTGCTGTTATTTAACACAAATATTCAGTACATGTCAATGCCTTAATGTAAGTGCAAAGACCACCATATATCATTACTCTGTCATTCAAAGAAGTCTACAGAGTAAGTCACAACGAGCAATTCTGCTGGTAACTGAACATGCACAGCACAAAGGCTTGGTCTGCCTCTTGTATACAAGCAAGTACTAATACAGCTAGTAATTATCTGTTAAACATTTGCACACCTTGTGCTCGCCTCATTTACCACTTCTTAGAGGACATGATTACAAGCTTACTTGAACAAATATGCCTGGCTGTCTAGTGGTTTGCATTAGTGGCAATGGTAAGGGACAAATTGATATGGTACTACAAATAGAAAAAGCAATGACTTTTATAATAGATTTTCCTCATGTTGCTCCATCTTTGTATCTCAAAATGTTTTGGAAAATAACGTAGGTTGTTCAGATGTTTGTAAAACCTAAATTTGAAATAAAACTTAAAAGCTAAGCAGTGCTAAAGGACAGTACAAGGTTTTGCAAGCAAATTATTTTTCATGTTAGGTTCAAATTTTCTTCCTTTACAATCCTTTTTGGTCAAAAGCAGATGTGCTTGGACATCTCAGGGCAGCAGTAGAATCACAGAATCATAGAATGCTGAAGGGTTGGCAGGGACCTCTAGAGATCATCTAGTCCAACCCCCCTGCACACGCAGGGACACCTAGAGCACGTGGCACAGGACTGCGTCCAAGCGGTTTTGAAGATCTCCAGAGAAGGAGACTCCACAACCTCTCTGGGCAGCCTGTTCCAGTGCTCTGTCACCCTCACTGTTAAGAAATTTTTCCTTAAGTTCCTGTGGAACTTTTGGTGCTTCAGTTTGTGGCCTTTCCTCTAGTTCTGTCGGTGGCCACCGGTGAAAGAGGCCAGCACCATCCTCCTCACTGCCTCCCTTGAGGTACTTCTAGACACTGCTCAGGTCCCCTCTCAGCCTTCTCTTATCCAGGCTGAACAGGCCCAGCTCCCTCAGCCTCTCCTCATAGGGCAGATGTTCCAGGCCCCTGATCATCCTTGTGGCCCTGCGCTGGACTCTCTCCAGCAGGTAACTTGGTAAAGAATCAGTATGTGTGTAATGAGACAGCACTCAGAAATGAATGTGAGCGATAAAATACAAATCCAGATACAAAGTTCTAGGATTCAGATTAAGAGGTTTCTTTTACCCAAGTGTAGAAATGTTTCCCACCCAAAAGGTTAAAAACTGAAACTAAACTCAGATTGTAAACATGGGGCTATTCAAATATAGAGATTTAATTTTGGCTTAACAGTAGTATTATAAAGAAGGAAGGATAAATAAAAGCCTAAATAGCCAGAGGAACTGTGAAGAACTATAAGACAAAAAAAAAAAAATTAAGATGTAGCTAAATGTAGAAGGATGATGTCTAGTTAATTAAGGAGTCTAGTTAATGCAGGAGAATGGAAAATAAGAGCCAGGGCATGACATTCCAGAAAGTGATAAATCCCAGAAATATATCACAGATTAAATGAAAAAAAAAAAAAAAGTTGAAAAAAGAGTAGAGTCTTCACAGGTACGATCAGAAAAGGTTTCATGCAGTAACCACTTGTATAGTCTACCATTATGGATGTGGTAGAGAAAGTGGCCTTACTTGAGGAAACAGAAAGCAGCTTATACAGGGATATACAGGGTAGCTGAAATCCTGTATAATTACCACTTGGCTTTTCAGAGGAGGCAGAACAAAGGCTGACATTAGATTCTCTAAATCACTGGATTAGAACTAGCTGCAACACACAGTGAGAGCAGCTGCTTTTGACACGAGAGGACGTCACGGTCCTGGACGAGACCTTCGGTTACGAGGGAATCACTGCAGACTCAACGCTGGACATCGGAACCAGGGAGAGAGATTTCCTAAACTGTTAAAAAGCAAAGAAATAAACAAAACCCCATAAATTCTCAAGGCTAAGGATTGATTTTCCATTTGCAAATAACAGAGGAAATATGTCAGAAGAAATGTTACTAAATATCCAAGAGAGATTTCTCACTGACTGAGAGCATTCTGCCACTAGACTGCTGATACCTGTATTTGTGCTTTTGTCTTATCAAAGACGTTTTCAAAGACCTGCAGCGTAAGCAGGCATGTGCAATATAAAATCTGCTTTTTCCTGGGGCCAGCTTTTTTTCTGGGCTCTGAAAGGATTGCTCTGATACAAATCTACATCTATGTGTGCCTGCTGCATTAGTGATCATATGCAGTGGCCTGTCTGCTGTGGGAGATTATGGGGATACTGCAGGCAGGGGGCACGGGATCAGCCAGGATGTGGACAAACTTCAAATTGCTGACTACACCCCTGACTGAAGTCTATATAAATTATGTCCACCACATTCCCATCATTTATTTCTTTTGTCATTCCTTCAAAGAACTCAGTCATATTCTGCCTGACAGGATTTATTCTTGGTAAAACCATTGCTGATCTTCTTTTAATACCCCTTTCTCCTGTAAATACCCAGTGCTTTCATCCCTAATGATTGATTCTCATATCTTAACTTTCAGTAATATATCTGAGGGTAGCTATTGAAAAGCAAGTTTCATCTGCCAAAGCAAGCAGAGAGAAGAACTCAGGTGGCTCTATTCTTAAATGTCTATGTATCTTTTTATCGTCTGCTAAGGTACAAACAGCTCATCGTTACAACAACGGCTAGAGAGGACGAAAATGACTCAGTCAATTTTGAAGGAGAAATCCAGTGTCCAGAAATACAAGTTTGATTTTGTGGAGCATAAACAGAAAAAATAAAAAACCAAAAAACATAAGGTTTTCACAGATATTCTTCTGCCAGAGAACCATTTTCCAACCCATGCATCAGTACTGGAATACTACAGCTAATGCACCCATGCTGATAAATGTAGTGGCTTCATTCTAATACAGGAACCTACCTTTTGCAGCTTCATGTACTAAAATAGGTTAATTCACCATATTTGAATGGTGACATTTTTATGATAAAATTGCATGCAATTTATGGTATTCATATTCAGTCAGTCACAAAGAGTTTTATTTCTTCCCATTTAAAAACACAGAGCAAAAGCATGACTTGGTACCTGCTCTTGCTAATACAAGTCTGCGTGACGGTGTCTTCTCTAGAACTCGCCACTGCAATTCCGTATCAGCATTTTGTAGGTCTCCCTATTGCACTGATGAAGAAACTCCAGTTAGTCTGGAACTCGGCTGCTGAAATTTTGACTGACACCATGCATGAAAATCACATTACCCTGGTTGTAAAAAACCTTCTCTGGCTACCTGTAAAGTACAGGATTATGTGTAAAGTCCTAGTTATTAACTTACAAGTCCTTAAATTGACTTGGTTTTGAATACCTCAGAGACATTCTGGAACCATACATCCCCAGTCGTTTTCTTTGGTCTCAGTCAATTGGATTAGTTCTTTTTGGCTGAAGACATTGAGCTACAGGGCATTTCTAGTGTTTGCTCCCTCCTTATGGAATTCATTAACCATGGAGGTCAGACTAACTGATGCTCTAACATGCTCTACATCTAAACTTACAGCATACATTTTCAGATTGCTTATTGAGATGTATGAAAGTTATATTATTCTATCTATAAGATTTCTATAGTCTTTTCACACATGTACACACATAGAAGTCAGTATTTCAGAGCTATATTTAGTATTTAGTCTTCTCTTTGGATTATTTTCCACCCTTGCTCTACAAAAACACACAAACAAACAAAACCCACTCTGTAATATTGCTATTTTACCCAATGACATTGCAAAAATCCACAAAGAAAATACTTGGCAGATGGCAATGTAACACTTAGACATGACATTCCTATTTTTAAAGCCTAGTTGATGGGATGATCTAGATCAACATTTCCAGGAAGGACAGCAGGTGAAACAGAGAAGAACTTCCTTTGTATGTCTCTTACTCAAGTGCTGTGAGTCTGTGCTTTTAAAATACTTACAACCGGGTTTTCCTTTTTTTCACCAGTACACGAGCAAAGGCTTTAGCGGATCTGCAGCACAGCAAATGAGCACTGAATTCAGGCATTAGATCAAATTAAGCTCTAATTTGAATAATTAATAAGGTTAGATCAGATCATAATTTTACTGTATTAACAGGCATTCTAAGTCTTTATTCTATTTTTTATTCTTATCTGACCCTTGTGTGGTGTGAGGATATTTACATTCCACAGTGGAACTGTAGGTGGACATACATATAGGCAAATTATAAAAGATAACAAACTTAAAAGTCTAAGCGATGAGATGTGCAGACTACAGCTACTTCATCTTAGGCAAAAAACCTGAAATAGTTTATGAGAGCAAACGATGTAAACCAAAGGGAGAGGCATGGGTGCATCTGACCTATAAACGCTCTCCAAATATTGGGATATCACACTAAGAACAATCAATTCCTTATCAGGAGTATATGAATAACTCTGTCTTGGGCTCACAAGCCAACATTTATGGGTATATGTCATCACTTTGAAAAATAAGAGCTGCTTCTATAGACTTGTAAGACAGACTGGTGAATTTGCCTGGTTTAAATTAGCCTGAGTGGTTCATGATGGTGTAAGGAGGGAAAAGATATTTTAATAAAACCAGCCAAATCAAACCTTCCTTGCCCAATCGACTTTTCACAGAACAGGTTGACAGGGTATTAAAAGCTGTTCCATTGCTTTCTGCATGTGAAAAGGGTGCCTAGCATCTAGATTTAATAGTGCCCTAAATAGCTAATTTATTCTAGCTATAGCTTTAAATTCTGTTTTTTCAGAGAATATGAGTCTTACAAAAATGGTTTCCATGCAAATCAAAACCAGCTGAAAGCTTGCCAAGGCCAAGATGTAATTTAAGATGGCATTTAAGCCGCTCTGTCTTTTCTGCCTCTAGAGATATCATCATAAAATAAAAGAATTCATCAGGTAATGTTTTCTTCATTATTGAACAGCACAATTCTGAAGTGAAAAAGATAATTAGACATACAGTGCTGTCGACACATAGTTTATGAGGAGATTCTGATTAATTAGCTATGGTAAAAGGTTTTTATATAGTCATAATTAATTTATATTTCAAGAAAAAAGGCAAACAGACAGTACACAGATTTTAATATTTTTTTCCTGTGACGGATTTATCAAAGTAATTTTGAAGTTCTGTTGAACCTACTGCACTTCACTGTTACTTTGTAAAGCAGCAAACTGAGATGTAAGAGCACAACTGATGTTGACTTTCCTGGGAGTCAGACAGCCTAACAGCCTCACACCGCTTGGAAAAACGCACTTCTTATCCCTGCAGAACCAACAAACAAAATCACTGTGAGCCACCCACCAAGACACACTTTTGTCTGGAATACACTTGAATCAGCATTGCAAAGTTTGGAGGTAGAACACAGGATGTCTTCTATCACCCTTTCTTCTATTGAACTGACACGGTTTATAGTAAGATTAAGGTCAAAACTGATTATTTAGGATTTACTTTATTTTTGCTTATTGAATATTAGCATTTAATTGGTTAGACTTATTGTCTTCATATAACAGCAAGTTAGCTCTATACTGGTGATCATACACAAATCAAAACTCCCTAATTGACCTCACAGTCTACATGACCAAAGACAGAACATTTGGTCCATCTTCTGCACATTACTACTGGAATAAATCTGAACTAAATGGGAGAGATGAAAACTTCACTAGTTTTAGAGGCAAAAATCTTTAAATTTCATCACTGCGTTTTCAGGAATTTTAGCCATAGCACCTATGTACTATGTATAGGCAAATACTGGTTTAAAGTAATTTGGGAATCTAAAAGTTTTTATGAGACAACCAAATATTTAATTGAGAAAGTCACATTACTTTGTTTGGATATGAAGCTGAAGGTTCATGCAGTCACCAGAAATAGCTAAGGGATTTCTAACCAGCAATTGCTTTTAGTCATTAGTTCCGAGAGTTTCAGAGGTAAATCCTTCTCTTGAGACCTTCAGCAGCCACTGGAGACAGCAGGAGTCTCTCCAGGATACTCTGCCTCAGCCCTCTGACGATGACCAGGCACTGACTAGGGCAAAATTACCAAGACTGTAAAAAAAAAAAAAAAAAAAAAAAAAGCTGTTTCTTCTCTTTTTCAGCAAGAACCTTAGTGATAAATAGTGATAAATATTAGTCTAAAAAATTCCTAAACTGCAGGAATATTCCACGGGTATATCCATTCAATTTCCATTTAAGCTTACTCAATGCAGTGTATCACTCAGAATAATTTGGAACCATAAAGAAACATTACGACATATAAGATTCTTGAATAAATATTTCTCAAATAACTGTTAGCACCTAATTATATTAACTTACAGTAATTACTGATGTGATTATGAAATTGAAGATTAACCTGAAAATGCAGACTGACTAGTCTATTTTTATGACAGCAATACAGTAATAGCACATGCATTTGGGCTTCTGTGGGCACAAGAAAACTTAAGGGTTACTTTAACTTTTGTTTAGGAACCTAATCTTGCAGCACATGGGAATATCTGACTAGACAGCACCTTCGGAATCGTGCCTGACACTATGCTGCATTTTACTGTTCTTTGGTCTTCTATGTGGCACAGAAGTGAGAAGAAATAGGTCTTAATATTTTCCAGTCAAAATTGTGGAGTAATTCTTGTCAGAATTTGATTTTTGTAGGAAGGAAAAGCAGCAAAGGAAAGCTAACGAGTTTTGCTAAGGTTCAGACTTAGGCAGAGGGGAAGAATGGGTCCAACTATCAACCCAAATGCTTTTAATTATGTATTTAGGAAAAACTCTTGAACATTAAGGACAATGAAGCAGTTGGAACAGGTTGTATGAGCTGATTGTGAACCCTCCAGCTTTGCGGGTCTTTAAGATCACACTAGAAAAGAAAAAGGTAAATAATGACATAGGTGAAGCTTCCTTTGGGCCAGGAAAGATGGATTAGATAATTTCTCAAGTTCCTTCTAGACTTAAGTTTTTATGAAGGTGTGTAAACAAAGAGGTTCAGTGTTTTTACCTATAAAGCTTATGATTGCAAGTTTTAAAAATGCAACAAAAGAAAGGGACACAAAATAATCACTTTATTTAGTATATGAGTATAATTCAGCTGACTCTCCATACTCTGTGACTATGGACAGTTTTGCCATAAATCTGTGTTTTAATATCACCAACAACTAAAAACATTATCAACATGTCTTGGAGTCATAAACAGGTAATCTCTCTGAAGCTAAATTTTCAACAATAGGAAAATGATCATTTACTTATTGTGCTACTTTCAATAAATATCATCACTTTAAACTACAAAGATAATAAACTATATGTGTAAAGGGCATGTGTCTCATATCTAAAAAGTAACAAAGCAGTAAAGATTATTACACGTGTACGGATAATGTATTATTTGTGTGTCATTTCCACTACTCTTTCTTTTCCAAGTTAAAGTATAAAAAACATGTGATTAGTTATGACACTTTATGTGTTAGCTTTTACCCAGATAAATGTCAGATTTAGATAATCCTATAGGATCTACGTTTCAAATGCCTAGAAACATGACTCTGGAAGTTTAAGAAAATATATACATACATAATATTGAGATTAGTGTACCAAATAACACAGTCCTGCAATAATAAAACATGGGGCAGAATTGAGCTTAGCAAGCACCTCCAAACATTGCCTATGTGAATTCCTGGTAACCAAGTGTATGATGAAGAAGATTGGATTATTCAGTAGAGACAACTATTAAATATGTTACTTTTCCCTAATCCATCTCTGTCTTAGCATTTATTTTATTTTATTATTTATTTTTGGTGTCATAAGAAAACACGTTTGTAACTTTCAGGAAGCTAAAATAAAGTGTATGTGACTCCCAAGAGAAACAGCTGTTTTGAGAAAGACAGATTTTTTTTCTATTCCAATGCTTGGATTTTTGCACCGGTAAATAATTTACTTTTTCTCTACTATGCTTTCCTGATGATTTTTTTCCCCCATTTTAAATACCAAGATCTATATAGTGCTCTAACAAATACGCTTAAGGATAAATACAACTGCTGTAGAAGGTGAAACACTTTTCTGCTATAAGTTGAGGTTCTATCAATCTTCTTTGCTCCACATGAGCTAGACCTCTGTTAACATCCTGCAAGTCTCACGGGGTCTCATTTTTATCACACAAGCCATTCTTGGGAAATGAACCTGGAAAGCAAATTTTGTACTTAATCTTCAGACATTCAAACCCTTTTTCAGAATGATTTTTCCTCTTGAATTCTGCATTTAAGACACAAAGTTAAGAGTACTACAGTGCTACCTTAAAGGGATAATCTGTAGGTTTTGCAGAGCACCTCAGAGATACAAACAGTATCTTGATATGTTCTGAGCAGGTTGCTGTGTGGGAAGGTTACTGTAAAGAAAGAGAAGATCCTGGGTCCTGGCAATTTGTTCTTTTGACACAATGTCCTCGTCAGAACTGGAAAAGTAGAATTCTTTATATGACCTCAAAAAACTTTATTTGATTTTTGGAGAAAGTCACATCACCTCCAATTTTAACAGAAATAGATATTCAATATCACTACCTAAAGGGAGCAAATATAGCATAATATAGGATAAATAAATATATATTAAACCTGACAGAAGCCAACATAATGCAAACAGGTTATATAAGAGTTTCTTGTCTCACCACTGCTTTCATCCTGCTCTTTTCATTTCATGACTCATTTACTGCACATTTCAGTTGTTTCCAAAAGACACACTGTATCACCCAACAACCCCTAAACACAAAATATTTTAATAATTCTTTACATTAAGAAGTTGGCAAGCTGAGTGCATGAAATGAGCATAGCAGAAGCAATCAAGCTTTCTAATATGAAACAGAATTTGATATTGGATATGCAGAAAGAGAAGCATGAACAGCAAGGTTAACCTTGTACTCAAGATCTCTCTTCCTCATTACTGCTAAAATCTATTGGCTGCTGATGGTTAACTCACAAATGCAAAAATTACACACCTGTCTGCCAACTATGCACAGCTGCACAGATCCTGCTGCTGATCCAAGCATCCTCAGAATGCAGCAGTCAGCTAACAGAGAAATCTGAAGCATTCTTAGAAACCAATATTTAATTTGCCCAGAGCTGCCTGAAACTCATCAGAGGCACCCAAGTCTTTGGTCTTCTTGACTGACAGCACTGGACTTAGCTCGGTATCCCCGGCCATCCAGTTTCAGTATTTCTGAAGTTCATCAAGGGCCTGATACAAACCAAGCTGGTTTTGAATCAGACACCAAAACAGACAGGCTGGAAGAAGCACCCACAATGATATCTACCCACAGTGTAACAGTGGAAAGTAAGGAAGGTACAAACCTAAAAAAGAAAAGAATCCTAAATGCGCATCAGATACAGCTCTTCTGTGCACACACTGAGAGATACACTGAGAATACGTGACTGGGGCTTCTTTATGCTGTGAAACACAAGTAACTAGATATACCAAGAATTTAGAGAGGGATTTCAAGACTGCTCAGCACTGCTTTAACTTCTTCTCTGAATATCCTCTTCTAGGATATCCATTTCCTCCACGGGGCAAAGCTATGCATTTTTGAAGAAAGGAAAGATGACAAGAATAGAATACACTGCATACTTATAACATAAAGGACTGGCTACTAAGAGATAAGGGTGATAGTGAGGATGTCTCCATCTCTCAAACCATTGTCTTCTTTTGGAAAACAGCTGTTTGCAAACTGCAAACAGGCAAGACAACTCTGAATGAGAAAAGAATAGGGTTCTGTGTATTGTAAGCATCATATCTGTTTTTTAACTACATCCCCAAACCACTAATTCTCTACGTTTTTAGAGAATTACTGTTGAAAAATAATGAGTTATTAACTATGGTTTAAATGTGTCAAATTATGATGATCTGCTTGACACACATTTTCTGTGCAGAACAGGAGAAAACAATTTCCAAAAAGCTTCTTGATTTGCCACCAAATTCTTCTTTTGTTTGAAGAAATATTTTCTCTTGAAGTGTTTATAAAAGGCCACTTAACATATAAAAAAAATAAATAGCACCTACTTAACAATGTGTATTCAGCAGTCTCCTTCATTCAAAAAGAGAAGGTATTCAAGAACTACCTTACCTTTCGCACAGACTACACTATCTCAAAGCACCCTAACATGCTTTGTAAATATAATTAACAACACAGCATGTCAACGTTGACTACTGACATATACCTTCACTTCTGAAGAAGTCAGCACTCGGCAATAGTGTGTAAATGTTTAAAATGAAGTGGAGAATCAGTTATCTGTCTAGGAGACAATTATAATCGATCATGACTTGGAATCTGATCAGGACCAAGCACTGAGGTTTACAACTGACTCTTATTGTTGCAAATTCCCTGGCTTCTGGGATAGCTAGCACCCGTTAGGAATATAATGTGTGATAATGCTTGGCTGAGTGACTCCATCAGAAGCAGGGTGCAATGAATAATCAGAGGAGAGCTCAATCTTCTTCACCAAATTCCTCATTTGTTATAGTTCAAATGCCAACTACACACAGGCCGCTCTGCAGTTTTGGGGTGACGTAGGCAGACCGGTGACAGGCACCACACAGGCAGACATGGGACAGCCCATAGAAGAGAGGTTTGCTCTGGGAGTGAAGGAATCCCAGGTACCACAGCTGGAGTTGGGGGTGGCTGCAGTCCTTCCAAGGCCCCACAAGCGCTGAGCAAACCAGGTCAGTGAAGGAGAAGTGACACCACAAACTCATAAACACCTACATAGTGTAGGACTTTGCATTGGGTTGTCTATTGAATACATAAAATATATAAAATACTGTTATCTGTTGCCTGCACTGCTGACCATACTGTTACTGGCTGAGTTATTGGCTGGTACTGTTGAGTAAAATCCATGGCTTAACCACTGGGCTCTGATATGCATATGTCTTTTTTTTTCTGTTATATTCCTCACTTGACTATACTTTTTTTAGCTTTGTTGTAGATGGTCTGGTGTTGATTGTCTAGCATTGTCTAGCATCCATCACATGTGTAGAACTGCTTAGCTCTGATAAATTCTTATACTTCACAAACGATGATCTCTCGAGTTCAGTGAAACTAACCCCAGAATCTGAAAGAATCCCAGATGTCCCTCTATTGGTGTATCACAGCCGGCTGCAGTTTTCAAAGCACATAGAAGCTGCACTACATCCTTACTAATTTTAGCTCTGAAAGGGTTATCAGGCAGCTATGGGCAGCTATAGGCAGTCCTCTGACCATCACCTGATATATTACTACAATACTGTGTATGCTAAAACCAGCTTGCTGTAGCTATTGCAGCTGAGGAGACCCATCACATTGGAAGAATGTCTAGCTGGTGATTTAGACTATCAGTGTGGCCTGAGAGCATGGGAGTCTGAAAAAGGGCTAGCACAGGATACAGCACGAAGTCTCTTAAACACAGCACAAGGCATTTCACCTAGAATTCATAATGACATTATGCCTCACGAGTTCTGTTTTATGAAACAAGAAACTGTGTTTACTTTGCTGGGTTATAAAAGAGCAAGTGAGAATTCTTGGGTTGTTCCAAAAATGTAAAGCAGGATCAGCAGTAAAAGATGTTGAAGCAGCAGCATTTCCCTGAGAAGCAGCCAACTTAGAAGTGGAATATGGATTAGTGTCATCAGGAGCAGCTGAAAGAGCTGCACAGGCAGCCTCTGATGGAGCACTTTCCTCATGCATCATTCTGAGGCTGCACAGCAGAGCCACTCAGGAAATCAGAGCTGAAAAATGTTGTCCTGAACTATCAAACGGACTTGCATCTCTCTCCCTATGCTCTGAATTTTACATGTTGGTGAAAAAAGATGAATGAGTATCTTTTATAGAAGGTGTAACTGTGATTTTTGCAAAATAAAAAAAGTCGTTCAAACACCGTACACAGTGATAGCAAAAACTACAGTCTGTGTGACACACAGAATCTTCTCAAAAGTCTGCAATTCCTTGTCAGACAGGGAAAACGAAAGCTCTCTTTAAACAATTCATTCACTCTCTTTTAAAAATCATCTTCTAATTGTGAAAATTGTGGCTGGCAAGTTCTAACAGGTTCAGATATAATAGGGAAAAACTCATTGAATTTTCTTCTTTAATGTGTAATTTTGTGATGACCCCAATAGTCTTATTAATTGTAATCAAACATGAAATATGTTAGAAATTAGTCTTCCACCATTAATTCAGTGGGAGCATTAATTTCAATCTCTATCATTTTAACTGACCAGTAAGTTTAAAAATTACTGAAGGCATTGAAGAGAATGAGTGACAGTCTGACTACAAATGACATTTTTCTTAGGAAATCAACATAAAAGACAGTAACCAATATTTATACAGTAAAATGTATACAGTAAAAGAAAAAGGAAATTCTGGAAGTCTAGGTTTACCTTCTAATATGTCCCAAGAGAGGCACCTGAAATTGCAAGTGAGAGTATATTTTTGAAAACATAAGTTTCTATTTCCAAAGCACAGAATTTTATTATTCTTACTAACTTTCAGAAGATGAAAGAGCCTTAATTATTCACCATGCATACTCCAAACCAGATGTCCAGTTTTGTTGGTCTTGTTTGGATTGAGTTAATTTCTTTATTTCTGTCACTTGAGTTTGCTCCTATCCATCTTTCTGTGTCTTATTAATGTTCTGAAAAAAAATGGTCATTTAATCAAAAAAGAAAAAAGGTCTTGCAATATAACTATCTGTAGTATTTACTGCTAGCACCAAATGACCTTCATGCCAGCTAAGGAGCTGACATTTCTTAATTTTTATAAAACTCTCTCAGTCATTCTAGACTGCCTGGTATCTTCCTCCTGCCTAAAGTGAAATAACTTACAGAAACACGAGGACCAAAACTTCACAGGAATTTCAGGTAAAGTTATCATACTGAAACACCTCCTTATTCCTAGACTGCCCTAGACCGCCCCTTCCACGGTTTAAAAAACAAAAACAGAAAACCATGGGATTTACCACTTAGCATGTCCTGGGAATAGGTGAAAATAGCAACAAATCTGACCCGAGAGTCCCTTTATCCCCCCTGGAATACTACTTTTTGCCACTGGGAGACTGGTTAAAACTTTTATCCCCTTCTCATGGTTAGGAACAGTGAGGAAGCAAGATAAAACTCTGGGCGGTAACACTATCAAGAGGAAGATTATTATTCAGGAGCTCATACCTTCCAAAACAGCTCTTTGGCTACTGACCACTAGCCTCAAAACAGGGTCATGGGCACTTAGAAATAGTCAAACTGACCGTAATAGACATTTGTGCATTTAAATCAGCCATTTTGATTTTATAATTGCAAGTCTAATCAGAATTCAGTGTGTGTAATAAAATTTAGAAGCCCCCCCCAAATGTCTCATAGCAGATTGCAAATTTTAATTTCCTGACACTCTGTGGATGTCAGAGAAGGGTTACTGTGATCCCTACATCTTTTAATATGCCCTAAAGATAAGTGAATCAAGATGAAAAATTCCATGAACCACAGGCAACCTCATTATCCATACTCTCTGTGCTGTTCATTTCCCAAGGACTATTCTATGTGAGGAAGATTATCTAGATCCTATGTTTATTGTAATAACACAGATCTATAACGCATCTGCATTCTCCCCTTTCTAAACTGTACTCCCCCTGTTGGTGTAATCTAAGGATGGCCACTTGTCTGCATCAGAAAAGTATAATAAATGCCTGCATTTGTACACTTCATTCTACGTTTTTAGTAAAATACAAAAAAAAATCCAACAGAATTTTATATTCTCTTAAAAATGAATTAGACCTTAACAGATAATTCACATATATATAGGTCTTGGCTAACTCATATTGTTCTAAAATTCAACAAACTCTAAGAAAATCTCTTTTTATACCATCTTTTGCATATGTCATTTGCCATTTATATTTGATGGCCTTAAGGAAAAAAAAGTTACAAAAAGATATTAATGCAAGTAGATAATAAAGCTGCATTCTATAAATCTATAGCAGCTTACAGTAATCATTAAAGCATGCAAAACTCTTTCATCTATTCAAAAATATGCAGTGCACAGAATGCCTGCTAAGGTGCATGACAAGTCAGAGTTAAATATATATTAATAAATGAATTAGCTTCATAAATAATAGCCATAATGACATTTTAGGAGACAATAAGTCTGAGGATTGTCAGAAAATGGTTGATGTATGAGCTTCACGTCTCAGTGATTCTTCAAAATGAATAGGCTTTGCGAGATAGTTCAGACCCACGACCAGCCTATTTCCTTGAATAATTTACTTGTTGTCAATTTGTACAGCCACATTACACATGCAAATTGTGCTGCCTGTGCAAACACCACTTGGAGATGATAAAAACAAATTTACGAAGGCTATAGAGGAAGGATTTATTTCACTTTCTCGCCCAGGTCAAGCAATACATGTATCTGACGATTGTGTGTACCCAATTTTGTTGTAATTATATCAGCAAATTATTCTTTATAATCTTATTATTTTTAGCAGTCTCCTTGTGCTTGGGATAATTAGCTTTCTTCACTCAGTGTAAAAACAATTCAACTTGCCAGCTAGGCAGGGCACAGCTCCATTATCTGTTTTGGGTTTAAATTTATTCCCTATATTCTTGGACACTTTGTGTAAATTAAAAATTTCATAGTCCCTAATACTGTACACGCTGTTCATTCAGTGATGAATTAAGGTCCCTAAACCTCTACGTTTGCTATTAGATATCTCACCCACTTTATATGTTAATCTGTGCTAATGAATTCCACAACCCCTAGCCACAGCGAGATGACTAAAATTATTACCACTTACAGAGATATGCCTTTTTCATTTAAAGTTCAATTCAAATTGCTCCCATAAACAGTCTGCCACACAAAGATACCTCCTTTAAAGAAGAGTTACTTACCTGTAAGTAGAGTTCTCTGAAGGTAGCATTATCTTTGGATACACATTCCTACGGCACGTGACCCCTGGCTTGTGGCACAGGGGAGTGGATCCATCCCTTGATAGCTCAGACTTTTCCCTTGAGGCACTTCATTACCTCCGCAGCTCCTGTGTCTCAAGGGTTATTTATACCCCATCCTGTCAACAGGGCTGCCCGCTCCCTTCGAGGCAGGCCCGAATCCGGGCTGAGGAGCAGAGGGGCTCCTTGGAGAGGCACCTGTTCTGCTGGCAGAACATTCCTACAGCGGCTTTGCACGGAGCCAGGTTCAGGTGAACGGCCCTCCTCTCCAGGCAGCTGCCTGGGAGCCTCTCATTCATGGCAAGGAAAAGAAATCCTGCAAAGCAGAGAGAGGCAGAAAGTTACAAACAAGCTGGCCTTACACTGCATTTGTAGCACAACAACCACAGTCACCGCGATGTCACCTTGCCCATGGTGTAGCTACTTGAACTTCAGAGTCTGGATACATGACCAGAATCCTGTGACTCCCAAAGGAAAGGAATTTAATATCCCTG
This sequence comes from Tinamus guttatus, assembly GCF_059628265.1. NCBI lineage: Eukaryota > Metazoa > Chordata > Aves > Tinamiformes > Tinamidae > Tinamus > Tinamus guttatus. The sequence continues at coordinate 5,366,215 of NW_028288613.1, forward strand.
TTTTCCCAATAAAGAGCAATACCCTTTGCTAAGCACTTGTGATTCAAACCAGTAGAGGGCAATGCTATACATAGAGACTAAACACACAAGCATATGTATTTATACTTATGTACATAGAAAGTGCTCATTACAGTAGCTTGAAAATTCAGTTGATACTTATATAAATGAAACAAGACACACTTAAAATACTATGCAGCGTATCAAAGCTAGCCCTTCAAAGTTCAATCAATACAAAATAAAAGTAAAAAGATCGTGATGCTTCCCCAAAATATAGGTCTTTACTGCAGTACAAATACTAGATTATTTTTTTCCTAATATTCCTGGAAAGTAGTTAGTGTTGTTTGTTTTACAAAATGAAACAAGGACAGGTTAGGTACCCTGTCCTAACTCCGTGTCCGAACATCACGCAAAGCAACTCTTTGCTATCAGGCCCACTCTCACGCTTCTAAACGACCTCAACCTATACACAAAGAAAAACTCTTCCTGAAAGGCTTTCTGGCTCCTCTTGTGTTAAAAACAAAATCAGATTATGAGCATTTCATTTACAGATATGGCAGATGGCAGTTTCTCTGCTACTGCCAGAGCAGACAAAAAACTGTGCAAGATCTCAATGCACTATAGGGAGTTTGTGCCTGTTACAATTGAAATTGAATTCAGGATCTTGAAATTTGTCCTATAAAGTCCCTCAGGAAGGGATGATCTCTATCTGGCAGTGAACTATCTGTCTGCAGCTCATTTCATATAGTCATGCCATATACTCCAAGTAACAAATGCAGTTGCTGCAACCCAGGTCAGCAAGCACCAGACTTTTCAGGTCCCAAGCAGCTCAGGAAACACCAGGGCAGTTACCACGAGCTGAACTTCCCACTGTGCTGGTGCCTGAACAGGTTAGTTTAAGATTAGTTTGCGCTTATCTACAACTCAGTCATACTTTCAAAAAAAATATGTTTAGAATCCAGACCAGCATCTTTAAATGCTTAAACACTTTTTGCAAATATGCTTTATAAGATTAACTAGTCTAATTGTTATACAATCTTTGGTTTGAAAAATCACCTGAAATCTCTTACAGCCCTTCAAAGGCGACTTAAGTTTGCTGACACTGCTCCCCCTGTTCCTGTTTATTCCCTTCTTGCCTACATACACGTCCAGCATCACCCATGCAAAGCAAAATCTCATGTTATTGAATCAGTTCCTGAACTGCCATAATGTGGAGGTGTGGAAATCAGAATTTTCCTATCTAGGACACAGGACTGAAAGCTGTAGTGGCTCAATAATTTGATCAGATATCCCTAACTGAAGGGATGTGATGTCTGTAATGAAGGATTACCTTTCCTAAGACAGGCCTAGACGTTCTAGTCTTTCAAGTTAGTCTGCCGCCAGTTGATGCCCTGAAGAGTCCAAATGGGATCAAATCCCACAGGGTTTATATCTGCAGTGGACAGGGTTGGCTGGAGAACCACGTTAAACTCATTTCACCTTTGAGGAACTGAAGCTGCCAGGTACTTTGCAACGACTCACAGGAGGTCTCTGGCAGGAAAGGTAACCACCTTGCATCTCCCAAGTCTCAATCCAGCATTTGAAACACACGGCACTTCTTCCTCCCTGAACACTAACTTGTGTCCTGACACTTTAGAGATCCCGTTTTGCCAAGAAGCAGACAAAGCAACTTGCTTACATGCTGTTGCTTAAAAACACGGTCATTTCTTTCTGCACCTATGGAGAGAATATTCATCAAAATGCAAACCTCGGGGAAACAGGGACACAATAGATGAAGGTATGACAACCTTCTCAGTAAAAGCTTAAGGCTTGATCCTACATTGTTTCTTTACGGAGTGCTCTCACACAAGCACATTTAGAAAACGTTGAGCAGACCTGCTCTGCTACGGCCTAACAAAGAGTCCTGTTGACTGACCATGGAGTTCTTCTTGGCTAGGAGCAGCAATAAGGACTAAGAAAGGAGCACATGGCAAAGCTTCTCAACTGTACACAGGGGATTATACTTAAGCTCATTTTTCTTCAGAGTACTATTCTTTGTTATATCCCTTTCCTCTTTTTGCTTTGAGTCCTTGAGAACATGGGAACAAGAATGCAAGGGAATTGGGACTTAGATCCATGCAAAAAAGACAATGTCTAGTACATAAATCAATTGTGCCCACGTTGCCAATTTGTGTTTCAGTGTAACTGCCTCAGCTCACTGCTGCACACTGCGGGTCTAATCCGAAACTCAAAGAAGTCAGTGGAAATCTCTGCTCTGACTTTAAAGGGCTTTCGACCAGGGTTCAGGCAGGGGCCTGCCTGGTTGAAGTCTTACCATGAATGAGGTGAACAGAGCTCATATTACAAAACATCATTGCTATTTATAATATATACTATAGAATATTTACTAATACACTTTAATGTAGTGTCTTAGATAATGTTCTTTGGAGATTTCCATTAATTGTCTCTATGATGGTTCTTGTAATGTTTGTTTAGTAAAAAATTAATTTGGTGCTTATATGGTGCAGTATGTGAAAAAAAACCCTCTGTAATCCCTTTTAACTGACTTTAAATGCTCATTTGAATATAATTATTTTAAAGGATTAATAAAAAGTATTTTTAAAGTTAGTAATAATTAGAAGTTTACAGAGAGACAGGTCATTTTATTGTCTTTGCATCTCTTTAAAATTGTATAATTTTCCTTTCCTACATTATTTTATTGTATTAAAATGTCAGCACGCCGGACAAAAATTCGCATTATGTTAGTAAAAATTAATATAAGGTAGATAGGACACTAATACAATGACTGTAATCTGCTAATACAACACGGTCTTCATATTATGTTTAAACAAGTATTGAGTTCTTAATCATTTCAATGTATTTCCAAAACGCTGTCTCAAAATGATAAAATAGAGGATATCTCCCCATTTAGTTTTTTTTTTATTTATTTTTGTTTACTGCTAAAAAACAAGGAACAGTTGATAATAAGACAGCAGCATTTCTGTATTCTGGACTTCAGGACACAGAAGTCCAGCAATTTAAGCTCTAATCAGCCTGAGGAGAAGATTCTAAAATCAGAAGCCACAAGGAGAACAGGAAGGTAGCATTAAGTCTTCTGAGATGTGCAAAATATCACCAAGTATAACCAGAGAGATTTCTAATCAGGAATGGAAAGAATGGTGTGAATTTCAGCACTGCCTCTCAACAACAACAAAAAAGTATCAGTAAATTCAGGGAAAAAAAAATGGTTTCTTTATTAATAAAATGAAACTGAATCAAAAGGCTTGCCTGATAGTATAGTGGTTAAAATTCAAATAATACTTAGAACCTCTACATTGTTTTTCTCCTAAAAGTGTTTACTGTACATAAGCATGAATGTGTGTTAATTCTCAATATATCTATGACCAGTAGACAGTTTTTTTTTTTTTTTTAGTTTTACACTAGTAAACTGAAAGGGAAATATAAGAAGTCAATGGCGGATCCAGAACAGACCTCATTTTAGGGTCTCTTAGTACCTGCTTTGACAAATAAGTAACAGTCTCACACTCTATTTTGCAGTACAAACAGGCCAAACCAATGAGTCAAATCTACCTCCATTTCCAGCAGCAATGAATAGATATGATGTTTTGTAGACAGAAGGCCTTTTAACAATTGTAAATTTAAGATATAAATCATTAAATATGCAGGTGCTTCATGACTTAGAAATTGCCAGTTTTAATTTCAATTGCAGTGCTTCCTTAATTGCTCTAAATAAGGACCTCTGTTAGCTCTTTTGATGCCTCTGATGAACAAAATTATTATTTTATTTTTTTATGAAAGATTCAAATAAAGACAGGGATCAAATTAATTCAACAGCAAAACTGATGCTCATTAAAAAATGTAGAAAAATGCTCTATTTGTGTTTCTATGGAATACAGGATGAAACTGTGCTATTTTCTCCTTCGTGCACAAGCAATTGACGCAGTGCTCTATGCCAAGTGTGGTGGTGGTGGTGGTGGTGGTGATGGTGGTGGTGTGACAGCCCTTCCAAACGGTATCTAAAGCTAAATAGCATCTGAAGCACAGATTTGGTATCTGAATGAATCCAGCATATCCCATCCTCAAGCAAACCAAATTATCACAAGACTATCTAAGGACAGGGTGAACTACAAGTACCGTAGTGTTTTGCACTAATATTTTGTTATTGTTAAGTAGAAAGGGCAACCAAGCCAGCGGCCGTTACCAATTCCTAAGCAGACAACATATTTTGTAGTAGAGATTCCCATGGCAGGAAACTCATATTACTGATGCTGCAAGACAATATAGGGACTAAGTTAAGTCTTATTGGAGAAACTAAACTAACCACCCCTGAGACTAAAAGTAGCATCTGGAAATATGCAACGAGCATGCGTAAAAGGAAGGGAACAAGGAAACGTCGGAAAGAAACACAGGGAATAAAGAGAAAAATGGCCAGAACCTGAACATTCACAGTGATCCTGAAAGATTCAAATTGTACTTAATATTATGCCCAATTGCAGTAGGCCTTCCTTCTGAAGTTCATTGCCTTAATTTTCAGTAATAGCATAAAAAATATTTAGCCTGTAATTACGGCATTGTACTGGTTCAGTGTTCCATGGGAATGTCAGAGCCTGACGTGTTTCCTTCATAAGCGTCATCACTTGGCAGGCCTTTGGGACAGGAATTTAAGTGAGAAAGGCAGTTAGCTGATGAAAATGCAATAGATCAGATCATCTGAATATTTGTTGAAATAAGCTGTGAACAAAAAGCGGGCCCATGAAGGATTTGAAACGGAGCAAGCTGTGAATGCTGGTCACAAGGTTGTTCTCCCTTTTTACCATGCATAAAAACACTCTGCACAGATTGTTTCAAACAAAAGCAGAGTAAGTTGCAAATCCTGGTTAGTAGCCAACAACCACTTCTGCAGCTTTAGCAAACATTGACCTTTGGAGTATAAATGCTTCTAGATGGTGAAAGCCAGGGAGGAGCCTTTTGACATCTTTTCTCAAACAAGGATCTTTTGCTAAGTCAGAATTTGCTGCAGCGGAACTGAGGTTTATTCTGAATTTTGGCTTCCTGAAGTGGCAAATACAATGATTTTGTAATCATAAAATGAACAGCAAGTGTAAATTTGAATACTTCATTTATGTGCACGACCAGTGCCAATTTGTGCCAAAAACTGGATTGCGGATGCTAAATTATGAGCGCAACTTCAGAAGATACAAACTGTGTCATGAAGTGAATGACAAACTACCAAACATGAATTTACAGACCATAAAGACATCAAATTTTTGGAGTGTTCTCAAATTAGGTAACATTAAGAAACCTCATTCAGATGAGTAGTGTAACTATCTAGAATAAATGCCAATGAGTATCCAATATCAATATGTTTATTAATTACCACTTTCCAGTCTGTATACCAAACAGATTCAATTATTAAATGTAAATAAAATAAATCTCTTAAAAATTGATTTCCCAGATGAGAGGAAAAAGTAGTTAGCAAGCTGAGTGTGAAATTTACATGTAGTTCATGAAAAAGTGATTACTTACGGAATTAATTGATTTCAGAAATGAATCTGAGGGTGCAAAATTCTGGCATAAAGAGTAAGCGATCCTGAAGATCCTGTTTTATGTCCATGAGAAAAGTGATTATTTTTTCCTTCCATGTACAGCCAACGTTAGAGGCTGTGATCTACGCGAGAAATCCCTACTGAAGGTAGAGTCCCCGTTATCCCTCTTTATCTTTTGTAATGCTTAACCATTTGCCCCCGTCTCTTTTCCCACAGCTGAACTGTTTGTCCACAACTTGATTTTGTCCTGATTTGATTCAGCAATTTCTTTCTTGCTACTAAGATTTCCTTTCCAATCTGTCCAAAATATGACTCCAAAGCGGAAGCCTCCAGAGTGCACACACTCGGGACACCTTTTGGACGGGATGTTCCCATACCAGGCGCTCCCTGGATCACAACCCCAGATGAGCTTCCCAAAGGACTTTTCACCATCCTCGGAGCACCCTCATGAAAATCCCAGCTCGGTGCCTACAAGCTGCTCCACAACCTGCAGCATCCGGGGCTCAGCTCATCCAGGCTTTCTCCTTTTTCATAGCAACGCAACACATTTGGGGCAATCCCTAAAGGCATTTTCTATCCGTGCGGAGTGAAGTGGCAGGCCCTCCCCAGTTGGTCCCAGTGTAAACATTTTTTTATTGTGTTTCTGTGGATTTATTCTTTTGAACGGCTGCCACTGCCGTACTGCGGTGCACAACCAGGGAGCTGCTGCTGGTGAGCGCACGTTCCAGGGCACGCGCGGCCGCCCGGCCGCCCTGGGCAGCAGCCGGTTCCGCGGGCGGAGGGTCACGCACCGCCCGCGCGGGCCCCGCGAGGCCCCGGGCACGGGGCGGGTAGGCCCGGCCGGTTGTCATGGCGACCGGGCAGGGCGTGCCCGAGGCAGCAAAGCTCCGGCTGATTGGCCGCGGGGCGGGGTCCAATCGGCGGGCGGCATGTTGCGCCGTGTGGAGATGGCGGCGAGGTAAACACGGCGGGTGGCGGGGCGGCCCGGGGCGCTTTGGGGGTGTCGCGGGGGCTCTTGAGCGGCCGTGGCCGGCGCTGGTTCCGCTGCTCCCGCCGGGGTCCCGCTCCCCGGAGCGGGCTGGGCCACTCCCGGCGCTGGTTCCGCTGCTCCCGCCGGGGTCCCGCTCCCCGGAGCGGGCTGGGCCACTCCCGGCGCTGGTTCCGCTGCTCCCGCCGGGGTCCCGCTCCCCGGAGCGGGCTGGGCCACTCCCGGCGCTGGTTCCGCTGCTCCCGCCGGGGTCCCGCTCCCCGGAGCGGGCCGGGCCACTCCCAGCGCTGGTCCCGCTGCTCCCGCCGGGGTCCCGCTCCCCGGAGCGGGCCGGGCCACTCCCAGCGCTGGTCCCGCTGCTCCCGCCGGGGTCCCGCTCCCCGGAGCGGGCTGGGCCACTCCCGGCTGCGCGGTGCCGGGGGCCGCGGCAGGGTGAGTGCGGAAGCTTTTGCGTGTGTTAACTTTAGTCTGCTCACTTACGTCCTCTGCTTCTCTTAAACGGAGAGTATTGGGAGCTTTTTAATGAGCTTATCTAAAGCATCTCAGGGTAGAAGGGTTCTTGGGAGAAATTAGAGTGTTTACCAAAATGTGTTCTGTTATTTTCAGTTTTCTACAGGCTAACAATGTTTCCATCTGAGGATGAGTCGCACATTAGGCTGGCGTCTTTTTGGTGACGCAGAGTGACCTGATCTTATTTCCACTGGAAGATGTGGAGTGGGCTGTTACCCCCAGGACTGAATGAAAGTGACGTTGACTTAAGTTCTGATGATGGGGACGCATTGGATAGTGTGACATCCTGCTCACCAGAAGATATAAAAGAAGATATTAAAACAGTTCAGCGCCCTGAGTTCCAGGAGAGTGAAGCTGAAAGTAGCACTGTCAGTAAATCCCCTTCGATAACTGTGACAGATGGAGAAGATGGCAGTCAAACATGCCCTGCTGGAGTTCCTCTCCACATGTGGAATGTGGGTAACATTACGAGTTTGTAAATATCCATGTGTAAATGCAGTCTACTGAAAGCTGCATGATTGATATTGGGAATAATTCGTGTTGAGTGTGATGGTGTTTTGTGTTTTGTTGTTGCACACTGATGTGATATTAAAAGCACAGCAGGAAAGTATGTAGGTTACACAGTTGCAGCAAGATTTCTATCTATAGTAGAATATGGACTCCGAGCTTTATTAATATAAAAGAAAAAGATTTATAGCTGTGCATAGTAGCCACTGTCCTGATGGTTATGAGTTAAGCAGAGGTTTGCTCCTCTGTTTCACTAAGAATTAGTTACAGCCATTCACTCACAGCTGCTTATGCTCTTGTTGCATGTAGAGCCTGAGAAGAGTGAAGAAAACGGCCTAAGTTTTATGCTCTGGAATCCAAATAAGAACTTAGCAAAAACTTGATGCTCTTCTCTGTTCATATGTGTGGCCTGCTGTACTGTTGGTTATCCTTGAATGCTAAACTGCTGTTGATGCAGCAGCAAGATGCTGAATGCTTCAGGATTGTGCAAATAACGGGACTGTATTTGTTACTGTGCCTCCTTAGAAAACAAGGATAGCTTTAAATAGTTGCCTCATGCAGGGAGGTGACCTCTGAAAATCAGAGAGGTCTGGTGATATAAAGATTAGAGCCAGGTGCAGTTTGCCAACAGAGCCAGGAAACTCAGAGCATAATTTTACTATAGTAGGTAGAGGAAAATATCATGAATAAAGGAGCTGTTAGGACAGCCTTTTTCAGCACATTATGATTACAAGAAAAAAGTCTGCTTTTTTCCATCTTGTAGAAATTTTTGGAGCTTCAGAAGAGAAAACGTGAAATGGAAACCCAACCAAATCAGGGAAACAGAGACCGAAAAAGAAAGCGCCGCAGAAAAGGTGTTTATTTTAATTACAGAACTTATTTTCTCAAAAATATATTAATGTGAATAAATTGCAAATGAGATTTGCAGGGTTTTTTGGTTGTGTTTTTTTTTTTTTTCCGTCCTCCAAGAATTGTAATAAAATGCCTGAGTAGATGTTGTCTCACTGTTAACTAGTGTTTTGTTTTTTCGAGTTGCTTCTTCAACTAAACATCCTTATGCACCTTTTTAAAAGGGAGATAGTGTTCTTTATTATTAGTTCTTATTTATACTGGCCAATTATTTCAGTCAGTCTAGAAAACAGACTTTGGTATCTTCCAATTACAATTTTTCTTCATGGATATTGCAGGAGTGTTTTTCATGCCACCCCCCCCCCCCCCCCCGAAAAGCCTGAGTCATTTAGATACACATGATCACTGGCAATAAGTCCTAGAATGTTAATCTTTCTAAGGGAATGTGACCAATTAGAATTCTGTTAACTTCATTGAATGCTATAAGGTACTGCTGTGTAACATCACATCTTTGTTGTTGTTGTTGTTTTATTACAGAAAAACTGAAAAAGAACAATGAAGTGACTGAGAGGTATAAACAGATTGGTGTGATTATCTGAGATCTATTTTTAAATATAAGGCTTGTAAGTATAAGGGGAAGTTGAGAAAAGATGAAGTATTTAATTTCATCTCCATTAAAAAAAATGAGTGGGTGAAAGAGATGAAGAATATTACAGCAGTGGAAAACAAGCTTTTTATAGTGTTTTTTCTTCTTTTTTTTTTTTTTTTGTAGTCAACAGTTGGCAAATGAAGAGCATTGGAAAGAGCTTACACAATACTTTGGAATCAATGACAAATTTGAAACACTTGTGAAAAGCAGGACTCCACAAAAGGTAAATGTTGATTAAAAAAAAACAATGTCAGCTTGTGCTCATAATAAAAATAAGTCACCTTAACTGAAACAGGAGTGGAACTGAGACCATTTGAAAGCATGGGAGTGATTACATCACGCTGAAGAATAATATGCATGATATGCGTGACTATATCCTTTCTATCTTTTATTGTATCATAGTGAGAAACAAATTCTTTGCATATTTAACTACAGTGTTTTTGTGTGTGTGTGAAGAAACTCAATCTCTTCCCAAATATTTTATAGTTAGCCATATTAAGAAAATTACAGTCCCACAAGATGGACAAGTTGAACTTGTTGTTCAGGCGTTCTTAAAATGTTGTTTGTTCTGTAGCTCTTCCAGTGGAGGCCTGTGTAAATTTTGTGATGTCAAATGTTTAGTTAGCATCACTTTCTCTTATAAAAATGTTCTGTGTTTTATTTGGTTTCATTCTTTGGAGTGTGTGTGTGTGTGTGTGTGTGGTGGCGGGTTTTGTTGGTAGGGGTGGTGATTTGTGGGTGGTTTTTTTGTTTGTTTGGATTTTTTTTTTTTTTTTTTTTTTGCCTGCAGTAAACTTTGGTGCACATTTCTATAGTTTTTCCTTTTGGTGGAAATACAGTTTTCATTAAACCACTCTGGATTTGTATGGAATACGACCCAAAGTGCTAGAATGCAGATGCTCTCTACCTAAATTAAGAGATTGTATTGCTGGCTCTGCCTGCTACCTCTTTTCAGGAAAAGACATCTGACACAACCGGCTATTGCTTCAGAAATGTCCACTTACAGTTTCTGTTTAATATTTATTTGCCATTTACTGTTATATTGCTTCTAAATTTGTTCTCTAAACAAGTTAGAGGCTATGTTGATCATAAAGGCTAGTTTCTTGTTTTCAGAGGTCTAAAAAATTGTGAAGCATTTCCATTGTTTCCAAAATTTTAGCAGTCAATTTTTTGTTTGCTTATGTGTGTGTGGTGTGTGTGTGTTTTTTTTTTTTTTTTTTTTTTTTTAAAACTACAGTGGATTGAAACAATGCCAGGGATTCAGTTTTTAGAACTGTAATGATGGAGTGGTAATTGCGATTCTTCATATTACCTAACACTCATTTCACATATTGTTTAGAAAGCTCCAGGGATGGAATAGGTGAGCCAACTTCAGATGAAATTTTATTGTGACAAAGTAGTCTGTGCAATCTTTTTTAACCTACAGTGTTGTGCACGTAAGGTGGAACTAATGCAATGATGTGAGCTCAGACAACCTTTGAGTGAATTCTGAATTATACTGCTCATTACAATACGTAGACAAAATTTGTTTGTCATAGGAATGACATGTTTCTGGAATATTTTAAAATAAGAATTTTGTGAAAGAAATACGGCTTGAAAAGGAGATACTTGTTTTGGAAGTATTATTTCTTATGTCCTAAAGACTACTGTTTTTGTTCTTTCTAGTCTGGCCTTGAACTTAGCATAGAGAAGTCTGTGGCGGAAGGTGACATTGATAAAGCTGAGGAGCTGAGTGATAGATTAGCCCTTCGGGAGGTAAGTGTCCTGTTAACAAAAGCTCTTAGAAAACACTTAGTTTTGTACATGGTTTTGTACATGCTGTTCGCTGCATTCCTTCTCTGAAAAGTGTCCATGGCTTAAGCCTGTAGAAAGGTAAGGATCTAACAAGTTCATGTCAAGATATTAGAGATATTTATACAATGCATGAATATTTCTTTTGCGAAAAAAAAATTAGCTTAAATAAATAACTCCAAATAAATTTAGGTGTAAAAATTAAATATCTTCATGAGACTGTCATGTTAGCTAGTACATCTGAGTAATTTTGTGAAGGTTATGTGACTTTTACTGCAGAAGTTGGATCCTTTAAGCTTGGATCCAAGCAAACAGATTCCTTGTCAGTTTCAGATGTTTGTCTGAATTGAGATTTGGTATGAGAAATACAGTTTGGTTGGTGCACATATGGTAGGTAGTGGCAGCAGTGGTGTGGCTCCGAAATCAGCGTAAGCTGTTGAGCTCCCCTTGCTTTGTGCAGAGAAGGAAAATGTGAATCAACAAAATCAAGATAAAAAACCAGCTAGAATACTTTTAAGTACAGGTAAGTTTAAAAAAAAAAAAAGTGTGTGTGTATTTATGCATATAATATATATTTATGCATATAATATACAAAAAGTGCCAGAAGGCTAGAGCAGTGGAGAAGCTGTCCCCTTAAAAGTTTTTGCTTTCAGTCATCTATTTCCATGCTTTTCCATCTCCACAGAAATAACTGGGGTTTTACGGTAATGTCAAAAGACATTAAAAAAAAAAAGGAAATAAAGTCTTGAGTACTTCTCATTTTGATACAAATATAAAAATGTTTAGCTACAGTAAAGTGAAGCTTTTGAGTAAAGCTGTAATTGATTTGATGTAAAATTATACATTTAAATATCTTCTAATGCAATATAATATACTATTATGATTATTTTAAAGACAGATGGCAGGAAATACAGTTCTTATCGTTCTATAAATATTTTCTGTGAAGCTAACTTTCTCAGGGTTGTTTCTGCACATTCATTAGAAACACCTACACTTGTGTAGACACTCAGGGTAGTTGCTAATTTCTAGGCTCCATTTTCCATCTTTTCATTGGTAAATCCTCACTGCACATAAATGATAGTCCATAACTGAAAGCAGAAATCGTGTGATGTGCCCTTTAAGTCTGCCTGGCTTCTTGTAGTGATACTGTTATATTACCTTTTATGTATAGATATTAAAGCATTCTTACTATTCTCCTTCACAATCGGATCATACCATCTTTTCTGAGTGGTTAGAGTATCATAATCAATAAAACATACTAAGGTTCCAGTGCAAATTGTTTGACTATAAAACAAATTAATGTAAGAAGTTCTAAGGTTTTGTAATATTAATGATAAACTGCTATCTGATTTTGGTAGCTATGGAATTGTACAGCATCTAGCATATCTCAGGTGCTACAACAATATATTATTATTTGTGGAACATTAGCTCCAAATTGTTGACTTTCAAATATTAACATGTTGTAATTCTGAAAACAAAATGCCGGGAGCATTATTAGTATTCACAGCCTTGCCTTGGTTTTGGTTAAGTGGGTTTATCTGAATAAATAGCATGTTGAGAGAAGGAAAACTCAAATGACTCATGAGGAGCTCTGAACACAGAATCCTGGTGAATTCACTGGGGCTCTCCTGTTGTGGAGATCTGCAGCATAACACTGTGCAAGATTGCTTTTTCTTTGTGATTTTAAAGAGTCTGTATTTTTTTTAATGGATCTTCTAATTTTGCCCTATTGTAAGGAAAACCTTAGTGACTAATGCTGATTCAGTGAAGAGCAGTAAAAAAGAATTCAGTCACGGGACAGGCTGATTTAATACAGCATGTTTGTATATAAGTACAATTAATAAAATGCTGTCTTCATGGCATTATATAGCATTGATTTAAAAACATGTCCTTTCCTCTCTTTGCAATGTAAAGAAATGTGACTTCATTTTATATAATACTTGGAAATAAGTTAATTACTTTATGAAGCATTTGGTTTCATTGTGTCCCTTTCCATGCCTGATACTGTCGCACTCAGGAGTGAATTGTGCTATGACTGCATTGGAGTATGAAGCTTATGAAATCCTCATAAATAACCGGATGAGTTGGTATTCTTTTATCTGGGCCTCATCTTTCTATGTATATTTTCATTTTTCTTGAGCAGTGTTGCAGGGTTAGGGAGGATAAGAGAAATGAGCTGCCTTCTGTTTGGGGTACAGCCCCTTGCTGCCACGTGAAAAACCTTCAGTGGGTAGGTGTTCTTTTTTTGAAATCAGGTGTATGGATTTTTAATCGGCACCATTTTCTTTGCAAGAAGCAGTGACTGGAACCTGCTGATAAAGCTTTTGCTTTGAGGCACAGATCCCAGAGTTCTTAAAGCCGTTTCCTGCTTTAATAAGTGAAACTAATTTTTGATGTATAACATTTATAAGCCTGTGAAACTGATAGGGCAGCTTCAGTATTTAGAAAAATGAAGCCAAAAATAAACAGATGACTGAGAATAGGCAGTAAAACGTGTCCTAAAAAGCAAAGGAATGCCAAAATGATGCTGTCACTGTGCTATCATTATGATAGTGAGAGTGGTTTTTTAATCAGATTCCCTCAAAATCTGTGATGATTTAGGCAATATGCATAATCTAGCAGCTGTGAGTAGATTACTGAAATTTACATCCTTAAAACTCAAATGATATTGCCTTGAGTTTCCTGTGTGTTTTGGTTTCCATGTGGCACTTGTTGCGGATCCGTTAAGGAGTATCTTGTTGCTCTTGCTGTCAGTGACACTTGGGGGTGTATACTGCTTGTTAAATGCTTTCAGGGATATGTACTGCAGCTTAGGTTTTCTTATTCCCATAGCATTCTTGGGTTTAGATTGAGAGTTGGATTTGCTTGTTGCAATGTCTAAGTTCTATATGGAGACGTTTTAGTACTGTGTCTAATTCAAAGCCATTTAGGAATTTCTAAAATTTCCTATTAGACAAATGCTGAATTTTGAAACTAGACTTGCACAGATTACTGGAATTCAGACATCCTCCTTCCCCTGGGTTGACTGGACTTAACTGATCCTTGGGTGCTTTGTGCAAGTTTCTGTATTTGCAAGTGACTGTGTGAATTCACAGGCAGCTCTTGAGATTGTGATTATAAATGTATTGTCCCATCTTTGGCAGTTTAATCTCTTTGCAAATCTCACTAGTACACCTTGTTGTCACCCTAGTTTAGGAATAGAGAAGTTACTGCAGTTTGAGAGGTGACAGGCTGGATACCTCCAACTGTAGAATCCTTTGCCATCCCTCACAAGGTGTCCTCCTCAGGGATGTCTTCCCTCACTAAGGAGTTCTAGTGGTCCTGAAATTCTTGATTGTTTTACTCTAATATGAGTAAATTTCTTCCAGGGAGATTATGGGCATGTGAGTAACTCTGCTTTTTCAGGCAGACTGGTTCTGGGATCTTGACCATTTCTGTGCTGTGTCTGCGTGTACAATCAGCTTGGTTATGTGTGATTAACGTTTTTGTTGAGCGTCAGTGTAACACAAATGAGCTATATTTATTAATTTCCACTCAATGTGCTTAATCTATAGTGAATTGAAGAGCGTTTCTGCAATAACCACATCATTGCTATAGTATTGAGTAATATGCAGTTAGGGTATGGTATATGATTGTAAAGCAGTTGCTATCATTGTAATATGGTAACAGTTGAAGGCTTCTGGTGTTGACAATGTGCCTCATGGTTTAAAGTTGTTCCTCTTAAGCATAGAAAGGAATACCTAGAGCTATAGTTTCAATACTGTGTATCTAATGATAACTTGTTTAACTCCAGAGATGTCTAGACAAGCATTAATATACAGGTAGGAGTTATCCACACAGCCCCAAACCTTTTAGAATGTAGATAAAAATACTTTTATGTATACATTTAACTGGCATTTAAAATGTAGATGTTTAAAAATGGTTTTCTTGTTGATACTCTAAGGTAGGCTGAATCTTGGAAAGTTAGAGCCCTGTTGACCATCCATAATAGGAAGTGTTTATGCTCCTTTTGAGGAAAGATGTCACTTTGAGGTACCACTTTTTTGTGTGTGTTTCTGGAAGCAGAATGAGGATTTCTGTGTGGCTCTGCTGTTCTGAGAACTCGTTTGGTTTGACTGTAAACTTTGTGTTTTGCTCGTGGTTGTGTGATGGGTTTGTTTTGTTTTGTCAGTGCTTGGTAGTTAGGTGCCACGCTGTCTAAGAATGTATTAGCCCCAGGACTGAAACTCGAGCGCAAATTCTTGACCATATTAGACTTACCTGTCAGAAGAAACTTCTAGAATACTTTGTAAATTAGTATGCTACATTACTGAACTAGTGTTGTCAGTCCCTAAATAGCTGGGCTTTTTGACAGCCCTGTTCCTGAGTGCTTCGCTTTTAGTGGTTTCTGGCATTTTGGTGAAAGACTTAAAAGGTGTAATTTACAAGGAACTATGGTACTGTAATCAAGTTTAAATGCAATACCTATATTATAATCAGACAAATTAATTAGCTGGTCAGTCATTCTTGTGTTACAGCAATCAGTCTTGCTGTTCTCTCCAAAATTAGTGTTGCAATGGTTTTGCCCACTTCCTAACATCAAGTTGGTAATCATCCTTTGTAAGTAAATCCTGGCCAGATAATTTAAATGGGAAGTACAAGAGCCAAGTTCTGCTCGTGTTCAGAGTTCTCCTTCATAACCATTGAGAGCCATTACATGAGCTGGTATTTTCCTTATAAATATCTATGTAGAATATGACTGGTCAGCTGGCTGTACATTCATTTGTGTTAAGAATATGCAGGTTATGGTGTTTGGTGAAGTGCCTGTCCTTCTATCTGCATAATACTGTCACCTAAGAATTCTGTGTAACACTCGGAATTTGTCCTGATGGTTTTACATACCTGAAGAGACTCATGTAATTTTATACAGAATATAACCAAGCACCAATTAACTCAGAACACCTGCCTACTGAAGGACTGTTTTTAAAACATACATATCTATATAATATTCTGCATATACGATGGATTCCTCTCTAATGGTTAGTAGAGGTGCTTCCAAATCTGTCCTCAATGAGGTTGTTTTCTTTTAACCTTTGGAATGTGGCAGGGTTATCACCTAGAATTACATTTTTATGCTCCCTAATTATGTATATCTTTTCCTTAACAAACCTTAAAAAAAGATTTCAGATGTTACAAGTCTAATTAAAGAGACAGACAAAGCACAGTTTATACTGTAGATTTTTTCTGCAGTTCAATTAATCAGCATGTTTTCTCTTTTAATTAAAACCATTTTAGTAAATTAAAGCCCACAGCAAAACACATATATAATTTGTTTGTAATTAGCTCTTAATTGGTGGTAGTTGAAGCTTAGCACCCTTGGTTTCTTTCTTCATGATTGCCATTTTATTAGCAGCCAGTCATTAATTAATCTTTTTTTCTAATTAGCTTATAAAACTGTTGATGGCACATTATTGTAAATGTGATTTTAAGTTCAAAGCTTGTTAATAAGCTTTCTTACTTAGAAGAACAGAGATAAAGAAATTGCTGAAAACAGTACTACAGTTCTTTTTTTAAAACTGCCTTTCTTATAAGGCAGCTGTGTAAAGCATCTAACAGCTTATAGTTAATTTTTTAATACTGTGTTTTCTCATGAATGGAGGAAGTTGCTTGCATTTAAATGTTTAAATCTAGAGAAGAGCTTAGATGTTAGAACATTTTCCTGTCCTTGCTCCATTACTGTGTCATCTAAATATAATTTGGTGTTGTAATACACAGCATAAAAATACAACAAAGGTATTACAAACTATTTTACAGTGGAAGTTGAGCACATCATTGAAAGGGGACAATTTTCACTGCAAAATCCACTCAGTATTCTTGTTTGCTTTATATATTTTATATACGTCAGCAATGGATAACATTCCATAACATAAAAGGAGAAAATCGTTGCTAAAGGCAAGCCTGAAATAACTAGATTCATACTTGATGAGAAACTGTAACATATATTATAAGGCTGTTTGGCTTCTCTGATATGACCATAGGATATTTCAGGACCTGTTTGAATATAGATGTTTTGTTAGAGCTTCTGCGGGTTTAGCATTTTGTGTGTCACACTTCAATATTTCTGGAACAATTCTTGGATCTGTTGGATTCGTATCATGGATGTGGCTATTTCTCAATGTGATTTTTAATGAAAAGTCTTTTGCTTTTTATTTTTTCAAGTTAAATATGTCACAATTTTCAAGGTTTCTCAAAGTTACAGTAGATTCAGTTGCAACTTAATAAAATGTTTACTCCTCTGCTCGAACTTTACATACTATTCCAACTTCAGCCATTTCTTCGCTTGTTTTAAAAGTGTTTTATGATGCTGTGCAAGAAACACTAGAAAGGGATAGCTGACAAGGAAAAAATTAAAAATTGGATAAAAAGTAAATGAATAATGTCATATTACTAAAAAGATGAGAGGCTAATTTGTGCCGACTTTTTGCTAATTTTGTTCAAGCCTCAAAATGAGGAGCTGTCACCCGTTCTGTGTAGCACTGATGACAGTGCCAATGATCCATGAAATAAGCTGCCGCTGGCTTTGTTCTGATAAGAATGAACAAATCTGCACAATGTACGGCTCCCAGAATCTCATTTTCATACTTGCATGCAGGCTAAAAGAAATAAGCTGTTTGCAGGCTTGATTAATCAGACATTTGAGGGTTTTTTGTCTCTTTGATCTCTTTCGTCTCCTAGGTAACTTGCTTGACATTAATGTTGAGCTTGAGTAAAGACAATCAGGAATTGTAGACCAAACTGATATAAAAATTAAAGACCTTAACACTTTAAGTACTCCAGTAATGGTTCCGCTTTACTTCAGAAAACATCTGTTTTCATTTAATTAAAGAACAAAAGAAAGTGGCATAAATATTTTTCAGAGAAACCTGTTATTCCATAAAAAAAAGTTAAAGTATGATAATTGGTATTTTTAAATAAACGCCTTGAAACTGTTCATAAAGGGGGGAAAAAAGCTTTGGAAATTTGTTACAAGGTAACAATTTCAGATGAGAAATTTTATGAAAAATAATACGAGAAGAAATTTTCATTTATGTTGCATTAACATCTATAGTAAGATATTTGATATGATTATTGGTGAATTTCGAAAGGGGAAGCTTTTTTTCCCCTGTAGAAACTCCTTTTTTTTTTAAAGTTTGTCATAAAAATATATATACTGTGTTACAAGGATGAACCATTATATCAGTTTTACTGCCCAATATGATTTACACACTTTAAACCTGTAAAATTGAAAGGAATTAAAAAAAAAAAATGTCGCAGTGCGTTTGCTTGAGGTTATGCAGACGCTTTTACAAATCTTCCAAGTGGCTGTAAAGATGAATGCCTCAAGGGTCTAGCCAGGGCCCTGCTTTTCCAACCAGCTAAAGCCCTTATCTTAAATCCAAGCAAAGTACCATTAATCTTTTTGAAAGACCTTTTATGGCTTTTAATATATCCCAAATTAGAACATTTTACACCCTTGGTTCCTGAAATATGGTGATAAAAAGCCTTTAGAGCTTAATTTTCCTTACTGCGTGCTCTGACCAATTTGCAGTTCTTTGTGATAATGTTTAGACACCTTAATTAAAATGCAGCAAAATATTGGATGTTCTATATGGAAAATGCTGATACTTTGACTACACAAGAAATTGTTGTATATATTTTTTATTCATGTTTTCTCACTTCTTTTAACATTATATTTTATTGAGTTATCTGATGACCTGAAATGTGTGGAGATTTTTGTTGTTTTTATTAAATGAAACCCCCACTGCCCAAGCTTTTGGGGATTTCTTTTGGGAGGGGAAGTGAAGATGTATGTCTTGGTGCGGGAGCAGGTGCTGTTTAATCTGGCTAAAATTTGTCTGTGCGTTTATGTGACACATTTGTTTTCATGTCTTGCAAATGTTTCTCTATGTAGCCTAGAAATGATAACACTAATGCTGCAGAATGTGTCTCCTTTTCCTTCTACATTTGCTACAGAGAATCTTCTTATCCCATTTTTCCATACCTTTCAAGACGGAAGAATTCATTCTGCCTTCCAAGAAATAAAAATCAAAAGATTTTTTTTTAGCACTTGTATAGACCTCACTTGCATGTAATTATACATGTATAAATCTTTAATAGGCCTATTATATTATATTTTAAGGAGATAAAATAATTCCTTATGTAGTAAGAGTTAAGTTTTGAGTGTATTAGATGATAAAATGCAATTCAGAAGTAATATTTAAGGGCATATTTCTTCTGACTGAATACACTGTCCAGTCATCAAATTGCTGTGTTTTTGACCTAATAAGTAAGCTGGTATTAGTTAACAAGTTATTTAAATATTTGAGTTAAGCTTTCTTAGGTATTTTTATAGTGCAAGTGTGACATTCACAACTAGTAGCTACTCTTAAGTTAGTCTTAAGGTGTCTACCAGAGCATGGCATTCTCTTATTTACTTTGCCACTTGATGTCTGAATGCCGAGGCTTAAATATTACTTTTGAATTACTGATAATATTAAATACTGCTCCTGTTCAGGAGAAGAAATAAACAATGATATCAAAGTTTTTAAGTATGTAATCACATGATCTAGTTTGTACATCAAGATAATTTCATAGATGCATATTTATGACCTAAAATAAAGGCAGATATTAGATAAAATAATTGTTTAGCTTTAGTCATTTTACACAATTCCTTTAATATTATGCATGATTTTTTAACTCTTTGCTGCCCCAGTGCTTAGGGTCTCAAAGCACAAACTGTTACGGTGCGCAGTGCTCTACGCAGCCTTCCCTGGGTAGTTTCTTTCTTGAATGGTAGGTGAGTGGTGTGATCAGCAAGACAGGTTTATTTATTTTTTCCCCCCCATCTTTCATCCTATACTATTAATCTGGGTTTCCACATGAAGCTTTCCTAGGTGGGGGAGTTCTGAGCATGTGCTCAACACCCATCACTGGAAGCGCATTCTTGAGTCGCCTCCTCTTATTTGGACAATGCATCTTTCAGCGCAAATACAGATGTATAGATGCAGCAGATTGACATGTATAAGTGTGAAGCAGAGACTTTTTACCAAAATTTTGGAGTCTTCTATGACTTGGTACTCCCATGCTTCTTTCCTTTGATCCTCTAAAGACTGTAAAATTTAGAAATATGATAGCTGACTTCAGTAGGCTTTGGATTAGTTAGAAGGAAAACCCGTTTTGCCAGCATAACAGCTCAGAGCACTTTTTTGCTTAAAGAAATTCTCTTTTTGTCTTGGAGGAAAGGGGTAACTTTTGAGACCAAATTCTTCCATAATTCGTACTTTAGTTTCAAAAAATGTTAAGTAATTACAGTAATCGCAGAATGTAACTAAAATGAGCAATGTTATGAATGTTAACTGAAGAAAATACTTTGGTCAAAGTTCATGGTCTCATTATTATTTTTCTTCTCTTCCCCTCCACGTATACTAATGTGAAATAATTTGGGATGTAAATAATGTTTATGAAAGTAGTATTCCCCTACAGCCTATTAAGACCTTCTGAAGCCAGATGGACTCTAAGGAGACACTGCTTCATTAAAATGTCTGCAGGAACTCCAGCAAACGGAGTGGTGTAGCCTGACACTGTCATTTTAAAACAGGCTGCAGACTGGTCAAGTAGAGAGATACAGAGATGTGAAGGAAGGAAGTGGAGGGGGAAGAGTCACAGCTCTTGTCCTTTGCTTTTAGCCATGTGAGTGTGTGTTTGTGTGTGTACTTTTTTGGTTGATTATTGTGTGTTTTTTTTTTTTTTTTCTTTAATGGAAAGATATGGTGTGGAAAATGATAGCCTACTTAGGATCCCCCTCCTTAGTTATCTCTTGAGACAGTCTTGTCCATCCAATCTTATAGTAGAACATTAGCCTAAATGCTAAAATGTTTGATGGATTTTGAGAATCAATGTTAGATCAGTTCTTTTGTGGGGCTTATGTTTCACATGAGCCCTATACTTCAATTTGACTTTCTTTTGTTCCTTTTTTTTGTCTCGTAGCTTGGAGTGAAAATTGCCAAAGCTACTGCTTGTCGCAACTTTGTAAAAGCTAAACAAGAAGCAGAGGCTGCCCAGGAGGCTCGAAGGAAAAAGAAGCTTGCTTGGGGGTGAGTCATTTTGAGTATGGAATTAGGCATTTGTGGTTTCATGGCACTACATGTATACAATGCAATTTCAGTTAACTCTTTCCTTAGCCGGAATAGGCTCCTACTGATTTTATTTGCTAGTTTAACCTTGGGTTTCCTGTTTTGTTGTGGAATTGGTTTGTGTTGTTGAGACTAAATAGGGAGGCTTTACTAGTCTTGATCATATTTATGTTTGTCTTTTGTTTAAACAGCCAATACCTGCTAAAAAAGCTGTATGTGGGGGAGCTTGTTTTTCTGTGTTTTTTTTTTTTTTCTATTGCTGTCACTGTGGTATGGTTGAATTCTTGACCCTTATGTTCATGATCCTTAATGTGTTTTTGTGTTCCATTTCAGATTTGAAGCTAAGAAAAGGTGGGAAACAAAAAGCAACATGGGGTACATGTAACTCATGTTGCTTCCCTCAGGACTCATATGCCTGCTCTTATCTGCAGAATCTTTGTGGGTGACTTTTTCTTAAATTGAAATCAAAAACAATACAATTATTAAAAAGGCATCATTTTTTTGTGTTTCTCTTTATGCTGTTTGAGTACAGGATCTTGTTTCAAGTCTCAATTGTCAAGTAGCAAATACATAAGTGTTTTGACACTTAGATACTGTTGTTCTCCAAAATGTGAAAATCATTGTAGATAATACCAAGTTGGAGTCTGACAGAGAATTCTTTAAAGTTGTAATAAAATATTTGATTCAAATGTGTTCTTCTGTGTCAGGGTGTAATTATAATACAGTGGTATGTAGGTATAGGCAGAGGAGTAAGTTCCTTACTAAGTTATACAGACACACTGCAGTTCTTTTCTTTTTTTTCTGCATTGAAGAGGGTGCTCAAGGTTTCTATTTAAAAAAAAAAAAAGGGGGGGGGGGGAAGGACCAAAGCAAACTCACCCTGCCTGTTTAAAATGACTATTATTTCTGTATATGACTTTATTGCTTAGCAAATAAGGGAGGGGGAGGGAAAAAAGCGGGGGTGATTGACTCTTTTCATCATCTCTTGAAGGTCTGGTACTATTTATCATATTTTGGTATCTTGTGTTCAAAATGATTCAAATTTCTACTTTGCTTTTCTTTGCAAGCACTCAGATTTTGAAATCTCAATATCTTTGAGCAGATCAAGTGTAGAAATGCAGATATCAACTGTACAATGTAGCAGATTTTAGATGCTTTATCGACACTCAAGAAAATGCAGGTTTTTGTTCCAAGTTTTACATATCAATTATGACTTAAATGTTTGTTTTCATCAATTCCTGTTAGTATAATGTTTCTTTGAATTTTTTCAGTGAAAAATAAGGATGCATTCAAAACTAATAACTCTTCCCTGAGGGTTGTGCATGTATGTTTAGTCTCCACAGTGCCTGAAGTGAATTGGTAAATATAAATGTCAGTTGTTATTAACCAAGATTAATATGTTTCAGGCCAAAGGTATGTTATTAGTGTAATGGTGATTTACTATTAAAGTACTTCAGGCTAAAACAACTTGCCAACAAATAGCAATTTAAAGTTTTACAGCACCAATTCAGAGAGTTTACGTTTGCAGTCTAACATATATAGAATAGTGCATTTTTGTTCATTAGCCCTCAGGAAAGGGTGTGTGTGTTTTTTTTTTTTTTTTTCTTTTTTCTTTTTTTTTCTTTTTTAAACAAAACCACATATTTCTTTCAGAAAGTTGAGTTTGCCATATGGTAATATTCAGTTAGCTGTAATTAGTCAAGATGACAATTAAATACAATTGCTACAAGTGTAAATCGGGGACTAAACAGGTTTCTGCAATGGAACACCATAAATCTACTGGTTATTTTGGTTGTTTTTAAAAGATAAAAATAAATATACTGACTTTGGAAACATGGCATCTCTAAAAATGCAATTTTTTATAAACTTTTTTACATTTTGTTTAAAAAAGGTAGATTTTACTATGCAACTTCATCTAGATCTCTGTCGTGTTCGGTAACACCATCTTTTAGTTTAAGTGGTTAGTGAAGACAAATGTCATATCAGTTCCTTAAAGATATCATTAAAACAGTTCCAGAGCAGTATATTTGTGCAAAATGTTCTTGTTCAAAGCTCAAGACTACAGGCACTCAGTACCATGGTGACTTTATTTTTAAGCACTTGGTAGGTGTTAGATGCAGTTGACCTTTCTGCTCATAATCTCCCGAAAAGCCAAATCATGCTGCTCATTTTGTGCTGAAAATATCAGCAATCTTCCATTCCTTAATTATTTACAGGTAACTTGTATTGGACAAAAATGTGGCAAATCTTGTCTGAATAGTTACTGGTCAAATACAAATCTTCACCTAATAAGAATGATTGATACAGAGTGTGTGGTATAAAAGAAAGAGAAACCATTAAAAAAACATTATCTGAGACGTTGCTTCTTTGTATTCACCTCAACAGTGCATACCTTCATGTTATACTTTTCACTTTCATTTATAATAACTAATTACTTTTATGGTAGGCCATTAATAATGTAATTATTTAGGAGGTGCAGAAAACGTTTGCTTTGGGTTGCTCGTGTGATGAATTAAAAATACCGCATTTCAAGCAGTTTGGTGTACCTAAAGTCTTCACTTAATGTCTGCTAATTTTCAGAGTTATACCATGTTCAAAAAACTATTAAAATCTAATTAACAGAGAAAATACAGAAAGCCTAATACAGCCACATAGAGATCTGAATATATAGAGACAACTTACACACATAATTGTTATTTAATAAACATCCTCCTAAATTGCTGAACTAATTGTACATATTTTACACTGCTGCCATTTTTATTGCATGGTTGTCCTCTGAATTTTGGCCAAACAAGCTAAACTACCTTGTAAGCTATTAAATAAGATAAAAGATTTTTTTTTTTTTTTTAAAGTCATTTTTAGCTGATGTTTTTCCAAATCCTCGTTTTGGATAAGCAAAACCTCTATAATCAGCCTAACTAAATTTGAGCTCTAAAAAGCAGTTTTTCCAATATAAATGAAAAGTTTCACCCCCTGTCTTGTGGTTTGACTGAAATTAAGATTTAGAGAAATGTACTTACTGATTTCAGTGCAATTGTTGTATGCAAGGTAAGTATTTATTGCTGTATATTTGTTGTCTTGGATTGGGTCAGTAATTACAAAGGCCTAAGTTTCTTCCTGCACTCAGAAGCCTTAAGTAACTTAAGTCTGTGCATGTTATTTTAATTTTACCCCATTTTTTCCTCTATTAGTTTCATATTTCTTCAAGCTGTCGTGCTGTTCCCTTAACTACACTGAGTAGCAGTTTCCCAAAGTGTTGGCACCTTCCTAAGCTGCTGGTGTCCAGAGTAAAGAGGAAAACTAATTTTGCCAAGGGAAACGTCCTCCCACAATTATCCACTGTTCTTGAGCTAGGCTTGTATCTTAAGCCGGGTTGTAGCCGAGCTTTGTGTGTAACTTTGCTGACAAGGCCTCTTGGCTCAGGTTATAGTGTAGGCCTCAACCTATGCTCAGCTCAACCCAGGAGTGGGTTCATTTGCTTTTGGTTTTACAGTGGACTTGGGTAGTCCACTGTACCATGGTAACTTTATTTTTAATAACTCGCAGCTCTCTGCTGTTCCCCTGAGCAGTACAGATGTCCCTTTACTTCAGGATAAGCTTCTTGCCCACATAGATGTTGCTTTTTCATTTCTACCCCTCTGGTGATACTCCAGACTGTTGTGCCTGCAAATCTATTGTGTTCCCAGGCCTAAAAAGCCAAGAACAAAATTGTTTAGAAACTCCCCTTACGCTTGGTTTTAAAGTTTGACAACATCACACTAATACAATTGCCAGTGTTTCAAAATACTGCATTCCTGAGCTCCTAAACCAAAGAGTGGCTGCAGGGACAGTTTGACTGATAAAAACATATACATAGTTTTTAGAGTTTTAATAGTTTCTTGCCTGCAACCATAACCTGTATCATTATGGTTTTTAGTTTAATTCTGTTGGACAAGTTTCAAAGATAACTATGGTGTATAATAAGCCTTTGCAACCTCTAATTTGTGAAGGAGTGTCTGTCCAGTTAATACTTGTTCATTGAAGCAAGAGGTTTTGAAACAGCTGAAGTACAAACTGTAATTACTGATGTCTGTTTCCTATTCACCTATGGGTTTTGGCATTTGATCAAAAAAAAAATTAATGTATTGCTTAATCTCAGAGTTTTCCCCACCTTCAAAAATATTTACTTCATGAGAACTGTACAGTACTGAATTACTTCACCAAGACCAGAGTACATTTTTTATTTGGCATTGATTTTATATAGTTAATTTGCCAGCAAATATTTTTCCTGGTGCTTCTGAATGCTGTTAATTCATATATTCATGTGTTTATAATGCACCCTTATTGCAAGTTCAAAGCAATTAAAAAGGCATTAGATATGCTGATACCCTACACTGGAATTTGACAGCAAAGTGGCAAATAGTATCTGTTTCTGGTTTCGGTGTGTGCCTTTCTTCATAGCTATAAATAGAATGAAGAAAGAGTCTCAAAAGAGCAAATATCAGATGCCCGAATCTCATTGAAAGACATAGGATTTGGGCATCTCGTTGCCATCTGTCTTACTGAAATGGTTAAAGACTGGGATTTTGAACTCTGATGTTCCAAGCATCAGACTTGCTTGAGGGAAACCCTAATTTCATTTAAGAAAATTAGTTATCTCACCTAAAAAAAAAAGGCTGTGCTGTTTTGTGTCTGTCTTCAGCCCAGTGTGTTCTACTGTTGAATCTTTTCCAAGGAAACTGGACTGTGGAGACCTAGGTTGAAATTTTTTTTCTTATTCTTTTTTATAATCAGACCATCGATATAGTATTTTCACACACAAAGTTTGAATTAAAAAGATTTACCAATGCAAGCAGTCACCTTAAAGCTGCACAGATTTTGCATGTGAAGGCTTTTATCTTTTTTTGGTTATGTTCATAAATACGATGGGCACTATCTGAGTAAGGAAAAAGCTGTTTGCGGTGGAAATACAGCCTCATGCCAAGATGTTGGTTGAGTTCCAAATCATGGAGAAGCATGTCAGTTATTGAATCATCATCTTAACTTAAACACCCGTTTTGTTTTTCTTGGAGGCTTTCCAGGTAGGCCGACTGCCTGGCTTATAGGGCTGATGTCATTTCAGGTCAACATAAAGCAAACATAGATTAAAAGGAGCAGTTGTACTCCAATGTCATATGAATTGCTGAGGTCAGAAGGGGCCTCTGGACATCATTTGGTCCAACCCTCCTCAAGCAGAGTCAGGAGATTGCCCAAGACCTGTCAGGTTTTGAACAACTGGAGACTCCACAACCCCTATGGAAAACCTGTTGCAAGTTCAGCCAACCTCGTAGGATGGAAACTACTTTCACAGCTCATTCTGTACTCTTTTTACTATAGCTGGGTGGAGAGTTGTGTGATGTAAGAGAAAAGATAGAATTTCAAATGAGGATTCTCACTCAAATGAGAACCAACTGTCTCCAAATTGATAGCAAAATAGGAGGTTTTTCCACTGATCCTTTTGGGTAGCTTGAGACGACCAAGATATGCCTTTATTTGCTGTTTGAGGTATGTTGAAGAAAGCAAAATGCTGCTGTGGAATCTCTTGGCTGGGGAGTGTTCATGATGTTTTTGAGTTTTGTTGTGGTTTTTTTTTTTTTTTTTTTTTTTTTTTTTTGTCTAGAGCATTGGTTGCTGACCTTGTAGGAGCTTCCTCGCTACTGAAATGCTGATTAGCCTCTACTAGGGGAGACTGCTGATTCCCAGCTAGTAACACCCTCTGAATATACCAGAAATACTCAGTGAGTCTGGGAAAAATCACCTGCTGGCGTGGATCCTCTTGCTTTATTTTGTGGCTTTGCAAGCAAAGGCTTGTGTTGAGAGTTTGGCTTTATAGTCAGTGGATTGATAACTGTACAAACCTTAGAGAGTTGTAGTGAACCATGCAGTTGCAGTGTTAGCATTCTTCTACTATATGTATCTTCCTATTATAGCCAGGGCAATTTGTCTTTAATATATTAATTTCTCTTCTAGAGTATTTGTTACCTCTTCTACACTTTATTCTAAATATGTAAGCAGCTCTGCTCATGGTGTACAAGAAGGCCCTAAGTAAATGGAGGTAAAACACCCCGGTATGAACTGTAACATCCACAGATTACTGGAGTGCGTGTATTGCATGATTCAGCTTCTCGTTACCATCGAAGAAATTAAAATGGAGCTTTTGTTTTTCACTGAGATAACTAAGCTGAGAGCAGCCTGCTAGCAAGTGCTGTCCTCTCCGTTATCTGCCAAGGGAGTACGGGAGCTGAAAACCGGGAGTCAGCCAGGCAGGTCCCAAATTCGAATGTTTTTTCTTTCTTCATAGAAACATGTTTGTGAAATGTCCTACACTCTTACCATAGCAATGCTAACAGCCTTCACAGTTCTTTTTGCGAGGGTTATTTCCTTTGCTTCTCTTGCTCTGCTTTTTGTTTAATTCTTACAAAACATCCGTTTAGAAAAAGCCTTGCTTTAAGTTACTGTTTTGTTTTTAAAGAACAGCTTGTAGAAGGGATTTGGGTACAAGTCATCAAACAACACATTTTCTGAAGCTTCACAGGGCTGCTGTTTCTTGCCATCTGCTTCTCAGGCTTTTCAGACGTTTTCACCTCCCTACCTTGAAGCAGCTCCTGTGGGTTGGTTCCCATCTCCCACCCTGGATTGGCCTGCATGCCACATGGGTCTGGCTTCTGGCTTCTCCAGCCCTGGACGGACTTCTGCTTGCAATCCAGTCTCTGGGTTAAACACCATTATCAATAAGAAAAACAGAATTGCTATCTATATAAATATAGTTATTCAAAGAGTCCATGGTCAAGAAGTACATTGCCAGAATCTTTCATTTGAAGTGTCACAGTTTAGCCATGGACTAATCTGCAAAATCATTAGGGAATGTGTTTTGTGCCCTCAGTCAAGAGGAGTTGTGCCTTTCCTCCAAAACTGAGTGCATTGGAACAAAGAGGGAGGATGAAATTTGTGTGAAAGCAAATGAGGCTGGCCATGAGGGCCATGTTTGCTACGGGGAATGCCTGTTAGCTTCTATTTCGGTGCTGAGCAGAGCGGGGTGTAGGAATCTGTGAGCTCTGAAGGAAACCGTTGGGTGGAGGAAGTGAAGTGGATACTGCTGTGTTTGGTGCTGCGGAACCTAATTTAGCACTTAAACACTGGCACAGTCTGTATAGAAACAGTTCTCCCACATGTGAGTTGCCTGACCTCCATTCTTCAACATTAATATTCATTGGCCTTGCACCTGCCAGAATTCTGGCAGATATTTACAGATCCTCAACATGTAATTCCCGTTGGTTTTAATGGGCTCCATCAAAAGGTCTGGGCCTTAGTTCAGAGAGTTTCTGGACTTGGCTTTCTTATGAGCTTTTAAGTAAGGAGAAGTGGAGCTGGTTGTAGAGGAGTTTTTAACTAATAGCCACAAGAGAATGTTGAGAGGCGTCCAGGCTTTGAACCTGATTGCTTTGATGTAAGGAAAAGTGAATAATGAAATGGGGGGGGGGAAATCTTAGAAAAGGAGCTGAAAAAGCTGGACGAATGGAGACACAGGAAGGCAAATACTCAGTTGGTGGGAACCCTTCCAGCTCTACTGATGTCGGCGCTGAGGTAGTTTCTGTATAATGAAAAGCAGCTGCTTTACACAGATTGAGAGCGTATCACTGGCTGTTATTTAGGTACAGGGAGGTGCTAAACAACTTACTCAAGGCCACCAGGCTGTTGTTTGTGCTTCAGCATAGGAGCTCTGTAAAATGCAACACGAGAACCATTTTAACAACAAAAAGGACCTTCCCAGAGATGTTTTTGTCTTGCTGAGTGAGAACGTATCAAAGCTGGCGTCACCCTCGCATAAGAAAAACCAGGTGACTTCTACCAGAGGTGAGTCAGTCTTTGGCAATGGTATCACGGTGACTAGCACAGCAGATAGACTGGGAAGAGGTGTAACTACGCAGATTTATCGGGCCGCTTGGAAGTACGTACGCCTTTATCAACAGAGTAAATTCCTTTGGTTCAGAAGGAGGAAGTTCTTGGTTTCTACCAGCTGATCATCTCATCAACCCCTCTGCTCTAGGGAACGTTCCTGTAATCTGAAAAGTCTTCTGAAAGTATCTTACTGTGGACACGCAATGTGGAAAATAAAGCTCCGGCATAACCTCTGCTTGCCGTGTCTGAGCACCCTTGGTGTAGGCAGAACAAGTACTGACTGCACAGATGTGGAAAAAATATGATTTGAGTGGCAATTTCACTGCCCCTGACCTCATGCACAGCTCATATGTAGGAATGCTGACACGCGGGGCCCCAGGTATTAGGGTAAATACCCGGTTCCTTTTTCTTCTGTAAGAGCACAGGCAGTTCAGGAGAGTTGGCTGAGGCCATGGAGAAAACGACTTACTGGTCCCCAAAAGGCCACATTATTTGTCTTTCCGTATTATTGATTGTGAAAGTCATCCACTCTGATGACGTTCCGAGACTTTTATTATTTTCGGAGTGCTGATTTGCGAATGTGATATATCCTAGGCCAAAGATTTTCAGTGTACCGAGTTTGAACAGAAGCAGCTTTACATATTGCCTGCTATTTCAGATTTAGCACAACTGCACTGAAAAATATTAATGTAATTCAATTGATATTTACAGCACTGCTCAGCAGTGCAATTAAACAGAGAACTGCATTGCTGGAAAAAAGAGTAAGGAGTTTAAGTGCTTAGATCACATAGACACCATTAGAAATAGGTTATTCATCCACTAATAAAATAAATGTGTTCATTCATCCTGAGGAAAGTGGATACAGCTCTATTGGAAAAAAAAAAAAAAGGACTTCTAATATAAGCAGAGTTGCACACGTTTTCTCCAGGGGTGGGTTCAGCCCACTCTGCCTTTGTAGTCTGTGCTGAAATTCTTCAAGATAGAGAAAATTTACAGAGCGTTTGCATGCACTAAGTGCCTGGTATAGATCAGAGACTTTATTTCTTCCCTTTTGCTAGCAGTAAAATCATTTAAAATTAAAGAAAAAATAAAGCAAAGTAATTAATCCTGTATGAATGTTCAAACATTCTGTTACTGAGAGTTATTTTGTCCCCCTAGACCTCGGACTTCCTCTGTGTCTGATCCAAGAATGCTGGTAAAAGTCCTTTCCAGGAAAATACAATTTTCAAGTACCTTGATTGTGCTATGATACTTGTTCTACCTGAATCTTTTTAGATAACAGGCATCATGCTGTATTCGGTTCATTTATCTCTGATCGAAGAGCGCGGGAACATAGAAGTGGCAGTCAAGGAACATATTAAAGATATAGACACAATTTGTGATAGTAAGATCAAGGAAAACCTGTGAGAAGGAAAATTTTCTTCATCTAGAAATTCAGTTATGCGCCTAATAAGATCCACCTTTACAAAGAAAAAGGAACGATCTGGAAGATTTTTTTTTTTTTTTTCTCTTCCTGCCTCCTAGAAAGCAAAGTCAGTCTGATCTTGGTTTTGAAGTGTGGATTGGGACTTCAGATATTTTTCCATGGTCTTTTGCAGGCCAGTCCAAGATCATCCTGCCCACAGTCCAAGCTGGCTTGCAAGCAGGGAGCTCCGGTCCAGGAATCCAGCTCTGTTAGTGCGGTGACCACTTTATTAAATCTTGTGTTTGCAAAAACACATATGGAAATTGAGTTATTTATACAAAGTGAAATTATGGAGGATCAGTCAGCTCCAGGATCCCTTGTAGCTCAGTGGCTGGATGTACTCTAGACTCTAGCCCAAACCAGGTCATGGCAAAATAATCAAATGCAAATCTTCCATTACTCTGGTTGCTATTTTAATGATAAATCTAATATCTTGTGAAAGGCTGATTGCTCCTGTTAATTCAGTTAACAAATGCAAGATGTACCTCTCAAAAGGTCTGTAGTCAGTCAAGAGAGGCATGTGTATAAAATGCTTCCGAATTGTATTAAAGGCTGAATATCACTTTTGTCCTGGTCTGAAGAGAGAAGATCAATAAGACAGTTATTTACAGGAGCTATTGGCTATAAAATTCCATTTAGAAGCATTTATCTGATCTTGTGTAACAAAAGATACTCGGTGTTTTAGGGTAGTGAAGAAGCCTGCGAAATGACCTGTCTTTGTGGGGAAAAAAGGAAAACTGCTGCAATTCGGCTTTTCCGCCCCTGCTGGCTGTTGTCCTTGCTGAAGAACTAAATATCGTACAGTGAAGAGAGGGGAGGTTTAGAGCAAGGGTGAGCGGGACGTAGATGAAGCCAAGTTTTTGCCTCAGTTTAGCCCCGAAAACGGCTCCAAAATGAGAAATAAAGGCCGAGGGTGACGGCACCGCGGCGAGCTCTGGCCCACAGCAGCACCAGGACGTCTTACCCGGCCCCCTGCCCTGCCGGTGCTTGGCTGTTGTCATCTGCTGCGGCCTGAATTCATTTGTCATAATCTGCAAACCAGAACTCATCAAAGCTTATTCAGTGGCCTTTTAATTCACGTTAGATTAGCATTTTAAGAGATGGGTAAAT
This sequence comes from Tinamus guttatus, assembly GCF_059628265.1. Taxonomy (NCBI): domain Eukaryota; kingdom Metazoa; phylum Chordata; class Aves; order Tinamiformes; family Tinamidae; genus Tinamus; species Tinamus guttatus. The sequence continues at coordinate 5,397,695 of NW_028288613.1, forward strand.
TCCCAAGTCTAACCTTGTTTAAAGGTGCATATTCAGTACAGTAGCCAGGAAATCGTGTATTCTCATGGACTTATTACCTTAGTAATGTAATGCTGTGAGGGGGAAAAAGGCCGATAATACTTCTGGCAAATATTAAATGTTATTTGTATAGCTACTGTCTATGAATTTAAAGAGCCATGCCTCGTGCCTTGCCACGAAACAAACATTTCTTTTGTGGCTTTCATGATTCATTAAAGCTTGGTATGTGGAGGGAGGAAAATCTAAACTGTTATTTAATTAAAAGGATACCATCAGATTAAATGTATTTTGAAAAAAAAAAAGTGAACTTTTTTTTTTAAATCTGGGTTGTCAGTAGGTAAAAAAGTTGACCTACTTTTACCTAGGTGACAGTAACACCTAGGATTATTAAAAATGAAATATTTTTTAACATCTGATATGCTCTCACCATTTGTCAAGTTGGTTCTTTGCTTTGGTTGGTGAAATTAAAACTGTCTCTTGCTTTTTGCTGTAGTCAGTGGCATTGTCTGAATCCTATCAAATATTCCAGTATTGTAGGGCTTTAGGTTGCAAATACCAAGATGTCTTGCTTGCATCTAAACCCAAAAAGAAAATGTATGGCTGTTTCTTTATTTGATTAAAACATTTCTCTGAAGCTGGACATAATGTATTATATGCTCTTTTAATCTTGTTTGTATCACCACATGGTACATGCAATGTGGATAAAATCCTGGAAAGTGTTTGGCAGTGTTGTATGGACCTTAATACTGCAGAGAAGATCCCAGCTCCATTCAGTGAGCTCCTTGCTGGTGTCCTTACAAAGTTTTAATTAGGGCCGTATCAGGGTTTGATTTTTGTCCAGGTACCTTCTGACAAATGAAATATGAGCATTGTTTTGGAGCTACTTTTCTAGGAGCTTCTCCAGAATCTTCAACTTTCTACAATCTCTGCATGGTCCATCTAGGATGGCTGACAAAATCTGACTGTGGTAGGTGCCAGATACAGCTGCAGGGAAGACTGGATCTTGCAGCAGTAATTCTGTTGTTGATCTTACTGAAATTGCAGAAAGAGGACAGACAAGGTGTATATTATATGTTAATAATATTATACTTGGAAATAATAATGTATTCAGCAATCCCAGAACTCTACAGTATCTGAAAACGCATTATTTACAAAGTGGCCCTATCTATGTATACCAATGAAAGCAGGTTTCTGAGTTTCGTGTTAATGCATATTAGCATCCTCAGGAACCGATCTGATAATACTCATACATGGAGACTTAAGCTCCTTAAGCAATGTTCACACCTCCATGAAAAAATAATACAGCTAAGTTCTTCCTTTAAATAAACTTTCTAAGCAGGTCTATTAACAGTTATCTGCTATCTGCCACAAGGGGAAACATGTAGACAGTTCTGTAGTGTCTTATGGAGCTTGGGCTGCTGAGTATTAGGTAGTAAATCAAATGAGAAGTGACAGTGTCTTTCAGTGGAGCCTCCTTCTTCACAGTACCATGTGGGAATGGTTGAGTCCTAAAGAAACAATCTGCAGCCCCAAGAGATATGTTCTGACATACCCCAAAATAAGCCTACTATGTAGAAAGTGCTTTAAAATGCCTTTGTGGTAAAGATTTACCATGGCCTAAAAGTAGAGGCCTGCATTGGTGTCTTACAGTGCTGTATCATTTTAGCATGGGTACAGCCAAAGCGAGCGCTCATAAAAATCTAACTGGAGCTATGTGGAGATGTTCACAGGCGTTACCAGCGAACAATAGCCTGTGGTTTGGCTCCTTCTAGAGAGTTGGGCAACAGGAACTCAATTCCCAGGTCAGCTATTTCCTCTGCCCGTAGGCAATCCGCTGCGTTCCGCGCTTCCCGGCTCGCTCCGGGATGGGTGGCAAGGGCAGCGAGGGAACACGTTGCCACCCCTGTGATCTCCACGGTGGCTCTGGAAACTAGACAAGCGACTTGGTGGCCATAGAAATGATCAGAAATGCTGGACTACCAAATTATGCAAGATGCAAATCTAAAACTGGGATTTAATTATTAGTTAAATTCCGTAGGCTTACTATTTTCTGTCGGACACGTTTGTATGAAACCTTACTGTTTTATCCCATTGGTTGCTGCATGAATTTTCTGTAGTGGAAAATTGTATTTAAATTTAAATTGTATCTGTTGTATTTAAAAATAATAAAAAGAAGGAAAAGGAGGACTTGGATACTAATGATAAAAGTTAAACTAACTGGATTTATAATATGCCATAATCAAGTGAAAATACATAAACAGGGAACCAGACATGTACAGACAGCACAGAACATAGATAATTCCTTTTAGGATTAAGCATATGGCCACCAGCTGGCAGATCTCTGCAGATCTCTATGAAACTGTATGATAACATAGGCATCTTTTGCAGCATGTTCCTGGGTGACAATACCTGATAGGAAGGAAAAGATTGGCCATTCATAATCTTTTATTTTACTTAGTGAGACTTTTATATCTAGCTTCGAAGAGGGAGATGAAGAAGCATAAAGGGCAGGGGCTTCCTGGAAAGTATAAGCCTGTATAAAGGGCAACAAAGGGGGTTTTATTTTCTTTCAAAGAGTTTAAATTAAAGAGAACTTTCCAGCATATGTTAGTATTCATAGCTCTTACAGATCATGCATCAGAACAGAAGACTCGTGATGATTATTATTTCTTTGTATTGCGGTAGGTCCTAGAGATCAGGGTGCTATTATGCTCGTTGTTCATAATTAGAGATTGTGTACTCCCTGGAGTGGTGACTATCTCAATAAACAAGACAAAGGATGAGAAAAAGGAAGTATTATTGTTCTCATTTTATAAACAGAACACTGAGAAACAGGCAAATTAAATGATTTGCCTAAGTAAGTTCATGCAAAGTCTTTGGCAGAATTTGGAAGACAAAGGTTCTCCTTTTTTTGTTTGCCTTCTAGCAAGATTGCTAAAAATTAGGTATGGAGTTGATCCAAAAAAGGAAATGAAAGATTATTTTAGTGTCAAAATTAATTGCAAGTTTTAAAAACGAATGATTTCTGTTCTCTTCTAAATCTATTACAGATACATTATTTTTTAATTTTGAAATTTCTTCTCAAAAATGTGTCCAGATATCTCTCTTCAATTTCTTCAGTTTATTTCCATCTATCTTTATATTGGAAAAGGAATGAGTAAGAAAACTAGGAGAGGAAACAGTTGAGAAAATACTTGGTGAGGAAAAACAATGAACAAAGATTTTGGTAGAAAACAACACAATCCCCCCTGTAGCTTCCAGTTCCACTTAAAATATCTGAAAATTTGTGAATGTTGGAAAAAAAGAGCTGCCTTTCAAGAGAGGCACAATCCATTTACTCTCTTATTTTTCATTCTCCCACATTGTACTCAAGAACCAAAACTCATGATGCCAGCAGAGATATCTGGTTTTAGACCTGGGGAGCTGCACATTGAACTCGGGCCCTTCACCCTGCTCATTCACGTGACTTCATTGCCATTTTGTGCAGAGATCCAGTGCACTCCTGCCCAAAAGGTCAGGCTGGCAGAGGTGCTGGAGTCAGGACAAAGCTGTAGCTCAATTTGGAGATGGGAGAAGTTTTGTTACAGAGTAGGGTTATGTCAGGGCTTGGGTTAGGAAATGGAATTTGCTGCATCGGGCATCTATTTTTTAATCCATTGGAGGTAACTGTGTAGTTGGTTTCTTTTTGCCCTGGGTTTCTTGCTGCTTGTAACACTAAGGAATGACCCCTGTGCTCATACTGAGTTCATCAGGTTCCCTTGCAGTTAGAGAGGAGAGTCCTTGGACATCATCCTGGAATTTCTTGTGGTGTTTACAAACTTATTCTGAGACCATCTCGCCCATCATTTGACTGTTAACCCAATACTAATTTAACATTTTATAACACTAAGCAACTTATAAACTTGAAGGAAAAATAATTAAATTAACAAAACAAAAACCATTGCTAAAACTGAATACTTTTTGGAATATTAAGTTGCCATAACAACTTGATGCAGAAGTCTTCGGTGGCAACTTTGTACTCAGTCCTATTGAGGCTAAAATAACCTTACTCTTGTGTTAATACCTCGCCAGCATAGTAAATACTATTGGTTACAGAAAATTAAAACTTTTAAATAGTGAAACTACTTTTACTGCAGTAAAAGAAACCTCTTAAATCTAAGTGTTTTTCTTCTTTTAAAAAAGCATAATTTGTCAGACATTAAAATAACAAAAGGTCTTTGAAAAAGGATTATGGTTTCTGATGTTTCACTACTAGAATGGATTTACTTTATATCCTACTGATGTTGTAATCTTGAATTCTGAGGTAATGTTTTAGCCCTTTCTTTTCACATAAATAAAGATTTCAATGATAGCACTTCATTTCTTGTGTGGAACTTTCCTTTATTTTTCAAACTACTCATTTTCTCTCGCTTAAACCATTTCATCAGAATAACATACAAATTGGATGCAGTGCTTATTAGGAGGAGGGGAACAGTTAGAAAGGCAAAGCATTTCAAATCAATACACTGCCGACTGCTAGGTAGATTTGAAATGAAGAATTTCCACGTTGCTTATATAATTTACTCTACAATGTACCTTTTAAAAGTCATATTTTTCAGGTTTCCATAAAAAACACACAAATGTGTATTTTTGAGTCTATCATGCCTTTTGTGGCTAAAAGTCCCCTGAACTCCCTTGCTAAAGGGAGCACCATTTTTTCCTATCAATACCAAGTACTGAATTTTAAGAATGAAAAAGCCTATTTCATATTTCAACATGCTAAAGCATTTGCTCATCACACTGCCTTTGTACTTTGAAAAGCAGTGCTATATATATCTACATATTTCTTTGGGTAGCATAGATATTAATTAGCATTAAATGTCTTTAAAAATTCACCAAGTGCCCACCCTTCACTCATTTGGACTGTATTTTTTTTTTTCTTTTTAAGCAGCCTATAAGCCAGTGAGTGGTGGGGACAGCAGTGTGTCCCTAAAGGAGTGTTGTTCACTAACAAGGCAATATAGAGTGCTCAGCGCCCTTCCAGCTCCCAGGGGCTCCACCAGAGACTTCCCTGCTGCTCTGCTGCTATTAGCTTGATTGCCAAGGAGGGAACATTCTCCTCACTCTCACCCTACAACCTGCCTTTGAAAGCATAGAAAAAGTGGTGTTTATATACCAGATTTTTTTTCTTTATTATGTATAGTGAAGCCTTTTCTGCTTCAGCAGAACCAGCAGGGAGGAAATACGTGTAGTAATTACCTTAAACAAGCTGGCAATAAAGGCTGCCTCTCCAGCCATGCGGTTTAAGGACATGATGAAAGGTGGAGGTGTCAGCAGTCGGGGCCCGTAACAACCGGCTTGAAATCCAGCATCTCCAGCGCTCCTGTGGACATGGGTGTCGGATACCGAGCTGAGCCGCTGGGTGCAGAGCTGGGCCCCTGGAACCAGGCCATGGCTTCGTCCAGGGGAATGGGGCTACTCTGGGGAAAGGTGAGGAAAATTGCTTTCCCAGTGAGGAAAATTGCTTGCAAGAGGGATTGAGAGATAGCCAAAGCACTTAGAGGGGTTTGCATTTGAAAACCAGCGTCAAACAAAACGGGATTTGGGTTCAGTTCTGGATGAATCTGTCTCAGGAGAAAATGCTTGCAGCCAGCAGTCCTTTTTTTTCTTTTTATTTGTTTGAGTAAGCGCAAAGGTCAAATAAAAGCTGGACTTTTACTTGATATCTCTTTTTGTTCTTCAAAATGTTCCTTTTTAAAAACGTTTTGTTTTGCTGTGCACCTAGGGCCAGCTCCCTGGCCTGGGAGCAGCAACCTCACTGCCAATGGCGAGGCCACTGCAGCTCGCAGGGGCCTCCTTGGAAGAAGAAGCCACCGGTGCTCTGGGAAATGGAGGACGTGGTGTTGCTCGCAGGGACTTGTGTCCCCTGTGCTGCCTGGGGCCTTTTGGAGCCCGGCTGTTGGATGTGGGCCTGGGAGAAGCTGTTGTCACCTGGGTGAGGCTGTTGTTGCCCAGCCTTTGGGACTGGCCATTGGAGTCTGGCTGTTGGAGCCTGCCATGGTGCTGGCCCCTTGGGCCTTCCTGAGGTGCTCCTCAGGGACGCCATGAGGGGACATCCCTCCCTCAGGGTGGGTGGTCGAGGTCAATGTCTGTTGTCCAGGCCCCATATGGGGCATAGGGCTGGAGCCCGGCCGGGCGATATCCGCCCAGCTCCATGATCCCGCCTGGCTCCATGATCCCGCCTGTTTTGCGGCCTGCGGTACGGCCAAGAGGCCCCCGCTCCCCACAGCTGCTCCTCCTGGCACCCTTGAGGTGCGCAGCAGATTATTCCTACTAATTTTTAAATACCAAGTGTATCTGGTGTACTTATTGCTCCTAATTAATGCGAGAATAAAGAATCAAAGAGGGTATTCCTCCAATGAGTTGTTTCTGAAGAGTGACAAATTAATCCCCTTGGATATGGCTGAAGCCAGGGAAGATCTTTTTTGTTCTTCTAACAAACTGCAGCAATTAGATATTCAAAACTCTTGTTTGTGATAAATAGATTTTAATAAATATTTGTCTTCTAAGGGTAAGCCAGAATCCGGTGGCTCACGTCCTCAGCCAAACTTTCTCTCAGATAATTGAAAGATTACAGATGTATTTTAAGCCATCGAGACCTGAGTGTATGCCCATGCATAAATTAATCAGTGAGAAGTATACATGCAGGGTTATATACATTCATTTACCTACTAAATACACTGGATTATTTTTTTCCTATACTGTTGTGGGCTTTGGACCCAATCAATGCCTAATATACTTGCACCACTTGTCTTAGAAGCACATTTTGAGCATGAGAAGGGATAATTGTATGGCTTATTTTTTTTTCATATAGTTTTCCCTGCAAATGCATCATGACATTTCAAGGGGACGCTTGTAATCTGCCTTAATAAGGATCAGGTAGCATTTACTAGAATGCATTCAGACTTTATAGGTACAACTTTAAATCTTCACCCGCTTGCTTAAGTCAGAAAGCTTTGACAATACTTGGGGCGATAAGCTGGAGATGAGATTATTTTTTTACAGGGCTCCTTTTCTGATGGGATCTTGAGATAAGAGACTGGATGATTTCTGAACTGCTCTCTGGGCTCTGATACAGGCCTGGGAATGAGGACACCGGGGCTCGCTCTCTTAACGTGATCAAAGCAGGCTCCTCTAAATTATATCAGCCTGTAACAGGACTACTGTCCTTACCGGCTGCCATCCTGGACGTGTGCTCCCCATACCCTGGGGTGGCACAGGACTGTTCCCTTAATCCTGGGCTGTAGATACAGTTTGCTGAGAAGGGGCAGCCGCTGCTGGTCTGTGGTGGTCGTGGAAAAAAATGAACAGCAGTAGGTAGCCAGGCCCACGTTGAACAGGGTTGGAAGGTGATTTTTCCACTCTGGACAAGATACCTGGTGTACTAAAGCCTTGGATCTTTGAAAGACTTTTCCACGGTGCTACAAATGACCCCTGTAGTGTTCTAAAATATGCGGTTGACTACACGTTTTACCAAACGTACTTTCCAAGGGAAAGTTAGGCTCTTGCGCACTGGTGGCAATGAAGATAATGCTTTAGTTTAGCTGCAATCAGTCAAGACAAAATAAAATGCAGTAAAAACCCCTCTGCAGTGTTCAAGTTTGGCAAAAGTGGTACATTCACAGGCTTTTCTCTTGGATATCAGACCTTTTTCAAATAGAACCAGGCTGTAAATAGCTGTGAAAATAATTGAGAAGGGGAATTTCTATGAAGCAGAGTTTGTCACAGGATGCCACATGAATGCGGACAAAGGAATATATGTTTGATGCTTTTTTTTGTGTGTCACAAAACACCACTTGAAATGTGTTTTTTAGTACCCTTAATTAACAAGAAGTTTTTCAACCAAATTACACAATGAAGTTTTAAAGCTAGAAGGAAGAACAAAGGGGAAAAGAGCAGTTCAGGCTAGCAGGAAAATGTGTCACAGAAGATGCAATTTTAAAAGAAATGAATATTTAGTGCCATGGAGTGCTAGGACTGATCCTAGCAACAAGGTCTGCAAAGCACAGAGCAAGCAACTCTATGATAAGCTAAGCTAAGAGTATATCATACTCCAATGTTTTTTGGAGTTCTTTGGAAGTCTTTGGACCAGATTTTGCCCTGGAGACCAACCTAAGCTTTGAGGGTAGGTTGGTGTGGTCATGGTTCTTCGAACAGGAAGCCCCAAGTCCATGTACGGCACCAACAGGAACTTGGGAGGCCACAGAGGAAGGGAACCGATTGATTGTCAAAACCAAGGAATGGAGGAGGCACTGATGGAAAGTCTAGAGGTGTGTGTTGCTGAGGGAAAAGTGAGAACGAAGGTCAAGACTGCCAGATATTGAGAGACACGAGGGAGACAGCGTAACTGCGTAAGTCCTTATTCCTTAGAAAGGAGATAAATTTACAAGATTTGGAAGCAGAGCTTTAAGCGTAATACCAAAACAGCCAAGCTTGACATGCACTTGTGGAATCACTGTGATTCCTGGATCTTTGGTCAAACAAGAAGATGACAACTGTCATCTTCTGTTTGATTTCTCAGCTCCTGCTACCCCAGGCCCTATCAATTTTCACCTAAATGAATAGAGAGGGTTGAACAGATCATGATATTTCTTTCTTTCCTTCTACTTCTTTCCACTTGTGGCACTTGTAGTTCACACTGGCCTTGCCTTTTCTTCTGCGTAAAATGTTGCTGTGGAAGAATTTGGCTAGACTGCAGTGCAAACACTTATCACTTTATTTTCTCCTGTGAGCAAGGAGTGGGAATATCTCATCTGGTGTGTTGAACTCGGGTCTAAGTGCTGTAATGTTTACTGCTTTCAGTCGGCTCAGCAGGGTACTTTGAGCAATAGTGATGGTTGGCAGCCTGCTGCTGATGGTACAGCCCAACGCAGAGGTTTACAGCAAAACTTGCACAGTATCTAAAACATTCGACTTCCAATTATTTTAGGGCCTTGTTCCACAAGTACTTTGCGTGATTTTCTGTTAGCATTTGACAACATCTCAGCATTAGAAATGAGATTACAGACTTTAGATTGTGGTCTAGGAATTTCTGATCAAATTCCAATTTCCCTAATTAAGGCATTCCAGCACCTACTTCCTAGCACTCATAGCAACAAATAATTTCTGTTCTTCTCTGGTGATATGCGCTGTACCTCGACACTGGAATGTGAATAAATACATATATGTTTTTGTTATTCTAGAAGAAAAATCCATGTGCTGTGGATAATGAATTGGAGGTTAAGTGACAATTTTCCTTTACAACCACTCATGTCTTACAGTCTGTGAACTGAAAACTGGATTAACCTTTAATTACCCCCAGTGATCTCTCAACCCTGAAACAACATCACCACTCCTCCTAGTGTTATTTGCATACAGCATTTAATGAGAGAAACATCTGTTTGCATATTTGGTATCATTAATATTATGCAGATGAGCTGAGTATTCATGTCGCAATAGGCAATTGTGCGGAAATCTCCTTTTCTCTCATTTTTGGTATATTTCCCTCCTCCTAACAATTCAGACTGACTTGTATTAATTAGAAAAAGAGCTGTCTGGTGCTAGTAGCCTTGCATATATAATGCACATCTGCTGTGTGATCTGAATGGTAGCTCACTAATATGCTCCTGGATTTACAAAATACAGATTATCTGGCTTGATGCTATTAGACAAACCTGTTGATATTTTTGAGATGAACTTATTTATTGAAGAAAATATGTTAGTATGGCTGAAAATGTAATGAATGCAACTAAGATTGCTAACAGAAATTTTTGCTCTATTATTTTCATTAGCATCATTTCTTTCTATGTAACAAGATGAAACACGTTCATTCAGGATTGGATCCATCAGCCATTTGCTGGATTGTTATTTTGGTTAGAGCTTGAGACTATCTGTGCTCTCCAGCTACCTGAAATGTTTCTTATGGCCCTAAGATTAAGCCTGTTTTCCACAGTCATTGAAATCTGATGGGCCACTGCTTTTAGGGAGTGCATAAACCTAAGGCTGCAGGAAACTTTCCTTGAGAAAGGAGGAGAATTTGCCCTTTTCTTTTGCTTGAACACTGTTTGCTTGAAGGTGTTGCTTGGAAGAGTCTAAGCCATTGCTGATATTAAATACTGAGGCACTGGGGACTGAATTACTGAGGAGAATGGCTTGGGGAAATGGATGAATTTGGATCAATTGTGCAATTTGCTGTTGTGCAATTTATTCCATTTCCTTTTCTTAGAATTACACCTGAGCTAAATTTATCTTAAACTATACCCTTGTTGCAGAGAAATAAATAGAAGTGACTTCATGGTGGCCTGCCCATGTTTATTTTATGACAGACACAGAATTCCTGCTAATTGCTTGGACTAAACTGTGAAAACAAAACATTTTGCAATGTAATAAGATTTTAAGGCAAGAACAGTGCTCACATTTGCTGTTTCTACTGCAGGGTGTTTCTTCCCATTTTCTTCCAAAACTCACTTCACATGTAACTGAAACTGCCTTGCTGATGTGCTCAGTCAGAATCTCTGCTTCTGAGCAGCTGCTAATCAAAATGACCCATCCATTGAAGAATGAAACAGAAACTGGAAGAGCCTATATGTTTTATATGTATACACCAAAAAGTCAGTGTATTATGGCTAAAAGGGATTATTCTGGAACATGGGTGTTTTATCAGGATGGCTTCTTTGCAAATAAGTTATGATGATCCAGGCCTCAGTAGTCCAAATTTAACTGTGTCCTAAAACCTGTGACTAAATGAAGATTAAATATGATTCATCAGGTGAATGTTGACATACTGTTTCTTTACAGACTTTGCTGTAAAGTGATAATACGCCTCATTTTCCATTCATGATACACAGTTTAGAGCAGGAATTTTGGGGGGGTTGTTCTGTGTGATGTGAATCATTTTCATGACCAGCTACAGAGACATTTTGTGAGAACATATTTTCCTCTAAAAGCAGATTTTCATAGTTAAAGAGCTGCTCTGCAAAAGCAAGCTCGTATATCTGTAGCTCTGACTTGCAGGTACAATTACAGTGGTTTTGTACACAGGGCATAACTCTGGCATCTAGCAGGACTTTTAAGCAAACAAACCCTTAATGTATGTAACTGGTATGCTGCAAATCATAGTCTTACTATGCCTGGAATTTAGGCATGAAAGTGAGTGCAATACTCTGCACGTGGAGTTTGCTCACTCCCTTGCAAACAGGCTGACTCCTGAGTACCTGCAATACATTGGGCAGCTTCTGAAATTTGGATTTTTTTTGAGTAAACAGGTTGTGTAGGAATCAAGCTTTATGTTGACATATTTCTCTAAGTGCTTTCACTTTTAGGAACTACTGTGTATAGGAAAGTGCATCTCCTGTGTACAAACATGGAAACCTGGAGAGGTAAATGAGATTTTGCCAAGGGCATACAAAATCCTGAGAGAGTTTGGGAATAGGGTATTGCTATTCCAAAGCTGTGTTTCATATTTCAGCCACACAAGCAAATTCTAGGTTGCCAGAAATTTTTGGATAAAAAAGATTGAGCCTATCATGGCAAGCTTTGTTTATGTGATGTTATTTAGATATTACTGATGTAAAGCAGATGGTCTTAATTCACTACAGTCTACATTTTGTGGGTGAGGACTATCTTGGAAATCTTGGAGAGGAGTAAGAAAGCAAGGGGGCCTTTTCTCATTTGCCACAAACTCCTTATATATCCCAAGACTCTGATGCTTCCAAGGCAGTTTTCTGTTACCACTGAATGCAATGCAATGCAATGCAGTGATTGCCACAGCAAAGTAAAGGTTGTTGGTTGAGCTTTTGAAGAAATAATTCCCTTGATTGTTCCAGGGCTTTTGTCAAGATCTTTTGTCAAGATCAAATGAAATTTTGTTGGCATGGGTGTATTTTTGTATGTTTTGACAAAATAAAACAAAATCTGTAAGAGGTAGGAGCTCAGCACTGGCCATAATTCTAGCTATTCTTAGCTCTTTTTGCCGAAATTTGTATGAACAAAGTACTTTTAATGCATCTTTGTGTTGGCATTTGATACACTGGTGCTGTTCTCTGCGCTAGTTTGTGCTAAGAATTTCCTCTGCTTTTCCTTGGAGCAGGGGTATCACGCAATTATCAGTATTTTGGTGTGAAGGAGATGATTTTGCAATCAGGGAAAGGCTTCGTGAGTGAAGGGGCTTTCCTCCCTGCGCCGCTCAGCTGCTCCTTTGGAAAGTGCCCCTCCATGAAGCAGCTCTGCTCCATGCGTGTGGAGAAAACCACCAAACAAGAAAAACAAGAATAATATCAGTGTCGTAACTGAGGTAAATGCACTGCAATTTGTGTTAATAGAGGCTTTTACAGGCACTATTATATAGCAAATTAAATTATATCTTTGTTCTTATATCTAAGGTAAACAATAGGTATGTAATATATCAGTAATAGAAACCCTTGGCATTTAAGAAAGAATTGTGCTTTATTGCAAGGACGTTTTTATACCTCAGTAATAAATTAACATTTCAAAAGTACTTTAGCCTGCTGCGATGGATCATTCTATGAGTATGGGTAACACCATGGACTCCAATAATTAGTGTAAATTGCCTTTGAATAATACAGAGCTGGGAACAACTTTCAGTGCTTAATGCCCCTTGCAGTACATGATGAAGAGTCCTTAATGGAGCTTGGAAAAACAAGTAATACCTATAAATCAAAGAAGAAAAGCCGTTTTTGATGCATTTGTCTGAGAGTGTGAGTTTTAAACCAAATTGTTAACACTCCTCCCTGCTGAGGGTCATGGATTAGCTAGGGTGGGAGTTTCTTATAGGATCTTTCACACTAACCAGCAGAGGTAGGGGGTTTCAAATACAAGTGTTTTCTTAACCCTAATCCCTGCCTCCCTGACCAGTAGAGCTCCAAATTTCTCTCTAATTAGGTGGAGAATTAGTAGGTGGATAAATGTGTTAGTGGATGAGGATGAAGTGATTAACTTGCCCCAGACTATGATAGTGAGTTCAAGGCGCTACTGAATTCATTTTGTTTCTAATAACTTTCTCCCTGTATTCTAGTGCAGCAGACTGCTTGAATTTATATCTCAGTAATCTTACAGCACTATATTCTATTGCCTCTTTCCCAAAGCTTTATCTCCTTTATTTAAGCAGCAGTGCAGTATATTTCCCAGTGTGCCAGTTCACATTTCTGTAAACTACTTAATTATCCGAACGGCCTTGTAACCTAATCGAGATATATTGATGTTCCAGTAAGACTGTGTATTTGAGGGAAACATGAGGTTTCTTAGAAGATAATGGCACTGGGATATTTTCTTCAAATATTTGCCAGCTGCACTTCAAAAACAAATAAATACCGGCCTCACTGCGCTGCTCTTTGTGCAGCATGTGGGGCTTTGCTGTAGTAAAGGACATTTTGAACAGCGCTGGAGCCACGTGTGGTTGTGCTAACTTGGAATGATGACGTTTTTCTCTCTTTGCTGATGTGTCCCTGAGAGACGGGATGGGGACGGGTTTGTCACCGAAGGCGACAGGGACTGTCCCCTGCCAGGTCTCACTGAGCAGGTTTGGCCACGGGAAAGCGGCCTGATTTCAGCGTGGGAATCAGTGGGAGCCTTTGGCCTTCCCCAGCGAGGCTGAATCATACCCAGTCACTACTGCAAACTCGGGTTTTCTGGCTTGTGTCTGCAGCAATGTTTTAGTTAAAGTTGGGTGGGAGAAGAGATGAAGGAATGATCAGGAATCCAGAAAACATGATGGAAGAGGTAATGCTAAAGACATGAAAAAGGTTCTGATTAACCAGTTGTTATTTTCTTGGAAAGGGGGGAGTTTAGCTGTCCCGTTGCAGAGCACGGGTCTGGCCGCTGTGGTCACCCTGGGCACATCCACCTGCATGGCCGAGTCGTTAGACTGGGCATCGTGTGGGTATCCGATACCTCAGGCAGGCAGGAAATTTAAAGGAAGCAGGTTTCCATGCAGAGCAAAGTTGGTGGGAACGACTTTCATTGCACAGGCACTTTGAGGCTGGTCTTTAGAATGAAAAACCAGTTATTTCCACCACGAATGTCTGCAAACATCTGCCCAGGCTGCCGAACGTCCAGGCTGTGTCAGAACCAGCATTAGCTTTAGAGATCCTGGGCAACAGATCTTGCCTTGAATGGGCTCCTGTCCATTTGTGCTTCTCTTTCTTTCTCTCTGTTGCTTTTGCATGCGGAAGCCTCTGCCAAAGTGCCTCACTAACGAAGCTCGAGCTGACATCCTGGGGAAATAAAACCTTCGTTTTGCTGTGCTCGTGGCTGTGATTTGCAAACGGTGATGTGACCCTTCCGAGCAGTGGATCTGGGGATAATGATGGGAACTGTAACACTCCAGAATGTGTCAAATGCCGATTTTTAGGCAATGTCTTGCAAGGCACAACCTGCTCGGTGGCAAAACCCAAGGCTGGTGTTTTGGGGCACCGTCAGACCTCTTCTCCTCTCCAACCTACCCCAATTCAGGGACTCTTTTTCCAGTATCCAGCTGACACTTTGCTTGAAAGATCATTTCTTTTTTTTTTTTCTTTCTTTTTTTATTACAGTAGAAGTCGGAGAATTATCTTGTTTTCTTTTCTAACTGGCTACCCTACCCCTTGAAACAGTTTTATATATTTAAATGGACGAGGATGTATTCCAAACTATTAGAGCCACATTATAATATGCTGCGAAAAGAAGATAGCTTCGGCCAGTAACTCTTAAGCCTAAATGACTTTCTCCTAAGAGGGGAACAGCTGCTTAAAGTACATATATTTAAAATTAAATTTCTTTATTACAAGTTACTTAGCGTATTTTGGACTTATACATTCTCTAGCTTAAATCTTTTTTTTTTTTTTAATTGCACAAAGCTGTGAAAAATAATCGGAAGCTCAGTTAACATTACAAATTGAAAATCAGAAATTATACCAGTGTTTTTTTAGCTTCTCAAGTTACATAGGTATATTAACCCTCATTAGTCATTTTGTGGCAGTGAGAGATTTGAAAACAGAATTCCATTACAGTATTTATGGTCAAAATCTGATAGGAGGAAATAATAGGTTTCCCAGTAGAAATGTCTCTGTGCCATGTAGTAAACTTGATAATTATAAGAATATATTTAATGCAGTAGAACTGAATACCGAACCAAGAGATTAATATTTCTGTTATATAATTACAAGTTCAAGGAGTTCAGCTTCTTATCATGCTGCAGTAAGTATAGAAAGTAGAAGTGATCCTCTTTAATTTGTAATTATTTAACTGAAATAGAATGTCTCCCAGCCTTTTCTTACTCCTCTACATTGCAGACATTGGTATGCAGAAACCATGCACTAAGGAAGAGTACACTATCAGAGTAGGACATGTTTGAGTATTCTTTAAAACCAACTAAGAGAAGTTAATCTCATTGAACTTCTTTTTATTCAACAAAAGAGTTAGATGTTGCCAAGTCTAATGTGACTATAATGTTCATTAAATGGACTTCTTTACACCTTTAAATGGATTAACTGTACATCTTCACAGTCTAATTATTATACATGTCGCTCGCAAATCACAGATCTAATTCAAAGCGCTGCAAAAACTCTGTTTATAAGCATTAAAAAAGGGGATACAGTGAGAATTGAGTGTGATTTTTATCTAGGTCATATAAAAGAGTAAGCATCATCCACGTTAAAGTACAGAAATGCACGTACACTCACTTGTTGAGTTTTCCTTCAACTTTGGCCATGTGATAGGCTTCTTTTAAAAGTTAAGCAGCAAGCTGCTTTGGCATCTACAATCTCTCTTTTGTCCACAGAAGTGCATGGATCTAGAGACGGCTACATGGGCTTGGAAATCAATAGATGTAAAAACCCTTCATATTCTTTTGTTGTTGTTGTTTTGAGAGGAGAGATATGACTGCAGGTGAAGCGCAGACTTTTTGTGCAGTCAGCATCAAATTCATTCCCTAGGCTTCTGTGTGACCAGAGAGACAGTGATTAATGTCTCTCTTGATCCTGCTCAGTTTTCTAACGCGGTGACAGTGATTTCTACCTTTGGCCATCACGTGTATTCATCCTACAATGCCTGTTTTCATAGATCTGACTGTTCTCGCGTGTTTGGACAATGCGGGTTGGATCTCGCTGGATCTTCTAGTGCTGCTGTGCTTCAAAGTGCAGAAATCTGCAGTTCAGCCTCAGCACCTTGCTGGGGCATCGCTGATGTTCACCCTTCACAGCCACCCACCACGGAGTTAGGTAACGGGGTCTGAAGTGAGTGCGGTCGTCGAAACGAGGGATTTCTCGGGTAGGCAAACAGTTGTTTTTCTCTTATACGCATAGTATGATGGCCAGAGCTGGCTGGCTAAAACAGATCATTATATTTCAGTCTCAAACTAATGATCAGAAATAGGGCGTGGGGATGCTCGCCTTGACAGACACCCGTTCTACTCCATTCTCTCCTGTGAAAAAGTATTTTAGTTCATAAAATAAATAGCTACCTCCATGTCTGCCTGCACCATAGGTCTCTGCCACCCCAGATATTTTTCCTGTCCTCAGTCGTGATCTTAAATATTTCCTCTGTCCTCTACATGGGCCTCTGTGCCCTAAGCGCCGGTGGCAGGTATGTTAGGTGCTATGAAAACCAGGTGTTCCCCCACAATTATTTAATTACGGGCAGACGTGATGGCTGAAACATCCGCTGTAGCAATTTAACAGTGATTTACCTGCTGCTGCCAGCTGCTTACGGAGGCTGAATTTCTCCAACTGCTGGGGCCAGCTAGAGTGTCTTGATCTGCCAGCAGATTCCTTGGAGGCCCTGCCCTGAGCTCTCCAGAAGCTCTTCTTGCTTGTGAAGCAGCAAGTTGCAGGCCTCCTACAAATGCCATGGCTAAATCTACTGCACTGCTCGTGGGGTCTCTCTGAGGTTTGTCCAGGAGGGATCTGTCTAAAGATGCAACTTCAGGTGCCTTCCCACTTCCCTAGAATTACACTGTCAATATTCATTTAAGAACAGGAAACTTTTCCCACTATGATATACCAGCATGTTCATGCAGAACCTTTTACACCAGTAAAAAGATGCTCCCACGAGTAGGTTTTGTTCCTGAATAACCACCTGTGAGTAGCATACTATCTCTGTGAAGGCTTTATTGTCTTAACTGTACCAGGACAAAAATGGGACCCTGAACAAAATGGCTAAAACAGCACAAAACATTTGTGAGCTGGATCTGAGCAAAGGGCAGGAAGCAATATTGCACCTCTGAGCAAACGGCTGGATACAGTCCCAGCTTTCTGGCTGCTCTCCTGGCTCTGGAACTGGGGGAAATGCAGTTGTTCCTCACTGGGATCATACAGATGCGCCGTGCGTGGCTGGGGACCAGGGTCACTGCTGCGGGTTTCGTTTGAAATGCGTGGGATTTTGGCATATGGCACAGGAGGCTGGAGTAAGCAGCACAAGGAATGAATTTTTTAGCGCTCCCGTTTTGCTTCACTTTGCCGATTTTTTGGACGGCACCCACTTTGGAAGTGGGTGGGTTTAGTTTGATTTTGTTCGGATTCTTTTAAGAGTTTTTTTTAAAAATAAGGTAAAATATATAGCAAGGTTTCCTATCAGGAATCTGTGGAAAGTCACACTTATGTCTGGAGCTTAATTTTCTTATTTTTTTTTCATGCAATATATACTTTTACTTACACAGCTAAGTAAGCAAATGCCTTCTAAGGTGAGTAAGTTTGCTTATGCCCACTGGGAATGGAGCTTGCCTTCGTGGCAGAAGGATGGGGGTCCTGTGCAGCCCTAGCTCTTCTCCAGTGCTGTTGCTGCTTCATGCTCATGACTAAATGGACAAGCTACCCTACAAATACCGCTCAACCACCTCTTTCGGGGAAATTTGGCCTCATCCGACAGTGGAAGCCTCTTTTATGGACTAATCGGTAGGGGCAAAGAGATGACGATCCAGTAAAACCCAGCAAAGCTAGAGGCTCTCAATACATTGTTTTGTGTTGAGATCCCTACACATTGTGCAGGGATTTTCCCCTATTGAAACTGAAATTTCTGTGATACATAAGCTGTTTCGGTAAAAAATAAAATAATAAAATAAAAAAAAGTATGTATTTTACCAACAGAATGAAAACTGAGAATTGTTCTCCTTTCAAACAAGCTTTTTGTTTATGTAGAAAAAGCTGGAAAACTTGGACTAACTCATTTTTGACAGAAACAAAATCCCTTTTCTGGTGAATTCTTTAAGACTTAGATCCTGAAGCTTTCTATTATGAGCAAATGTAGACAGACCGTCGTTCTCCACTCCCCTTCCTTCCAAGACCTCCAGGATGCTCAGAACTACCCGGTGTCTTGGTCTCCTTCCAGGGAGGATGTTCTCGGAAGTCATGGCCCAGTCAACTGGCAGAAGATACTGGGAGATTCTTCTTTGGTGTTCAGATTTCATGGTCTTTTAGCAGGACAAATTAGGGTCAGTTTAAGATGAAATGTTGAAAATGTAACATGTTTATAATTATAAAGCAATACCAATTCTGGAACTAGGGAAGAGGCTATTCTGTTTTCTCTTTTGCGGAAATCATGATTTAAAAATATGAGTCCCGGCTCACTTCTGCTCTACATGGTAGTGCTCTACCTCAGCCCTGTTAACCCACCCTTGCCTTTATTATCAGAACTTGAACCAAGTGTTAAATAGCTTGAATCCTCCATTTGTAGCTGATCTTGACAGAGATGTCAATTCATTAATGTTACAACAGACTCTGCTAGCACAGAGCTGATGCTCTAGATCGAGTCTGGGCTTGTCGTCTGCTACCTGACAAGCCTAAAAAAAGATGAATACTAAATATTAGGTAACTCCATTAACTCATTCCTTCCTAGAAGGCTAGAAGGTTCAAATAATTTGAATGCCTGAAAGCCTGCTAGAAAACTCAGTGAATATTTCATTCTAATTTGTCGCCCAATGTATCAGAATAACTAGGAGTTTGAGGAGCAGCTGGAGATTGCTGGCCACTTTTGGAAATCTTCATCTTAAGTTGTGCTAAAATATTATTCGACCTGAAGTTTCCTACATCACTGGAAATGAGGGGAAAAAGAGGAAAAAACTTTTTTGCTATGAACTTTGTTACTGATTGATAAAAATGAAATTTCTTAGAACTGTTGAGGTGGAAAATGTGCAGAGTGTTCAGGAATATGTGAGAGGGAAGAGCATCCACATCTATGTCAGCTAAAATACATCTTAAACTATTTGGCACCACTTGCTGCTGGAGGGACTTAACACTAGGAAGTTGTTTCATCCATCATGCTGATTGTACAGGAACAACCTAGTGGAAGTGGCTCTAAATATAGATTATAAAGAGTTCTTATGATGTTCTTTGATGAGCAAAAGAACAACTAGTTCTTCCTTTTGTAAATAAGTTTTTCAAATAAAGTTTTCTTTATTGCTGACAAGTATGACATCAGTTTTCAAACTGACCTTACATGGTCACAAGAAAAGGCTGTGAAGAGACATGAAGGTAAGTGGTTTAGAAGCCAGGCAGCAAATGATGAAATCTAGGTTATTGTTTCTTTTAATTTGAAATTATCCCACACTGTCATAATTTCTTGAAAAGGCCTTTGAATGTTGTAGGTTTGGCAATGCTGCTTAAACCATGGAATTAAATATGATAGTGTTAAGGAATGGACAAAAACTGGAAACAGTTTTTGTGGTTTATGTCCTATGTAACCTGGATAAAAAAATACTGATTTTTCTTCTGCGAGACTGACTGATGAATGTTCAAAATCCTGTGTATCTTGGCCTTTGTGGCATCTATCCAAGAAGTTGGTGGGTCATTTTTTTGTTTTTTTTTTTTTTTGATTTTTACATTTTCTGTGTTACTGTGTACTTTTCAATAGGGATTTGCATTTTGGAATGCTAATTACACTGATAAAATGTTTTATCTTTGGACTCCACTCCAAAATGGCAGAAGAGGTGTTTCTCCCATGGAGCTTCCCATGCAAGACAGAAAATTCTCTTCAGGTGAGAAGAATTGATAAAGTCCCAGGTCAAATCATTGTTAAAAAAAAAAATAAAAAAACTAAAAAATTTCTTTTGGCTCCTGAATTTTTGGAACAAAACAGCACAGATTCCTACTGTGTGCTGGACCAATGCCATAATGTTTTGACTGTCATATGGGAACTTATTTCTCAATCAGTTAGTTAGTTAATTTTTGTTGGATTCTTTGAAAAGCCCAATACAGCTGACATGCACAGTTACTAGGGACCCAATTTTAAAGTGATTTAAAATGCCTGGGTGAAGACTCTGCTGTCCAGTTAATTACTTCCCTGTTTTCTACTGAGCATGAAACAGCGATATTGCAATGTCAGTGCAAATCTTCTCGTGACTTATGCATACTTTAAATAAGCTTAAGGCTTAGTTTCAGTATTGCACAAAAGTTTCCCTTGAGTCTGTTCTTGCCGAGTTCTTGAAGCTTCATGAGTTTCCTGGGACGCAGAGGATTTCAGGTACCCTTTTCGGTGCATGGTATATTTTTCTAAAGAACCTATCAGTGCCTCTATGTATTGAATGACCTTTGCAAATTGGCCTCCTAAGAGCTCAGTGCCAGGACAGTGGGCAGTTGGGTCAAGACTGTCTGCACTATGTCCAACCACTTTCTAACCAAGCTGAAGATCCAGGGCTATAGGTTGTGTTCTGAGGAATTAGAGCCAAGTTTTTAATTCCTGCTGCTGTGTAAGTATACAGAGTGGAGTCAGACCTGCTGCTATACTTTGAGCTTCTAAAGATAGAAAAAAATACTCTTTTTTATTGATTTATTCTGTGCAATACATGCTGATTTTTCAAATACCTCCTTACTGGTGGTGGGATATGTTAACATTTAGAGGTCCTAGAGCAGATTATGACCCATTGCAGAAGATGCTGAGTATGAGATTTATGCCCCGGAGATGTTAATCTAGTTAAGAAAGTCAGTTTTAGCTCCATTTTAGTAGACACACAAAGAGATGAAAGGATCTCCAAGCCAAGGGCTGCAGCCATGGTGGCGTTTGCCACTTTAACCAAAAGAGCATCTTTCTCCCAATGGGATAACATTTTTCTGAGAGCTCTGTGATGAGAGTTTTCAGGGTAAACAGTGATGGGATACGTAAAAGTGATATATAAAGGTATAAAGGGATACACAGTAGCACTCCCTAGTTAAAAAGAAGAGCCTGCAGCCATTGCTAAATGGCAGGAATGGCACTTGGAAAACTGGGGAACATGTTCACTTGTGGGTAGGAAACTGGTCTTGCTGGTGCCTCACGGCTTGATTTAGGGCATCCCTAACTCTGTGAGCGGGGGGACCCTCTGCCGACCCTTCCCGAAACGGTGCAGCCGGCTCCGGAGCATCGTCCCCAGGGCACAGCCCGCTGCCTGCGGTGCCCCAGCAGGACCAGCAGCCCCAGGAAGAGCACAGCAGCAGAGGGACCGGAGGAAAGCTGATGTCTCTCGAATTTTGGTGTATTAGGGTAATCCTACACTCTGCAGCTATGGGTCAATGAAAACAAATTACAGTTCATTCTCCAAACACAAAGATTAAGACACAGGAAGCTGCCTAGCGCTGTAGGCACTGGCCTTGGCTTCACAACTGAGCCAATTTGTGCTGCCTGTGGGGTTGTACAGATGTCAATGAGAAAGCAAATCTTCTCATACAGAAGCTCCTCTTCTCTATTCTACTTTGTTCTCCTTTCAGACATCAGTGTTTGCTTCTAGAGAGCAAAAAAGCTAAAAAAAATATTTTGCACGGGCAAAATGCAAAGGCATTATATGTGCTCCATGTTAAAACACTTTCAATAAGGAATATTTACAAATGAATGAATTTGTGAGTGTTGACAAAAATCCACAGAAAGATGGTCAAAACCATCAGAAATGGGGAGGTTTGGGGAAGAACTGAATATTTCCTGATGATGTGAGATTAGAACCAAGCTCACTACAGACTAGCCCACCTTCAGCCTTTCTTTAGCAGAAAACAAGCACCCTCTCTTGAGCAAGGAGTGGCAATCGGTAGGTGCAGGGTTCTCAAAGGAAAAATCTAATTTGTAAGCCATTAACATCTTAACAAGCTATAAACAGCAGTCTTGACTTCAAGCAGATCTGTTGATGCTGGAATGGCTGAAAATCACAATGTTTTCCCAAAACCTTGTTCGCTAATTTGTGGCCTGGTGTTCATTAGGACAACAAGCCCCAGGGGCCACTTATGGCTTCGCTTCCTCCATAAAGCTTCAAGTCCAGGTTCTGCTGATCTGGAGAATAGGTGTTTGGAAGGGATTTTGAGAACAGGGATTTGGAAATTCTGGTTTAGCCATCACACCTTTCTGTGGGCGTGGGGCAGTGGGGATGTAAGGAGCTAAACAGAAAACAAATACAAATAAGGCACTAACAGTTAGTGTTTGGTTCCTTCCACCCCAAGCAATGGACTGTTTATCATTTGTGCTTGTAGAAGCTCCTGGCATTAATTAGATTCCACACTGATTCCTGTCTTCCATCCATGGGGGAAATGATGAGAAACAAGACAATACTTGCCCTAACCTGGGGGCAATTTATGGAGTAGCTGGACTAGACCCAGGAAGCGAGAGCAATGGCTGTATCCTGTATGGAAAATACAGGTTGGTCCTTAAAGTGGCAAAAGATAATGAAGTTGATGAGTAGACTTCAATAAGCACCTATGACCCTGATTAACACAAGCCCATTTCAGGCATGGGCTGGAGGGTCGTAGCACGGATTTTGAAGTTACATGAAGTACAAGAGTTGTTGTAAAGCATTGTGAGAAAGGCACAGCCTGCTTTAAATTCCCTCCAGAAAGCTGATTTACAAAATTAGAGAGTAAGAGGAGGCAACTCCATGAGTATGTGCTGAGAGAAAGAAAAAAAGGTTGTGAACAGAAATGAGGCATCATTTGTTTTTCCAGTCTGCCTTAGGTAAATAGAAGTTTTCTCAATTAGATTTCTCTTTCCAGTCCATTAGGGTTAATGCAGTTTTAATTAGCACTTGATTTACAGCCTGTGAAGTATGGTTTAATGTGCCTTTTAGAGATTCCAAACCAAAGTACTGCAAGGAATTGAAGACAAATGAGCAAATTAAAGTTTCTTCATACCCATTTTTGTTTGTAGATGATTTTCCCTCCAGCTTTACTTGCATGAAGGTGATACTAAAAAAAGAGATCTTGATTTTTTTGTTGAAAAGACATTCAGTACAAAATACTCCATAAAAACCTTGATGAAAATCTTCGTCCCCTCACGCAGTTATGCTGCCCTCAGATACTCTTGTTCTTCTGGCAAAGACCACTTCTTTTGCAGTGCTGGACTTGAAGACAGGCAGATCAGCAGCAGTGACATTGCACTCATGTTCCCCTAACTATGGCCAAATTATCAACTTTTTAGTTGAATATAGGATTAAGCCCAGTAGTTACATATGAATATGTGACCCAAGGAATTCATCATTTGCCATGAATAAGTCTAAAGTAGTCCACAAAGGTGGTCCTTACGTTGCACCTGCTATCATGGTATTTGAGCAGGAGCTCAAACATATGCATTGCAGTAGGGTTTCAAGTTCATATAGACAGAGCCTAAAACTCCTGCCTCCTATTTTTTTTTTATTTGTGTATGTGAAATATATAGAAATACTCATGTCCTGGGGGAGCAAAAAAAAAAAAAATCAAAACAAAACCAGCTAAGAAGCAAAGACATTTCTATCCTGAATCATTTGCCTGATTTTCAATAGAAACTATTTCTTAGTCCAAGGCAATCATAATAAAAAAAAATTGCAAAATGAAATGAGTAATTGTGACACAAACCCAGAAAGCTTCTGCCTGTAGGGCAAAAGGCGATTTGAATGCAAAATCTGAAGCATCAGCATTAGGTCTGAAGTGCCGGGGTCACTGTCAGTACACAGGGTTTGCAGGATCCTGCAGACTGTAGCGTGTGTCACGGTGCCGGCCCTGTTGCTCTCCGCTTGTAGCCTCTGTTCCCATCAACAGGTTCGTCTCGTGCTGGAAGGAGGCTCTGTCCTCCCGCCACATTCTTGGCACGGGAACGCTTCGTGCAGGTGGATGACTGAGCGCTTTGCTCTGGCCAGATGGCCGCTCAGCTTTAATGTTGATTAGACTTTATTATGGATTATTGATGTAATGCTGCTACTGCCTCTGCACAGCAGGACCTCATTAACGGCAGTGGAGCTCTGCATGGGCCCAAGGGTCTATCCACAGGGGTCTTGCTAGCTGCAAGATCAGGGCCTTTATTTGTAAATAGTGGGATAAGATAAATGAGACTATACTTGATGGGGGATGGCTTCAGGCAAGTAGTTTATTTGAGTAGTTGGCTAGATACATCTTAGTCTAACAGGAAAACAGTGTGTTGCTTCGGGAGATGCAATCCTCGGGAGTTGAAAGATGTGTTGAGCAATTCTGAAAATGGAACAAGTCTCTTGTGTCCATGCAGGGGCAGAGACTAGTCCAAATCAGCCCTCTGGTCTGGTATTCCTGCTGGGAGTTGCCCTCAGTTGTGAGAGGGAAGCTGGTGCATGCAAGGGGAGAGCAGGGCATGGAATGTGCAATTCCTCCCTTATTCACAGCTTGGCACCGGAATGGAGCAGGGTTAAAGCAGACAGACAGGCTTAAGGCAGGGCAGCCCTTGAATGCCTCTCGGTATCATTGTCTGGGGGGATTTGCAGTTTATTTCCATCTTGTATCTACTGCCATAATTTTCTGGTGGCCGTTGGGATTCTCTGTGCTCCATTCTCTGCTGGCCCACATGAATTTGTCACCGACCCCGCTGGTGCAGAGTGCAGGGGTACATTTGCTCTCAGGTGTGAACCAGCAGGTGAGCTCTTGCTCTCCCGTAGCCCGCATGTTCTCTGGCATAGTCTTCACCCATGAATATCCAGCCCAGCTGGATATATTCTCTGATTTTCCTTTGGGCGCAGGGTCTCTGGATGCATCTTGGTTTTGGCCTTGAGCCCCAAAACGGTTGATCCACATGCAGTGTAAGCAGAGCAAACCCAAATTTGGGGGTTTTGGGGCAGAACTGCTGCTCAAATACAACTTAATTGCAATAGCAGCTTAGCTAACTGGCTAGCACTCCTTCCCTTTCCCAGTCTACATAGGGCTTATAGCAAAAACAACAGAAAAGCTATTTTTCGATAAATGCTCAGGGTCCGCAGGGTGCAGGGGCTGGAAGGGGCTGCGGGAGGCTCTGCTGCTGCCTCCTTGCAGGGGCTGCCCCAGAACCGGGTTGAGCATCGGCCGGAGCAGCCCCGCGGCCCGTGCACTTTTCCTCGCGGCCACTAGATGGTATTTGACACCCACTTCTGCTCGCTGCCCTTAAAAAGCGTTTCCTGGCGAAAAACTATCTCAAGGATTTCTCCCTGCTTCTAATAAAACTCTTTCAATAATCTTGTATTATATTTTACAGTGCTAACACGCAGGTGAACAAAACCGCACTTGTGCTAGCCAACTAAAACAACCCAAAAGGTCTGGAGCAGCGGGCGCCGCGATGCTGGACCTCGCGAGCTGCAAGTGCCACCAGCACGTCCCCTGCAGCTCTGTTGGTGCCACGCTCTATTTCCTCTGCAAGGTATTTTGGAGAGCTCTTCTTTCCACCATGGGAACCTTGGTGGTGCTGTCTTCACTAGCTCAAGGCTTCCATCACTTCTGATTCAACCTCTTCATTCTAAGTCTACCACAGACGTGGCCACGTAGCATTGAGGAGCCCAATCAACCCCAACCCCACAAGTTCGATGGGGACTTAGTTACTAGACAAAGCGAAAACTCTGAAGCTAGAGCCAAAATAATGAAAAATTCAGGTCAGGCTACCTAAGGAAAGAGACCTAGACATGGGAAAATGCAGCTCTTAGGAACTAGCACCTCATACTTAATATTTTGGTTTTAAATGAGTGTTTGCTTTGTTTTCGTTGTTGTTGTCACTATAAAAGATGGACAGGACTCTGCCTCAAGCAGCAAGACTCTGATCTTTCCTGCTTTAATTGGGTAGTTAGTTGTATCCTTTCTTCCCAAATTATTTGCAAGAAATTGCGATTTAATCCATTCTTCACTTAAGAAAATTAATCAATCATTATAAATAACTGCCAATGATGGGAAAATATGGTAATTCATGTTAGTTTTGCAGACAAAGCACTGATATAAACAAAACATAATTAAA
Organism: Tinamus guttatus; assembly: GCF_059628265.1. NCBI lineage: Eukaryota > Metazoa > Chordata > Aves > Tinamiformes > Tinamidae > Tinamus > Tinamus guttatus. Next base: position 5,423,861 of record NW_028288613.1, read on the forward strand.
CATGCCCTTTTTATACACTTCATAAAAAGCCACAGTCCTTGGGTAATAAGTCTAAACTTATTTCTCTGATCTCAAGGCATAAAATGTGTTCTGTGAATTGTGTTACTTCTTGTAGGAAAACACTGATAATATTTGCCTTGCAGGCAGCATAAAACACAAAATGTAAAATAAAAATAAGTTATTAATCAGACTAACGGGCAACTTAAATAGAAAGCTGTCATCTATGTCACATTAAAAATGATAATGAGCAGCATTTCGCAAGGCAATATTACTGAAAAAAATCCATGCTATGTGCAGATTTCTCAATCCGTATCTATGTTGTAGTCTCCAAGAAGCAAACAGGAAGGACCAGTTCCGTAGCCGGTTATCGTGGGTACGTTGCCGGAGGAATACTTGCATTTCAGCATGGCCATAGCTAAAACAGGTGTTGCTTTTTTATCTTGCAGCTAACCTAGCCTGGGGCACCAGTGATCTTGTTTTTCCGTACTTGCCTCTGAGTAGAAACAAAGTTTTAGCTCAATTAAATACCTGTCATAGAGGGGAGGAAAGAGCAGGAATGTGTTGTGACGCACAAGAACAAGAAGTGTTGTGGTTTTGAAAAAGAACTATCTTTTTATGACCTGTAACCAAATATATATATATATATATATACATATATATATATTTATATATATATATATATATATTTATATACATATACATATATATATATATAGTTTATCTTTATATATATATATAGAAACAGAAAAACAAACAAAAAAGCAATGCAAAAAGTAAAACCCTTCCCTAAGGGCAGGAATGTTGTCATTTACTTACAACTTGGAAACTAACAAGCAGAATTTTTGACAGAATATTAAGGTTTGTTATGTAAAAATTCAGTCTGTTCTCCAGCTTAATTCATTTGCAGGTTGTAGGTTGGATTTACTAATTTCTGAAAACTCTGGGCTAGATTCTTCATCTTTTTCCAACTTAATTTCACTTGAAATTTGGATTAAGGGCGATATTCCTATTCCAGAAAGATTATTAAACGCGTTCACTCAGAATGACCCTCTTGTGCCACTGGCTGTGTGCTCTGTAGGACTTGAAGGCTAAATCTGCTGTATGTTTTTTGCACAGAGAAACATTCTTTGGTAAGAGCTGCCTTGGGTAATAGCAACTGGTGTTTCTAAGGAGTGGGTGACTCATGCTTAAAATGTAATATGTTAATGTAATATTCCAGAATATGCTAAATGTAATATGTTAAATGTAATATGTTGTCCTGTGTACTGTGCAGACAGCACAGCCCCAGCATTCTGCATTTATCCCACACAGATGGATCATGGTGAAGGTCTCACCTTCCTGCATCGTGATATCAAGGCTGTAACATGGGGCGAGCAAAACTGTGGACCCCGGTGTCACCTGGCATCGTCATTTCCACGGCCTGTCCTGTGCTGCTGGTTTATTGTGTTTTCACATCCCAGTCAATTTTAAAGCCTGGGATTTGAAAGAAATGAGAGGTAACTCTTTATGATAGTGAGGATGGGTAATGAATAGTACTAGAATACATAAATAATACTAGAAAATACACTTGTAGGAATATTCAGATGCGTACCCACCGCCGGAGGAGGTGGAGCTGTGCTTGCATTTCCCATGTGTAAAATCAGAGAGGGATGCTTCCTTTTTCTCTATGGGGTGTTTTTGCGATGAGGTGTGTGAGACCGATGCTGTCCTCCTGATGTCAACCGCTCACGTGGACTTTATAGAAGTTATGATGATATGGTCACCAAAACAATACTTAGACACTTAGTGTCTCTAGCCAGGCAAAAATGATCACCCAGCTCACTCCTTTTTCGTAATCAAGTCCTAAGTCCAATATTTTCTGGAACATGCTCGGAATATTTCTGCATGAGAGCCTAAGGGGCTTAGGCGCCTTCTCAGCTCTAGTTGTATTCAAAGCTAGAGACTGACAGAAGTTGTTGTTTCTGATTAAAGTAACAACAGAAAAATACTTCTGCAGAACAGAAGAACAGCTAGAACTAAGTTTTCTGATGTGCCTCACTTGCCCCATTTAGCTTTTAGTTTAGTATTTATTTATTTTTTTGTCTCTTTCTCTCCAAGTTCAAATGGGTGTATATTACAATTTAGGTGTGTATCCCCACTGGCAGGAATAAATTTCTCTGTAAGCTGAATTTTGGGGTCACGTCTGCTGCACACAGGAACATAACTAAAGGTGCAGTGCTAAAATTTCAGGCTAAGAGCCAGAAACGATGCTATTACCCATAGAGCAGGCTGTGGAGAATGATGGAAGTCCAATGCATGAAAATTTAAATTATTTTTTTTACTGAACAGACCAGTTAAAAAAATGTGACATAGAAAGGAGGTCCAGAAATTTGGGGAAATCTTAATTTTACCAGACAAAAATTCTGAGTGAAAAGAGAAAAAGGAGAAATAAACAGAGTTTTGGGAAAGCCTGTGTATTTTGGTTCTGTCGCGGAGTCCAGAGCCTGTAACTGTGGAGTCTTTAACACTTCTTAAATGAAGTGAACACTTGTTATATTGAAATGCCAGCAAGGGAGAGAGGATCTGTTTCTCCCCATGCTCATCAACTAACACAGCTTCGTGTCTCTGCCAGTTAGTTGCAGTGGATATTTCACACAGGCCACTGAAAAAACTGTTTACTTTCTGGAGGAAAGCGTGTGCAGAGGACAAGAGTAACCATTTGGGCACTAAGTCTGTAAGCGGATGCTATGGCAGATTTAAATTAGTGGTTTTAGAGTGAGCGTTGACTCTTGCAGTCCTTGAAGAGAACCATGCTGGACGCAGCTTGCAAAAGACATGCCATGAATCTACATAGTGCTTTGTGCTACAGGAAGAAAGGGAAATTCTTTGTTTTCTCCCTGGTTAGATAACCAGGATGACTAAAATTGGCCAAAATATGTACACTGAAATTTTCCTTTTACTTATAAGCAGAATATAGCTTAATGATCCATTTGTTTTCTTATTTTTTTTTTAGTTGATTAAAATTAGAGGTGTTTTAATATGGAAAACAAGCCTACCTTCCCCTTTTTAAAATCTGGTTTTGATTGGGAGATTTGGGACATGGACTACTACAGATATTAGATAGATAGATAGATAGATAGATAGATAGATAGATAGATAGATAGATACATGCATGGCACAGAACATGCTGACCTACAAATGTGTGAGGGATGAGGTACTAAAAGTGTTCACCTTGCTTTTTGGTAGTCCCTGCCCATACAGCAGACATCTGTGGGGCAGGTCCTCCCAGGATCTTTTTCCTGAATTGTCTTTAAGAGCAATTCATATTTTTCAGTCAAATATAGTAGGAGTTGAGTCTTCTCTTTCTATCACTGGCTTTTATTAAGCAACTTTGAAACCAGTTGAGCCCTTTGGTATAAAAAATAAGAAATTGGCCCACAATGTGAATCTTTGATGATATAATTTCTAGTGTTTCTTTCAATTTTAGTGGATAGCCTCCTTATATGTATAATGTCAAGCTTTATTAAAGACAGAAGGGAAATGATAGCTCTTGGTCCCATTAAAAGTATATCACTAGAATCTATATAGACAGAATATTCATGTTTTGTCCAAATTAGTTAAAATTAGGAGTATGGTTTGTATCAGAGCAGAAGGCTATAGATAATAGAGCTGTAAATTTGAGCTTCCTCAGTTTTCAGTCATATATTACCTCTTCTTTTTGCTCGCTTAACAAAGGCCCCTTATCACAGGTTATAAATAATTTTTGCTTTGTGTCACTTTTTGCTTTCATTTGTTGTTTTTTCAGAAAGGTGTTGTTACAGCAATAATTTTTCAATGATCTTTGTTCAAAGTTAAGAAAAGCAATGTAAAAATAATTAAAGAGAAATGAATAAAGATGGGCTGGCTTTAAAAGGAAAATGGGAAAAAGAAAGAAAGAAGAGAGGAGTGTGAGCTATTAATGAAATGTAGACTCCACAAGTGATATATCTAATAAAAGGCTTAGGCCTGACTGAGCCATAGCTGTAGAAATATGCTTCTTGAGGATGAAAGAACCAAAGAAATGGGAAAGACTTAAGTCTTCAATTAGTTTAGCAATTGAGATGTTCAAGTAAGTCAAAAGAACTCTGTGGCAATGTAACATCAATAATAAAAAATTAATGAAGTTCATCTTTTATTGCATCTCCTCCCAAGCACTGAGTATACATGGGCTGTCTTCTTTACTGCTTATGCATAAAAATCATTTGTACTCCAAAAATAATCTTTTGTGTTTAACAAAAAGCAAAAACAGATCATTTAAACCTAGGAAAAGCAGGAAATCCAAACAATGTGCTTCCTCTTCTGAGAGCTGTTTATGAGAAGCTGTATTTATAGGACAAAAAAGATAATTCTTATTATATCAAACTTTTCACATCAAATACTACTAATGCATTTCAGTTCTTCTCCTTTTCTGTCTATAACTACTACCAGCTCATTGGCCACTTCCTGAAATTGAATAAGAGCCAAAACTTTTTTTAAAAAAAATATATTTTTTTAATTTTTTCTTTCTAGACCACTGGAACAAAGTAGAAATGATCACTCTGAGAGCTCCCTCCTGTGTATATCCTGGTATCCCATTCTAGATGGTAATAATAATAATACTGTAATTTCCTGGCCAGGTAAGTTGGTTTTATTCCTTCCGGAGCACTAGAAAGCCTTTCCTGACAGACCAGGTATCTATTTTTCTTCTAAGAAAAGAAATCCTTTTTGCTTCTCAGATTAAAGAACCCTGAAGGAAAAAGGTTTCTACAGAAATGTGTCTGCTGTGTTGGGCGTTGGGCACTGCTCTGTCCCAGGTGTGACTTACAGATCACCTGTACTACAAGGAGGTGTCTGGGGAAGATGTGAGACTAACTCTTGAGTTGTAAAACATGAGACTAAGGACCAGAATTCAAGAAAAAGGGATCAAAAGAAGAAAGAGATGAATTTTATTTTCAGAAATGGAACTATCCGAGTACCTATCGAAATCCAGTGAACCATTACAAGCATTTTTATGTCTCCCAATATAAAAGATGTCACAGATCCCCTAGGGCAAATTGCTCTGTCGGTGCTTTTCACATGCACGAGTATTTTGCACAATTGTGCAGTTGACAGATGGTATTTAGTTCCTGTATGGATGGATTCTTTAGCATATGTGGGAAAGTTTGTTATTACACCTTGTTCTCCTCTTGAAAAGCTTTGTCTTTCCTAAGACAGGTCATATGTCCTCTATAATCACGCCGTCCCCAGCTTGTCAACTCTAGGGCTTGTGGAAGGAGCTGCCCTTCTCAATACTCATTCTGCAGCTTCCCCGAGGGGTGAAACACAACAGCATCTGTAACAGCTTCAGGAGAAATATTTAGCATTTAATGACACGGTAAAGAGGAGCAGCACTGGAGGCAGAGGTAAAAGAAATTAGGAAAAGCATATTGAATCCTCCAACGTAGAATTTTACCCGGAATCACTATTTCTTGTGACGCCTGGCCTTGCAAAAAGAAGGGCATCTCCGAGCTCACATCTATCTGCAAACTTGTTCTAATCCAAGAGAAGTTAGGAAAGATCATAAAGGGTTTATTACCATTCAAAATGAATTTTCACTGCTTGTTTTGGACAGTTACAGAACTTTTTGTGCATGGTCTGCTTCCATCTATCTATTGCTGAATAAAGAGCAAGACATTATTTCAAACTCAAATGTCCTTATTGTTATATCACGGCTGAGTCTTTTGGTCCTTTATAAAGATTTTGAATTTTCTACTTTTGGAATCTCAATAAGTTAAAAGCAAAATTGTCTTATTACAGCAAAATGGTAGCTGTTTTGAATTTTAGAGCACAAGGTTTCTTGCCAGGAGTTTCTGAACAGCAGAGAAACAAAGTTGTGTCAATCTTTGGAGGACACATCCCACAAATTTATAATAGTTGCTGACTTAGAGGAGCCCATCTAGTTCCAAAAGGTGCTTTGAGGGAAAGAAAAGCCATTGTCCAAGTTCCTGTAATTAAGGAAGTCACCAGTATTGGTTGCTTATGGAATAAATGCTCCAACACTGGGCAGGCTTGCTTGGGGTTTACTGGTGTAACCCCACTTTCCCTCTGGGAAACCAGGAGGATTTTCGAAAACACAGAAGAAATCTTCCAAGCAAAGCCACTTCATATCATATTGGAATAAAGAGCTCTCTTATCATACAAAAGGTAATATCATTGCATTGTGCTTTGGAGAGTTGAACAGCTTAAGGATATAAGACTTCCTTCTTCCCTCGCTGTCATAGTTCTACTGATGTGTGTAATTTCTCCACATCTCCATCATGCAGAGAAGAGAATCGGTCCCAAATTTGTTTGCACTGCAGTCCTGTCCATCTCCATCCATAGCTGTACCCAGAGGAGGGAAGGATCCTTCTCCTACACATGGTCCTGCTAAATGGGCTTGGTGCCCACCACCTTTCTTCTCCTGCATGTTCAAGGCCTACAGCATGGGCTACGAAAAGCTGTATAGAAGAGGTCCTCACATCTCGGCAAGACCACAGAAGTGCCCACGTAGGACCTCATTTTTCAGCACCAGACTCTCATCAGGAGTGGTGTCATCACCAGCAGTTCCACAGCTCGGCACCGTAGAACAAGAGTGAGCTGCTCTAATGATGATTAATTACATCTTCTCATATCTTTCCATCAATTAACGGAAAATATTTCTTTGTTTAATTAATTGTCTTTTGGTAAATAAATGCATAAACACTACTTAAAGCATTTTGGGTCTAATTACACTTATCTGAAAGTTAGCAGATTCAGAATGTGATTTGTGTTTTAATTATTCTCATTTCTCGTAAGACATGGTGCTGGGTACTGATTCTCTGAGCAGGCTGATCCCTGATGAAGAAAATGAAAAGCTGCAAAAGATTCTCTATCAAAGCAAGTTATTTACTTGGAATAAATTCTGCGGATGAACCTGTGTAAACACTGCAGATGATAAGATTTAAGAAGAGTCTAAAGGCTGCAGGTCCCTGCTTTGGTGCTTGGTGGACTCTGGCGCACACATCCTCAGTGTGGGTGTCCATGCACTGTGGTTCGGTCCAGTCCCACTCGTGACCTTGTTCATGGATAATGCTCAGCAGTAATTGGCCGTAGGTTTAATTTAAGAAAGGAATTTGAAGAACGATGTGCCAGCAGTGTGATGTTTGGAAGAACGGTCCTTCTGTGGTGCCGTGGGATTGGTGTGGGTCCTAGCAAAAAGAAGCACGAAGCCTATTGAGTACGAAAAATTACAGAGTCCATCTGCCCACACAACTGGGGTACTTGAGCCCTTCTGGGGCTTGATAGAGAAAAGATCATTTCTGACCCAAATATACAGAATGTTCACAGTCAGGAACATCTCATATGATATTATCTATCTGCCCTGCATCTTTATCGCCCTCTCTGTAAAACAAGGGTAACGTTTTAGCAGTTCAGAATGATGTTCGGAGGTTAAAATTGCAAATCTTGAGAGGCGATCTGGCAGTAGAGTAAGGACAGCAGTATAAATAAAGAAAGAAACCAGTTTTCTGCTATTTTTTGCCTACCAGAACCTTATTTGTGTGATTTTCTCAGTTAGACTCTTTTTTTTTTCTTTCCCTGAGATAAGGGGAAGAGAAGGAAAGGAAGAAAAATCCTCCCACGCCTGCAAACAGAATTTGCATTTGACTGTATTAAATTTTTTCCTAAATTGCAATTAAGCAATAAATCTTCACCAGTTGCAAAAATAGAGAGAGTGGAGTGGGGGAAATTTATTAGATAATGTAATCTTTCAGGCATTTTTTAATTTCCTTTTAAGATCTAGAATATCAGTCGGAGTCCCAGGTAAAATAGGATTCTACATTTCAGCCACAAGTTGTGACTCAAAGTGCTTAGCTAAATTAAACAGAACAGATGTGAAAAAAAGGAAGATGAGAGCTAAGCATGTAGCTCTCAAAGAGCCCTCCAACTCCCCCCATGGAAGAACCTGCAGTAATTCCCCTTAGTTGACCAAAGTCTGCAATTCGATCCTAAAAGCTTGTCAGAATTAGGTACAATGCTTAATATAAGTTTACATTTTAACTGTTTTTCTTTGATATTTGACAAGGACATGGGAAGTAGCTCCAGGACTTTCTCCTGGGCCAATTTGCTCAAGGTTGCTGTGAATCCCTTGGGCCGCTTGCCCCAGGGACCGCACTTGAGACCTGGCACCTGTTAGCCAGGCAAAGCAATTAAGAAATAAATACAGACCCCCCTATTTGCATTGCTCTGCAAAATCAGAGCTTGTGTGCTATGTGAAGGAACGTGTTTTTAGGTTTTTTTTCGCAAAGGGAAGTGACTTTTTACAAAATAATAGCCAAAGAGAAAGAGAAATGCTGGGATCACTGGAGCCTTTCCATGTGCATTGCTTTGGGCACCTTTTGGGGACAGACTACAGGTTTTCTTACAGCTGTTATTTTGGGTTTTTGTATGACAACTATTGTGGCATTTTTCACCAAGTAGCTGCGCGCTGCGGAGATAAGTGGACTTCAAAGGGCAAAACACCAGGCGGGAGATGGGAGATGGCCACACAGAAAGCTGGGCTGCTTCTACAGACCCCTTTAGTAGCCAGACAAGGTCACTGATCAGGGTAATTTGCAGGAAAAGTCAATTTCTCAAGTACCCAAGGCAGGTGTTGTGCCATTCCGTGACAATTTACTGAAACTAAATTGAGGAAGTTGAAAAAAGCAAAGGTCATGAACCAGGGGAGGGATGGGGGGAGCGAAGCTCTTTGACTGTATTTTTAACTCCTTTTCAACCAGAGCACATTTGCAAACCCCCAAGCCTGTTTCCACTTTAAATAAAATCACGCTTGGGCCATGGAGGGATGTTTATGGAAAAGGCGGGAGCTGTGTGGGGAGACCTGGGGAGGGACTGGAAGGGAAACAGAGGGATCCAGAGGCGACTCTTGGGAGCTTAAGGGAGAAAAGGAATAGCTTGTCTTCTTGCAAGGAAACGATTCTCCAAGGTTTTGTGGCAATAGAGAAAAAAAGAAAGTAAGAAAATAGAATAGAAAAAAAAAGGAGGGGTTGGAAGTGAAAAAGAATTTAAAAAAAAAAGCCAAAAGAAAGAATTTCAGGAATTTCACTGAAATGACTGCAGGAAGGAGTTCTGGGCCAAAAAGCTTCAAAAAGCTTCTGCCCATTTCTCTACTTTAGTCGCTCTCCAAGAAAGGGTCTCTGATAGTCTGTGAAAATGCCTGTAACTGGTAGGGAGCTAAGCTACAAAGCAGAAGACACAAATAGAAGGGAAGGTAGTAAAGACCTGGCCTCACCTCAGAGCTCCATATACGTTATTCGACTTGAATTAGGAAGAGCTGAATTTAATTCTGGGGCCTGGAAGAGATATTGATGACTAACTGGCAGGTTCTAGTCTGATTTCCTGATGCTGATTTCTTCTCTCACCACAGCTTATCCTTCCTGCGCAGAGATTTTGGAGTGCAAGCAGCCGTGCTGTGCCCAGGGCTCTATTGCATCCAGCCCATCCAACATGGCATTTCAATCAAAAAGGAGGGGAAAAAAAAAAAAAAAACCTCTGTCCTAACAGAATAAATAGTTCTAAAAGTTTTGATCGTGACATGCGCATAAATGTAGTCTTCCTTCCTATTCCCCATTACAAGATTATTTATTTTATTCTACATTGTCACAGGTCACTGGTGATGTTTAGCTTTGCCGCTGGCTGTGAAGCCTGGGGAGTTCACAACACTGCAGAAGACTATTTCCCCTTCTTGCTTCCTGTGGACTTCCATCCAAATATGATGAGAATGCACTCCCCAAACCAAAATATTATCAAAAGGTAATATTTCAAAAGAAAATAACTTTTTCATTTGTATGTCCTACCTCAAACAGGTAGACAAGTAAGAAATAATTGCTGACATATTCATGCTGGACCTGTGCAAATGGGAAAAAAAAGTCAGGAGAACATTAGCAGTGAAACTGGTAGAGTTTTCCAATGAACAGTAATGGTTAGAAAATGTTCTTGATTGGCAACACTTCCCTGACTGCACATCTGCAGAGCACAGATGGGGTGTCATGTGTCCAGCCAGGACTTCTGTCTCAGGGTTCCCAAGGAGTGCAAGTGAAAGATGTGGCAATGACCTCAAACGCCACAACAAAAAAGATTATTTCAGCAAATGAACTTTTTATCTGAATGCCTGTACCCAGCTCCAGTGTGCAGCCACATGCCCCGAGTTCCAGGAGGTGCCTGTAGTCAGCACTGTAGGGCACAGCAGCAGCTCTGCCCTGCAGAAACAGGGTGAAGATCAGAATTTACAGTCCCGTAAACAGCCATGGCGTTCTAGAGGTCACTAGTCAAGGGGGCTAAGAAGGGGTATCGAAAAGAACTGGCCCCGTCTGACAGTTGCAACACTTTGTCTGGAAAGGAAGGCAATGAGTGATCAAAGATGTAACAGCCGCACCACAACAGCTCCTTAAATGGCACTTGCTTGTTCCAACTTATTGGGTTTTTCTGTTTGTTTTTGACTTTTTTTTTTGTGACTTTTACCCCTTACCCTATTCCTAGTGACTAGCCTGGAAGAGCAGCACCAAGCTCCAACTGCACTGTTTTTCTGCACATACAATGAGGTCCAGTAAAAGCCTGGCCCTCTTTATCTGCTGCTCTTCTCAGAAGTCATCTGTAGCTTGGGACGTGTTGCTTTGGGAGTGACCAGCCTGTTTTCTGACTTTGTTTCTCCCCCACAACACAGAAGGCTCAGTAGAAAGACAAGTTTAGATGCAGATGATATAATCAGCTTCCAGAATATCTCTGGCCCCACTGCGGCATCACTTAGGCTGACTAAGGACCCCATTTTGACACCAGGGATAATTGTTTTATGTGTTCTGGCTATTCCCAAGTGCTGGCGGTCATATCAGCTTCTCGGTCAGACCTTCTAGAAACACAATCTGTGAATTCCTCGTAAGTGCAGGACTATTTTTATTTAGCTATATCAGGGCCCCATTGCCTGAAAACCAATACAGTTGTTTAACTTTTAGGAAAAGAGCCCTAATCTCTTTTTCTTCTATCCCGTGTCTTTTACATCCTAAGACTGGAAACAATCTATATTCTAAACACTCAATGTTTCAGGAATGTTAAATCAGAAGGCTTTATCTGCAATGGGCAAGGGGACATGAGTTGGTTAGCCAGGCAAATAAACACAGTAAAACACACAAATAAAGCCACCACACCTGCAAGAATGTTAGATATGTTAAAAGGGGTTGCATCCCAAGGCGAGCTACAGTGGTTCACTTTTCATCACCAATGACCATGTTACACATGCAGCTGGTGGCTTTACGTAGCCTCCAGCAAGGTCAGAGCCCACAGCAAAGGGAACAGAGGAAGAACTGTTCCCCTGCTTGTAGCAAAAACAGGGCAAGAAGTGATTTGAACTCCAGCTGCAACTTGGCCTGCCTAGTGATAACTGAGCAAAACCACTACTAAGGGCTTCCTTTTCATGTAGAAGCACCCCGCTTCTGCAAGGCCACCTTTAAAACAACCAAACAAGCAAGCGCACATACACAAAAAGCATTGAAAGTACCTTTTTATCTCATGCAACCTTGTTTTTGAGGTCTCCCTGAAGTGAAGTGTAAAGAAACGATTATTTGGTGAAGGGTTAAAATATGGGTTTTTGTTATATTAGCTAGGCATTAAAATAAGTTAACTCGTGTGGCAAACTGGATTTAGAGGGCCAGATTCTGAAGTTACTTGACAGTACAAGGTTCACTTAAGTGCAAACAACTTTCATTTTGAAAAACTTCAAGTTTTGCCAATAGCTAAAGGGGTTAATAGAGGCTGTGCACGGAGAAGATAACCTAAGTTTAAAAAAACTATAGTCATCATTGTTCATTTATTCTCTTTATTGAGGTAATTTAATTATCATATAGACACAAACATTTGCTCCCATGCTGGGCTCTTCACATCTGTTAGTAGAGATTTGATTAGGTCTACACAAATGTGCTAGATTATACCATCTAGTTGGTGAAATTCAAGCCACCTGGATATTTTAGCAACATCAATAAGAATAATTCTCTTTTTCCAAATCAGTAAATCCAAGATATATTAAAAAGAATTAATTAATGAGTACCAGATAGGCAAAACAAACATTTGACAGTGAATCATATTATCAAAGGTTTTGTGGGAGATCCCTCTCAGCTTATGTTTAGATGTCAAATTATATTACCAAAACTAAACAATCTGTTAAACCGATCTCTTAATGCAATAAGTCTCTGCACCATACTCTCTTTTTTTTTCCCCAAAGTCCTTCATGATAACCAGCAGGGCAGTATTTATGGACAACAGTGGGTAAAGCACTAGCAATAATGTTACATTAGCAACTCATTAGTCCATACTAAATGATACATAATATAGAGCTTTTTATCACGTAGGACCTGACGATGAAAACTGCCATTACATGAGTCAAGGCAGTGTGACTGCGTGTGAGCATCGACTCCTCGAGCACATGGCAGAATTATGCTTATAGAAAGTGAATGACACAAAAAAGAAAGCCCCACACAGAATTTGTTGTAAATACATCTGTTAAGAGCACATACAGTTAATTATATTAAATATAAAAAGAGATGAGAGAAAGCAGCTGTTGTCCACTGGAAGAATTCTTTCAAAGTTAGTTTAGCAGCTTACACAGATGTGTCATATTTTTATTTCTTTGCTGCAAAAGAAATCTACAAAGATTAATCTTTATTCAGGTTGGGTATCTTTTGAGTATCTTTTGGTCTTTGCATTATGAAGACTGTACAGGCTGTCAGAGTTGCTGTCTTCTTGCTGGATGAAGAGCTTTCTCTTTGGGTGGAAGACCTATGGCCATGACCAGTCTGGCGTGATACATCCCCATGTGAAGCAAAGAACTTCAGGTTTTCCAGCAGTAGTAGTTAATCTGTGTTGTTGATGTTGATGTGGGAATGGCATCAGTCTGTAGCCTGAAAATAGGTGAGGTTTCTGCAACATCCATGCTCACTGCTCACATGTTCCACCAGATGTCTTCATCCCAGTTCAGATGAAGTGGTGACACCCCAGATAAGGAGCAAAGGCATTGCTGGTAAACAAAGAGAAGTGTTTATCTAGGCACAGCATTATGAATGTGGTGTAAGGCTTAACTTCTAACTTGTCACTGCAAGAGCAAGTTTAGGTAAAAGCTTTCTAAATCCATATAATTGTACTTAATTATTTACATAATGAAATTTTTAAAAGAGAACAACTAAATGGTGATGATTCAGTGAAAATAATTTTCTTCTAAATCTCCAAACTAGCCTCCTCTGGGAAGATTCATTGTCTGCAGGATGTCTTCACTCCAAAGCAGTTAGATATTTATGAAATGTGTGCGGTCCATAAGCATACCTCAAGTAGAAAGCAGCCAGATGGCTGACCCATCCTGTCACAGCTTTGAGAATCCTGAAGAAAATGATCAGCCTTGCATTGACTTTTTTATTCCAACTGAATATACAAGAAATGGGAATTTCTTTTGCGAGTCCACAAGTTACAGAGAGATGCTATAAAGGCACTGGAGATACTCCCGGGGCTGAAACTTAGGCTGAGGCTTTATTTTTTATTGACAAGGTTGAATTCAGGAAGGGATAGAGATTTATGGACACTGATTTATGCCCTCGGTGCTCTACTGTCAACAGGTTGGGCAAAGTTCAACCCCACTGCTTTCTGCTGAATTTCTGTGAAGGTTTTAGAAAGCAAGCTTTTTTAAGTTTTTTTTTTTTTTTAAGAGAGAGTAGCATTTTTTTTCAGTAGCATAAGGGAAACTCTGTGTTTGATGGGTGTTTCACTTATTTTATTTCAAATAAGTACTAACATATTAGTTATGTTGATGCCTGTGACAGCTCTTAGTTCCTGTATCAAAACTGTCATGTTGGGGTCTTGAGAGCACCCCTGGTCTTCACACCCTTCCCCATTTCAGCCCAGCCCGAGGCCATCGGTCCATGCCCAGTGACACTGTAGTAGTGCTAATCTCCAGCCCTGCCACATCCCTGTTCCTGCCTGGCCACAGCCCTCATCTGTGGGGAGAACATGGGGAACAGCATTATGAGAAGGATCCAGCAGTGAAAAGGTGGCTTCTCAAGAGCTATTCTAGCATTTCATGTGACAAAATATGATAGAAAAATCTTTCTGTGTTGTGAGCAGATGGTTTTCCCACCCTGTTCAAAACAGCAAGCCCCAAGCTTTGTGTATGATCAAATATCCTTCCATTCTAAGGTGTATCTGGAACTGAAATTTCAGTAAAAATAAAAATATTGGGAAAGTCTACAGTTTCAGCTCTTTTTTTCTAGTATGACTTTTATAAAGATTCCGCAGGTCCTCTGGTGATAAAAACACCCCTAGCACATCTCCTTCCTCAGGCACATCGTAGGACAGTCAAGCTGCGTCTTTTGAAATGAGACACTGGAACATATGTGTGAGTTTTTGGTGGGATTTTGGTTATTTCTCTTAGTGAGAGCTGCACTGTCGTAACCTACACCGATATTTGATAGTGGCTGGAGATTCCTTCACTGAATAAACAAAACCCAGAAGCTATCACCACCAGGGCAGTGAGAGTAAAAGATGCTGAGAAGAGAAAGAAGTCCTGTTTCAACAGGAGAAATATAACATGAAGAATCTAGGAAAAGTGCTGCTGTAAAGTTTTTAATTGATTGAGTGTTAAACTTGCCTACGCAAAATACTACAAAAAATGCTAATTGGAATTTCTCCAGTGCTTGAACCCAGGAATGCATAGATGTGGCCTGCAGATGTGTCAGGTCTCTGTTCTAACCTTTTACCCTAATGTACTCTTTAGATGCAGACAAGAAATAAGCAAAAATTAACTGCATGTGGACATGCACAAGGTCACACATGCAGCAACCACTGAGTGTTTCTGGGGCTACCAGAGCAGCTCTTGGTGCTGCCAGGCCAGTGTTCAGCACAGACCATCGTTATGGCACCCGCAAAAGGGCCAGGGAGGCTGAACGCGGGAAGGCCTCAGCATCCGCACTTCAACAGGGCATCACTAACCAGAGAGCTGAAAGAATATTAAAATGTGGATGGCTGAATTAGAGTGTGTTCTCCTCATCTTTCTCTCCTAGTCTCAGGGAAACGCTGCTGCGAGCTTGTTCTCTATGCTGATAAACTTCCTGTTAATGAAAGCTTTGCTGGTTGCCTAAAGTAAGGGGGCGGTTCATAGGAGCAGCAGAAAGTCTAGGATCTCTTCAAATGGGCTACACATTGAACTCCACAAATATTGGGCTTTCTGATTACCAAGGATCAAAGGCAAAACGAGCAGACTGATACAGAGTGTATGAAAATCAATTCTTTAGGAAGATGCCTGCCCATATTTATTCTTTTGGAATAATAAATGATGAAGTGATTTCAGCTGGAAGAGACACATTGTGGACAGCTGCTGGTTGTGAGTTCAGGCAAGTGTTATTGTTAGGAGGTAACAATATCATAGATTTTAATTGAAGAACAGCTTGTTAGAAACAAAAAAATTAAACAGTTTTCTGAGAAACTGGAGGCTATTCACCACACAGGCCGCACCTAACCGAGGGCCTGGCCTCATATCTCTACTGCACGTATTTTGGATGGTTTACACAGCATATTTACCCACAGAACTGATATATATTAAATGTATTTTATTGTATTTTTAACTGTTTTTAAAAGTAAACCTGAGAGAGGCCTAGATAACTTGATAGTAATCTGGAAAGACAGAACATAGGCCTTCTTGCCAGTTTGTGGTTAGTTATGGTAAACTGCTATCTGTAATTTACTCCTGCCCACAATGGAAAAGAGAGTTTTGCTCAAATGTGTATTACATTACATGGGGTTACATCCCATGTGGTGACATGGCATTGTGTAACGTCACACAACCAGATAAAACACAACATGTTTTTTCAATGTATTTGAGCAGAATGTAAGGGTCCATTCCGATAGGAAAGGCATTTGCAGAGGGCCCAGCTCGGTGTGCTTGGTTTCTGCCAAACAGCAAACCATTTCTCTAATGGAAATGCTAATCATCATGTTTTTCTGCAAATCTTGCAGAAGTAAATCCAGAGTATCTTTTAATTGGGAGCCTTTCTTTATGGTCTTCAGATGTTTAGAAATGTGCATAATCTAATCTTATTAGGGCCAGATTCTACATGCTGCACGCTCTGACAAAAGGGGAGAAAGTTCTTGCCTGCAGCCTCTATTCTGCTCTATTCTACACTTATTGTTGTATTATGGAATTACAGTATGCGGACACTTTTGACACAGCGCTCTCACTGCCAATCCTTCGTTCCTCCCTCCCCTCTTGCAGAAAGGAGTGAGTGCACCAGCCCATAATACTTTGGGTAAAGCCAATGGGAAAATCTTTGAGGGAATAAAGTTTCATTGCAAAATGCTCTCTAGTTGAAACAAAAATACTTCATGAAATGGTATCAATCTTAAAGAAACTGTGAATCAGAAAGGAAAAAAATCTTCTAAAACTTACCATATGTAAGCTTTCATTTTTAGAGCAGACATCTTTTAATTTTAAGCTGCTTTAAGTAGTGCAGTAACCAAAATAAAATTTCTGAATGTAGGTGAATGTAATATTTCAGTTGATTAAAGAAAGCCACAGAGATAGTCTAAATTTTGTCTTTCATTCAACAGCTGAATTTAGTCACATTTTAAAGTAGCATGTTCCTTCCTATACAGAATTCACATGGTTTCAGCTTAAGGAATTTCACTAACTACCAAGAAGCTCTGTCTTAACTAACTTTTACACAGGTCTTCTGCCTGTTGCCTGGCTCTGTGCCTCCCAAAACGGCTAATCGGTAGGAAAGAATAGTCTGTGAATATGAGCTGAAATTTGGACTGACTCAATATATCTTTTTATCCATTTCTTAGGATACATTCTGTGGCTTATTTATGTTGACTTATTTAGTCCTGTAATGATTTCTATATTAAATTTTGGCTCAGCTGGTTTAATTGCATCTTATGAAACAAAAAAGGACCAATCTCTAGTTGTCTGTATTTGGGTTGGGACCTCTTTCCACCTCATCATTTTTCCTTCCCAAGAGGGATATAATACGACCAAAGGCTGGTGGTGAAATCAAAAAAATCCATCACTTGTTCACAGTGTGCAAGCCGAGAGAGAATGAATGATCAGAAAAACGATTTTTTAAGTGTAAGGTAATGTCAACCCTAGCAGGAATAATTTGTGCCCTTCAGCATCTGCAGCTGCATAATAGTCACAAGGGAGTTGTTGGACTGATTTTTTTTGTTAAGTGTTAGCAAAGTCAGAACTCCAAATGCAAAATATATTGCTTGGGAACATTTGTACCTGTCTCTGAAGAACACTGCTACAGACTGCAGTAAGAGATGCAGATTCAGTATTTTGGTATCCTGATGGGGACACTGTTCTTGCAATGCTGCTCAAGTTAGGGACAATAAAATTGCCTCATTTTCCCAGACCTGTAGCCTCAATCTGGTAAGAAGAAAAGTATCTCTAAGTAGAAATATACTAAAAAGTGCCTACAGGAAATGCTTAAGTCTTCACCCAAGACAAAGGAATTTGGCAGAAATACATAATGCTATTTTTGACAATATAAATGGTGATAGCACTGTCTTGTAAACCCTTACAATACATAAAATGGCCTTTGCAGCTTTATCTATAAGCAGGAACACCTGTGGCATGTGTCAGTGAAATGAAAATGATGTATTTCTTGTTTGAGGCTTTAACTGCTCTAGCCTAAATTCAGTCTTGATCTGACTACTTGGATCTCCATTGCCGAATTTGGCACTTGGATATGCATGAACCACAGGAACTCCAGAAGATGCTGTAATTAGTAGAAATGAAATATAGTGTGATGCATTTTTCTGCAAACAGAAAAAACAAAACTCCCTCTTGCAACTCGCCTGCCTATGGAAAGTCAACAGAAGTCTGTATGTGATTTGGGTGTCCCTTGAGCTTTCTTCCCTTAAGTATTAGTGAGACTTAAGTACAGTGAGACTGGCTGTACAATTTCAGAGAGAAAAGAGGTAAGGAAGCATTCAGTACTTTGGGGAACTCAATGTAAGATGCAATAAATCAAGACCACATAAATACAGAACAGGTAGCAATGCAACCAGGGACACAGAAGAACTAGATGTTCCTCAAGTTCAAAGCTATGTCTCATATAGCACTGGCCCACCATAAAACGTGCCCTGCTTTTATCCTCACTTGGTAACATCACAGGAGACCATGAGATGTCATTTCCTTCTCACTCCTAAACTTCATAATGATTCAAAATGACCTTAACTTCAGGGAATATCAGCTTATGATTTTGACTTGGCCTTTCTGCAGGCATTCGTTGTGTAATATTGTTTCTATGCAAAATTTAGTGACATTCTCATGGCTGTCCTTCAGGTGATTCACATTTGTGATACCTTTGCTATATACGTTCAGCTCACTCAAGGCAAATCCATGTTTTTTACCATATGCCGAAGTAAAAGTTGTGATGGTACCTGCTTGTATTGGAAAAATTGACAAGCAGATAATTATATATATCCTGATGAAGGCACTATGATTATTGAAAATCCTTTATCAGGTCCCAGTCATGACTTCTGAATAAGCATCCTCTATACATTTAGAGCAGATCTGTAGCTTGACTTCACTGAAACCACTGAGGTAGAGCACTGATTCATCAGTGATGAATCTTACCTGAGGTGCTTTTTAAATTAAGGATGAATTGTCTCCTTCCCCTTTTTTTGTAGGCACAAAAAATACCTATTTCCTTGTGCAAGGCTTAAGGAGCACTGCAAGAATTGCACCTTCACGTAGAATCTGCAGTCTCCTGTATTGCAGTGAGGACTGTGCACCCAAGTGAAGGCAGAATTTGGTCAGCCCGTGCAAACACAATTCAATATAAACATGAAGGTGCTCATTTCTCTTTCCATGATTGTTCTAGTGAGACAAAAAAATCATCAGAAGGTGAATCACTGTTGCAACGGATACTTGCCAAGACATGAAAAAATAGGGATGGCCTGTGAAATAAGAGGCAATGGGAATAAGAGTGAAAACAAAGGAATTGTTGAAAAATACTAGATACTACTGCATGATAATGGAAAATAATTACCAAAACCTACAAATGTTACATCTCAATTGCTTTCTGCCCTTGTGTGGAAATTGGTGTATGTGTTTTAAAGTGTCATACTGGAAATTAACAATGATAAAATTAAAACACTTGTAATGTAAAATATTACATGTCTTCTCTCAGGATTGAGACATAGCACTCAAGAGGATTAGCTTAAAAAAGTCAGATAATCCTCACAAGTGGGATAAATATATCTTATAAAAATTCCTGGAGCATACTCTCAGGAAGCGTTTCACTAAAATTAAATTAGCAATAACATTAGGCTTCCTATAGCTATATTTTTAAAAAGTGGTTAAATATCAATCAAAAGTAGCACACAACAATATTTTCTCATGTACCTGATTTCATTTCTGCCTCTTTAGTGTTAGGTGTCTGCTCATCTTAGCAGTGACAGGAGGGATGAACAAGTGAGATTTTGTGACAGAATTCTTCCTTGTAAAATATTCCTTGGGTAGGAGAAGTAAAGATGCTTATTTTGTTGCTTGGTGCAGAGTAAAGTGTAACCTGTAAGAAGCAGGTTTTGGGTGCAGTTTGTAGCTTGTTGTCTCTTTGGGATGTCCCAAGTGTGAAGAGGACAGAGATTTTCAGCTGCTATGGAGGAGAAAAGATTCCTGCCTAAGATTACATCTCATCACCAGTTTTTCACTTAGTGATTAGGCAGACTGATTAGCTTAAAATCCAAAGGCTCCAAATTGCCAAATAATTAAGCAGCAAAATGTGGGGAAATTTGTGGAGAGAGGGAAGTGTTCTTATCTTCATTAAGTGCAGTACCAGGAAGAAGTGTTGATAAAAAGAGAGGTGTCCCTCCAGATAAGGGAGTGTAATGGAGGCTGCATATAGAAATTGGGTGACATATCGAAAAAAAGAAATTCTAAGTAAGTGTCACTTTATGAAGTGACTCTTTTTATCACAAATGAGTAGATCTCAGGAGTAGTTCTAAAGCAGGAAAGAGTGGTGGAGTTCAGGTGAGCATTCAAAGGCACAAGAGAGAAAGGAAAAAAAAAGAAAAATGTCCATTTGCAGCTTAAAATTTGACACAACCAGACGCAGGAGTAATGAAACAGTTTCACAGGAAAGGAAGAAGCAAGAAAGATAAGGCCAGAGACTGGGAAGGCAGAAGTGAGACAGGGCAACTGAGAGATAATAGAAGAAAGGATTCTCCACTGAAGAAAGGAAAAAGAGATGGAAAAGACACAAGGAAGAAAAAGATGTGTTAAAATTGGATCAAATTTCAACATTTTCTGGAGCACTTTGGTCATTTTATGTTTTGGAAGGCGGTAAGATGATCCAATCTAATCATCTCTGTCTTGCAGTCTTCTGTCTTCAGTGACAAAAGATGACTTGGCAAGAGCTCTAAATTGAAAGTTGGAGAAAGAAAATTTGGGTAACAAGGCTCCATAATGGTGTACCTATGGCTGAGAAGAGTCAGGTGTGGAGGCCTAGCACATAACACAGCTGAAGAACTAGGTTTGAACAGGAAGAAGAAACTGCAGTGTTGGCCTAGCAGGACAAGAAGCAAACAAAATGGAGGAACTTGAGAAGCTAGAGAAGTCTATGATACCAAACATGATATTACCAGGGTAGATAAATAAATGGAATAGAAATCATGACTTGCACATAGAAGTGAAGGAGGAGGGATTGTTCAGGAGAGAGACCTAAAGATAAAATGCTTGAGCTGTGTGGTATGTTAATGATCTAAGGGAAAGGACTCAAGAGAACTATTGTGCATAGAATTGGACTGCGTTCAAATCACTTTTGTGATAAAAGGTAGAAATGTTATATTGACAACAAACTGGTGGCTGCCTCTAGACCTCATGTTTGCTTATAAATATGGAGAAAATTCTGTGTCACAGTAAAAGATACATGCTCAAAATGGTCGCTTTGAGAATAATGACCTCTCCAGGCATATACTGGAGAAGAAATGCTCCAGGTAATGATACATAACAATTGTTCCTGAGGTTGCAGCAGACACATTTCTTCATCACAGTGTGAATTAAAACAAGGAGTGTTGCTGTTTTACAGCTGACATTTGTAGGCAGAGAAGACTTTGAAAGTACTTTGTAAGGTGCTTATAGAAAACAAATCCAAATTCAGTCATCATAAGTTTATGCAGTTTCAATTCAGTGATAAGGTAAAACTAAGGAAGTTGGCTTTTGCATTTCAAAATTGCTGATTTTCATATGTCCACTTATAAAAAAGACCTTACAGTTGCAGAGCTGGGGTGACTTAATCTGGTAAAACCATGAATTTGTTTAAATCAAAATAGAAAAGGTGTCTGTAATCTTAATTTTTAGATCAAGGCTGAAAATGTTACAGGCAAGTGCTCTGGTTTTACCTGCTTGAATGATGCATAGTCTGGAAAATATGTTTTGTATCAAGTATATTACCTTCTCAAATAGTAGGCAGAGTAAATGTTGCCTTACCAATTTGAAGGACATTAACTGGCATTGCAACATGGAAAGAATAGAATCAGCCCAATTCTCAGAGACTCACTGCAGTTAATGAAACAGAAAAACACCTCAGTATGCAATGACTAAACCTTTAATTACCTCTCTGACTGATGGAGAGAGGCTAAAATCTGATAAACATGCTTAATTACTGGCAATTACAAAATAATGAATCTTTTTGAAATATACGAGGTGTTTTGCAATATCATTTTAACATTGGCAATGACAACTGTACGGCCTTTAGAGGCTGCCCGGAGAGGCTGTGGAGTCTCCTGCTCCGGGGATATTCAAAACCCGCCTGGATGCCACCCTGTGCCACGTGCTCTGGGTGTCCCTGCTGGAGCAGGGCAGTTGGACTAGATGATCTCCAGAGGTCCCTTCCAACCTCAACCATTCTGGGGTTCTGTCATTTAGGAAGAAGATGACAGTGATTTTTTTTTCTATTAGTTTTAGCAGAGCAAGGTTAGGCTGGCCTTGAAAGGAATTGGCACCTTCAGCAAAACTGTGATGTGGACTGACTAGCAAGTATCTCAGGCTTGGGGGCGTTTTGTTTCATCCACCCCTTTTGGAAAGGGTGTCCATATTTGTAAAATGTTGCTGTGTTTTGGAAATGACTATGAGGTCTGCTGTGGTACCTTGGTTTATATTTATGGATAAAAGCAGTCCCATTTCAGCAAGGTTTTCTTTTGGTGAGTAAATCCCTATGTCTGTAATGGTGTTCCCAAAACTCTACAGTCCTCCATGTATTTCCACTTGATTTCGTATGAGAAAATTCATGGATGACTGTTATAAAATATTCTTTATAAGTTATTGGCAAAGCTTGCAAGAAGGATAAGAGTTTTCACTGATTTCTGTACTCAGTGACTGCAATAGGAATAAGAAGGTTGGCAAAAGTGAAAGAAAATCCCTAGCTGATTTGATGTATGCTGCTGAGCCATTCAATATACCTAAATTTTGACTGATAATGCAACACATCAAAATCTCACAGTGTGCCATCAAAAAGTGCATCTAATCTTACTGAAACGAGATACAATGGATTTGAATATGGCTGAAGAATTCAGGGATATTCAGGAAAGAGAATGAAACATCAGCCAATGCCATCAGCCAGTGTTCAAGAGGATAGCTTTGTTAGGGACTCAAATTGTGCCATGCATGACTATGTGAAAAATAACTCTTATAACTCTCTCTACCACTTATAACTGTCATTCAGCTGTGAGATTAAGTTCATCCTGCTACAGAGAGACAGCACAAGCATCTGCACTGCTTAAGCAATTTGGGAATTCAGAATTGGATGGTCCTTGTACTGCTTTCTTCCCCTAGGTCAAATTCACCTTCAGCAAAAATGGCACATTTGGCCCAGCCAGGGGAAGATATTTCAAATACCTGGTCAAATGAGGGCTGGTCCATTCAAGGAGGTGAGACCTTGCTTTGAGATGCAACCACTTAAAGTGTTCTAGCTGAAGCTAAGGATTCAGGTGAAGGGTAATAGAGTCTTTAAAACCCTCCAGTTGATCGTGAAGGTTGTCTGGCCTTTAAAGAATAGAAGCACCTTAGTGCATGGGTAGAGTTGTAGGACCAGCGGGATTGAAAGTGTGAGCAGAAGAGAATATAGCTGCTCAAGTGTTGTGCTGGAGAATTTGCAAAGACCTGGCCGTAGAAATGGATGTGGCTGATGAGGTGAATTTATTGTATGCGTTTGATGATATGGAGAAATAAAGCTGCAAGCCTGAAGAGCAAGGGGCCAATATCCTCCAACCAGGGTGTGTGTTTTAGTGTGTGACTGTGCCCATCGTTGGGAGCTGCCCCTCTTCCAGGAAAATCACCTAGGGATCTGCAGAGGAGGGAGAAATGTAGGTTATAGATGTGGGAAAAATCGACTGAGACTGCAAGGGGACATTTAGCGTAAGGCTATTGCGTTTTACTGTGATGCATAAGCTATTTAATATGCTATACATAAGGATGTGATGGTGATAAAGTGTCAGTGGTAGCTTGTGCTCTTATAAGCAAAAAAAAGTTTTAGGATTTGTTAAATTTTACACCATGAATCATTATGCAAAGCTCTGCAACTCTTGACTTCCACTGGTGAGATGACAATCTCCACATGTCTCCTCACTAAATTAAAATCACCAATTAGGAGGCAAAAAGCTAAGTCTAGTTAGAGGAAACTAGCACTGTACCCTAAGCTCTATTTGCATTTATTGCAAATAGGTACAGAAAGCTTTTATAGGGTATGAGAGAGGAGGAGGAGTGTGGGGTGAAATAGTGGGATTCAGGTTTGCTGCAATAGCCTGCACCTTGGCAAAGGCGTGATTGCTCATCCATGCCTTTCATATACAAATCTGTGTAAATGAGAGAAGATAAAAACTAAGTTTCATTTAGGACTCTGATGACTAAGCATTTGGATGCGGTTGCTTTTCTACCAGGAAAAGCTGAGTTTGAGCTGATGGGCTTTCCCCTTCATCCATTTATGTTTGCATCTCAGAGGCCAATTTTCCTTCTCCTCTCACGGCAAAGGTGAAAAAAGCAGAGCACTTTCCAATGCTTTTATGTACTGAATGAGCTCAGAAAGTCCTATCATTCCTTAAGAGAGTTACTATCGATTTACTTGTTTGTTTTTTTACAGAAACTGTTTTAGTTGGGTGTATGAGCAGCTGGGTCACTCTAAAGACTTGTTTGTACATCATCTAAGAGTCAACCTGTTCATGCCCTCCCTTTGCCACAGCACGGCTTTTTTCCATTTATTCTAGGAATATCCTTACATCCTCTTTTAGCTGATGTTTGCCAACAGATGTTTGCCACTGTCTGTGACAGGAGAGAGCAAGCTCTATTTATTCTTTTCTATCACATACATATATGTGTGGGTATGCATGTGTATTAAACAACCCTGTCTCAGCTATGTGCTCAGGAGAGAAGTGATGAAAAGTGGACTCAGAATGAAGTATGATAAAAAAAGAAAGAAATTGTAGTATATTTTATTTTTTACTAGTTGCTACTGATTAGTTCTGGAGTCTTTCTTATTATGCCCAACAATAAATATTTACCTGACATTGTCCATGCCACACACTATACTGTAACCTCTGCAATACAAATATCAAGTGTCTGGGTTTTAACCACAGTAAACTCTATATCCATGAGACATTTTTATTTCCCAACATGTTGTAGGAGGTCTTATATTTCTTTTAGGACTATAATGGGAAAAACAGATTCACAGCGTTGGAATTCATTCCTTCTTGGTCTTAAAGTGCTTGCATTTCATGACATTCAGACATGTAGAAAGTTCACCTTTTCTCCCTGAGGCATTTGAAAATGACAAATAACTGTGGTGGTGGTGGGGAAATCACATTTTACTGTTATTATTATTACCTGTCTTACTAGTAATGGTTTATATTAAATTCTGCTGCTTTTCTTAAGTTATTACTTGAGATTAGGGCTGTGAAGAAAAAGAAAATTACTCAAAATATGTTTTAGATAGAACCAAAAGCATTTAAATTGAAACCAAGTATTGCCAATGCTGGTCACAGCAAAGGTTCTCCTGAGATAGTAACAAATTTGTTTCCTTCCACAGTGTGCTTCTGTAATAAAAGCAAAGCAGTGCAAACCAAAGGGCAGTCCAGTTCCCAGAGTGATGGGGCAGTAATGCCTGCTTTGAATGAGAGAGTCCAGCCAAGCAAGGACACGGCCACAGTTAGAGGATCTGGAGGAGTTCCAGCCTCAGACCACAAGGAAAATGGACTATCATAGGGATGGTAGAGTGCATGGGAGCCTATGCCATCCTCTGTTCATGTTCAGTGTTTCCCCTCAAAAACTATTTGAAAAAAATGTGACTAATTTTAGTTTGCTTGGTAATTTCCTAGAATAATGGGCTACTTATAGCAAAAAACAAACAAATGAAAAAAACTTATTTCAATTCTTTTTTTTAGGCTGATTTATTTTTAAATAGCAAGAGGAATAGGTCCATATGGTTAGACTTTATGTAAATAAAAAAAGTACAGCTGTATTCTGCACTTATCACTAATATCCCAGTAATGGTTAAGAAGCTCTAGTTATATACAGAAACCCATTATTCCAATCACCGTCTAAGCAGAAAAAAACCTCAGTTCATTCCCTTAGTCACTTCTAGGCTAAGAGAAACAGCAGTTCGTCCTACCAGAGAGAAAGGAGCATGAAGAAATAATTAGGTAAGAGTAGGCAGAGATAAAAGCTTCATTATGATTATTGCTAAGTGTTTTCCTCTGGACATTACGGGGAATTAGACATTTCTAGAGGCATTTGAGAGAAAACAAGGAGGTGGGTTGACTGGTGTTCACAGGAGCTTCTTCCATGCATGAAGACTGGCAGAGGAGCAAGGGCAAAGGTGCCCATTGGCAAACATAACAAATGGGTGGTGTTGGCAGGCACCGCTGGCTGATCAATGGAGGGAGTTGACATGTTGATAGCCAAGAAAAAAATGCTAGGTGGAGTGCGGATAGGTCATGAAGGATCTTTAGAGAGAAGATGAATAGTGTATGCTGGGTGCAGTGACAAGTTCATGGATGATTCACTGTGTTTTCTTTTTTGAAAGTCTAAACTTCCACATTATTTTTATTTGATTAATGTTATTGAGTGGTTTTGACTTATTTTCTCATAATAACAAGCATTCCATTCATTTTACAAGAATCTGTTCAAAATAATTGATGGATCCAGTGGGTTAGTTGATGTCATGACATGTTGGTATTATCAGTTACAATAGCTCAGTGCACAGTAAAGGGCCTTTAAATTACTTAATATAAATTGCTTGATTGTTCCTAACTAAAAAGCATCAAACAGCTTGTGGTGTGCCCGAGATAGGTAGCATGAATTGCCTGGAGAAAAAATAAGTAGAGTTAAAGATTGAAGGCTACCCAAAGGTGATGGTTGTTTGTATAGATGTACTTAGTTTTTTAACATGTTGTTTTTCATGAAGATTTCTTTTTATGCTTTTCCAAGAATTGAAAATTTTGTTTCTGGAGGAACAGATCCCAGTGTCATCTTCAGTAATAATGAATACACTAAAGAAAACTCTAAGGATATTTTCTCAGCCTCCTGTTATCTCCTCTCCTCCAAGGAGGTATGGACAGACATCCACATGGTAACTCAATGACCTTCTTTCGTCCCACTTGCTACGAATAGCTAGATGCATCCAAAGTAGCTGACTGTATTATGTATGTGCACCTCCATAACCCATCTCCACCTTTCCCATCCTTTCCACCTTGTTTTGTAATGTTCATAAAATAACATGCTCATCAATGACTAGCTTCCCTAGGGAAGGGGAGAGGTTTGGCTTCCTAGGACAGTCCTGGCAGTCTTTTATCCATCTTTCCTATGCTTCAATTGCTGATAAAGTCAAGGTAAATGTTAAATCTTCAGCTGTGTGGGATGAAGTTTATAATCCTGAATGACGGTTTATGAAAATCTTGGTGAGAATGTGCCTGCCGATGTTTCCATTGCACTGGCTTTGTTCAGGACATAGCAATAAATTGGAATTCATCCATGAACCCTGTTTATTAGAAGAATGGGAAAAAGATGTCTAAGCAACAGAGCTGGATAGTGGAGCACTGAAGTGCTATATTCTTACATGCCTGTTGTATGAAAAACCTTCAGGATGTTCCACACAATTTCATGACAACTGCCTACATATGTATAGACCTTTAGGTGCCCTGACAATGGACAGGCAAAGTCTATTATATCCTGTAACACATGACTTGTGGTAATGGAAATGAGGGCAGTCCATATTCCTTGAAAATCCGTGAAAAAGAAATGACAAGATCATGGGGGCTGGAAACTGAGATGAAAAAAACAAGGGAGGTGGATGGAAGGGGTGAAGAATCCTCTACATTTTAAGAAGTATTTCCACAACATTCCTAAAAGCAGTAAGTTTTGTAGTAGTAGCTGCTGTAAATTGTCACTTTTTCCCTTCAGTGGAGTGACAGCAATTTATGTAGACCTAGGATGTAGCCCTCTGAAAAGGTAAATTTGTGCCCTTTCCTTGAATGCTAAACAGAGATTTAAATACCACACTGAAAACATTCAAGTTTAATGATTTTGGCAAATACTTTCTTCTCTCTGGATCTACATACCATCCCAAACACAGAGAAGCTCCTTCAATAAATGTTTTTGAAGTGCTGCAAGTCTAAGATTTTTTTTGATACTTGCTTTTAGAGGAGCTTATATATAATCCCTTTTAAATTACTGTGCCTATGGATGTTTGCATGATAAGGCACTTTATAAATTAGACTGTATTATACTGTATTGAAAGTTGAAATATGAAGCTATATTGGCTAGACAATATCTTATAATTAGAGTTCAGTTTCACCATCTAAGTGGAAGTGTTGACTACCCCTCAGCCTGGAGGTATTGCTCTCTGCTTAAGGTACAAGCCTAAGTAAATCCCTGTATCTAAGAACTTCATATATTTATAGGTAGATTTTCTAGCGAGTAGTACTTGATTTTTTCTTTTTTTTCTCTGTGTATCTGTAGGCAAACGAAAGCTGAATGCTAAATTAAGCCCGAGGTTTTCAGCAATATGAATCTAAAGTCAGTTTGTCATATATGTATGCAGAACCCTCTACAGAAGAGGACACTATGTGATTCCTTTAGATGTTATCAAGAGCTATTACCTGTTTATCATTAGTGAGCCAGTCCACTTTCTTTCCAAGATATACAAACCTGACCGACACTTGCCACTGAATATTTTATCTGCATCAAAATGTGTGTTTCGGGCTTACATTCAGGCCAATTAGAAGACCTTTCCACAGCCCTCTTTCTGCAAGATTTTAGTGTAATAAAGTATTGCATATATAATGGTCAGAAAAAATCTTATTACCTGACCAGCCTCGGATGAGAGATCAACAGCATTCTGAAGGGAGGAAGAACATTTAAAAATGAAGAACAGTAGGAAATTTTGAAGGCCACAGCCATCCATCTCATGCAAAGTGAAGCAGTTTTCAAATTGGGCTATCAATGAACTGTGAATTCTACACGCACGTTAAGGTAATCTGCTTTCATAGCCGCCTTAGCTATCCACACTTAGCCATCTACGGACTAGACCGCAAGTCCTTTGAAGTGTCAGATGAGGTGGGTATTGCTGCAAATTTCCATGCTGCAGCAGGATGCTGCTGGTGGAATCTGCTACTGAAAGGTATTTGAACCTCAATCTGTGACATGAATATGTTGGTGCAGAAAACGTCACTGCCAGCAGTCATTGGCTTGGAGTGATGACAAATGATTATGGTGTTTCTTTCCATTGTGTGCATGGTTCTCTGATGTGATTCCATCCCCTCTGCTGTATCACAAAGATCATTCAGTTTCTGATTGAAGTCCCTGGCATCTTACTTCCAATGCCCTGCGGCATTAACACATTGCATGGTTCTGTTTCAACATCCTTTGCTTCTTGGCAGAGATTTCCTTGTGTATTCCAAGCCTAGACAGTGCATGAAAGGATTTTGGAGCTTTTATACAACAATCTTGGATTTTTTTTTTCATTAGGTAGCGACTAACTAGTCTATCTTCCCATTAGCTGTAATGAAGTCATAAATTATACTGAGAGGTTATATGAAGGTAGATATCCCTGTAGCATTCTGCACAAACGTTTCCAGAAATAAGCTTATGGAAATAGATTTCTTGAATAACTGAAATATTTGAAACCTCAAATTTGTTTTGTTCAAAAAAACAGATAGAAAAAATACATACATATGTGTACATATATGCATAGCCACACATATACAAACACACATGCTTTCACACACATCATGCACAATTGCAACTGAACTTTGTATTGAACTCATGATGATTTCTTAAAAGAAATATTTTTGTGAGATGGAATTTTCTGTGGCAAAACTGGTTTTCCAAATCTTTTCATACCTGTTGTACACAGAACCACAACAGGTTTGACTGATGAAGGCATTTGGTAGAAGTGCGTCCAAAAAGTCTCTGTTATGAATAAGCAGGATGTCCAGTTCCTCTGGCAGGAAACACTAATAATCTTGCAAGTGCTCAAAAATCTCCCAAATAACCATTTCTGTCTTTCCCAGCATAATGCAAAGCACATTAGATAATAAAAGTAAACAGAAAACTCACACACCAATATTTCCTGTAGCACACAACTGTATCCTCACCTAAATGCTAATCACAAGCTGATACTTGCCTGCATAAATCTAATCAGTTGCTTTCAGAATTGCATGAGGAGAGGTTCCTTTCATCCACATGGGAAAACAGCCAAATCGAGTAGCACATTTGTGTCCTTTAATAGCGCTGTTTTCTCTGAAATGTACAGTAACAGGCTCTCTACTTCTCACAAGTGTCCTGATAGACACATACTCGTGCTTATTTTAATTTCCTAGGCATCCAGCTCTGAAGGCAGAAAGGTTTTAAGTGCCTGGACATATATCCTGCCAGGTATTGAGCAATTCAACTTGAAGAAGGTGTTTTGTCACCATATAGGATTGGACAGAGTGTTGGTATTAGGTGCGATTAGATACCAAAGCAGGATTCTTGCCTGTGTATCTGCCATCAGCAGAAATGACTCCGATCAGCTAAATAACAATACAAATAGTGTTGATTGCTGAGGAATTATTTTTGAAATAGGAAAGGTGGAGGGAAGCTGATTCAGCTAGGGTTTAAGTTTGATCACTTGTGCTAAACTTCATCTTCTCTGC
Organism: Tinamus guttatus; assembly: GCF_059628265.1. Lineage (NCBI taxonomy): Eukaryota > Metazoa > Chordata > Aves > Tinamiformes > Tinamidae > Tinamus > Tinamus guttatus. The sequence goes on from NW_028288613.1 coordinate 5,454,071, forward strand.
TCACTCAGCTTCTCCCAGTGATGGACATTCTGGTCCTTCCACCCTCTGTCCTCTCCAGGTGATGGGAAGTGGGAATATCCTGCACCTACTCCGCAGAGGCACAAGTCTCCTTAGCCACATGCTGCTTTCTGCAGTTTCAGGTACCTGTTTTTCATGTTGCTACCTTAGGGAAATGTTTCTTTTGTGTAATCCTCAGCAGAAACAGTCTCCAGCTTGGTGGATGCAGGCACATCCCTGGAAAAGGCGCAGTCAGTGCAGCCCATAGGTGATATAACTGATACAGGTCTCAGCATGACTCTGTACCCAGCTGGAGTCACCTGAAAATTTTGAGGCTGAAAAGGGGGATATCTTTCTAATTGAGGAAGGGTAACTCACTTCTGAACTCCTTTGATCTGAACAAAGTTCTTTTTCAGGAAAACAAACCAGACTTCAGTGTTTTGTTGTGCCTGACCTCTACTGTAAACTCTCCCTTTCCTGCACCAGCATTTCAGTCCATCCATGCATCCTTCCCCCCAAATAGGGCATGAGTGGCAAAGAGGGGACACTACAAAAAGATGTTGACAGACATCATGGCACCTGTGGCCTTAAAGGGCTATAGAAAGCAGGGAAGGATATTTTGCATGTGTTCTTTCTTTATACATATATATATTTTTAATCTGATCTCCTTCAGCTGTGTAACTATAAAACTAGAATTTGTGCATTAAACCCAGAATGCAATTTAGCAGAGAATTAAAAACAACACAGGATGAAAAATCTTCTGGGCTTTTTTCGTCACACAGTTTTAAAAGTTGAGTGGATTAGCTGCTACAATTTTTTTTTGTTGTCAAATTCCCCAAAAAGCAATTATGTTAGTCCTCATTACAAATGAAGCATCAGTATTGTTTTGTTTTATAAAATGGAAATGTTTTAGCATGGAGTTGCCTCTGAGAGTGCAAAAGAGCTTGTATAAAATTGAGGCTGCTTCTTCTGCTTTACCCTTCATGACTCAAGAGTGGTTAAATAAATTTCACTAAACACCATTTTTAGTTTTAGAAGAAAAGTGAGGATAAGGCTTATTCATATGTAACTAAAATGGCGTTGTTGAGCAAGTTTTAGTAAACCACTGAAGGCAAGATTAACTTAACAGGAAAACTGCTTTGCTTAATATTTACCAGATAATGTTATTCTCAATATCTTTAAAGACAGAGTGCCTTAAATTGAAACTCTGACTTTCTGCTTTAAGAGAACTTGGAAGAGGTCATGTTTTGAGCATATGTGTAAAACAGCATTCCATAACTGATTTATTAACATATGAGGTCATATTTATGATTTTCTTTTTGAAATATATGAAAGCAAACTATAACTCCATAATCCTGTATGATCTATTTGACCAAAAAAATTTCAAAAGTCCAAGAAGAGAGTGAAAGAAGAAAAAAAAAAAGAAAAAAAGCGCTAATACAGTGTTTTTAGTTTTAGTTAAAGGTTATTCTCCAAAGAACAAATTAATATAATTTGTATTTGGTATGGATCATATTGGATATTTTATTTGCATTCTTTTACGTCTCAGGAGAGGTGTTGCTAAATAAGTCCAAATGGGACAAAACATATATTTTTTCCTCTAAAGGCAAACACGGCAGTTTTCAGACTATGAAGTCCCAATGTATGTGGAGTTCTGAAGAACAGTCTTAAGGAGAGCGTAGATGCCCAGGACTACCACAGGCTTTCTTTTTTTCTTTTTTTTTCTCTCTTTCTCTCTCTTCTTTCCCCCCTCACCCCACCCCCCCGTCTGTGGGGTCTTTTCTGCATATAATTTCTGAAATTTGAAGCACATGCTTGGTTGTTCTGTAGCACAGGTCCCTCTTCAGCAGCCCCCATTCACTCTCTATCAAAGTCAAAGCTACCTTTGAAGTCCTCCGTGTGCTGCAGAGGTGACACCTCCTCTGTTGCATGTTCTCCAGGGCAGGGACTGCTTTGGTGTGGGTTTGCATGAGGCCTGGCAGTGCCCTTGTGCGACTATTTAATTACCATTTAAATACATGATCTGGATCAACAGGTGCTCCTGATTGCCCTGTATCTGGCTACAATTTGGTTGACATTTCTACATTCAGGCCTGAGACCTGGATCCTCTCAAGAGATGTAAGGAGCTAACGGTCCCTAAGATCACCCAAAGTCCCATCAGCCATTTACATGTGCTCTTCCAAGGCTCTGCAGGGTGTCTGGGTGCTCTGGCCTTCTACTTTAACCCTTCTGCTATGGTGTTGCAGGAAAAACTGAGTTTATCATGTTATTTTTTTAACTATGAGTTTAGCACAGGATTCTTTAGCCGTAGGAATCCTTGAAATCACTCAGGTATTAGACTTGGTAGAGACTGTCTTAGAGATCAGAGAAATGCCCTAGTAATTATCATCTCTTAATCAGAGCAGAGCCTGCCATGAGTATTAAGCTGAGTAAACCTATAGAGTAATGCCTATAGAGTAATGTCCCTTAACCTATAGAGTAATGCCTATAGAGTAATGTCCCTTCCTTATCACTCATCTGATCTCCTTGTCTTTTGTTCCAGAAGCAAACTCAAATCTTGCTCTGCTGCTCCAGGACCTTGTTCCTAGAGACCATTTTCCACAGGAGGTCAATGGTGTGGGGACCAGTCCATCTGGGGTATCAGGTTGTGGATTTGATGGTCTCCCAGTGACAGTTCTCCAAGGGAGTGACAAGTGTCTCCCTTGGGCAGAGCCGCTCTGAATGCTATTTAATAGGCTTATGTTGGGCAAGTTTAGACATGAGTCAAACATATAATTTGAAGTGGAGATCATAATTTCATACAAACAACCCTCTCTCAGTTATAATCCACTCTCACAGGCTGCTGATGGATGAAGCTTGACAAAAACAAGAGAGACAGAAGGACAAATTAAACGAAGGAGGAAAAGTGATTTCCTCCAAGAATGTTGCAATGGGAAATTTGAAATTGAAATGAAATGTATTCTACTAACTATGCATTTGCTTAAGAGCAAACGGTGAACTGTTTTATTTCTGATTAACTCTGATTTATTTACTAGCAAAAGTAAAGACCGTTCCTTAGAAAACACATTTCAAGTTCTGAAATTTTCTGTGCAAGAGCTAAATTTTAGGGAGCTAAAGTGATTGTGGAATTTTCCATTGTGAAAATAAAAATTATAATTATACACCTCTATAGAGATATTCTGTGGCTTCAATGCAAGACTGAGCTGTTTCCAAGGGATTCTCTTTATGTGTAACTATCTTGTAGTTTCTGTAGCTGTCTTAGGCACAGCTTGTGTGTTGCCTGCTACAGAGATTATTGTGATATTTTAAGATGTTTGTGTGTGCTACAGAAGGAACTGTTATTTCCTACCTCCCTACATATCTTTATCTACCTTCCAAGATGATGTGATTCATGGTTAAACATTGAGACAAGAAGAGAGTAAAATATATTAAAATACATGTAATTGACTGTGGATGCTGCAGCCCGGCTTAGGAGCAGCTTCTACAGCTGCTCCTAAGGTTATGTGGCAATCATACCCTCTTTGACGGAAAAAATGCTTGTGTTTTTAAAGCTGTTTGTTGGCCTGTGGCAAAAAAAAAATTGCTATGGGAAAAAGATATCCTGACAGACTCATGAAAAACATTTCAAGTTGTCTTATACTGTAATTATCCTCTTGGAGTTAGGCATTCATACAGTTTTGGTATGACAGTGTGCTACAATTATTTTCTTATGCTGTGATTTTTGTAGGGTTCTTATTTAACAAATAGCTTTTGTATATTTCTCCCCTGCTCCCAACCTATTATTTTTAATCACAGATAGATACTTTGACTGATTCCCACAGAATTAGTCATTGATTCATTAGAATGAAAATATTTTTTTTTTGTGGGACCTCCTACTCCTGAGAATCTTTTAGACATCCTCAAATTCCTGAGAACTCCTAATAGGAACCATGTGACTGTGTGCAAGCCCTTCCAAACACGTGGTCCTTGTTGACTCAACAGCTAACCCGTTACCTGGAATAGACTGGAAGGCAGGTTCTGCAGCAGGTGGAGAAGACTAGAGATTGGAAACTGCAACAGTTAGAGTCTTGCTGAGCTTTCTGCATGATGCAGAGGCTTATTCTAGAGAGAAAATATAAAACGCAGGTGATTTAGATGCAGCATTTTGTATATGGAAGGCAAAATCATTGGTCACCTGGTTAATCACATGAGGAAGGAACTAGTCTTAAAGACTAAGCGTTTCACATTTGTTCAGGACTTGTTATAAGGATTATGAACTTTTTGGTGGGAAATTGCCATCCTGTGATATCTGAACTATTTTTACAAACATCTTGGGCAAGATTTTTGGATTGAAGATGGGAAAATACAGACTGATCTCCATTCGTGATGGTGAAGTAAATAGTATACTCACCTCAGGTAATCTGCCATCTTACCGGGCAGAGGAAATTTTCATTATCACAATGAGATTTTCTTTTTATATTTTTCATTCATGAATTTTTTCATAGGTTTTATTTTTGTTACACTCTGGATGCAAATCTGTTTTGAAAATTCAGATTGGTGTCTGAAACTGATTTGCTGCTTTCTCGTCCTTTCTGTTTATTACATGGTTTTCCATTCATATTCCTCTAAAGTGTCTGTTACTAGCTATAAATATCTGAGTTTCATAGAAATCTCTTGCAATGATACCTATAGTAGTAAAGTTCTTGTGGTTTCACAGGAACACATTGAGGGCCCTACATTACTAAAGGCATTAATATGCTCTTAAGGATTCTATGATTCTATGAATATCATAGATATGGAAAACATTTCAAGTGTCTATCTTGTGGCTATAGTTTGCCAAATATTAGGGTTTGGATTACACATTTTCTGTGATAAAACTCATTCAAAATCCTGCTTTGCAGTGCATGGCTTATTTCACCAACCGGGTGCTGAGTGTTAGAGGCAGCTCAACCACTCCTTGGAGTCTGGATCAATATTTTCCCAGTCACCAGTACCACAGGTGATGATGAACTGGAAACAAAAAGGCAAAATCCAGTACTGTCCTCCTGAGCTTTGTGGAATTTCAAGCAATTCTCTGGAAATAGTTCAGATATTTATTTGTCTGTTTGCTTATTGTCTTTATCTTAGGAAGCTGTAGAATGCTAATGAATGTCTTTATATTTGCAGAAAATAAAGCATATGGGAAAAGGATTATGTATGTTACTCACTGGCAACCTGATTTTATAGAGTGACAACTCTACAGGGAAAGTCTCACTTCCAGTACCCTTGGGAAGTCAGAGTTGAGACAGAAAAGCTGGGCTGACTCCTTAAACTTTCAAGGCACTTACCCCCAGTTCCTTCCCTTCATCTTATTTAATTAGTTTAACTACATTTCTGTGCCTTGCTCTGGGTGCTGCAGGGTTAATTAATATACATAAAGTTCTTGAGATTCCTGGATGTATGAACTTTTGTTTTAATGTATTCACAGTAGCTTTAGGAAAGGACATTCACGCTAGCATAAAGCCTTAGGATTTACAAAGTGGAAGGTCACCATTGCTATTATATCTTCTGCTGACATGGAGCTGGAACTGGGGATGGTAGTACTTACCACTTACTAACAGATCAATTTTGAGTCAATTGTGCAGTCCCTACAGAGCTTCTACACCCTTTTCTTCTGCTGTGGATCATCCAGATATTCAGTGGCATGGGGGTAGCTTTTTGTGGTACATCAAATCCTGTCCTTGAGGTGCTCAGCTAGAGATACAAAGCTGGAGTTGCTTAGAAAGGGCCTGCAGACACATGAAAACCCTTTTGGAGAAAGGAGTGAAAGCGGAACGTAGTGGTGGTGATAGTGGTAATGTCCTTGATCATCTACAGAGTGCTTAGAAAGATCCTAACTCAAGATAATGACTGATGGCTTGGCCCTCCTCCTCCCATACCACTGCCAACCACAAAACAACACTTGTTTGTGTTGGCAGACTGGTTGGGCTCAATCCTTTCTGCTCAGGAAGAGTTCAGCTGAGGAGTTCAACTGAAGCACAATCCCAGTGTACATTTACATCTCTGTGCAACACAGAGCAAGTAAGTGAGGGCTTGAGAACAGATTCAGGCCCACCACGATGAACTGGACAGACTAGTCCAGCAAGTGCTGGAGGACATCTGCTGATGTTAGAGAGTGTTTCAGTGTTTGGGTCTTTCTCCTTCTCTGTTCTCTCCTCTCTCTCCTTCATTTCCAAAACATAAATGAATTAGAAAAAAAACACTGCACTGAACTTCCATGAATAAGCCCTGTTAACATGCAAAATACGGGTGGGGAAGTCTATAATGTCCTCATTTATGCCTCAATCTTGACATTTACTTCACGAAAGCACTGGAGTTCAATGTGTAATAAAAGTAACATTTTCAGAAAGAACTTCACTTTGAAACAAAGAAGAGTCTTTCTTATCATACTTAGTTGTCACTGTATTTGAGCTTTTGCCTGTGTCTTGAAGCCAAATCCCAGTCTCCTGAGCAAAACTTATGGAAACGTATTTTGCACATGGGATGTCTGTGGGGAACAGAATTCTCTCTGCAGACTCCAGCATGACTCCATATACAATTTGCAGTGAATAGCAATGGTTGCTTCTCCTGTGCTCTCTGCAAAGAGATGGTCTTGCCAATGAATACGCCATGCACCCACCTGCTTTTTTAACCTCCTTTTTTGTGTGGTTTATTTATTTTCAGTGAATGCACATTCTGTCAACAGTTGGGCCTGTGTTTAGCGCTAAGTGATCCTTCTCACTGTCTGGAGAGATTTCCTAGTCACACAGCCTGCTCTTGAGTACCCCTCCTTTCTTTGCCCAATCATTAACATAAATCATAACCTAGCAGATGAAAAGAAATTTCCATGCTTTGTGATCTCCTGCCAGAGTTCTCCCAGTTTTCCTCCGTTTAGAAAAACAAATGTGCATTGCAGCATGTCCGGAGGGTTGACAAAACGGGGCTGGCTTTCAGACCAGTAAGGAAGAGGAATTTGGAACATGAGGTCTGCTGTGGCCCTCAGGTGGAGCTGTGGGGCCTCCAGGAAGGGCCATGGGGCACGGTCACCTCTGTGGTTACGGCCTCCTGTTCTGCCAGGTGAGAAAATTGCTCCAGTGCAAGTTGAACTGGGTCTCTAGGCTCATTTCCTTTCATACAAGGTTTGTTTTGCAAATCAGTAGTATTTCTGATGCCCAGTCCTCAGGGAATTTGACTGGATTGATGAGGCTTTTCAGTTATGATCTAAACAAGATGTGATTCCAAGTGTAGAAATTACTTAGAGAAGAGGGTAGCTTTCTAAGAGGGCTTCGGACAAGGAACATATTTTCAATCATCTCCTGAGGAGAGAAATCACTTCTGAAATGATGTTCTAAGTCAATAAAAAGTTCAGATACTTGGTAGAAATGAAAAATTTATATAAAATTTGAAAAAATTTAAACAAGAATGGCAATGTGCACAAGTAAACAATGTGCTACCCCCTTCTTCAACACAACTTCTGACTCAGTTGCACTGGAGATTTTGTGTTACAGTTAGTTTGTCTTGATCTCTCTGGCACTGTGCGTGTAGGACAGTGCACCAGCATTGTCTGCTATATTATATCCTGGAAGAAAGTAGTATATTTAGGGGTACTCATGACTACAGCTTCACAGAAGTGGAGAATTTAACCTGGTAAATATTATCATGTATCCAAGTTAGTAGAAACAGATAATAGCAGAATAACTGGCATCAGCTCTTCAAAATAGCATATTTTTAATAGTTTGATTTAAGTCCATGTGTTCTCATTTTACTAAAAGCATGTTCCTAACTGCCTACTACACTGAATTTTGAAGTGGATTTTTGAAATGGATATGATCTCCACATTTATTCTACTCAGGAATTCATTTTTGCTGCTTGAAATTTTATCTTTCTTTGCTTTTTTTTTATTAGTGACATACATGTCATGTGATATAATTTTATTTTCTTGGCCAGGCAGCCCACTTCAGTGACAGGAGGCATAGAGAAATCTTTGTGGGGTTCTGTAGAGTTTCCCCCAGCTTATTAACTGAGCAGAACTTTAAATCCAGATCTTGTCCACCTAACAGATGTCTTGATTTATACAGACTTTAAAAATTCCTCAGCTGCTCTTTTTTCGGTGGCATAATACGCTATCCATACAGTTTGGTCACATCCACTGTCCTCAGAAAACCTCAACCTCAAATCAAGGGACGAGTCAAAGAAGACCCATTAAGACCACTTTAGGTGACTTATTTCTTCATAGTTCCGTTCATGGATTAAACTTTGATAGTTAAAGGAACGTAGTTGCTCTGACACTTATAATCTTTTTTGTCTTATGTCTCTTTAAGCCCAGAATTGAGGGCGTTAGAGAAGCAGCTGATTTCTGCCTCCACAGGGAAAAGCCATGCATGTAATTGAGAGTGTTATACATAGGATCAGGTTTCTGGTATGATTCTTGTCATTACAACTTGATCTGCCATGATAGGGCTCACAGCCTGATTGGCAGCTCTGAATACTTCTGTAATACAAATAATAATTATAAAAACTTAGACAAAGAATAATATTCCAGAATATTTGCTGAAAATTTGTTCTTTTAGAGCCTGTCAAATCATTTGCAAAAATTCCTAGGAAAGTAAACACTAAAGTAATGTGAACATAGCAAAAATCAATTCATTTAAGGATTCAGACGAGTATTTTGGGGAAGTATGTTGCAGTTTCATTCAGCTTTACAAACAGGATTACACGAGTAATCTTCAAGTCATGTAGGGATGAATCATTTTTGGAAAAAGCCCCCAATGGTTTTTGGTACCAGCAGGCTTTCACTTGCTAGGAGGCATACATGTTTTCTGGCCCACCTCTCTTTTCAGAGTACAGAATACAAGAAAATCACTCTCTTTAGGCCAAATTTGCTATAATCCTGATGAATATGCATTTCATATGCAATTCTACAATATGCTCAGATACAATTTTATATTCCTGCATTTCTACAGTGGAACAAAGGCTTTCAAATGTTATTCACTATGTATTTGTATATGTGTATTTATGTATATATTTCACTACTAGAATCTCATCTATCCAAGGTGTCCTCTGTGCTGAGCTGCTAGTTAAAACTCAGCATTTCAGTTTTGTCTGTGTAGGTGTGGACATCAAAGGATGCCTAATGTAGATGGGGAGTCCTTCAGATTTCCTTGTACTCATTTGAGGCTTTTCTTCCCATCATCATATATTCCCATACCTTTACCCATTTTAACTACTGCACTGTACAATTCACAGAACCACAGAATCACAGAATGGTTGAGATTGGAAGGGATCTCTAGAGATCATCTAGTCCAACCCCCCTGCTCCAGCAAGGACACCTGGAGCACGTGGCACAGGGCGGCATCCAGACGGGTCTGGAAGATCTCCAGAGGAGGAGACTCCAATTCCTACATAAATAAAAGGCAAAACTTCAGTTCAGGCAGGTAAAGCTTTGTCTGTCATAATGAACATAGCAATGATAATAAATTTGTTTCTGTCTCGTTATAGCTGTACAGATAATTTGATGGACCCCTGAAAAAACATGAGGTCTTGTAACTGCAAGACTGCTGGGTCAAGATAACCCCAATATATTTAAATACCACTATCTCAGTCGTGAATATTATGAACAGAATTTGATCAATGATGCTATTGTTTAAAATGATTTTACAAGTGTTCTTTTTCAACCAGTCCTTTCAGAAGCTCCCCGGTTAATTGAATATATGCTCTCTGGATTTTAAGATATAGCTCTCTGAATGATTTACATGTGTGCATCTAAGACTTTGGTTCAGTAATATATTCAGTCTTAGGGGCTCTTATTCAGGACTCTAAAATAACATCTAAAAAAGTAAAATAAGTGAAGTAAAAGTTAGTCCAGTTCTGGAAGAGCCCTTAGTATATGCACCTGCTCTCTACACAAAAACCTGAATTTTAATTAGTGATTTGGCAAGGTCTGCTCTTCTTTAACTAGCAATGTCTTTTATTTCTTCATCTGACAACCTCCTCTCCCTCAGGGTATGATGGAAAATGACTCATTTTCATATAAGGTAGAGGAGTTCACTGAATGTACAACCTACAGATTTTCCTATTTTTTTATTATACAATGTACTTTGATGCATTTCAAAGATAATCTTTTTGATGCTTTGCATATTCCTACTTAGTTGCAGTGTATCTCAAGGTGATTTAGTACATTCAGATAATTCTGAAATAGTCAACAGTCGTGCTATGGAGGGCATGCAATACCATCAGTCATAGGGTTTGCAGGGACGACTGTGTGTGCATGTGGAAGGGGAGGGCATTAGCATGGGAGGAGTTGCAAACAAGAGAGGAATATATGACCCCCTTTACTTTTCATTGACATTAAGTCTTTCTGATGATTTCAGTATATTTTGGATAAAATTCAAACGCTGTTCAAGCATAGTGCCACTTTGAGCCTCTCAAAAGAATTGATGATAAACAGAGGAACATGAAAAAAAATATATTCTAAAGAAATTTTTGAGCTTACTCATTTCCCTTTCTAGCTTTCTATCATAATATTCTAGTAAATCTCAGATCTATTTTGGGGACAGAAAGGCCTGGAATAGCATTTTGGCACTTTTTTGGACCATATGTGTTAGTGTTCCTGTGCCTCTCTATATCCACTTAGCCTGGAATGAAGTGATCAGCACTTGAGAGCTTTTCAAAGCCATAGTAACGGATCCAGATTTTAAGGCCAGATGAGGACTGTGAGATCATCCAGGCAGACCTCCTCCATAAGACAGACCATCTTGGAAATAAACAAGCACTTTTTTCAGTCTTTCAGGGAACGCAGCGGCAGTGGGGGCACCTCAGCCCTAGGCAGGTGGAGGGTTTCGGAGGACCCACGGGCACTGGGGTTACATCTAAACCTGCAAAGAATCCTGGAGTCTCCATGCCGAGCCATGCAGGCGATTCCATTCATAAACACGTGAAGAAAACAGCAAGATATTAACAATAAGATCATTCTCACGGTAAAAAGGCATTGCAGAAATATAGGAATCCCTTGCATTAGATAATGGACCATATTTTATTTTAGCTAGTGGGGTTGTGGAGTCTGGATTACCATGATCCATTTATTTTTGGCATATTTTGCTCTCTCCAGGAATTCACTTATTTCCACCTCTGCAATCAAGGCTTAGCCTGGCAAAAGAGTTGTCTGTAAAACTTGCCGCACATCTGCTAATATCAAATGTCCACGAACAGCCAAAAGACTCACTCTGCTTACTTTCTTGTCAGATGGTTTCATTTAGAACCCAAAGGGTCAGAAGTCACAGCATGACCTCATCAAATTAGACTCAACTGAGAGAGGTGTTTAGCACAACAAAAAGGAAGTAATCTGAAGGACATTAAATGCAAATGAGACTGCCATGTGCAAACTTCAAAAACACCTGATCCAAATGAACAGTGTTGACGGGGGTCGAAGGGGTGAGAAAGAAGGTTTCACATTTTGGTGTTTTTTTATTTTTCAAGGACCATCAACAATATTACATCCTGTAGGCTTAAAATCTCACAGGTATGTAAATATTTAAACATAAAAATACCCACTTTTATTTTTGCCAGGGGAAAACAGTTTAGAATTCACTAATAGGAATTTGGTTGGCTTTAGTTAAGATTGAGTAGCAACACTTTTTTTTTAGTGGATTTGTAGCTAAACAAATCTCTTTATGCTGGGTTTACTATTGAATGAGTCTCATTTTTGGAAGGAAAGAAAAATTCATTTTGAATCCTTAATTGAAAAATTAAAAGGAAGCTTCAGCTGCTGATAGTTCTCTTTATACAGCAAAGAAAAAGCTAGTTAGAAGGTCTGCACATTTTCCCTTCAGGACATTAATCCATGCCCCTATTGGCTGAGATGTCTTTCAGCCATGAAGGCGATGGGGCAGAGAAGGTCTTGTCATAATGGAACGAGGCTATTTCAAGATAATATGAGTCAAATTGACTTCAGGGATAGATCTGTTTTCCAGATGTTGGATAAAATCAAGTGGAGAAGGGAGACAGAGATGGCAGCTAAGCATAAGGCGATTCTCATAGTGAATAAGAAGTCAGAAGTGCTGTTTATAATGAGTAGTTTTGAGGTTTTAGAAATTTTGTGAAGCAGGTTAAAGGCTGATAAATACTTGTTGCCAACACACAGAACAATATCTAAGAGTATTTAGAAAAGGGTCTAAATAGGATTGAAATTGAATCAAAATAGGAATGAAAGTGGTACTTCATTGGAGCTTGGAGTCTGAATATGTCCTTAAGACGACAAAATGGCTGAAATGGCTGGCGAACAGGAAGGGAAGACAAACGTACCTGTACAAAGAACTTGTACAAGAACTTGTACCAAAATCAATGAACACAAAAAGAAGAGATGTTCAGAAGAAGCTTATGCATTGTAAGAACTGATAACAGTCCTGAAGTTTAAAGTATTTGATATAAAGCCTATGGAAGTCAGTACAAGCTTTGTGCAACTCTTCAGTTATAGGCACTTTTTTTTTTCTCTTTTTCTTTCTGTTTGACTCTGTAAATCTGCTCTTAACTCTTGGTTCATCTGCATCCTGATACCCATGAGATCAGATTTAGCTGCTTACTGATTTACCAGGCTCTAGGCACATCAATTATGCTACATATATCATAAGATTTTAGGATTTTTTTATGGACAGTCTTCAAGACAGAGAAATATAGGATGAGAAAACAGTGTTGCCAAGCAGGCTGAGAAATCATTGTCCAAGTAGAAAGCAAAAGATATTTAATTCAGTGATAAGCAAACAGGCAGATTGCATTACAGTCCATCAGGAATCTCCTGCTATCCTCACTGCTCCCTTCGATAGCTGGGATGGTCACTGGTGCCGTCATCTGCTCCTTTGAGGAATGTGCAGAACACATCCAGCCAGAAAGGAAGGGGAAGAGGGCCCATGCGCATTCCTCGCATGCCCTGTGGTAGGTGCTGCTTGTATTTCCTCAAGCTCGGAGCAGTTTTTCAAGACACAACTGAGCCTTCTGAGAGGGTGCAGCTCATGGGAACAAGACCAACCCCATGATCAGGTGTCATTTTCTTAACCCGGCCAATGGGTCTTATCTGAGAATCAGGCCAGCTGGCAGCAAGCTGAAGGCAATTGCTGGCGGTACAAGCAGTCAGGGGAGGTAGCAGGAGATCCGTACAGTCAAGCGTGTACTCGGAGGGTGTGGGGGCTCACATCTGGCTGCAAGATGCTTTGAACACTTTGTTGGACAAAGGAGCTTGGTCAAAAGAGGTCAGGGCAGGTTCAGTTGTACTGCCAAGGGTGAAAACTATAGTGAAAGTCAATAAAAGGCTCTCATGGCTTCTAGTTTACCCAAATAAGGACAGAGAAGAATTGTTAACATAGGGTTTTCCCTTACCTTTTCAAGGTCATAGGAAGGTTAGCGCAGCTTCAAATTGCTGCATAAGCTTGAAAGGAAGAATGACAAAATGTGGATTAGGAAAATACATGGTTTTATTTTTAAAAGGTTGTTCTACTGAAATGATGGAGGGTGGTGGCCATCAGGAGGGTGAAGTGCAGGCAATACTGTGAGTAATGCTTGAAATCTTGTAGCATTTTTCTGTATCTTGTGAAACAGGGCATAAGGACACTAAAGGCTTTGATGTTACAGCTGAATGAATTTCAGTTACAAGTAAGGTGCGTATTTTTAACAGTGATAGTGATTATACATGGACAAAACCTGTACAGGAAATTACAGTCCACTTAGTTTGATTGTTTTCTTGAAGATATGATTTAATTACAAAAAAGAGTCAATGGGCATAATATAGGGCAGGTGGCTGAAATCTTTTTACCAGGTGACTGAACAAGGTGATCTGGTAGGAATTCTTGATGTAGAAAGCAATTTTTAAACTACTTTTATATACAAGCAAAAACATCATCAAACTTTGCAAAATTTTCTAGTTCACTTTAGTTGTGGGTTTAGAGACAGCGACTATGGCATAACTGAGGGAGGCAGGTAGTGAATGAGTTATTTTCTCTAATTTTACTATTTAGAGCTAGTATTTTAAATGAACAGAAAAACCCGTGTATAAATTCCTATTTCTGTTACCTGATTTTTCACTATTTCCAAAGATGCCCAAAGGGTTTGACATCCAATCCAGTGATAATTTAGTGGTAGCTGCATGTCCCAAATCAGCAAATTATCTTCAGGCAGTTCAGACATCAAGAAGCTAACATCAATCCACTCTAAAAAATATATTCCTTCATAAAGAAATGGAAATTATTGAGGGAAGCAAAAAAAGATCGTGCAGTCAGTTTATGAGATGAGAACTATGAGTATCTCTACTGTGCTTAGGTGCAACTGTGCAATCATCAAGGGAGATACCAGGCCCTACGCCTCCGCTTTGCCTCTTCTACCTCCAGTTACTCCAGTTGTTGATGCTGGCGCTCTCTGATTGTATCGTTGCTATGGATGATAATACAAACAGAGAATTCAAGAAACTCGTGAACAAATACTTTATGGTATTTACAAGGTGCATTTTTTATGAGTTGATTTTTCTTCTCTTCAAGCAATACTTCGTCTGTACCTAGTAGAGTTCTAGATGAGAAGCAGTTTACTAGATACAGAAAATTAAATATAAATATTGGGTGAACATAATAGAAATCTCAGAAAAGAGTTTAAAAAGAAACCAAAGAAGTCTTCATATAAAAAGCTATGAATAAATATATGAAAATTTGCATTCTCTTAATAAAATGTAGTTCATATGTATGTAGTTAGGAGAACATCTATCTTCACGTGCATTTATGTGTGAGAATATATATATATATTTTTGCTCTCATATAGCACAGCTATACATGTATACACACATTTTATATATTTATAACATATGTTTATTTTACTGAAATATAGATTTCAACACTGTTGTGCTGTTTCAAACTCTGTTCAAAAATGAAACTGCTTAATGCAAATTTGTAATACTCCAGCTGGACATAAATGTCAACCTGCTAAAATAATGATCTATAAATAGAGTTATTTCTTACCCGCTTACTTGAGATAAATGATAATTTTAACTAGTGCACTGTCCTGAGGATGTGGAAGGTTTCTATACATACATACAAGATGTGACCATCATTTAGTGGAAGTAATACCAAATTAGACCAGGCTTTGAAAGACACTAAGCAGCCTGAAGTGTGATATGAGAGTTGAACTTGAAAGTTCAATTCATTTGCAGAGATGTTACTGGTTCCAGCTGTGTTCTGCGTATAGGGGATAGGCAGAAAATATATTGTATCTGGAAGTGGAGAGCTACACACGAACGCAAGGGCTCTACGCTCTGACCCTGAATACACACCAGAAACAGAGCAAATAAATGTCTATGACATACAACATCCACTTAGAATAAAAGCAGCAGTAATAGTCCATCATAACACAATAATCTGACGCACTTTTCCTCCTACATTCTTCCAAGGAACTTCTTCAAGAGACACTTTATCTAATAATGCAAAAATAGTCATATATGTAACCTTTAAAATCTCCCTTAAAGTCTTGAGTGATGTATTTTCATCACTGAAATTTATAGTAATACCAGCATTAGTAATTTATGTGTTTTAATTTAAAGCATCTGTTTTCAATTTATATAGTTTAGGGATTTTTTTTATCAGTTGCCCATGAGTAAGCATTTGATCTTGATACTATGTTTTGATTTTATATTTGATGACCATCCTCTCAGTGTGCGGGTTTTCATTAAAAGGTAAAACATTGTATCTCAAACCAAAAATCAGTTTTGTACAAGTGAAGTGTTTGCTTTTAAACAACCAAAATGACAGTTTCAGTCAGTTTGGACAATGAAAACAGACTAGTTCATCTCACTCTTGGTTTTGGTCACTCTCACCTTCCTTTTTTTGTTTATAATCTACTCAAGGCTGCTGTGTTGCACGGTATTGAGAAATGAAGGAAACACTGTAGCAGAGAAGCTTTACTGTTAATTTTCAAATAACAAACACGCATGTTGCTTTCAGTTAAAAAAGAAAGTTTTCTTTGTGAAACATAAAACAGCAGCATTCTTGGCTTCCCTTGTGGTTTTAGGATGACTCCTGAATTTTCATGTTTTTCTTGAAGACTCAGTTGCTGAAGTCCTGTGAATGCATTTGCATTTTGTTTATTATTTTGAATTTTTTTTTTTAAAAAAAGAGGAAACTATTGCTCTGCATTGCTCTTTATGTGATTATGTTGGTGCAGGGTACTCAGATTAACAGGCCCTTGGTCCAGGAGTTCTCCAATATATGATTTGTGCCCCATTTGTGTTCCCTGTCAGTCAATAAGGAGGCACTAAAATTCAAAGTTAGGAGAGGAAAAGTGCCTGGATTCATTTATATATATATATATATATATATATTCTTTAATTAATTCACTGATTATAAATTAGCTTCCTACATTTCATAATAGGAAGCTTTTTAATTATCTAAACTCCTGTGTAACCAAAGAATTGTGCCTTCATTCACTCTCTTTCCCATAACTGATGGTGTATATAAATGGGAGATTCAGTCAGGAATATTATTTTTTCAGAACTCATTTCTCTGCAAATCATGATACCATATGTTACATTTAACCAGGAGTATGGCGGATTTCCAGAATTGGAAAAAATTGAAATCAGGACTGGGGGATCTCTCTCTAGCTGCTCTGCTTTCACTGATATGAGCCACATTAGTATAATCATAACCTTGGCCTGAATTTTTGGTTATTGGCATTTTTGAAGTAAACCCTCATGATTTCTCATTTTAAGGAGTCTTGATTTCCTGCCCAGAAGTCTATCATGTTAGGAGGGCTTACTGGAGACTTTTATCTGTTTAGAATATTTATCAGGACCAGGGTTTATAACAGAACATTTTTATCTTGTGAACTCTCAGACATCCAGAGCTGCAAAGGTGAATGTCCAGCTTCTTTTAAAATGACAAAATGTGCCTCTTTAGAAAGTAATCCTAACTAATATGCCATTGGCTATAAGAGCTGTTAGGGGTGCTGGAAGGTCTCCGACCATACCCCTGCAATAAGCCAGTTTAATCAGAGTCATGGTAGCAATTCTATTTCAAGAAATTTAAATTAATCTCTCTCCCTCTCAAAAAAAAAAAAAAGATTAACAAGTCCAAATCTTAATTAAATGCTATATTTTAAATTCTGTGAATAATATTGTTTAAGAAACATTTAATCATTGTATTTTCTTGTTTAGGATTAGCTGTTTAAAGACAAAAGACTCTAGGCTCCAATTAACTGCTGCCAAAAATTAATTTAAGTAGCCTAATTGACAACTTGCTTTAAGCTACATAAAATCTTGGCATAAAACTTATTGTCAAGGGAAAAATATTCCTAATTTATTACTTTATTATAAATGAAACTATTGACCAAAGTGCACTTGCTCTACTGCAGCTGTTATGTAAAACAACAATATGCAGATGACAACGATAATGAGTCCTTGTCCTTATGTGTAAACACAAATTGCTCTAAAATTGCATGGGCTGTTAATGAATACGAGGTACCATGAGGCTGTGGAGCTACTACAGCGTCGGCAAAAATCACATTTTCAGCTCTGGATCTCAGTCTTCTTTATTTATGGAGTTTCTCCTGTTGAGGGATGGTGAGACCGGACTTCTGGCTGGCTTTGGAAAGCGCCTGTGAGCCCGTTGGGCTCGCGGTGAAAACTGAGCCCAAGCGCCTTGCCCCTCTATGCAAAAGAGAAACGTAAACTGTTCCACATGTGGGAGCAGAA
Organism: Tinamus guttatus; assembly: GCF_059628265.1. Taxonomy (NCBI): domain Eukaryota; kingdom Metazoa; phylum Chordata; class Aves; order Tinamiformes; family Tinamidae; genus Tinamus; species Tinamus guttatus. The sequence continues at coordinate 5,471,778 of NW_028288613.1, forward strand.
TGTGCACACCGCGGGGAGAAGGGAGCCGGGCTATTAAATGTAAAACCAGGACCGAACAATCAAAATACTTGTCCACGAGTGTGTGAGATACTCAGATATCTGCGAACAGGGGGGAGAAAATTAAAAGCTGTAAGTACATACTGTAAAGCTCTTTAGTTTCTTGTTTATGGTCGCAACGGGCCAACTTTCAAAGCCACTTCTTGAAACGGTGCCCGTGGTTTTCCACCTGCAACGAGTTAGGCACACGAGTGCTGTACTCGCAGCCCTGGCAGAGGCAATTTGCATCCCGCATACCCAGCTGATCTGCACAGGCGCTGGGGGCTCGGGCTGGCCCTGGGTCCCCCGCGCTGCGCCCGCGCGCACGGGCACTGCCGGGAGCTGCGGCACCTTCTGCCGTCCGCCTTGCCCAGCTGCTCTTTTTTTTTTCCTACCCATCCATCTCAGCCTGCTGTAATTTTCATAGCATTAGCTAGTCTAATGTCAAGTTAGCTTTTATATTTTGCCTCTTTTTTCATTTAGGGAAAGAAAAAAAAAACACGATTGCATCAGGAAGGTAGCTTGCTGGTGTGCAGCTTTCCCAAAGAGCCTTTCTGAAGGCTAAAAAGGTTGCTTGAAAATATAGTATCTTGGCTCAATTTTCATTGTCTAGGCACATTTTATTTTGGAAAATCACAAGCTACCAACACAACCATGTCATTGCAATTTTTCAAGCATTTTCTTTTTGTGTGTGTGTGTGTTTTATATCTCGGTGAAGTCACGTCCCCCCCAGGCTATTGGAACAAGGCTCAGCTGAGAGCTGAACGTACCGCACGAAAGGAAATTACAAAAGTTAATGTCTGAAGCCATTAGTACGGGCACTTCTCCCACAGCCTCCGTGAACCCTGGGGCAGCACTGTAAGTTCACGTAGAGAGGCATCCTTGCTTGGAGAGACGGGCAATGTCCGGTCTTGTGAGAACCTGCAAAAGCAAACCCTGCCAGCGAGCGGCAGGGCATCCATAAAACCTAAGAGATGCTTTGGAAAAGCTCCCAGGGCACCGTGACCCTTCACACCCCTCCTCCTCTGAACAAACTGCTTAAAGACTGAGATGTGTTGCTGAGATAACAAGCACGAAAGAATTTACAGCAGGTGCTATTTGAAGAGAGACTGAACAATGCAGAATTACCTGTGCCCATCTAAGTCCATTAATCTTCTCCTGTAAAAATAGCAATAAACAGTGATTTAGAAGCAGAGAGGAGTGAAGCTGGAAGCCCTGGGGTAAAGAGCAATGCTTGTGGTTAATTTGCTCTCCCTGTGCAACAAGTGACAGAACTGCCAAAAATGCGACTACAGGTAGAGCTAAGAAAATATCAGATTTCTGTATCTGTTATTGTTAGTATTATTTAGCAGATATCTGGCAAGAGGCTTCAAGCAAGTTATGCTAAGTGCTGTTCAAGGATGCAAGTGAAAGCATCCCATACACAGAAAGGGTTTACAAGCTGCGAAAACTCACAGAACAAGGAGGGAGCTGAGCGGTGAAAGCACAGCGAAGGAATCGCCATAACGGGCTGGGCTAAAGCAGAACTCCCTGAAATTTGAAGGTAAGCAACAGCAGTTAATCACTGTAATTACCAACTGCTTAGTTATTAGCTCAGCCACTGATGAAGATGCTGCCACAGCATGTACCCTAAATCCCAGGAAAAAAAAAAGTCTTATTATGATGGATAGACTGATTTTTTTAATCTTTGAGTGCCTAAAAAACTAGAGACCTGACCAAAGATAGCTGGAGCCAAAGGGGATTCTTTTCCGCTGGAACAAGCCCCGTGGCATTCAGAGCCCATCAAGCAAGTGATTTATGCGAATACAGCAGTAGAATATTTTCTTTCCAAATGAAAACAAATGAGCTGGCAAAGTATTAATTTAAAATACTTGACTTGTTAATGAGCAGGGTCTATTAGAAAGGTTGCTTCTTTATGTATTTTCTGCCTGTGCTTCACAGGTGTCTGTATGTCTGCCACGATCTGGTATGTGCATGTCTCGTCCCACAGGTTCTCTGGAAGAGCCACGGACTGAGAAAAATGAATTGATTTGTGCCTGATTGTGATTGTGATTCTGGAACAACTGCAGAAATTTTAATAAGCATCAATGCTATGTGACAAGTCAAATTTAATTGCAAATGCCTTTTCTCTCCTCTAAGTTAAAAAAAAAAAATCTGAAATAATTTTTGGAGCTAGCATTGTTATTTTTTCATGTGAACCATGCTTTTTCAGCAACGTTTTAGATTTAAGATTAAAATGTTTGCTGCAAAAATTCCCAGAAATAGCTGACCCTTTTAAGCCTGGCAAGTCCAAAACAAGTTAGGCACTGCTTTTTTAATCATTTTTAAAAAGCAACATACCTCTGACTTTGATCATGTTTATGAAGAAAATTATTGCAATTATTATCTTTTGAAAGAGGCGGTGATTTCAATAATAAATGATGAAAACACAAAAACATGAGGAAGGAAGAAACCAGTATTATTTAAAATGTGTTGTCGCACAAAGGCAATCTGTAAAATGAAGTGGCTGTCCAAGTACTGATTTTATAAATTGCTCCATAAATTCAAACCAGTGGAAACCCCTTTACAAACAACACCCCTTTCTACCTCCCCCACATGCCCTACGTGCCAAATATCCCCCCTTTCTTCCTGGATCCCAGGCTGTACAATGGAGATGAAGGGAGAGCCAAGCATCCCGGCAGAAAGCGAGGCCTTGTCGCGGAGCCAGGAGGCGGTCGGGATTCGCGGCGGCGCGAGCTCCGAGGGCGCCCTGTAACGAACGCCAAGCGCCGCCTTTCAACTCTGGAGAGCTCAACCTGTCTCGATGCTGAGCGCCACTGCGCTTGGCTCCAGGATCCAAGTGACTCTTTCGCCCCACAATAACACTGGGAAAGGCACAAGGCCCAAGGCTTGTGCGTGCTGTTTTTTGGGGCAAACTGGCCAAATATCGGCCACAAGGCTCTTTGCTGACAGTTCAAGTGAAGTCTCCATCAAAGGACAGGAGCTGCCTGGGCAATATCAGTGAAAAAGGCTTGGCAGAGGTACGTGTTGGGGTTTAGGGAGAGCCAATAACCATGTGGGGTCTCCATGTCTCCATGCACTTCCCGGCTCCAGTCCTAAAATTGGAGCTGGGTCTTGCTTTTGCTTTGCTGCATCTCGGTAGGCTCAGCCCAGTCTCTTCTCCTCTGCCTTTGGAGACCCTTTCCCCACTCATTTTCTTTTCCCTCTTCTGATCCATGTACTGTCCTACTGGACGAGGCCAGGCCTTGGGCCTTGTCCACGCAGCCTCAGTCACTCCAGACCAGAACAGCTCTCAAAGTAGAAAGTCTTCACTCCTCTCTTGTGATGTCCACTCTTGACTCCTGCCTCCTCCTCTGCAGCCTGCTATGTCTTCTTCTTTTAGCTTTTTTTTCTTTTAAGAGGAATGAGAGGGAGAACAGAATCTCCAGAAACAGTGACCATAACATTTTACAAATTCCATTTTTCTGAAGGTTGAAGGGATATGCAAGGGAAGAAAGTTAGGAAGCTCTTCCCTCAAATCTGGAGTCCAAGTAAGATTTGCAACAAAGCACTTAGCAGAAATAGAGACTGGAGAAATAGTAAGTACTATTTAGAGTACTATAAGTAAGTACTATATACAGACTGAAGAAATAGTAAGTAAGAAATGCAGAGGCCTCTACCATTCTGAAAAGCATCAGTTATTTCACAATTTTGGTTCTGACTTACCTGAAAAGAATTCCCCTCCTCCAGATTCCTGATACAGATTAGTCCTCCAAAGTCCATCCACAGAATAGCTAGGCAGAGGGGGATGTGGAACTCACCACTTACTAAACTTAAGTTTTATCCGGTGAAAAATCCTTTTTATTAAAGGCAAACTGTAGTATAATTGAGCTAAATCTCTAACCTCTGTTGGAGGTTGCAATGCAACGCAAAGTTCATTACAGTGTCGGCTGTCCGAGGGATTTTATGAGATCGTATTTCATGAGGAAATGAATTTCCTCCTCCAGCTTGATGCAGTCAGTTTACCAAGCGGTAAATAGCTATGTATAACCCCCGTGTTGTTTTGCAAAGTGTTTGTGGATCCTGTAGGATGAAAGTTGCCAAAGATAAGATCTTAATCACTGAAATCTTGAAAGAATGATTGAGAAAATGGCTCAATGAGGATTTCAGGGCAATTTCACTGGAGGAAGCTGGGGCATCCCCTGCAGACACACAATGTGATCACTAACTACAGGAAACTGTTTCTCAAAGGTTGTGCCTGTCCCAGCACAACCATACTTAGATAATGGCTCCCAAGCAACAGCCTGCTCTGTAACTGCAAGTCCTAAGGCACTGACTTAAATTTATTTATCTCTAAAAATCAACTATGTTATGGAGCTCAAAATCTTTTGCTATAATGGTACTCATTCCACTTCTTTTAAGAAGCAAAATGAATAGCAAAGATGTGGACCAGAACGTGAGGAAGTTCTGCCAAAACTGGCCTCCTAACCCACCGAAACAACACCTAGAGAATCTGTCCTTCCACTTGCACAACTGAGAGGAACTCACCAGCACGTGAACTTCGGGACTAAGCTGATTCCAGGCACTTGGGTTTAGAAACGACAACTTGCTGCTGGTTCCTGGAAGTGAAACAGGAGAGGTCAAATTATTACTATATTTGGGCTACTGAGATTAGTAGAGAAGGCCTTTCAATAAATACATGGAGAATATTACTTTGGATTATTTTCTTCTGTACGTGCTGTGTCCCTGCACAAAAGCAAAAACCCCTGGGCTTTATGTTGGCTACTTGGTGTATGATAGGTCAGATACAACAGACTCTTTTTTGTGCTGCACTGAGGGACTGTGGTGCCTGTGAACAAAATCAGATAGGCTAGAAATCTTCAAAGCTCACCCTTACTTTATGTTACTTCAAGGTACAGGCTGTGTATGACTTTTACAAATTATTGCTATGTTATTACTACAGCCTTTCTAAGTTTATCACACAGGACACACTTCTGCCTCTTTCAATTTCCTACCTCTTTTTTGTAATCATCTTTCCTTATTTCTCAGTGTTTTCCCAGTAAAGGGATTGGTGTAAAAAACATCTATTCAAGATTTATATGTCTGTTTTATAAATCACACTTGCTATTTAGTGTTTCTTTAATGTGAAATTGTGAAATACCTAAAGGAAGGCCTGATCTTTAAAGATTAAGAGTGCTCAAATTACTATTGAGATCAGTGGCAATTATGTGTGTTAACACACACGTCATGAACCAAAATGTGTGGCACTGAAAGAAACTCAGCATTGGGTTCAAAGGGTGCTGAAATGGGAGGCTATCTCAAGCATTTTGATATGATACACAAAGGATTTATCCAGGTCAGAGCAACCTCATGAATTCATTTGAAAGCGAATCTCCTTGGAACCTTTCCTTCATCCTAGAGAAAGCATTAGGGATCAGAAAAGGAGTTTTTCACAGATAGTATGATATTCAGCTCAAGCAATCCTTCAAATACATGGGAGCAAATAGGACAGTGATGGGCTGCGGGTTAGGAAATAATATTCTCTTCCTAGTACATCCACCATCTTTCCATCTTTCTTTTTGTGTTTTTCTTTTGTGTCTTTTATTAGGTAATTTCCAAACCTTCCAAGGAAGGTTTGACTTAAAATACACGTTAACAAAAATCTAAATTAAAAACCCCTTGGGAAAGGAATTAAGTTCAAGGGCTTTTCAGTCACTCTCGGGGCATGTGTTTGAATTTGCTTTAGAAGGCTGGTTTTCTAAGGTGCCTACGCTTCAGAACTGATCTAATGCTTCCCTTAAACACTGCTCACATGTCATTTTGATAGACATTTTGCATGGCTTTGCTGGTTAATGTCAGCTTCTCAACAGAAATGTGGCACTTCTCTAAATACCCTCCCCTCCTCCACCCTCCCCATTTCCCATTCTCCCCAAGGGTCTTTATAAGATTTTTAGGTAAGAGAAATGTTGATCTGCACTGGGGGGTTTGGGACTTATTGTTTCTTTAAAAAACTTCTTCTGAGTTAACTTAACAGACATATAAAACAATCCTCTAATACACAATGCAATACCAGCATAGCTCTGTATCATAACAAAGTTTTAAAAATCATGACAAATTGGGCTGGTAACCTACCTTTAGGTGTAACTACCAAGGTGATTCTTAGTGTGGTTTCCACCTTGGGCCCTCGGATTGCAGTTTCTCTGCAGCCAGCTCTCCTGTCCCTTTTTGTCTTGGACTAGGAAAGCCCCAGTATGACTTACTGACCAGGCCTGAACTACTTTTCTTTCCTTTCTTTTCCAGGCTGGAGGAGTTCAGAAGCCACAAGTTTTTGCCTGTGGGAGTCTGATCTACCATATCCCAAGTAGCCCATGTGAAGTCAAAGGGGTCTTGCTTTCATGGAGGGACATGGCACTTACAGAAAAATTATTCCAATGCAGTGTTCTCTGTGCATTCCCTCAAAGGCCTTCTCCGCTAATCTCAATAGCCCTAATTTCTTTAGGCATTCCAGGAGGATTTTGCGTCCCAGTCTAGACAAACTTCATCCCTGTGTTTTGAAAGAGAAAGCCTTTTGAAACCACCATGGCTCATTGTTTGCCTGCACTGAAGGGCTTTGGTGCCTGTGAATAAAATAAGATAGGCGAGGAAGGAGGTGAAGTCTTCAAAGCTTGCCATTACCTTACATGTTTTCAAGGCACGGGCTGCGTAGCTTGAGTTTCTATCCTCTTTATGCTTCTTGTTTCTTAGAGAAAGTAAAAACCTCTGAGCCTGAGTTCTAATCCTTCCTCAGGTTCTCTGATGTATTTGGACAGTCCCCTCATGTTTCTGTTTTCCACAAATATTCTTTTTCCTGTGCAAATTAACATATAGACTATAAGGTATAAATAGTATTAGCTATCTAAACCAAAAAGTCATCATGAAGACTGTTTCCCTTTCATATGTATGAATTCATCTGTTTAAGAAGAAATCTTGCAAGGTTTAAATACCTTCTGCTGGGAATTTTGAGTAAGCAACATCCTTGGAAGGTATTGACATCAAACAGAATGAGACCTGATTGATTTTTATCTTTTTTTTAATCACACAGAAGTGCTCATGTATGCAAGACAAACAAAACTTTTAAAGGCAGACTGTTTATAGAGAATGAAGTAAGCTATTGCCTAGAATCAATGAAAAGTGACAGCTACTGCACTGGTCAAATCATTATGCTGAGTGTCATTTTGGAATAAATAAGTCAGCAACATCTTAGACGCAACAGTAATGCAATGCATTTATTATTTTCTTACATTTACATACAGTCTTCCTGAAAAATGTCACAAAGTGTGACTCATCACATCTGCATGAAGTTATGAAAAAAGTAAGCCTTGTTAACCTGCTGTTTGAAAACCAGAACACTTTTATCAGTTCATATAATTGCTAACCCCTTATTCACTGTTCAACACTGAAGGGTTCTTTGCCTCCTAAGATCCCACTAATTGCTGACAGATTTGATTTCTCTGTGACAGCAGGAGTCCTGTTTCTGGCCTTTACATCAAGTAATTGCTTTATTTTTCTCCCTCTGCTCTGAAAAACGGAATTCCCTTCTCCCCTGCTTGAACCTCTGTAATGACTTCTTTCTATGTTATTAAATCCTTGCCATTTAAATCACATTTAGAGATGTTTTGAATAACTGATTCCAATTACTAGGGCTCTTACTAAGGAGCAGCTGAAAACGCAAGTCATTACTTGCCCATAGACAAGCAGCTACACCTTGCAGCAAAGTCTCTGGTGGACTGTATTTTATTTCTACTCAGTAAGGTGCAATTCATACTCACAGAAGGTGGGTGTTCAACAAATATACAGCTGCTGGAGCTCTCATAACTTGTCATTCGTGCACAATGGAGATCTGATTTTATATTTATTTTATAAATAGTGTTATTCCTTAAAGAAATCATCCTGTCCTTCCTGTAGTGACTCAGGAAGCCTGCTTGGAACAACAGTAGAGATGAGCAGTTGACCGACAAATGACCCACGTAAGGTTACTATCCAGAGATCTAATAAAAAAGCATGGCAGGGTAAAAGGAAACATGACTACAGGTCGTACATTCCTTCCGTGCGGTATGATCGGCTTCTGTTGTTCTTAACATTTTTTTTTGTACAGGTCATGATTCCTTGTGTCTACTAAGAACTTCCTAGCAATAACATTTTAGTTCAGTTATTAATCACCCTTGTAATCATTACAGCCTTTGTAGAAAAAAAAAAAAAATACGTGCCAGGAGATGATTGTTTGACAAATTATTGCAGGGCCTTGGTATAGTATATTTGCTAATCCAATCAACCTAGAGCCATTATAAAAAAATATGAAGCAACTTTCAAAATGTTTCTGAATCACGCTATTCTGTAAATGAAAGGGGATTGGCTTTGAATAGTCAGCATGCAGTTTTCTTCACAAATACAGGCTCAGTTAATTTTCATATGCTGTTATGTCACATGTAAGCAACTAATAAAGACAATTTATAATAATTGGGGATTTTGCAGTTCTCTAATATGTGGATTTATGAAGAGGTGTGAAGGCTGCAAACTTAGCTTTGGCTGAATCTGTACCAGAATCTATTACTTCATGTACTGGGCAGGTTTGTTTCTGTGACCAGCTCTCATTTTCTTTTGGTACTGTCTGAACTGGTGCGTTGGAATCTGTACAAGAAAAAACATAATCACTTCTGCATACGTATATTAACTTCCTAGTACTTTCCTCAGTCTAGCCCTGATAATTAGCCCTGCTAATCTATACAAAGGCCCTAGTTTACTTTTGACATCAGAGTAAAACTACCACCATTAAATGAAATAAAAGCACAGTTTGACCACTGAACTTGCATCAGCGGCCAGGACTTCTGCCAGCACAGCTATAGAGTAATGAAGATCCCTCCTTTTTCTAGCTCCGACAACACAGAAACTAGCTTAAGTAAGTTAGTTGTTAGACCCTAAGGCTGTGTATGTGCTGTGGAGCAAAATTTGCTTCTCAATATGTAATGGTGGTCTTAAAAAACACCCATTTGGCTTTATAAGTACATATATTCAAGATTTAATATTTTGGTTATATATATTCTGGAAAGTTATATGTTATAGTGTGAAGTTTTCATATAATTTGGTTGGAGGGATGTTGTGCTCCTTCAGACTGACTAAAAGTTTATGTATGAGTAGACTAGTATCTATGCACCTCTGCATGCCTTGCTCTTTCTTTTTTTAAAAAATTTAAAAAAGAATTATAGGTAGATAGCTCTCGCTGATAATTATAATTAAGACTTAATCATACTTTTGTTGAAGTAAAAGAGCATTTTACCATTGACTTCACTAGGAAAAAATATGGATTCAGAACCCAACTGCTGCTATTAATTTTGCCCCAATAATACGATTTCATGAATATAAAATCATAGTTAATGAGCAAACTAAAGAAGGTGGCCTCATTAGGTATTCAGAGCTGTGTTTTCTAAACACATAAATTAAAATAAAAATCAAAGTTTGATGTGTATAAGGGAGCTGTTGTCTATCCTTTCTTTGTGGGTATTATTCAAAGGCTTCCCTTCCTATGCATAAAAATAAGAGAAGGTTGAAATTACTTGCCATTGTTTTAGAAAAAGCCTTGCGTCAAGACGAGTTGCCCAATAGGCCTTATGAGTTGTATCTGATCTTGCACTGCTCAGTTGTTGGGAATGCCTTGGCCATGGGTTAATGAGGGAACTTACCTAGGCATGCCAAACACCAGCTGAGAAAAAAAGGCTGGCTCAGTGCTGAAAGTCCTGCCTTTCATGTGTTTTAATTAACCCCATTACTGGTTTTAATTAGAGATGCTTAAGAGAATAATCTCCAAGTTTTGATCTGTTCTCTATAAAGAGGTAGTGGCATCTGAAGGGGTTTTAGTTGTTTCCCCGCAATAGAAATCGTGCGTCAGCATTTCCAGAGAGCAGGGGATATCCATACACGTGGAAAATAGCTGGGTTTTAGGTCATGGTAGAAGGGCAAATTTTCATGTCTGCCCTCTGCAGAGCCCTGGAAGTCAGTAAATTTGGAGCCAGTGCCAGAATTTGGAAGCAATGTAGCTATGTTTGTGCAAGAAGCTGCCCAAGCTCATCCGACAACATTGGTTGTCAATATAGCAGTGCGAACCACTGCAGTTCAGAGTGTCTCTGTTCCTGGTCCGATGGAATGAGTTATGCAGGTGTACCTTTGGATACCTGAAATTAGCCCCGTAAGGGCAAATTTTCCAAAATATTTGGAAAAGAACAGCAACATTTTCAAAAGAGCCAAGATGTCAAACTTCACTTTTGAAAATCTCCCCAGGAATCCCATCTAGCTGCCTTTTTAGTCACTTTGAAGGTTGGTGATTAAATCCATACTTACAGTGTGATTCTCCCACACATGGGGAGCAATGGGAGCTTTGTCATCACCACTAATGGGGACAGGATTGGGAGGAATGAAATATGCAAGGAGTATGCGAGGGAAAAAAAAAAGGCTTGAAATTATCAAATGAAAGGAGCCAGTGGAGTTTTTAATTTTTGTGCATGCTTCAATTATTGAAAATGATAGAATCACTTTACCAGTTTTTTTTTTTAATGGTTAAGTTTAAAAGCGTTCAGGGTTGGCTGTTTGTTTCTTTTGGGAACGACTTACAATAACCAAAAGATATAAATCAAGTCCTGGTTTTGCTTTTCTTTTCTTCTGCAGCCACAGCTTAAACAACCAAACAGCAGGGCCGCGTCGCAGCAGCGCGGAGTCACGCTGGGCGCTGGAACGGGCTGCGTGGGGCGGCGCGGCACGGGGACGAGGGCTCCTCTCACCGTGGTATGGACACTTGGTTTGCAAAGGGGCAGCACTGATAGCCCCGATTCTGTGGTTGCTTCTGGTGAAACCCTCACTCAGGCTTTACAAGCTTATAGGGTTCGTCTGGGAAGTGTATCAACTTTTGCACCTGAATCTTCCTCTTCTTCACCGATCTCCCTGAATCTTCCAGCTCTCCTTATTCTAAACAATACTTAGATACATACCTTAATATCCCTATAATATACTCTTATCTCTTGTGGAGTGAAAGCTCACAGTGCCCTGTTAATGGACAGTGAGTGGAGCCTATAGAGCTATACCCCAAGTACTATTAAGTTGCTGTCTTGCATGCAGGTGGAGTAGAGCAGTGCTGGTTGGTGGGTATCAGCCTCCTGGATATTTACCTGGTTTCTTGAACAATGTTTTTCAGGGTGCCATGGTGATCTTCCCTGCGAGGAGCTATCACCATCTGGTTTGGGCAGCAACTGTCATCATCTGCTTTCTCCCCTAGTGTACTCAACAACCGCTGCTGAGCTGCCAGATAGTGAAAATCCATGGCATTCCCTAAAGACCACTGGAAAAGAAGGCAAAGCCCTCTTTGCGCTCAAAGTTGGGACCTATCAGCATAGTCTTGACCCATCCCTTTACTTTTCCAACCTTCCCTCTGCCAGAAAAACATGTCAGATCAGCAAAGAAGCCCGCTGACACATCTGATGTGTGATACATGAAATCATGTCTCACAGAGCCCGATGTTTTGTGTCGTCCCGCTCAAACAAGCAGCAGGAGATGGCCAAAGATGGGAACTGGTCACTGCTGTCCAGGCAGCTGCAGTTGTGACAGAAGTATCGACTGCAGGGCCTGCAGGAGGTCAGCCTGCTTTCTCCTCAGTATTTCGGTTTTCTGTTTCTAAAATGAAAATAGTAGCTCTTCTGCGTCTCACAGGCATACTGTGAGGATAAATGTATTAAAGATGTGCAGTAGTCGGAGTCCACATCAGGGCAAAAAAAATCTTAGAGAAGATAAATATGCCTGTAGACACCAAGTAGACTCGTTCTTTGATGCTTTAAAGCTTTTATGGCCAATAAAGAAAATGTGAGTTACACAAAGGCTGTCTGGCAGTTCTAATATTAGCATCCGTAGCACAGCTACTTCTCATGGCAGTGTCTGTTTGTATCGCTGTGTGGTGCTGATATTGTTGATAACATTTGTAAGTAAGATTAACCAAACTATAAACCTGGTTTGTGTTTGACAGTGCATTGGTTTGTAAAAATGAAGCAAAATGCAGTTCAGCCATTTGAGCTACGAGAATAGCAAGAAATCCCCAAATTTCTATGTTAAATGACGAAGTGTGGAAGTTGTTTTTTTCACAGGGAGCAGCTGTGGGAAGAACACTGTAACTTGGAAAAGGAGTAGATATCATTTAGTAGAAATGCTGGTGTATATTTATATTTCCTTTGGCTTTGGATCAACTAAGCTAAGAGCCTCTTCTGATAAACTTAGTGCAAGCTGTAAATTGATGAGACGAAGTTGCCGTGAGAACCTACGGTGTGATCGCTGTCTCCTCAGTTCTGTGAAGCTGCACTCTGTGTGAGCTGCTCCCTTCATATTTCATAAGGGAAACAGGACTATAAGAGATTTTACATATCCTTAATGTAGCCATATGCTTGTATACTAGATTGTAAATGATTGTGTAATCAATCATCCACACCAGGGATAAAGTTAAGCTGCATGTACAACTTTACTGTTGTAATTTCTTGCTTCTGGAATCTTATCCATACAATCACAGCTGTCTCAAAGTGGAGTTTGTTTGTTTTCTTTTTTTTTTTTCTTTTTTTCCTGGAACATTTGACTAAATCACATTTGCAGATATTTTATTTTTTTCATTCACGTAGCACCTGAGCTTTATTTACTTTGGAAATAAGTCACCTCATTAACAGAATTCATTATCCATTATTACTGTCATGTCATTCCTGCAATAAAAGCAATGACTGTAGAAGCATTCAGTGGCTTAGCTGGTAGCATAGTGAGCTATTATACTGCAGACCTGCATTCACGCTGCACATTGGTATGCCAAGGCTGGCAGAAACTAGGAGCATCAATGAGGTAATAGTCTTAATCTCCGAGGGGAGGATTATGTTGTGCTGCACTGAAAATACCTCCTACTGCTCACAGGATAATACTTCAGATGGAGCTATAAATTGTTCAGCAAATAAGGACAGGTGCTGGGAAGAGGGTAAAAAAAAAAGTCCTGCGACGTTCCACTATTATCTGTAGATAAGAGGTGGAAAAACTGTTGTTCTCGCTGTTTAACTATTATCACTCATTCGCTATTTAATTTGCCAGCATGGCATGGACAGCCACTTAAAAATGAAGTGCATCTGTAGTAGCTGGATCTCCAATTCCCAGAAATGCTCTTTGCTTTTGTGGGTTGAACAAATGCCAGGTGTAGGTGTGCGTGGCATGACCATGGACGGGGTGTCCCAGCCACACTGTTGCTTCTCTCCGTGCAATCCTAAAACCTCTGCTCCACACAGGGCTAACATCCCTAGTATGAAATTCTGAAAACGGAGCCCATAAGCTCTGCATCTTCTAAAGGAGATTTTGCTACCTCTGTGGCCTTTACAGCAGAGGTTAAAGATGAAGTCAGAGTGGATATTCCTTACTGAATCCTTTTGCACTAGGTGTCATCTATTAACAAGCTGCTGCATTAATACAGAGTTGGCCTCACTAATCCCCTGTCTCTTCCAGCCAGCAGCTGCTCCTTGCTGTCTTCCTGCTCAGACACCCCGCTCAGAGGAAGTTTCTAGCTGTTCTTTTGCATGCTTTTATGTTTATGTAGTATCAGCATGTTATAGAATATAGACACTCTAGGTTCACCTTCAGCGGGCTAGGAGGACACAAGACATCCATTTGAAGCAGACGGTTAATCATCTCCTTGGCTTTGTGGATTGGTTCCTGTTCCACAGTAGGTCCTAGCACTCACCAAGAAAACTCATTTGCTAGGAAAAAAAAAGTTGGCAAGCGTTTTTTTTTTAAAAAAAGGAAATGTACTTTCCAGGGGATCTTTTGCCTTACGATGTCAGTGAGCTTCATGAGGCCCATTTTAAAGAGGATGGAAATGGAAATTAAGATATGAGATAAACATCAAGAGGTATTTAAGCAGTGGTGGGAGAAAATGTGTGCAATCAACTGAGTGGCCTCTGAAAGATGATGCTACATCACAAAACAGCAGAAGGGAGGAGAGGGCATTCAGTGACAGTATACATACCACCAGTTCAGACTAAAATCGGGTCAGAGTTTTGCTGAAACACTAAATTTTATGGGTAGCACTAATTTGCTATGGCCACTGGCCCTTGCCCATAGGACTATCTCTTCGTTCTTCCCAATGCTAGAATCTGTGCATGATCCAAAGCCACATCCAGCTATTCAGTGGTGTTTTGATTGGGAAGCAACATTTTCACCATCATGGGAAGGCTTCCCTACCTGGAAAGCTTTATCTTGAATCAAGTTAATATTAATTATTTATATTTGCTTGCGTTACTGCTTAAGAAACAGAAGTGCTTTTCCCTGGTGTGCCAAGCAACAACTAAGGGACCTTGTCCTTTCATCAAGACCATAACTCCCAGGATGTAAACAGAACTTTTTTTTTCTTTTTTTCCTTTTTTCTTTTTCCTTTTCACTACGTGAAATAATTTGTGTTGATTAGAAATGTCTACAGACAATTTCCAGGTCCTAGGTTCAAGAATTTTTAAATAGTTTGTTCCATAGAAAATTTCATCATTCCCAAATAATGTCCACTTTTGGAAGGACAGCAAACATTGGAACATGTATGTTCTGACTGAAATTCCCTTTTAAATTTCATCTGAGCTCATACTTGTCCAGTCCTTGAGAAGTGGGAAGAGAGACCTCTTTTGGCACACTCTTAGCAACACAGGAATTAAAAAATGTTCAAATTTTGGGTCTAGCTCCGCTCCCAGTCATATAGATGGAGACAGTGACTCCCTCCTATATGAATAATCTTTCATTATAGACTACAGGAGAATCAAGCTCACAGAGCAGGTGAGGGAACGAGGCCTGAGAAGCAGTAGAACAAATGCAAGTCTTGAGGCACTGGTTTAATTTTTGAATTTTGTGAACTTTCCTCCTCCTTTTCTTCTTCAGAAAGTGTGTACAGTACTGCAGAGAAAAGTAAGTAGTTTTCTGTGCTGAGGGTTTGAGCCTTCCCCAATACCCAGTGCATCTCTATCATTTGGTTGGTTTTCAACAGTCTTGGGAAGCACTTTTATCTTTCTGCCACTCTGATTTAAGATACAGTGTTACTTAAAACCCCCTAACAGGCAACTAAATGTCAGAAGATGAAAAAATAAATTTCCATCAGGCTCTGCTTTTTATAAAAATCTATCAATTTAATAACTTGGTTTAAAGAAAACCAGAATGATCATGTTAAAATACTGCCAAATTTATAAACTTTGACAGTCCCACATACTGAGATGAACAGGCAAATTTATTTCATACGAAATAAAATACACTTTCTCTCTGTATTCATCGAAATAAAAAGACACACACATCTGTCCCAAATTTCTTTTAAGAAATAGGATGGCTGCTAGTTGCTAGAAAATAGTGCCTTTCTGCTGGCTTACCTCAAGATAAATTTACAGCTTCACTGTAACAGTATCAGAATTCAAAAAGTAATCAGTTCAAGTAGCACCAGATCAAACATTTTCATCCACATTAACTCTTTGATGTCACGATTCAATGTCTCACAATGAAAGACGTGTATGTAAGATGCATGAGTGTTTTTGCAAGTCTTGGTTCTTGCTGTTTCAAAAGCTCAGAATCTGTGGGGTCTATTACGTAGGAGTTGTATGTTCATATGGAAAGGGGCAGTGAGTATCGTAGGAAGATGCCCTATTTTGGCAGTTCTGGACATGGGTGTTCTTTGAAGGATGCAATTCTTGGTAAGCCCTCACAGCCTCGTAGTCCAGTTACTGCTTAGGGACCTAAAAGACCATCCTTGCACAAGCAAGTCCTGGCTTGTGCACAACGTGACACAGTGCCAGCTGCCAGGCAAGCCCCAGGCTGTGGATCCCCCTGAACCAGCTCTGCACACCAGGCAAGCTATATCAGCAAAATCACCTTATGACAGTTATGAGCTGCATTTCCTTGAAAGATTTTGCCAGGGTGAAGTATTCTTAAAAATTATGAAAATAAAAACTATCACACCCTTGGCTGGCATTAGTCAATGCCCCAAAATTTAAAGTTATATTTGGCCCAGGTTTGCTTTTTTCAGATAAGACTACATCAGTGCAATCTGAGAACTTTATGTGTTAATATTAAACGTCGTGTTTCTTAACATACTTAATAACATTAATAAACTGGAAGCTGTTGGAGTGGTGGTAAGCGTAAGTAAAGACCATGGTAACATAAAGTGGTAAGTCTTGGCTTACCAAAAACATGAAAACAAGAACCTTTCTGATGGATATAGAAAGTGCTGTAAGTGAAATATTAAACAATATATCTCCTGCCTTTGTGAAGAGCAGCTTTTGGACAGAAGGGCTCCCTTAGGCAGGGTCTACAACATACAGTGAAAGCAGGAAAGAAAGGAACAAGCTTGTACTGTAGCAGGTCAAGATCCCTGGATTCCCTAAGGCTATTCCTTTGCTAATCAAAGCACTTTGCTCTCTGTGAAACAGAGATATTGTATGTAATTGTCTGCTGAGAAGCAACTAAAGTGATGTAACCTGCCACAGTGAAATGAAGACTTCCATGAGATATTCCCAGAGGAAAAATTAGTGGCCCTTAATACACCTGGCTGGGACAAAGCATGTGTCCTCGAAGGAATAGGCAGGCCAGAGTCTGCATCTGCTTGAACAGTCAGAGTGCAATTCCTTGAAAAATAAAACTCAAAACTGATTACCTGAAAAACGGTCACAGAATCCACTGCTTCGTAGTTAGGGCTTATGAGCGCAAGTGAGTATCAGACAGATACGACAAGTATGACCTGCCATAATCCAAATAAACCACAGCTGCATCAGCTGCAGGTAAAAATTTATTCTGCAGAGCTGCCTGACTTTTAGAACATTCCCAGTGCTAGAGTATAACTTTGCTGTATGGCAAAAACATCTATTCCAAAGCAACTTGTAGCTTTCTTCAGAACTGGTGTATAGCAGGAACTATAAACTGAGGAGACTAAACAGTTGTGATTCAGAATAGACCATTTGCCTTACTGTGTTTGCCAGCTGAGACTTGGAGAGGGGAGAAGTAAAATCTATTTTAGCACCATAAATTTTCCTATTTAGCCAGCACTTTCATAATTGCTTGCAGGTTTGAAGGGCATTTGGATCCTGACCAGACAAAGCTCATGAGTATTTCCATGAGTTTGGAAGTCAGTAGGATTACTGACTTATTCAAGAGCTGTAAGGAGCACGGGAAACAAGGGAAGCAAGGTTCGTAGGGAGAGGTAATGTATTTTATGAGGAAAACTGATATCACTGGAAAAAATGGAGACAAGCTTTTGTGGACACACGTTCTAAGTGTGATCCTTGTCAAAGACTTTCCCTTCTGGTGCAGACAGGTTGTTTGGTTCACACCTCTGGTTGCCTTGAAGCACCTCAGGCCCAGCTTTCTCCCATTTTCGGGCACTTGGCTGGGGTGCCTTTTATCACAGAGTTGTCAATGGGAGCTGAACTGCTCTGCAGAGCAGTTGTTTTCCCCATCTTTTTCTCCTAGAAGTTCTGAGGCACCTCTTAAATTATGTACTTAGAATTCGGGGGATTTAGGACACCAGATGTGTCATATAATATTATACAATCATATCCCAGGTCGTGGCTGTCAACATCTAAAATCCAGCAATCCTAGATGAGATGATTTCAGGCTCAACTTCATTTTTGGTTTCATTGTGGTTCTTTGGCCGATGATTAGTTGCAACAAAACACAAATCTAAAATCCTGGCTCTGAACTCTCCATAGCTCAACGCTCTAATCCACCTCCTCATAATCTGTTAGATCTCACAGCCTTCAGTGTAGGTGTAGCTCAGAACTGGTGACTGAGTTCCATTATGTGAACACCCACACAGCCCTAGCAGACAGAGCAGGGTTGCAGATCTTATTTCTGCACAGAAATCAAGCTCTAGCATCCTTCCTCTGCTCCCATACCCTTTTGCCCTCATTGATGTTCTCTTCTTTAGTACACGCCAGTGCCAGAGAATCCGTTTCTACAGCCCAAACATGCTACACTCCCTGCTCTGAATCTGCTTTAGCAAGAACCAAGACAGAATGTGCTAAGTGCATTTGCCATCATCCCAACAGCAGGTTTCCAGCTGTGTGAGTGAGTTTGGAAAACACGATATTCTGTGGATGGCATCATACAAGTCCTTGCACTGATGGTTATTCTTCATGAAGATGGACAGAGAAGAGGGGAAAGGAGGGGTAAGGCTTTTATTTTAGTATTATCTGTTTCCTCCAGATATTTCACTGCATTTGACATGCAAGGCCTCCATTTAATAAAGTATCTGTTAGAGAGAATGAAATGACCGTTCATAATATTTAAGACTTGAATGTTAAAATGTTCATGTTGAATGTTAAAAAAAACATATCAAGAGTCTCCAACCACCCCAAAAAAAAGTCAGGAATAAATTGCACAAAAGCCTCCCATTCT
The DNA here is from genome assembly GCF_059628265.1 of Tinamus guttatus. Classification (NCBI taxonomy): domain Eukaryota; kingdom Metazoa; phylum Chordata; class Aves; order Tinamiformes; family Tinamidae; genus Tinamus; species Tinamus guttatus. The sequence goes on from NW_028288613.1 coordinate 5,490,237, forward strand.
TACATAAATCTACACTGTTATTAAAAAAATGTGTACTAAAGAAGACTTAATCCCTAGCAGTTTTCAGTTCAAGAAACAATGAAGCAACCAAAGAAGCAATGTCAATAGGATGCAGTGCAATAACAATACATGTCATGGATGTCACATGCCTGAAGGACATCCTTCTAATTTTTGAAATCTACTTAAAAATTATTACCAAATGTCGCATTAGCTGATTGCAAAATCTGTTTCAACAGCTTAGAACTTTTTCATATCACTGGGGGTCCACAAGTTCCTGAGAGAGTATAATTTCAATTTGTTTCTTAATTAACGTGACTGCATAAATAAAAAGTATCCTGTTTTAGCCCTTATCAGACATGTTTTCCTGGGTGCCCATAAAGACAAAAATAGTGTAAGCCAATTCATATTGTTAATGGTTTGAGAACTAGCCAGGCTTGATAACTGGCTATAGGAGCCAATCAATAAAATGTGTGCTAGTAAACTTATATCAGGAAAGAATCAAAACTCTCTGTGAAAAGTAATTTCAGTATTTCTAGTCTTGCAAAGCAATGGCAATTTAAGTAAGTATGACAGGTCACTGTCCATTCCGGGCCTGGCTTGCTCAACATGACGGCCTAGGCAACAAAAAGGGACTCAGAGCAAGACCCGGTGTGCACTAAGGAAAGAATAAACAAACTTGTGTCATAAATCAGGTTTATTTTTGCGGAAAGAACCCTCAAAAAATGCTTTGCAAGCTCTTGAAGTAAAGTCAAGGCAGTCAAACTCATCTATAAGGACATCTCAAGTCCTGTACAATGTGTTTTCACCCACAGTGACGACTTGTTGGGATTTCTGGATATTCACAGCTCAATCACAGCTATTGCTTCAAGCATCATCCATGTACCAGAGATCCAGAAATCCCAGACAAATGACTGAAGTCTCTGTATCCTGGTAACACTTCCACAAAGAAAAAGTAGGCTATATTGTAGGAACCTCTGTGGGATTTTTTTTTCTTTTTTTTTCTTTTATTTGTTGTTTTTCAGTAATAGACATTCTTATTCTAAAATTCAAGGTCACATCATTACCAGGTATAATTTATGCCAACTGTCTGGATTAGTAAATCAAAATAATGAAATTGTGAAAGATCTTCTTACAATGAAAAACAGGAAATAAAAAAAAGAGAGACTCTTCGGGCTTTCCTTTTCCATTTGCAGTGATGAGCTTGCCAATAGATTCTTGCTGTGTAGTGAATAGAAAAGAACCAATTATGTGACTTAGAATTATTTTTCCTTTTAAATTTCAGAACAAAGAAAATATAATAATTGTTGCTCCTGAGAACTTAAATATGGAACATCCTATAATTCAGAGTTCATTATGACTTCCGGGACTGGTAATAATAAGGCATTATGCAGTCCCAAAGAACTTCATATGTAGAAGGTAAATACTTAAAAGCCGTGGTACGCCAACAAATCCAGCAGTAGGAACAGAGATTATTATGGTTTTAAGTGTGGGAACATTATTACTCTTTTTTAAATCAACTCTAAATCTGATTGCTGAACTTGATTTCAAAAGGGAGATTTGGTGTTCAGTAACAGGGGAAGGACTTGCATTTTAGATACTTTCTGCTACTTCTTGGTATTCCACAGTACAAACAATCTGAAATTCATTTAAGATCACACAAAATAAAGATAAAAGCTTTGGTTGTGTAGCAGAAATAGGAAACTGGTGCTTTTCCTTTATTGCTTTGCCCTCAGACCAAAACCACTGAAATTTTTAGTCATTGCTTTGTGCCATTTTTTTTTATTTTGTTTGTTTACACCGTGGACAGTGTTCTGATTATCTGAGTTCAGATCTTGAACACAGAAGGGCCCTCACTGAAAAGAGAAACCTCACAACTACTCTTGTTTTGGTTTTGAAAGGTTAAAGATACTGCATTAACCCCTGATCCTTAAAGCAATGAATAGTGTTTGAGGCTGGGGACAGCCTTGGCCGCAGTGATGATGGAGTTCAGAATCCTGCAAGGAGGAAGCAAGGGAATAAGTAAAATCATAACCCTGGACTTAAGGAGAGCAAACTTTGGTCCACAGACCTCGCCACAAACATAAGGAGAGGCAATTCCACCCAAATATGAGGAAAAACTTCTTTATTGTGAGGGTGCCAGAGCCCTGGAACAGACTGCCCGGGAAGGTTGTGGAGTCTCCTTCTCTGGAGATCTTCCAAACCCGCCTGGATGCCACCCTGTGCCCCGTGCTCTGGGTGTCCCTGCTGGAGCAGGGGGTTGGACTAGTTGTTCTCTAGAGGTTCCTTCCAACCTCAACCATTCTGGGATTCTATGAGGCAGCACATAGGAACAGCCAGCCAGAGCTTTCAAGGGAAAGCCCAAAGTTTGGGACATTACCCTTATTCAATCAAATTATATCTTTACCAAATATAATACTACTAGTGGTTGTAATGAAGCATTCTGTTTCCTGAAGGACTTAAGTTGCCTGAAGATAATGACCCTGTATTTTGATTTGAACCTGAACCTCACACAAGTGAGGCCTTGTGGAGGAAGAGGCTGGATTTCCTTATAGGCTCCTTACACATTGTCCTTGGAAGTGTCAATGGTTTAATGTTCCTGCTCCAAATAACATCCTCTTGTTAAGATTCTGGTTCTCTGCGAAACACAGGAGTCACGAAACGCATTAGTTAGCACAAATATTCTACTTTTATAATGTTTCTCTTTGGTTGTAAGTGGCTTTCTAGATTTATCATTGATGAGTGACAAAGAGTGACAAAGCTCAGACTGTCCTGTCTTACTACAGAAAACAAGCTTGCTTGTGCAGTGAGGGACTCTCAGGTAATGTTCTCTAAAAAACTAAGGGTGGAAAAGACAAGACCGTAAAAGCATGCCAAGAAATCGCTGAATTGAGGGAAAGGTAACAGCTGGATTAATGTTCAACTGCTGCATTTTGGGGTTTGCCATGAATAATTAAGTGCAATTAATAAATGGTGCCCTGAAGACAGGATCAAATAGTCTTTGGGTGTGGTGCTTAATCCTTCCTGAGTTGGGGAGCAAGGCCAGCAGCCTATAATGGATTTAACTAATTCTCTTAATTGCAGCTTCATTTGCCTGATCTTTCTAAATGATATTAATCTAATAATTTGCAGAATAAGCACTTGGAAAAGACTTACCGAGATCACATTAGAATCTCAAAGATATATTTTTGTTCTTAGACTTTTTTAGTAGTAGAAGAGGTTTCCTCAACAATGCACGTTCTATAAGTGTGATTAAGCATGCACAGGTTTTGTAAAAAGAATTTGAAGCGTTATTAACAAATTCAACCTTCAGAATTGATTTTGTAACAACAAGTTCAGTAGGGCTCCTTTATTTATTACTATATGTATTAGGACTCATTTACTTATTTATAGATTAAATGTGTTGTAGAGGACTCAGAATGTCAACATTTCACTCTTTTTCCTGCTCTGGGTAGTGATGCAATATGTAGATCTTTGTGTTTTGCAAAAGAAACATTTTCTACCTATTGGTGAAAAAACAAGAGCCTTAAATGAAGACGACTGCCAACAACTTCATTCTTGGGCACAACAGAAAAATGTCCTCTGACAGCAAAGCTTGTCCGAGATAAACTTAACAGTTTGTGTGGAAAGAAGTGAAGCTAAATTAATGCTATTAAGTTGCCACAGGGGACTATGTCTGACAATTCGGAGGTTTTTCAGCCACTTTGGTTTTGATCCTGTTTGGATTATTTGGATTTTTCAATGAATCAAATAGATGGAAAAAAGTCAGTATTCCTAGACTTAGACCCCAAAATTAACGTGTCAGTGCTCAGTACGTATCCTGAATGTGTCTTCAAGAGTTTTAATACTGTACCATAAGTGTAAACATATACACACCTGTGCTGGCTTAATGTATGTTCACACTGCTTTTCCTTTTCCTTCCTATGATTTGCTGTCTCCACTGTTATGTTTTGCCTTTATTAGGGTTATTACGAAAGGCTATTTTTTATCCAGTATTTATACAGTCTTAAGCACAGGGACTCTAAAGAAACCTCACACTAGCGTACTATATAATTAATAACACTAATACTGCAGTTAATAACTGAGAACAATTATTATTTTATTCCATCATCAAATCAAAGAAAGAACGCTGCTTTGAAGCAAATAACACATGCTGTCAGAAGTAGCAAAATACTTGCGATGCCCATAGCCCTTTTGCTGCTCTTAGATAGCCACTAACTCACTTAATTTTGTGTAGTTTAGCACATTACAAGATTGTTCAAGAGTGCCATAAATGATGTCAGGCACCATCAGAAACCACTTCAGAAAATCATTGCCTGTAGCCAGATCAAAAGGTGAACACCTGGAAACTTGCAGTGCTGGGAAAGCAGAATAAATCTTTTTTTTTTTTTTTCTTTCTCTTCCTCTTGGAGATTTGTTTCTTTTTGCCTTAAAGAATTTGAAAGGTTTATTTACAGCTTTTCAAATGACCCCTAATCTATTTAGAAAAACATAGCATAGCAAATTCATCTCGGGTGTAACTCCATTTGTTGACTTAAGCAGACTTGTACCAAAGGAAGCCTGGCCCAGGAGCTCCTCGGTGGAAAAAACCAAAGCATTTGAACATAACAGTTAATTGAATTGTTGAATGCCATCAGAGACTGTCCTGGAATATATTTATTAAAGGCAATTCTTTTATTTTGGTAAGATTTTATCAGCCACTGAAACTCACTTATGGCATAGCTTTAAAACTTCTGATCTACAGGCTTCTCTGCTTGAGGCTGATAATTTTCACAGCACCTGACAACATTTAGAGACATTGTATTATGTAGTTTAGTGAAAACCAAGATCATAAATAATGTGGAAAATTGCTTATTCTGTCAGATATCAGCCTGATAATTAATTAAATAATCCATCAGGGTCAACTTTTAGGAAGTAATATAAAAAGTTATTTATTGTGGTAATGCAGAATTTAGAGACATGCTGGGATTTTGTCACAAAGAGTACATAAATAATATTAAAATGATGTCTGGTATAGATAATTTAGTCAAAATACAATGTTTGTTTAAACTTACAAATTGCTGTCTTTTTTTTTTTTCTTAGTCAGGTATATATTGATTTATTATTTTTCTCAAAGATGGGTCCAAACCCTGAGTCCAGAAATATGAATATTTTTATGAGCTCACAAGCCCTCAGAAAAAGGACCTGGGGTTAAGACAACCCTCAGAACTGGTAGTTGTTACTTTTGATGTACTACTTAGACAGCATAGATCTGCCATATGGTGTATATGGGAGCAGGTACACAAGCTGGAAAGAAATTGCATGAAAAGACTGGCAAAAAAAAAATAAATAAAAAGGAGACACGGAAAAAGGAAGGGAGAAAATTAGCGAGGGAAAGAAGAAAGAGCTACTTTGGAAAGAGGAAGGCAGCAAGAATAACTGGGAGGAAGAAATGAGGGCAAAGCGTCCGTGGGCACCACTCCTTCTACACGCCTGCTGATGGATAAACAGTTTATGTTCTGCACCATGAACAAGCCCCAATTTACAAAAGGTGATGAAGTCAATAAAACACTGGTGAGTAACTTGTGTCAGAGCATGCATTTTCCATTTTGCTTTGAAGAATCAGTTGCCGTGGTTTAATTTAAACTCTAAAGAGCTAGTGACTGTTAGAGTGAAGGGCTCTCTGCTTTTCTAACTACACAAAATCCTTACAGTCATAACCATTTTAGTGTGAAAGGGAAACAATGACCTCACCTTAAAAAGCAGATTTTGACTATTTGTGTCTTAACAAGTTTTCCATCCCTTTCTTCTGACTCAGCCAAGGCGTGTGCCATACCACGATGAACGCGGTGCGCTCACTGTACTGCCCGGGCCTCTCGTCATGGCTAATGTATAATACTTATTAAAGAAGCTGGCTAGGTATATGCTTATGCCTTGCTGCTAACTATATTTGTTTTAGTGTGCATGAAATTTCAGCCTGATAGAAATATTATAGGGAAAAAAATAAAGCAGTGGTCTGTAGGAGGCTGATCTGATATATACATTAAACTTTTGAATTTACACATACACACAAAAAAGTTATTTTTCTCATATGAAGCAAGAGCTTGCAATTTAAAAGCAATGTTACTGCAAAACAAACAGTTGTTTTGATATAAGCTAATGCCCCTACTTCTGCATGAATCTGATCATACATCTTCCTGGGATTTCAAAACTGGGATTTTAAAACTGACTTCTTGAGAGCAACATCAGGCTCTGTAGCAATGACGGTATTACAGACTATATTTTACTCTGAAATTATAAAGTCTAAAAACTTTCATGGTTTCCCTCTGACAAACTCTCTTGTATGAGCCGCAGCTACAAGCCTTTCAGCAATATCAGGTTACAAATGACAAATCTAATCTAAACAAAACATTTATATATTTGAAGTTTACTGTAATAAAAGCTTTATTCAGTTAGACTACTTAAACTTTTTAATAGAGCAAATACTTGACACATATATCTTTTTATTTCTAAAAGTTGCATCTCTATAAAAGTTTGGAATGATAAATAATCTGAATAGAGAATAATACCTCTCAGTATTTGCCCTATAGTTTATATGTATTACTATTGCATAATAAATAGATGTTTCAAATATTTGTTCGCAGAGGTCTTTTCTTGAACTTAAGCATAAGTTATCCAAACAGTTGAAAAAGATTTATAGTTATGAAGAGGCCTGTATGTCAAGCAAAGTTTTATGATATGTTCCATAATAAATTAGCAATAAATGGATACAGGTGACTGTGGAATTTATGGCCTTTAATGTTTTAATGCTTCACTAAAGAAAAGCCTATTATTAAGGTCCTAAAGGGTAATACAAGAATGCCATCTACAAATTGTCAAATTAAATAGTTGTTGCTGGGTATTTGAGCAGGGGAACACTGCAGTTTGGCCATTAGCAGGGGCAGCGGGGAAATTACCGGAAAACGAGAGCGTAGCAGAGGCACACACGAAAATCTCATCCTCTGACCCCTCTTGGGGCCTGTTGCTTCTGCTCACGCTAGCATGAGGCTCACGGGCCTGATCCTGCAGCCACCCCTTATTTAAATAATCTGTAATTATCCACGTAATATTACTAAGTCTCCTCATAGGGCTCTAAATTACTCATACAAGCTAAAGGCTGCAGGATTCATCCCTGTTTAACTGAGCACTTTGCCCCACGCTGTTTGACTGTTCGTAAGTATTTCTGTCTATGGGAAAACTACTGCTTGAATACAAGAACTGAAAACGGTGTGGAAAACTGTCCTAATGCTAACTAACATTCAGCTAATGTTGGAAAATGCTTTAAAACATATTCATACCAAAACCCAAAGCAGACGACGTGTCCAGTACAGCTCTCTGGGAACCTTCGCTGTTAACCGATCCTGAATGGTTAAGCCCAGGCAAAAAATAAAAACACTGATAGAACTGGAAAGAGTCAGATCAAAAAGAAACAAACTTTTGGATCAAACCAACCATCGGATGTGGTGGGGTAAAGGTGAATTCCTCTTTGAAGCGAAAGCAGACCTGGCAATAAGGAGTTAAGACTCAAAACTCTGTGGCATTGCTGGCCACACCACAGCCTGCCCATTTATAGGAAACAACCCCAAAAGAGATGTAAGACAGACCCGAGTGAGCCCTCGCGAAAAGACTGGGTCAAAATTACCCTTTCAGCTCACGCGTATCCGAGCCATTAGCGCTGTGTCCGCACGTTAACACATCAGCACGAAGGCAGGGCAAGCGGCAGGCGAAGGAGTCATCCCGAGGAGCTCCGGGACTGCTCATCTCTAAAAGGAAACACATGTTATCCACCTCTCTGTCTAATAGAGCTGGACAGTAATTAAAAAATATCTTTTATTTGGAGAGCTGGGTCTTGAAACTAACAACTCGCCCCATTAATCTTTTTGATCTACTGCAGTGATCTGCTCCGTGGGTCAGGGAGCAGCTTTTTTGCCATTTGTACGGGGCCGGGCTCCCTGACAGTCCGCGTAACAGTAAAACAGATATAGTCATGCATGTAGTTATCAACTAGTAGTGCTTGGAAAAGGGATTGTGCTGAAATCGTTGTCTGGTCACGTAACAGCCTCCCCTGATCTCTCATCCCACTGGGCTCCCATTCTTCAGTCTCCTTTAAAACTGTTGCATTTCCTCAGAAATTAAATTTAGGTGATATTGGACTCTGTGAAAGTCCATCATCAGCCATAGTGGATGGCATTGTTATGATGAGGGACATTTATTTTGCTTTTTATAAATTTCAGAAACAGCAGACAAACCTATCTACCGTTATTTAGAAGCCATGAGATGTGCTCAACAGATATGTACATTCCCACATGGCAGCTAACACTTGAGGGGTTGTCTAACCTTTACACTGTACCATTTTGACCATACAAAGCGGTGATGGCAATGGGATTTTCCACAACTGGGGTATTTCCCTTCAGCTAAGGCACCTTGCTGTGTGCTACCTGTAGAACTGAATTGGCCGAGGTGCTATTGCTTGTATAAAAAGACAGGGTCTGTGGTGAGGACAAAATCTATTCATAACCAGAACAGTTGCCAAATAGTAATTTCATGGCAGAGCCTTGAAGGTCAGATTTTTTAGCTGGTCTAATAATATGTTGGAAGATATCAGGTAACCACGTTCAATTTCTCTCTATCATGGCTTCGGTTAAAAGACGTACTTTCCACTAGAGATAACCATAATAATGTTTTATTAACCCTTTAGACTTACTCACATTGCAGTTCCTTTCCTTTCTGTAGACCACTATCATAACAAGACTGGGGGTTTTTCCTTATTTTGACAGTGCTAGGAATGTCTTTTTATTTTATTTTTTATTTTTTTAAGCAATTTGATGAACACCTGTGATTTCATCTGGAAGCTGTTTTTAACTTTATGCTGTGAATAGCTGACTTCCAGAATGCCCTTCAGTCCATATGTCTATCAGATGTATTCCCATGTTTCGTTGGCTTGGGGCATGTGTTCTTTTCCTTCTTTCTTTTCTTTCTTCCTTTTTTGTTGTTGTTGTTTTGACTGTGGCATTGATTCCTGAGCCAATCACCCTGATGGAGGTGAGTTGTGAAGCCCTCTGAGATAAAACACTGCTGCTATATTTAAGTATGACCTCTGCTCCTAAGAGTCTTCTGCTACGCTCTATGCAGACAAGCACTGGCTATTGCTCTCCACAGCGACTTGATGATCTCTAGACGTCCCTTCCAACCTCAGCCATTCTGTGATCCTGTTTGTGACTGCTTGATCCTTATGAGCTATTGCAGAAGTAGAGTCAACTGAGTGTCACTGTCCCTGCAATCCTGGCTGAGAGTGCAGGCTGGGCTGTACTTAGGATCAGAGAGAAAAAAATGGCACTTACTATTGCCATTGCACCGCATCGTGGTGAGAATTATCTAATTAGCTGATGTCTGCTAAGTTCATCAGATCAACTGGACACAGCAGAGAATCCTGTCTTTTGTACAGACATGTGTGTTCATGAAAAAATCTGATTTTTCAAAGAGTCCAACATTAGGGAAACTCTAAAAAGATTTCATTGTTTCCTTGTGCCTTCTTCCTTTCTGGCTTTCTCCAACATTTGCTTAATTTATCTAGCATACTTGTGAAAAAGAGATAAAAACTGCAATGCAGTACATAGAAATATTCTTCTCTATAATTACAAAGCTATAAAATAGGGTTTTCAGGCTACTCTGCCTTTATCTATTTTCCACCATGATAAATGCTTTAAATGCATTATATTTCTATGTTTCTTGAGATTTCATATGTATAAATATTTTAATAGCATCTACAGTAGTGTTTAAGTGAGTATAAAATAAAATGTATGTGTTTCAGATGCTTCTGAGTTTAAAAGCAAAATATGGAAGTGAATAAATGATGAGGTATAATGAACTGCAATTGCTTTAGGATTTTCAAACATATTTAAATGATTGCAATGTCTTCATGCATTCAGCTGTATTTCAAAGAGCTTTCATAAGGATTCCTTCTTCGTATAGATACTGTGCATTGGGAATGGGTGTGAACCAAACCCCTAGGTCTGAACACTCTTGTTACAATCTGTGGCTCTAGAGCACAATTTGAGTTTTGCAGCTGAGGTTCCTCCCTGTTATGTACACGATTGCCAATTCTTGTAATACATTGTGCAAGGCACCATTTCTAGCATTAAAATTTTATCTTTGACTTCTAAGGGCAAGAACTAGGACAGAACAGATGCTAAACTTTAACATAACTAAGAGGGACTGATGCTTGGATACAGGACTGCGGGGATAGACTGTGTTTCAAAGTGCAGACTGCTGCATCCCTTGCTATGTCCTGCAAAGTATGTGATTGCTTTTCTGCTTGAGCAGCACGCACTGAGCTAGAAAACAGTATAGTTTATAGAAAAATAGAGCAACAGAAGATGTGTGGCTTTCAGACCCAGTCTGCAGGAGCCACTGTCACAGAGTAAGCAGGGAGAGGAGGGAAATGGGAGCAAAGTCTGTTCCTAGGCACTGAGTGGGGTGGAAGGAAGGGGGATGTCTTTTCCTTTCAAGAGGAGGAATGGAGGAGATGATGGAGGACAAGACAGAGCCACGTCCAAGAAAAGAAGAAGAAATTAGGATGGAGATTTTTTTTTTTCTGGGAACAAGAGAAGACCAAGCAAAATCAGAAAGAGCAAGAAGAGGTTAAGTCTAGTAGAAGGAAGGAATTGCTGGTTGCAACATGAGGAGAAAGATGATGAGATGGATGTTTGAAAGGGTTGCTGTAAGAGATGGTACATCCTGATGAACAAGAAACAAAAGGGAAAAAGCTGTGCCATTTCATATGTTTTTAGGCATTTTGGGATATACTATAGCAGAAAATGGGATGGAGACGGAGGGCAGAAAGCAGGGCAGAAAATGAGTGAGCCACCCTTGGGATTTGTGATGCTGGTGACACTTTCCAAATGCCCAGTAAGGGCTTTCTAAAAAGCAGAGTTTCTTCTAATACCTGAAGAGAAACTTATCTAAGAAAAGCATCAGTAGATATAACTATCTCCACAGAACTGAAAGGTACATGTACAGCTTTCCTATAATGAAGGTCTACTGTGCCCTAGTCTCTGACTTCCTGAGTTAAATTATTTACAGGGTTGGTTTTTTCGTATTAAATGTTGGTGATAATGCAGAATGATGCATTTATTTCAAGCTGAGTTTTACATCCAAATATATGTGTCTCATTTGATTAACAGCTACTTTTGCAAACACAATATTGCCTCATCTCAACAGCATTTCTACTATTATGTAGTAGATACAGCCACATTCAGGAAAATTTCTCTTTCGTTTTTTTCTTTTTCTGTACATATCTCATTGTCTTCCTATTCTTTCTGTAGTTTATTTCAAATCAGTAGGGACTCACGGAAAAAAAAAAGTGGAAGTTATGCTAATGAAATTCTGTGTTTCCCTTTTAAAGATACAAGCATAATCTTTTGCTAACATTCTTATTACAAATTCACGTGAGATCAAAATTCAAAATTATTTTCACTTTCAAAATAATGAAAGAATGTAAAAATCTCTTAGAACACAAATTTGGACAGAGTAGAGAGTACTGCATCTTGAAATCAATAGTTAAGTTCAAATATAAAGATATAATTCCACTATTAAGAGTGCTGTACGGTGAGTCTACCTAGAGATTGTCTGTAGATGCAGTTTATCAAACATCCCTGCTCTGGAATCAGAATAATGAAAAGACAGCACAGACACATTTTTTTTTCCCTGGGAAATAAATTAAACTGCATTAAGCATTGTTATTTAACTGGAGTTGGATGTGTCCTTCTGGTTTTATTTCTACACAGCTGAAGCTAAAATATGTATTCTTGCCCCCTGTCATTTGATTAAAGAATGTACTCAGACTCCTAACATTTGCACTGCTGTCTTGCTGCCATCATTAAGAGAACCTATTGCCTTGTAAAAATGTAGCTACATGTGTTTCATAAAAATCTATATATAAAAAAAAGCCAGCACTAGGGTACTTACATCTTCTGGAACAATTCAATTCCGAAACAAGCATCTCTGGTTCTTCTTCCTGCAAATGGATCAAATTATATTTCACTAGGTAATAAAGTGTGGTACAAGAGCCTGCCCAATCTGTTTTCATCTTGTCTTGTACAAAGGAGCAAATGCACCTACTCGTTATTCAATCTACTTGCCTGAGTTTGGCATATATTGAATATAGAGCTCTCCTTGGACACTGCAGAGGTTAACTGCTCCTAACAATCTCTTTCCTTCCCTTCTGGGAATGTTTTCACCATGATCAATGGAAACAACAAAAGAAAATGTCACAATATTCTGGAATGAACGTGCTGGTGCAAATCACAGTGACGAAGCCTAGTCCATACCTGGAGATATTTTGAAATGCAGCAGGGATGGATTTTCTCTGCTCCTGCAGAGATCTTTGCAGGACTGAAAGTACAAATTATTAAACATTATTATCCTTCATTCACTTTATTGGTAGTGTTTGTGTGATTATCAGTATGCATGTGAAAAACAGCCTTTCAGAAGCTAACTTGGAGGTGCGGGGCCATTCATTCAGCAATCATTCGAGAGGAGGAAATGTATTTCTAAACACAAACGGGCTGGAATCTAAAGCTAACTGTGAGCTAAATATGGGCATTGTCATCTGTAAGTGGTTCTGCTGCAGGCAGCAAGTAAAAACAAAAATATTTTTAAAAACAGAAGCTTGAGAAGTATTTGTATATAATCCATAGACTCTGCAAGAAGAAATTATACAAGTTGCTACTCATGTACAAAAAAAATGAATAAAATGTGGATAAGGCTGAAATGTTTCCTTTGCTCTCATTTTTCTCAGCAATATTTTTCTAGTCACTGCACTGAAAGTAGCTACATTGCATTTTGATGTAGTTAGGCTCTTTTCAAGGTGTGAAATTGGTAAGCACCAACACAAAAGGAAAAAAATCTTTTAATACTGTGTTGTGCCACTTGAAGCAGTATTACCCTTTGGCTAAGAGCCAGTAAACTCTAGTGAGAAATATTTTATAGCGCATGGCTATAATAAAAGATATTTAAACATGGCCTAACAATGGATTAAACTAGTAAGACATAGTTTGTGTTAGATCCCATGGATGAATATCAAAAATAGAGGCAATATTTTTGAAATAACAGCCAGCAGTGAAAAGTTTATTTCTAATATAAACCAGACAGTCCCCAAAATAATTTGTGGTTTATTTAATTCTTACCGTTCATCTTGTGTTCTTCTGAGTAAGCTAAAGTAAGACACCCGCGTAAAAACACCAGCTGTTTTAGATTTTGATTCTGGATCTCTACTGAGCTGAAAAACTGTAATGTGCATCTGCAAGGGTAGGGAGTCATTTCTGTAAACACAAAAAAATAAGGATTTTTGTGGAGGGGAAGGCAGATTTTGAGGAGGTGCATTTGGGAGAAGAGGAACAAAAAAACAACCTCACTAATAAATTATAATAAATTACTGTTTTGTCATTATCTGGTTATATTTGCACAAACATCAATTGTATGCAAGCCCTGAAAAAGAATGTCTCATTGCCTTTAATATGCACTGCAGTGTACACCCATACAAAGTCATTACTGTAACAAAACCAGCTGCGTGTAATAGAAAGCAAATGATTTACAATGTTACTATAAGAAACTACTTTATTTCATATTATCATAAAAAGAACAGCACTGAAAATTTGCATGACAAACGCAAGAATCCAGGAAGTTCCAAATCTAACTCATTTTCAGGTTTTAATAGGTATTAACTTACGAAGGTGAATTGTTAAGAATATTTTGTTTTGAAGAATATTTCCTAAGAGTTTAGCTGCAACGAAGCAACTTGCATTTAAATAAATACCTATTAGTCCAGTAGATGAAGAAAACAGTTTGAAATCCCTGCTGGACCTAAACGAAGCATGTTTACTTTTATCCCTGTGCTTTGGCTGAAAGTTCTGATCTATGGGGGATCCTTCTCAAGGCTGTGGCACTTTACTCCCTACGCAAGGCTTGCTGGATTAGATGGCATTATTCTTTAAATTGCAGTTCTATTATCACCTTGCAGAGTTACTGTTTTCAATTGGTGTGGAGCTACAACAAATGCGCTTAATGCATTTCAAATGCATGTCCTACCTGGGCATACAGAGTTACCTGAGTGATTTAGCAGATTATAGCACCCACCTGAGTGAAGACACTTCTGCCCGATGCAAATCACAGCCCCAGTTTCTTTTGCACGGTGGAAGGGGAGCTTGTTTTATGTAGCTGTTGAGGGAGATAACAGCTGCTAGGGAAAAGGTGGCAGTCACGTAAAACCAAAACTAAGTCTTGAACAAATGAAGCTTTATAAAACCCAGGCAGAACTCAAACAAATGTTCAATGAAAGTCACTTTTACGGCTTTACTTTGGTTTATCGCAAGGCAGTAATAAATGTGTCTCATTAAAAGCCAGTAAAAGAACACCACCTACACCACCGATTGCTGTAACTGTAGATATAGCAGATCTGGAATAGTTACCTAAAGACCCTCATTTCCTAGCATTTAATGCTTCCCTGTCCATATAAACTTGCTTTCTATGGATTTAAAGACTGTTGGATGCTAAAAGCAGCAGCTGTTGCTGAGAAAATGACACTTTCAAAGCTCCGTTTCTTTCTCAAGGTGAATTTAGAGAAAGGTTAAATGAACATATAGCTCTTGTTGGCTAAGGAGAACATGCCAGCAGAAAGACAAGAAATTCTCCTATTCTGTCTAAAGCGAAAGTGTTTTACCCCATCTTTATTGCTCAGAGGGTCAAATTCATTCCTGGTAAAAAGGCATTTCCCATGGTGAAGCCCCAAGAAAATCCTGAAAAACGCTGGCACCTGTCAAGAGACGGGGATGTGAAAGTGGGGGAAGACCTGGCACGTAGAAGCTGGGATTAAGGGTGGGAGCCACCACATAAAAGGTTATTCTTGTTCTAGTTGTTAGAACTTTTTTATTGCGTAGAATTTACATACATGCTTATTAAGTGGTTTAAAAAAGAAGCCTGACAGATATTAAACAGCATGCCACACTCTTTATGCTGCTGCCATGCAGATGTGTCCAAAGCATAACCAGACTCACATTCAGCACTTAGCTGCTCTATGGGAGAGTGTATCTCTAGCAACATTCTCCAAACTTTTGGGGACAATTAAATTAGCTTGAGTGTTGGAAACTTTTTTTTCTTTTTCTTGATTTGAGCCTTTGCTTGATCTCTCAGTATGTTCCAATTACACAGGGAAAATATACAGCAAGTGTTTTAATAGGCTAGATTGAATTTCCTAAACCTAAGCTAGTAGTAGAATTACTGGGCCAGGGATTCTGGCACAGCTGTGTGCGAGCTGGTGGGAAAACTACTGGAATATCATGACTAGTCTTGGTGTTCACACTTCAAAGAAGGCATGGAAAATTGAAAATAGATCAGAAAAGAATGATTTCAAGATCTGGAATAGCCGCCTTTTAGACATAGATACATGCAGCCTAGTTTGTTCAGTTTATCAAAAGGAAAGTTAAGAGACTTGATCACCAGTGCTAAGACCTACATGTGCAGAAGATTCGTGTGTAGGATGTAGAAGATGTAATGGACAAGTTCAGATTATGGATAAAGTAAACAAGAAAAGCAAAGTGGTTAATTAGTCATCGGGAAAATTTCTACAAAGGATTGCATGTTCCTTATCCCAGGAGCTGTTCAGTCAAGACTGGACATCTTTTTGACGTGACAAGATACATACTCTTTGACCTATAAGCTGAAGTAACATGCAGGATTCTAGCCAGGGCAAGTGTGTTAGCTGTAACGATCCTCTAAATTTTCCAAGTACGTGGTGCTAGGGGTACGTCAATCTTATTCGGCTGGATTAATTGTCAAAATTAAAGCCAGTGTAAGGACAACATGTTGTCCTCTTTAATGCTACGTGCTTCACAGCACCTATTGATGCTCTGGAAAGCCTTACCACCCGTGCTTGGGATGTAATTTCTCCTTTCCGTCCTGATGACCTCCAAGCTTGGCCTTGGATGTGCCTGCCCACCAAGGGAGGTGGCCTAAGTCCAGATCCTTAGTCCTTGGTCTCACTCTCTCTGGTGAAGGACTTCCAGGGAGCAGTGCATTACACCCACTTTAGTTTTTAGTGTTTAATCTATGAAGATCCTTCCTCAAAGTTTGATCTATGAGGTAGTGCCATATCATTATAATGAGAATAAGTAAACGATAATTGATCTGCTCCTCTTCTCCCCATACCTTATCCAAATCATGTTGTCTAAATATTTTTGCATCTCTGACCCATTATTTCAACACACATTTCTGTAGAATATACACAAATGGAGCAAGGTAATCTGTTTCATCCAGTCCCACCAATGTCATACACCACCTGTCTTCCTTTATCTCTCTATTAATCTCACACATGCACAAATCTCGGGTTTGGCACTGGGTAGAAAAGTGAATCTCTGCTTCTATATTTTAAGTCATTTCAGAAATGATCCTGAGAAGTGGTATCTTGGCTGGGATGATACTTGAATTAGCGCTTATAGTAAAGGTTATTTTCACAGGAAAGCCAGGCTTGTGCCTCTTCTTCGAGTCTGTGGTCTTTATGCATTTTCACGTCACTCAAACCCAGCAGTGGTGCAATCATGAATGCCTCATCTAAGAATTTCTGGAACCTCTTGGTATTGCTGCTAAGGGGTAAACGGCCCAGGTACTTGGATCTGTACGCTGGCCAAAAGCTTCTGGGATAAATTAATCAGCTAGAATATCAGCACACCAAATTTGTGTAGTCTTTTCTGCCACTGTAAAGGAAGGTGAACATGCTGTTGCAGTAAGGGATAAAGGGAAAATGAGACTGGGTAGTAGCAAGGAAACAAAAGAGAAGCTGAAAGAAAACAAAATATGGAGACGATTTAAAATCACTTAAGAGACCTGTTCCTGATAATGCATTTTTTTTCAAATGATTATGACTTACATGAAATACATTCAGACATCTTCTTCTCATTAGAAATACTAAGTTGAAAAAGATATAACCAGTATCCCAGTGTGTTCTTCTTACATGAGCTTTTGAACCACAGCTACGAAGTTGCATCCAGCATCGGTTTGCCTGAATCTCACATGTTGCTGGTTGATGAGACATCTGTGTTCTTACATGGACAATCATATTTACTCTGACACCAGGGAGGATGTTTCTAGAGAACGATTGCTAATGTGTTAGCATGGTTCCTAGTTCCTGTTCTTCTGTTCAGATTGGTATGCTTCATCTTTGTTTTCATATTTTTCTACCAATAGAGCTTCAAAAGATTTGCTATAGAGAGCTTTTCCTATTACTCACTTCATTTTCACCATTAGACAATATTGTTAAATATAAATGCGAAAAGAGGGAGCACCACTGGTTTCAGGCTTGAAGGTAGAAGGAGAAGTGTAAGATTCTTACCAAAATAAGAAAACACATCACTTTTGCTGCCATTCGAAGCCATGGTTAAAGAAGCTCAGTGTGGCCTGTACGTACCAGCTTTCTGAGAAATTCCACTTGTAGAAGGAAGACTAAGAAGGATGAATGGTAAACGTATAAATTCAATGAGAGACTGTAATATCAGGGAACTTTTTTCATTTTTATTTACAGATTTCAAAAAAAAAACCTAAATGAGAAAAAAAAACTAAAAACAAATATAATGAGAAAAACTAATGAGATTGCATAGATTTTCTTCCATAGGAAAGTCATTATAAGGCTGCAATAGTAAGAGGTAGAAAAAAAATGAGATTGGTTAGTAGTGAGGAAATAAGAGACTCAGTAGATTTCAAGTGTAGGGGAAAAGGGTTAGAAGCTACATACAATAATCAGAGGCTAAGTTCTGATCTCAGTTATGCTGGAGAAAATTCAAAATAATTATTCCTCTGACTTCAGTGGAGTGATCCTAGATTTATGGTACTGTAAATGACAGAAAAAATTGGACTCAATATAGAAATCATTTATCTAAGGCCCTAACTATAGTTGCACACTTCAATCTGTAAATAATGCCACTAATGCACATATGGCTAATTTACATCCAGACTATGAGAACACATCCAGCGCTGATTTCCAGGATGCTTGAGCCCTAGGCAGTGCCAAAATAAATTCCCATAGCCTTCATAATTCTTCCAACTCTTGGTGTGGGGAAGAAGATGCACTACAAATATTTTGGAAAAAAAAAAGTGTAATAGTGTAATTTTATCTGTTACATGACTAAGTATTGGATGATTCTTACCAAAAAAAAAAAAAAAAGAGAAAAAGGGAAAAAGAAATAAGGCATAGAAGGCAGCGCTCCATGTGTGCTTGCATCTGTAAGTTCCCTCCTCTCAATAAGTTGTTTTTATCTAATTTGTCTCGTACTGAGAGCAGAATTTTAGGAGCAGCTTGAGGTTTCTAAGAATAAACCATGCTTCAAAGGAAGGAGGGCTCTAAGTAACAGTGGAGAACAGTGCTTGGAGTACATACATTTAACACACACAAAAGTTAACTACAGCTATTTAATTTAGATTCCTTCTATAATCACATATTTATATTAAGATGTTGCTGAAGCCAAATTGAAATTTATATTGCTAGAAGGCAAAGATGATATAAAATCTGAATTATTCATCAACTCAGCAAGAGAAAAATAATTCTGCCAAAATGCCAAATATTGTTCTGGGCTTTATACCAGCTCTGTAGTGTGGGGTGAAGAGTTGGAAAATGCACATCGTGGTTTACCAGGCTGTGAATAAAAGGAAGAATATACGTCTAAGTTTAACAAATATAAAAACCCTCTTTCCTTGTATCAATATTTTATGTTATTTTACTTTGCTTTATCTTTTTTTTTATTATCAGGGAAGGATTCTCCTGTTACCAAACATGGGAGGTGATGAGACCCTCCAGTAAACTGCAGATTAATCACAGCTGACTCTGTGCTGCAGGTGGATCCCATTAGACCCTTTAACAACAGAAGAGATGGGGAAGTGCCCCCCTTGGAGGGAGTGGGACAGAAAACATTTCTGGGAAAAAGAAAAAAAAAATAATGATAATGGGGGCAGGGAGCAGCTAAGCCTAGAATGGAGCCTTGGGAATGGGCAGGAAGTTTAAGTGCATTTTTTAGTTAAGAAGATGAAGATTCAAGAAAGGTGATTTTTCACTCTTTTCAAGGAGCACTTTGCTTCTGCTTTAAGGTGGGTATACAGTTTGGCTACTGGTAATGCACTACACAGAAACTAAGAATGGAAACATAACAATTTAATGTGTTTGCAAAGAATTCCTTATCTGTACTCATGTGAGAGATGTTGGATGTTTAGATCTTGTAAAGCATTCTGTGGAGGGGAAAGAAATAGAGATGTTCACAGTACTGCTCTTAGGAACATTCACAGAATGTAGTTTCTTTTATTTCCTCAGATTCTCCTTAAGAGTTGATAACTGAAGTTCTGAGATAATAGTTTGAGATCCTTGGAGACCTATAAAGAGAGAATAAACATGTGACATGCTTAAAACCAATGAAAAATACCTCTAAAAAAACCCTGCATATTCAGACAATGACAAAAACCCTTTTTTTGCCCAATTTGTTAGGAAATCAGAAAAAAGGTCATAATTTTCAAGTTGTTTGGTTCTATTGCTAACCATAAATAACATTTCTTAGGTTCTGTGAAGTACAGAAAAGATTACTCTTTGCAGAGATGACTAACGTTATCCTTGATGCTTGTTGTGTTTCTTCATGTTACTTTCCAAAGCAGGAAAGTTGTTTGCCACTGAAAACAAGAAAAGAATGGGTGTGTTTTGAAAATAGATGCCATACAGTCTATTTTCATTTATAATAACTCTTGAGGCTGAGCCTCTGTTTATGGTGATTTTTGGGGGTGAGTGTTTCTCTAGGTATTGCTGATGAAAGATAAAATCCTAGCAGGTCTAAGGCAGGACCACGACCTGCCAGTGTGCCTCAGATCCCATGTGGTTATTTCAGGTCAGAAGTGCTCAGTGAACTTGCATGATGCTTTGATAGAAGAGCAAAATATTTTGCTTCTTTATGAGCTATAGAAAAGCTGCCCAGAGTTCAATGTCTCTGGGCTTTTAATAGATTGAACTGGAATTTAACACAGGCACCAGACTAACATCTTGAGACACAGACAGTTTGTGTCAAACCTGGGTGACTGGCAAGTTTAATTACAGCGTTTGATGACTGTTTTACAACATCTGAGACTCTTTGAACTTCGCAATGGACAACAGCGTTGAAAGGCTGTGAGACAAGCTCAGCTAAAAATGATCCAGAAGATACTGCTTCCAAAACTCATAGAGGTCCTGTTGTTTATTTGAGGTCTAGATATAACACACAATTCCAGTATGTCTATGACTCCAGATTTCTGATTGAAAAGTAACACACTGTTAATGAAAACGACGGACAGTTCCATGGGTACTTGTTTTGCTCCAAATCCCTCCACCCCTCTTCAGAAACACTTTTCCTTTGCTATCTCTTGTATGATCCTGCTTACTGCAATAGTGTAAGAAAACCCATGAGGGCGAAAAGCAGAAATTACCTTCTAGACAGATGGGAGAATAAACAGTTGGAGGAAAAAAAGCAATCTCAGAGGGGGGAAAAAATGGTACAGGAATAGTGATAGCTGAGGGCTCAGCACTGCTGAGAAAGTGTGTGCATGGATTCAGCCCTAAGGCTGAGCCCAAAGGCAAGTGGGTTATGAGACCACGATTTGAGAAGGGCTCTGTAAGCGTGAGATCTAAAGGTGCAAGAGAGCCTATGGAGTAGGAAAGTGCCAACTCATTCAGCCTGAGAAAACCGGGAACACTTTGGGATCCAAAATTTGGGTCTAAAACATAAATATGATGAATGTTCATCTGGCTTCTGCTAGTTACATCAAAACGCAGAATTCCTCTTAATGAATTCTTCTCAAAGAAAGAAGTAGACAAAAACAGCAGCTATTACTAGCTGGAGGAAATACTTCCCAGTGCAGATCATTCCAGGGGGTTTGAGCCCACTGTTTGATTTCTGAAATTCATTAATTCTAGTGAATTCCTTAAAACACATTAATTAAAAAAAATAGTGAAAGTTAAGATAAAGGGAACAACCAAGAATGTTCAGTGTCAAAATCTGCATAGTCTCTCCAGAGAATACGCAGCCTGGCCAGTTGCAACAGCTTCTGAAAGTTGCAGCCAGTTATGCAGAAAGCAGAAGCTCGTTACGTTTCTAGACAAAATGAGCCCGTGCCTCGCAATTACATCATGTTCAAAACAAACACATCATCAGAGATCTGTCAACAAAGACTTTTTTATTCAGCAAATAATTTCAAAGAAGAGACTGCATTCTCCAAAATAGCGGAATGCTTCCTTCTTCACAAACAGAAATCAGGGAGAAATTAAATCATCAAATTAGCTGCTACAATTTACCAGTGTAAGTACAACTACTCTGAGCCTCTTTAGCAGTGTGTTTCTGCATGCAACTTGGAATGAAAAGCGGACGATAGAATTGTCTCAGAGCAGGACAGGCTGGAAGATTTTCTTGCCTTTTCTTTTGCAAGGGCAGCCAGAATATCAAGCCTGATGTTTAATCAGATGTTCTGTTGGCTTGCAGAATGAGAGTTAAGAGGGAATTTCAAATTACTAAAATTGACAGAAATACACCATAATTCTTGGAATTTCCTCTTAAAAGTGGAAGAAAAAAAAAAAAAAAAGAGGATTTCTTAGGCCAGAAATGCCTGGAAGAACATGTAATAGAGATAGATGGCACACATGAGGATTAAGGTTCCATATTAAATAGACCACAAATATCCACTGTTATTTTATGATAAACAATCACTTTTTAAACTCACTCCCATTATTATATTTTGTTTTCTGTCCAAATCCAGTTGGTTTGGGGATATCCCACTATGATTTTATTTTTTTAAAGTCCTTTGTTTTGTTTGGTTCCTCCAGGAAGATTTTGAGTTCAAAATGAGTCTGGAACTTGCATTCAAAAGCAGTTTCCTTGAGAGGCGCTTTGTGATAGAGAGGATTTCTCTGTGAGGACACTTGGTAGCTCCTGTATCCTTCCCAGCCTTGTCTCTTCTCCCATCCTCACACCATCTGTGTGGCTTTGGAGAAGGACAGCTGAGAAAAGCAAGCCCTGAATTCTTGCTGCTAAAGATACCATCAAAACTGGAAGCTCTGGACTCAGAAAATATTTTACAGTTTTGATTTTCACTGTGTCCTGTGCTGTTGGTGGCTGCTCCAACCACCCAGTTGTAGATATTCTCCCTGTCTCTCTTCTCTCACCTTGTCAGTCTACTTAGCTGTTTCATTCTAAAGGAAATACTCAGAATAAACGTTTGGTGTTTTGAGCTAACTAGAAGGAATATGGTGACCTTCTAGCTCATAAAAAGCCATGAGCCCCTTTCATAGAGAAAGCACAAATTACAGATCTTGCCAAAATTCAACCTCAGAAAAATTCTTCCCCTTCCCCAAGTGCCCTTTGAGTTTTAATTAGCTCTTTCAGAGTTCCAGCACTCTTTCATTTGTACTTATGTCTGCATATTCTGGTCAGCGAAGAGACAGAGAGAACAGAATTTGTTCGTCATCTCCATCAGCCTCACGTTATCCCTCCCATTCCCCAAGTGAACTGTTGTTTAGTTGGTGCTCACTACAAATTTAGGCAGAAGAAATGGTTTCTCAAAATCAGTCATCCTCATTAGCATTCCCATTGCAGTGCTACGGCAAAGTATTTAATATTAATGACAGTGATATTCCTGCACTGTTTGTCCTGCATCTACAGTGCTTGGTCTCACCATAGGAAGATGAAGCAAAAGCGAAAGAACAGCACACTCTCATAACCAAAATGGTGCACAGAAAACAAAATGGGTTTTCGAGTGTGATATTTACTATATCACTGTGGAGAGCGACAAGCAAAACTCGCAGCACATGCAGCCATGGAGCGGTGTTGGCGATTTAACGGGAAGCTCGGTCGTTTCTGGATTAAGGCTCTAACATGGTGCCAGGGGATACTGTGTTGCTGGAGATATCATTATTTAACTGAGGTGTTTTGTCATTTATATTGCACATTACATGCAAGAAGAAGACAATGTCCCTATCCTAAAGAGGATGCAATCAAAAAGCCGATTGCAGCTTAACCCCAGAGGAGGGTAGGAGAGAATAAGATACATACCCATCAAATAGAGCGGAATATGAGGGTATATGTGTGCTCCACCACATGAGGAGAGTGAGTGAGACATGAGGAGGAAGGTCTCCACTACTCTCACAACACAGAATGCAGAAGCGGTAGAGGACTAATACCTTGCAACTTTGAATGACAGGTTGCCTCCTGTATTGATATACAGTATTGCTAGGTACAAAAGTTCTTTCACCTTCCCCTGCGCAGCAGGAGATGGAAAAAGTTAGTCCCAATTTAAAAGGTATCATAATGAGAAGATAGAATACCCATAAAAGGTAAGAAAAAAGCATAAGTCCTACCTGTTACCCATAATCCATAAAATTTCCCAAAACACAGCATGCAAGACATTTGACACCAGCTTAAATAAATACATTCTGCCTACCCAAAATTCATTTCTTGTTTTAATTTGATATGTTAATCGCACTTGGTTTAGATTTAGTGCAGTGGAGATATTCTATTAGAACAGAATTAGTATGCGGTAAAGTTCACTTAAGAAATAATGTGATTTACATAAGCCTTACTGGGTTCAACAAGAACCCAGTGAATTACCCCAATTGCCTAAATCTCCTCCTTCCTCATAATCCTTTCTAGCTCTTCCAACCTTTTCCCTCTAGATAATCCATTCACATATTTTTTTGCCTAAATACAATCCTTAGAAATGCACTGAAGTTACCACTTACAACTAGACCTTCTGTTTTCCTACATGAACAAAAATCAGATACAGTGTAGAAGAGGAAACACACGCCAACACCATATTAATTATCAGAGCGTGCAGACAAAAACCCAGTTCACAGTCAAAACAGAAGGGTCATCCAAGTAGTTTTATATTTTTTTTAATTGTATACAGAGATAATATGAATTTGGAGTCTGAGACTGTAAAGGGATACCAATGACTAGGTGTAGACCAGCGGTCCCCAACCTCTCGTGACCTTGGACTACAACTCGCTCAGCATTGCGTGCTGCGGGGAACATCATACTCTGCTCTCCCCGATGGCCTTCAGCTATAACTTTTTAATTTCCTGTAGCTCTGAGCAGCATCGGGAGGTCTCCCAGATTTCTGTTGCTCGCTAACCCGCGAGCCACGGGCTGGGGACGCCTGAGAGGTGGATGAGGTATCATCTGACTTGGCTGTGGACCTCCTTGCTCATTGGGGTTGATGTGGGTGAGATACAGAAACCCACATCTCTAATTCTCTGTGGAGTTTTCTACTTTTCTTTTTTTTTTTCTTTTTTGTAAGTCCAAAGCTAAGGCCCCTGACTTCACTTACAGGTACGCACACACCTGTGTATATACACACACATATGTATGTAGCCTGCAGGTGTAACATCCTCCAAATCACATATCCTCAAGGCATCCATCAGTTATTTTTTGCCTTTTTTCATTAAACAGGATTGCCTGGGTAAGCGGGAGGAATAAAAACAGAAGCTCCAGAATTTCCTGGAACAGTTTGCACCATCTTTTTCAGCACAAAAATACACAGGACTTCCTCTAAACGGCCCACGCGGGCAGCAGACGCGGGACCCTACAGCGGATCCAAAGGGCGATAACGGCTCCTCGCACCTTCCTCCGTGCCAAAATTAACGGGAGAGGGGGGAACGGGGGACACTTTTTCCCTTGCAGAAAGAGGGCCGTAAAAGCGGTTTATCAATCAGAGCGCAGCGCTGCAGGGCGGCGGGAAGGGGAGCGCGGCTCGGCTCGGTTCGGCTCGGCACGGCACGGCTCGGCTCGGCGCGGCCCGGCGCGGGGTGGAGCGCGCCGCGCTGAACCCTGCCCTGTGCCCCGTGACCGCCGCGCAGGCCGCCGCCGCCGCGCGGCATGGCGAAGGCGGAAGCGGCGGAGGCGGCCCGGCCGCGCCGCCGCACGCCGCGGCGAGCAGGGCGGCAGCGCCGAGGGGCCGCGGCGTAGGCGGCCCGGGCGGGCCGGGAGGCGGCGGCGGCGGCGGCGGGGCGCTGCGCCGGGCATGCGGCGGGGCGGCGGCGCGGGGCCCTCCGCGGCGGAGCGGCGGGCGGCGCTGAGGCCCGCGCGGCCGCACTGAGGCGAGGCGGCCCGCGCGGCGCCATGGGGCGGCGGGCGCGGGGCGCGGGGCGCTAGGGGCTGCCCGAGGCTCGCGGTGCTTGCGGGGCCGCCCGGTGCCCCCCGAGCCCCTCCGCGATGCTGCTGGCGGAGCAAGCGCAGAAGTGGTTCCCCACGCACGTGCAGGTGACGGTGCTGCAGGCCAGAGGGCTGAAGGCCAAGGGCAAGAGCGGCACCAACGACGCCTACACCATCATCCAGCTGGGCAAGGAGAAGTACTCCACCTCGGTGGCCGAGAAGACCCTGGACCCCGTCTGGAAGGAGGAGGCCTCCTTCGAGCTGCCCGGGATGCTCATGCAGGAGAATCCGGAGAAATACGTGCTCTACCTGGTGGTCATGCACCGGTCGCTGGTGGGGCTGGATAAGTTTTTGGGACAGGTGGCGATAAATCTGAACGATATCTTTGAGGACAAGCAAAGAAGGAAAACAGAGTAAGTGATAGCTTTTTTTTTTTCCATTGTAATTATTATGCCTTGTACACTTGTTTTTTTTTTAATGTTATGGGAACCTTATTATCAAAGTCCTCTGACGTGAAAATAGGGTGCTGTTCTGTGCTGTGCTCCAATCCCTGACATAAGCAGGTTTGGCTTGGGGGACTGACTCCTCTGAAGAGAAGCTTCCTGTAGTCACCACGGTCGGCCTACACAGAGAAGGACACCAATAATAAATACCGACATTTTTTCAAAAATGAGTGTTTGCAACATAGTCTCATTGCTGTGTGTTTTTTTTCCTAACGATTTTGTCATTTTGCCTGTCATTCTGTCTGTCAACCTGAACCCCAGTTTCAACTGTGTATCCCATGAAGCCTGGTGTCATTTTCTCCAAAATTGTTTTGCTTCAATTGCTGCAACCAAATGTCTTTAAACACTTCATATTTACAGCTTGGTGACTGAGTGAAGGCTTGCACTGCAGTATGGTGCTTTTCTGATCTCGCTTAGGCCAGGATCCTGCAAGCTGCTCTGAGCACAGGCCTCTGCAGAGAAGACTGAAGAAAAATATATGCTCTTGTAGGAGCCTCCATCACCACCTGTGCGGTCTTTTGTCAAATAAAATTGTGATTTGCCAGAAAGCTCTGACATGAGAATGCAAAAAGAAAATTAAAAGTGTAGTCATCACAGCAATTTATTAGGCTGTGTGTAGATGTATCTAACTTTTTTTGGGTGAGGTGAATCTAGTTTTCAACTAGAGTAGAGATATTGGTATAATCTCTTGTGTGGAGGTGGTTGCACAAAGATGTTCCATACAAGTACATAGGAATAAACTGCATAGGTGCGGTATAAAGCATCTCTATAGCTTGAAAGGTGTTCATATTACACCTGTGTCTCTATGCTATTTGTGTTTGTTTTATCCTTGTATTTTTTTCCTGAAGAAATAGTACAAGAACAGCATGGAGAGCTCAAAGCTACTTATCTCTAAGCAACGACATACAACTGCTGACAGATCTCATATTTCTGCTGAAACTGTAAGTGATGGTGGGTTTGTGTGAGGCTGCAGGACTTTGTACTGATGTGACGAAGATGCTGGTGCATTTTATCCTTTGCTGACTCTGCTGAGGAGCAGAGTGTCAGGGCAGACAGTTGGAGGCACTTATGGTTATGGCAACACTAGCCATATCTTGTTGATCAGAACCTAGACCACACTTGCTATTTCTGCAGACATCACCTCAAAAACTCAGTTCTGTTGATATACAGCGGTTAATTAGGGTTGCAGACCAAAAGGTTGCCCATCTTCTTAAGGACAAAGCAGTTGCAGTACAGTCTTTTTGCAATATGGTAATGCCTGTAGCCTTAGGGTCTTCATTTCTGTTCACATTGGATTCAAGAGGGTTCATTACTCTTTAGACATGCATCTTAATTACAATTAATGATTATAAATATTTATCTTGCGACTTGGTAGGCAACTGATTTAGTTTATGTACCCGTCTAGTCTGCAGAAAAGTGAATGAGTGGTATAAAATGATACTAAAACCAGAAACCAAGCAAAAAGAGACTCATAAACTGGAAGAAAAAATGTAAATTATTCAAGCATTATTGTGATTAAAAAAAGAAAAACAAACAAAAAAGACACTTTCTTATGGAACCATACCTTTCCGCGTCACTTTACCAAAAGCAGTGTTGGAATGTCACAAGATTATTGCAAAAATTAACTGGCATAATTAACATGGTCTTTGGGAGAGCTGATTATACCATCAAGTATTCCTTTATTTGAAGGAAGCAGCAGTTTGCTTGCCTTCGTGTCTTCCTTACTTTTTCGTTCCTTCTTCTGAAATTTGTTAGAGGACATCCCAGCAGTTGCATCCTGTGTAGGAGCGCAGCTCTGCTTCCCTAGGCTCCGCTTCCCCCCGCAATTCCTGCGGCTCCGTGCGGATGCTGCGCTGCCCGCGAGCGAGACGGCAGAAGGGAAGTCTGGGGGGAAAATTGTACAAACAGCCCCAGTCCTCTTTTCAGAAGTTACTCGAGTATTTAAGTCTGCAAATCTTGCTAAAAGTTGATGGGTTTTAGGCTTCCAGGGCCCAACAGCCATCCTTGTGGAAGTCCCACATGTGTGCGGAAGTGCAGGGAGGCAGTTTGTGGGGTTTTGTGCAGCTCCTATTCATTCAGTGCTCGTTTAAATTCCTCTCAGATAGAAATTATTGAAAATCCAGTTCTCATATCGGTGTCTTTTGATGCCTAGAAACCTAGAAAAGATACCCCTAAGTTGCTTTTGAAAAAATAATTTTGAGTCTTTAAGCATTTAGATGGTTTTGAAAAGTTAATGTGGTTGTCTGCTTTTATGTCCTCATGCAATGCACGTGTGGTGTTGTTGTTTTCTTTAAACATTAGTCGAAGATCTGTGGATGCAATATTTATATGTGCATGTGAGAGGAGGGCAAACCTTTAGGAATCTATACACAAATGTGATCTCAGGCACATGCTTTTGCTCGCTTTTTTTTTTCTTTAATTAAATCCCTTTGATACTTTTTTTGAGTCCTAAGTTGGCCATAGACTAAACGTAATGTTTTTGGACCTGAAGACCATTTAGCTGTGACTATAGTGTGGGAATTGAGATACCCTGTGCCTTTCAAGACCAAGCCCAATGTCTTTATTACCAAAGAATTCTGATGCTTGAAAGCTATATTCATTGTTTCAGAAACACTAATCTGTTTTATTAAGCAATGTTTTTACTTTCAAATATGTTCAACAGGCTTGTGGTGTTATTAAATCCAGAGTTATTTTCTTATGTTGATGTAACCTTAACATTTCTTGCTTTGTTTGGGGATAAATGAGATCCAGTTATTTGATGAAGTGTCTATTGGTAATATTTCTACTTTTTAATATATTTAATAGCTTCCTCTTTCCAACACAGCTGTACATATGGTGCTATAAGAGACAGACTCAAGAGTCACTAGGGTATTGCAAAAAAGATATTTAATATTCTATACAATGCTGAACCCTGTCAGCAATTCCCTAGTGCTTTTTTAGTAAAGAGGTATGAGAAGTGAAGGCTACCAGCTGATTTAACATTCTTAGGAAAACTGTGGGGTGTGTGACTTTTTTTTTTTTTTTTTTCCTTTTTTAATTTGAAAGAAATATATTTACAAATTCATTGCAGCTTCAAAAACATGCTAGAGAAAAATAAGTCTTTTTTTCCTGTTAGTTTTTCTTTTGTTCTTACTTGTGACATCTTTTTTTTTTTCTTAAATAAAAAGTGAGTTTAAAAACACGCTCCCTGAAATAAAGTTTTCAAGCAGAGGCCTGATAATAGGATTTGTATTCTACTAAACTTCCCCTGGCCCCAGATTTGGTGAAAGCAAGCAGTGTATTTAATGTAATCTCATAGTGAGAATTCTGTGCACGCTCATGCAGCGTCCTTTCTCTCTGAAACTGATGATTCTTCACTTTGTTACAAGTGAGAATTCCTGGAGCAGCTGTATCCAGATGTGGCTCTGATGGTCCCTTCCCAGGTCTCCTGCAGGGAGCGCAGCCAGAGCATCTGCAGGATGCTGCTTTGGGCCCGATGTGCCTTGGTGCAGAGGTGCCCATCACACACGTGGAGCTTTGCAGAGTCCTGTCTCTGCTGACCCTGCTGGAGTCAGGAGTGGAGAGGCTCTTTTTATTTCTGCTCAAGTTCTCATCTCCAGAGATGAAAACTGGAATATCGATCCGTTCTGCTGCTCAGGCTCCAGATGCTGAGACATGTTGCAGAGCGTTTTGGAGGTGATTGAAAAGCCGGAAAGCTCTGCATTACTGGACGTATACTTAGCATAAACTTTAAAAATGTTCAAGTCTGCTTAAATTTCCACTATGGTTTTATTTTTATAGTAAAATCCTGGGGTTGTTTGTTTGTTTGTGTTTGGCATCCTCATATATCCCGGGTTGGGTTTGCGTTTTTTTTTTTTTGATCTTCTGTTGCAAAATAAGAACAAGTCCAGCTCTTCTGCTTTTGCATTTTACATTTAAATGATGTTTAAATGGTGTTCAATCCGCATGATCAATATGTTGTTTATAAAGCATATATTTCATTTATTGTGATTTCTAGTCAGCTACAGTTTATCTTAGCCTTAATACTGCTGAAGATCAGGCAAAGAGTGACATAATTTGAAAATTTATTTTATATTTTATCATGGAATAAAAAATGTCCATTTACTGACATTTTAATTTACTACAGTATTTTTAGTAATGTTTCTTAATGTCTTTCTAGTAATTTTTCTTAACGTCCTTGTTTTTTTTTTTTTTGTGTGTGTGTGTGTGTGTGTGTGCTAAATGAACAAACACAGCAATGCAAGGATGGATTTCCTTTAGTTTTTACCATAATGTTACTTATTTCATTGGCATTCACTTGGTTCTTGTTATTCTCTAATTCCACACTATTTATTGTCCCTTCCTTTATTACCTTTCCTGGAGATCTGATTTAAGATGCAACACTGGAATGTTAAAACTTGAGGGTTTATTTCTTTGGTTCAGTTATTATTTCTTATTGAATTTTTTGAGGTGGTTTTTATTATTTGTGACTTAATTTCCCTTTTCCCTGGTTTCTTTATTATCTCACTCCCTCCAAATTGCAAGGACCACTGACAAAAACATTTATCTGAATATAATCCAGTGAAAGTAGCTCGACCTTATCTAAGGTGCGGTTCTTCTGCTTCCAGCAATCATATAAGATAGTCACAAATAACTTATGATAACAAAAAAAAAGAGAAAAGTTGAACTCGGTTGGTACCCCTTGATGGTAGGCACTGATTCTTTATTAGTTCTGAGCGTCCTGAAAGAGATGGGAATTCTGTGACTTCCTCCAAAGTAATGTGAGCTCCTTGGCAGCAGTGTAAGCAGGACACGGGCTCAACTGGGTGTCTTCAAATGTGCCTTGAATTCTGTGCAAGCAAAAACAACTACTACCAAATAGACAACGTGGTTGCCGTGGGGTCAGTGCTTGTTAGCAACCCGAGCCTTTTATAATTATACAAAGCATAATAAAATATAAACACTATTTACACATGGTGAGTCTTAAATTTAAGCCGGCAAAGTGCATTTTGGAATATAGTTGTTGAAATGTCTGACCATAAAAGAAATCATCAAAACGTTGCGGTGTAGAGTAAGAGGAAGCAAACTGCTTTCCTAAAAGCTGTGCTTCGAAGGGGAGTAATGATGGAATTTCTGCAAGGCTCAGAAATGTGCAGAAGCCTGGAGGATGTTGACAGCTTTGTTTACCTTCAGTCATGGCTCGTTCATGTAAATGTAAAATAGGAAGGAAAGTTAGTGCTGGGGACAAAAAGGAAAGGTGGTTATAGGCGTTTATGCTTTAGGGGAAAAAAAAGCGTTGCGCTCAGTAGTAGCTGAGTGGGATTACAGCAGTATTCCAAAGGGATCTAATAATATTCCCAGCATTTACGTTTCAGCAACGAAAGCAAGCAGATACTTTGAGCAAGGCTTGGGTCCGAGTGAGAATCAGAGCGCCGGCCGTGCTGAGCTTCCATGCTCTGCTGTGCTCACGTGTGCGTGTACACACCATGCACACCCACACATGTGCACACCCACACACGTGCACACACCATGTGTGCACACCCACACGTGTGCACACACCATGCACACACACACACGTGCACACACCATGTGTGCACACCCACACGCGTGCACACCCACACGCGTGCACACCCACACACGTGCACACACCATGTGTGCACACCCACACGCGTGCACACCCACACGCGTGCACACCCACACACGTGCACACACCATGTGTGCACACCCACACGCGTGCACACACCATGCACACCCACACACACACACACGTGCACCCACACACACTCCAGAAACAGCTGAACGGGCCTGACTTCTCATTGAGCTATTTCAATTCTAAAATAAAAATTTTCACACATAATCTTTACCCCAAATAATCAATAATATAAACGAAGGCCACTTTAGTTACTTTGATTCCAGTTGCTCTTCGCTAACCTCTTAGGCTCGTGTGATATGTGTCAGTGCCCATATGTTTTGGGGTGTTACAGTGTTGCTATGCAATATTTACTTTTGCACTCTGTTTCATGTGTCTCCGTTCACTTAACTTCCAGAAATTAATAGTGTTCATCTTTCTGAACGTCATCACTTATTTTAATATTTAATTCATTCCCTTCTTCATTTCCCTTCATACACTATGTGGTCTGTCCTCTGCCCCTTTCCTGAATTTTACTACTTAACAATTTTAGGGGCAGTCTCTTGCTATGGTATGTGAACGATTTATCACAAAACAGACTTCTGCATTTTTTTGAAGTGCAGTTACTGCTAAGGAAGGTGTTAGATGGGCAGTTCTGGGATTTAGGTTTGATTTTTTCCCCAAATTAGTGAGATTTTGATGTAGTAAATATTTTCAGCATACCTAACTGGAACATAAGCAATCCAATCTGAAGACATAGTTCTGGAGAGTTGAGAAGTAAGAGAATATGTGAGAAAAATTGCTTTAGTAATTACTGTGCTGGGTAGTGGAAGGAAAACCAAGTCAGAAATTCATTTTTCCTCTACAGGTTCATTGTTCCAGCTAGAAGGTTCTAATTCCTGTTGAAATTGTTAAATGAGCATCCCTGTATTTCTGGAGTTGTTAGAGTTGTGGGTATATAAGTAAGATACATAATGACTTTTCTTACCCGTAGCATTAGTCATATGGTGAGGAATATTTTGAGTGAAACTTCTGCAGCAGGAGAGAGAGCTTGGAGCTGTCAGGTCCCATGGCAGCTTTGAGATTAGGGCATCATGACAACAGTGTGCTGCTATGAGAAGAAAAACAAGACAGTGGTTTCAAAATATTTGCTGAATGCAGGATGGAGTGCATAATGTGATGAGTATAGATAAGCAAAAGCGGGTAGCAAAGGAAACCAGAAAAAGGGGAAGGAAAAGAACAGCTGAAGAAATTGTGTTGAAAACATGAGGCAGATAGATGGAGCAGGCAGCCAGAGAGTTGGATAACTTGCTCACTGGTAGTACCTTAGATCAGTTTTTTTTTTTCGACTCTTCACATCTACCTTTGATAAGGTGAAGGGTTTGGCGCTGCTAAAATTGTGTGTTTTATTTCAGTAATATGCAGAAGATTGCTACTTTCTTTCCCAGAAAAAGAGGAAGTCCCCTCCCCTCCCCAATCATAGGGCAAGATTAAGTCATTTCTTCATGGTTACAAAATAGCCTTGTTATGGAGGGTGGTTTTTATGGGTTGACTCCCAGCAGGACTTTTCCTATTCAGCTTCAGCCTCGAGTCTTGATCTTTGCGAGCTTATTCAAAAAAACAAAAACAAAAGGCAAAAAAAATCAGACGATAGAATGGCAATGTAATACTTCCAGAATAAAAGTAATCAGAACCCCGTGCAAGACAGAGGAGGCCCATTAACACACTCCTCAAAAGCATATGAGAAAAAGAAGCAGGAACTGTTCTGATGGAAACCATAGGGGAAACACAGAAATTAGAGGGTGTGTGGAGGCCGTTGTCCTACAGAACAGTTGAAGGTGAGAGCAAGGAGTATGAATGTGATTCAGAAGGCAACAGGGCTTTCTTTGAAGTTGGGAAAATTTGCCAGACTTTGTACAAGGTCTGTTTAAATAAAGACTGTCTGCAAGACTGGATGTAATATTTGGTTATTAAATAAAAGGGCATCTGCTCTCATAAAAGCCACCCTGTTTTGTTCGTCTATGTTATTGGCTATTTTCCTATTTTGTACAGGCTTTTTCTATAGAATAAGCTCATGGCAGCCTGACAAATGGAGCATTTATTGTGGCTAAAAGTTCTGTAAACAAAACCAAAATAGCAAGTTTTATTGACTTTTATAATGCATTACAATTTTGAAAATTGGCAGTGGTGGAGTGGAATTTAGTATTCTAGGGCCAAAATGTTGTTATCTGAAAACATTGGACTTTATTTTCCAATTCTTTTTTATATTGTATACAATGCTGTTTCTCTATTTGCTCACGCCCATATGTTGTAGAAGCAGATTCTAATGAGAAACATTTACAGACTCAGTTGCTCATTCGTGCACAGCTCCACACAAGACTTTTTTCTGTTTGCATTTATTCTCATCTGCTTAAAAAAATAATTATTTGCCTTTGAATTAGAAGAAAATCATGAACTGAGTCTGCTTCTCATATTCTGCTGTTGTGAGCTGAAGCATGTGGAACCTTCATTACAACTAAAACGAGATAAACTCTCCAAGGTAACAAAAAACCTCCGTGAAATTCCTATAAAATTAAATATATGTGTTTTATACAAAGATCTGATCCAGCAATCACTATTCAAACAGAAATTCCTCTGGAGTCCAGAGGAATTTTGCTGGAATAAAAAGTTTGTGATTAAATTCCTTTGGAATCAGTAGTGGCATTGATCCTAGTCCCAACAGGTATGAGATCCGGCCCCTGGTGGGATTCTCTTATCTTATTCAAGTGGGAATATCTTTGTTTGCTTTTCCAGCTAAATTTATTTTTGGTATAAAGTTCTTCAAAGTCTATTCTGAAGACAAAATGCAAAGACAAGGCACTAGTTGTGTGCTGAAATTCTCTCTTTAAGGGTTAGGGAATGTTAAAATAGAGATGCCGTTAGCAGGTGAATGCTGATAGCGACACAGAGTACTTGTTAATTCATTATAAGAATGTCAACAATTACATTGTTTTCAAAGGAAAAGTGTCCCTCCAATGTCAATAATTCTGTTGTTTTGAATGGAAAGGTTTCCTTTCATACAGCATAAGCTTAAGAATACACGTCTTGATACTGTTCTAGACTAGGTTAGCAATATCAGACAGCAGTTTAAAGTTTCAGTGATAGCTACCTGCAAACATACTAAAATTCATGAATCTTATCAGATACAGTATTAATGTTGAGACACGTGCAAGGAAGGAGAGTTAGAAGGAGAAAAGACTTCCCTAAACTGTGGGCTGAGCCATTAAGTGTGAATCTCAGAGTGAGGTCCTCTAAAGGACGTTGCTTTAGTCTCCCTGTCCTTTAAACCTCTTCAGACACCAGGTTTGCTGCCTGGTCCTTAAGCGTGGGCTCCTCTCCCTGTGAGTACAAGCAGCATCTCTGGTTAATGTTAGTGACTATCTAACCAACCATGGCAAAGACCTTCTCAGTTTCGGGATGTTTTTTCTTTAACAAGCAAAATCTGTTTTAATTGAAAATATATGGCCCAAGTCTCATGTAGGTTTATTGGCAAAGCTTCGCTTGTTGTGGTTGTGTGTTGTTTTTCTTTCTTTTCTTTTTCTGTTCTCTTATCCCCTCTTACAGTTGTGTAACAAATAGACTGGCTTCTGTTGTTTTTGTTTTCATTAAATATTCTGTAGATGAATTCAAGAGTTTCTGGAATCAGTAGCCTAGAAGGGAAATCTTATTAACCAAAAAGGAAAACGATGTCCATTATGCAGCTGAATACTTCATTATTTGCGTGAACATTTAACATATATAAGTATGAAATTATCTCACAAATTGAAGAAAAACTTCCTTCCTAAAGATTAAATTGTCCTACATTTTTTACTCCTCTGGATCCACATTGTCCTGTATTAGGACATAGGATTTCTTATATTTCTTTATTATTCTGTTTTAATGTGGTGTATAGAATCTTTTGGACATCACAAAGCAACCATAAAGTCATAACACTCTTTCCTCTTTATTATTTCTTTGGCAGGTCACCTTTAGGAGTGTTCTGTCAACTCAAAAATTGGTGTATCTGCCTGAAAACCTGATTTCAACTGTCACCTTTAAAAATATTTATGAAATCTAAAAGGAAATTGAGGGCTATTTTTCTCCTTTTTTGACCTTTTTTTGTGTGTTTGACAGTGTTGAATAATGTATGTATCGCTGCATAATCGATTTCACAGCTGTGTTGGTAGGCAAGTTCACTTTTTAGTCTCCAGTTCAGGAGTTATTCCATCCTGCAAGGTACTGCCCTGCGTTAGCACATGTGCACACATTGCTCCTGGCCATGCACTGTGATGGAGGACAGTAACACAGTACCTGAGGGGTTGCTAACCCCAAAATTTAACTCTCTGTTCATCTAGCTTATGTAAGTGTGGAGTTATAAATATATATTTTACATATACACACCTAAATGTATGTATATGGGTATATTTATCTATAAAGTGAATTAATAATTTATTTTTTAACATTTGAGAAGGATTTGTACACTCTTCTAGGACTCATGGCTATAGCGTCATCGCTAGACAGGTAAACCTTCTCTTCCGTGAAGGTTTTTAATGAGCCTGGGAACCAGTGTATTTCTTTTATGATATCAGACCATGAATTAAGTCCTATGGTACTTGTCATATGGTGGAAGAAGCATTAGAAAACTCAACTCCTCCAAAAATATAAGAAATGAGAGAAGATGTGAATGTAGTCAGATGGGTTGAGGACACTTCTTTGGGGCATCTGTGTTTGAAATATACCCAGGTGCCCTTTACCATTAGTGATATGTACATGCAGAGCACTATAGGGAAGGGGTAAGATGTGGGTGATGATGAGGATGATGATGATGAAGCCTTTACTGGCCCTGTCCAAGAAGCACACTTGGTTTTTTGAAACAAATGATGACACCTTTGCTCTCCGTCCATGGAGTGAAGGGCTGCAGAACCGTTTCAAAGCCTGGGCAGATAGTGCTGAAGTTAATGCAGTTAATGGTGGCCTGCAAAAAAAAAAAAAAAAAAAAAAGGCAAAAATTATTTGCTGGTGGATAAACCTAAGTAAAATCAAAGGAGAGAAGGAAGCTGGGTAAAGTACTTGTCATTCAATATACGTCCAAGTAATATACATCACTGCTAAGTAAAGGCCACTTGAAAAATGTCAGTACTTTTAAATGGCAAAATAAAATTTATTTGTATCTATAATTAATGTTAGATAGAAATTCTGCTTTGTAAGCAGATGTGAGCTCTTTAAATTTGATGAAGTTTAGAATGCTTCCACCAAATTGACTTTGGTCCTTGAAACAAGAGAACAGAGCAAAAAGCTTTTGCTTGTTCATTTATTTATTGTTTCAAATCCAAAAGAAGACAGAAAGGTTTTTCTGTAGGAATGTTTTATTTTTAGTAAGGGATTTGGTTTTCCTGTTTTTGAGTTTTAATAGTGAGATAGATACATTGATAAATAATGTAATAGTTTAATGTGTAGCTTCTAGAAAACACAACATGACTCTCTCTTTCTCCTTTAAGGTGGTTTAACCTAGAGCCCAAGCAAGGAAAGAGAACTAAAGACAGAGGAGAAATAAAGGTCAATATTCAGTTTATGAGGAATAACATGACAGCAAGTATGTTTGATTTGTCAATGAAGGACAAAACCAAATCCCCTTTTGCTAAACTAAAAGACAAAATGAAGGGTCGAAAAAATGACGGGACCTTTTCGGACACATCCTCTGCGATCATCCCAAGCACCCACGTGCCAGATGCAAACACAGAGGTCTACAGTAGTGAAGTGCAAATGAAATCAAAACCAAAAAAGCCTTTCCTGCTGGGACCTCAGCGGCTGTCGTCAGCTCACTCCATGTCAGATTTGTCAGGACCACACGTCTCCTCAGAAAAGATGAAGGCCGGCGCCGCTGGCTACCCGCACGTCTTCAAGCGTCAACTGGAGCCTTTTGGTTCGGTTGATGAAGGTGGTAAGTGAAGCACTTGGAGCTTAATTTTAGCCATTATAATTACAGTTCATTAGTATAAGCATGAAAAGGTTCAAGCATCTTTAGTTTATGAAATAACTATGAAAGACCAAGAAGTTAAGGGTTATTACCGGCCTAGTATTTGCACCTCCGTTATTTGGCAGTAAATCATAAATGCAGTTTCAGAGCGTAATGGCTGATCATACTCTGTGATAAATTATTTGTTTTCTTACGTTCTCATTTGAGGGTGTGTTATAACGAGCCATTGCATGGATGGAATTCTAGGTGAAAGTAGCTTGGCTTGTGGAAAAAAGAAGTCTGCTTTAGAAAATTGAAAATTATCATCAAAGTGTTAGATCCAATATATAGGAAGAACTGAAAATACTTTCCTTGGCTCAAAGTGATCATTCAGCAATAGTCTTTTTCTTAAATGCCACTTCAGCCACAGATGTCTTCTCAGTAATACCTAGGTTTGACACAGAAGGGAAGTTTATAGTTGTGTGTGTTGCTTTGTTAAGCTTTTCTTAGCCACAGTCATGGCCACAGTGGCTCATTTTTTTATAAAATCAGTTAGTTTTTCAGCTGTGTTTTGAATGGAGATTATTCTGCAAACTTTCTAGACCTAAGCTAAAATGGTGCTTTTTTTAAATGAAGCAAGATGAAGTTCTCTGCATGTCATAAACTATGATACAATCTCTCATTGATTATATACTAATGACAAATTGTTTGCAGGGAGCCTAAAATCTCCTCATAGAAGGACATTAAGTGTTGATACTTCTAAAATGAACCAGCTTGACAGCACAGTTGATGAAACTGCAGTTGAAGCACAAAATGACCCATTTACCAACGTGAGTGCTTCGTTACCCCAGAAATTTGCCACACTGCCACGACAGAAGAATCCGTTTGAAGAAAGCCCAGCAGCATGGGATCAAAACATAAGTTTTTTTTCCAAGCCTGTTGAAATCAAAAAAGAAATTAGAAAAGAGAAAAAAGAGAAAGTTAGCCTTTTTGAAAGAGTGACTGGAAAAAAAGATAGCAAGAGGTCAGATAAACTGAGCAATGGGGGATCAGACAGTTCTACTGATTTGAAATCACCTAGTGCATTTGGTGAAGCTCATCAGGAGAGTTTTGATTATGAGTCAACTAATCCGTTCATGACAAACTTCAAGCCTACAAGCATGTTGCCATCTTCAAGGTAGGTTCTTACTGTATTTTGATCTGATATCTTGTACATGTTATATAAATGAAAATGTGAAGTGTTGAGGAACACAATCTGTGCTTTATATATGTTTATATCATTTCTTATCAGTTTCTAAGTAAAAGTTATGGACTTATATGGTTTGATCTTCATTTTGGAGTTACATTTATCTTGCTAATATGTACTGGGAGCATTCTCGAATGCTTAGGCTTTTGGAAGACCTTGCTCGTGCTTCATGAGAGATTCCTAAAGTCTTTTAACTGAACACTTCTTGCTAGTTATTACACTCCTCTTGCTAATTATCACACTGCCCAATTCCAGGGCAAAATTTTAGAAGGGAACTTGAGGAAGCCGAAACAGAATAAATAAAAGGATGAAGAAAATGTAATGAAAACACATTAAACACTGTGGATGTCGCCACTTGGGAAGATTTGGGTTTAGATTCTGTGTATTAAACCAAAGCAGCCGAACACCGTTTATTTCCAAATGAGAGCACCCATGTGGGCACTTACATTTCAATTCATTTGGCTCCTGTAGCTTTTCTGAATTCCTATGTAGTCAAGCCCTTGCATAAGACAGAGAGCTAAATGATGTGAACAGAGTTACAGGGGCTGATAAACTTTGATCTAAGTAATCCAGTTTAGTCTTGGTTTGCCTATCAACAGTTTACTTGTTTTCCTTTAAAAATAAAGTGCATCCCTCAGTTTTCAGGTTTTTTTTTCTGTTTTTGTTTTTTAGATAGGAGAATGTCTCATACATCTGTGCATGAATAAATGTACATGCCACTTATACTGTGTACCCTGTAGGAAAATGTTTCAGCAGTTACATAGTTTAACTTTTATTCTTTTGAACTCTTAATTTTTTTGTATATTAATGCCAGAAATTGTTTAACAGCCTGTTGTTTTTTTAAAAGGTAATGATTCATTTTAATTTCATGAGTTATATTAATTTAGAAATTGGATTTAAAATTAAAATATTTAAAACAACTTTTTAAGTTTGTGTAATAAATCTATTTTTAAGTGGAATGCATGATTCTAACAAATTTATCTTTTCTCCGTGTATTAGTTTCTTAATTATTTACACAATACTGTAATATAGTGATACAGTAGTAAAAAGTAATTGTTTTTTGTGTCCTTTTTTTAAAAGATTTTAGAACAGATTAATCTTGTTTTTCTCAGCTTTATTCATAGGTTGGAATGCACCTTCTCAACAACACTAACCTTAAATTAGTTACATACAGTGAAGTGGAGCAAACTTTCCTTGCTAACTATAGAGAAGATACATTTAGTAAATTCTTCTATAGACTTGAATGATTTTTTTTTAGTGTCTTCTGTAAGTCAGGTCAATTCCAATTCATAAATAATATGTGTGTTTACAGCCAAAGCCTTAGAATACTATTTACTTAATAAAGGATTTTTCTACAGTAGAGTAAGGTTAGGGTGTAGTTTGGTTTCTAAGAAGTTAAACTTTCATTTAAATAAGCTCATTTAAGCAGAAGCAATTTAAATAACATAAAATTTCATAGCATTTATTGTTTAAAGTGGAGAATGTATTCAGGCAGATGTAGAAGTAGTGAAGTCTTTTGAAGTTCTTGAATGCAACATATCTTGATAAATATATATCTTTAGCAGTAATCATTATAGACTTTTTTTTTATCTTTATTTTGTAATTAAAAAGCTCGTCACAGTGCCTGCTTAGGAGGACTCTGGTTGTTCATTCCTTCTCTTTGTATGAGTCTCTTTTACACATTCTTGACTTTTATGTAGACATAAACATTTGATAAGACAATATTATATTATTTTCTAAAAGCCCAAAATAGAAGAGGTCATGCTGTTTATTATAAGATAGCTATTATGGAACAATATCTATTGTTCAATATTTAAAGCTGGGTGCTCTCTATTTTTGTATGTGCCATTATTATGGTCTATGAAAACTTTTAAAAATAAGTTCACTTTT
Source organism: Tinamus guttatus (assembly GCF_059628265.1). Lineage (NCBI taxonomy): Eukaryota > Metazoa > Chordata > Aves > Tinamiformes > Tinamidae > Tinamus > Tinamus guttatus. The sequence goes on from NW_028288613.1 coordinate 5,530,666, forward strand.
CTTCATATGTATCTTACACAATGATTTTCTTTTGAAGTAGAGACTAATACAAAATGTGCATATTTAATAAGTTTACAGTTTAAGTTTACCTTTTATCTGTGGAGGACATGTTGAATAGAATCCATTTTTTAATTCTGAGAATTAGTAATACTGTGAAGAAAGAATTGTATAAATCTGTGGCACAAAATAAATGAGGTTGAGTAACAAATTTAGTATGCGGAGAGCATACACAGAGAGTTTAGATTTGGAGTTGCATTTTATTTATTGAACATCCTAAGCTTTTATTTTTGCTGGACAGCATCTTCACCAGTCAGACAGGTGGTACCTTCTTAATTACACATTTAATAATAAAGCTTGTCAAAAATAGGGCTCCAGTGTGAATGAGGAGTTTGCCTTGGAGGGGACGTGCACTCCTTCCTGCTACGTGGCATGGGGTGAGTTTTAACAGAGGGACAAACCAAAAACGTGGGCAGAAGTTTCCACCGGAGTTAGGTTATACTAGTGGCCAAAGCCCCTAACTTGGTTGTGGAAAATTCTTCCAAAGTTTAGGAACAGTATAAAGGAAAGGATCCCACAGGATTGGAAATAAGTAAGAGGATGAAGTCATATTTTCATGCACAGGTAAGAAGGTCTATTTCTCCCCACAAGGGAAAAATATTTATAGATTGTTTCCTCTGCTAGCTGTATAATTATGCCTTTTTTTGCTGTTTTTTTATTCTATTATCTGTATACAGTGAATACATCATGAAATAACTTTAAATAGGAAATTGCTTTCCTAAATTCAGACCAACAAGCCCATTCATTACAGTATCCTGTCTGGTCAGAACCAGATGTTTCAGAAACTGCAGGATGCCCCATATGGGACAATCCTGGGATAATTTGTTCGGGAAGGAGTTTTCCCTAGCCCACGTCAGCTTGTTTGGTTTACAGGAGTTTGATTTCCTTTTCTTTTTGTTCAAATTCCGTATATGGTTGTGGTTGCCAAGATTGATATCTTTGCCTGTGTATTATTCCCAAATTACCTGGCTCAGCTGTGGTATTCACACTTTACTTTTTGTATGGTTTACAGAACTTGTAGTTAATTTATCAGGTTTCTCGGCCAATGATTTTAATTGATTAAAAAATAAAGGTTTCAGTTTATGATGCTGTACTCTACTGTTTTCCTCCAGGTTTTTGGAATACCTTCAAGTCTTTATTCATGTAAAAGGCAGCGTGAGATGTTTTTAGTTTCACGCAGAGGTGAGAAGCTCAGGGGGAGGGGACATTTCCCCCATTGTTTCAGATTTGAAAGAAAGAGTAAATTCTCCATGGGCCTGCTCCAAAGTCTTTAAAGTTAGTGGGAATCTTTTCCAGTGGTTTGGTGAGCTTTGGGTCACGCTTACAGTCCATGCTAATTAATTTTGTTTGATATTCTTGATGGAGCAGTAATGATTTGCAGAGCAGTGGTTGATAATAGTATCCCTGGCACTTGGCTGGCTGAATTGCTGAAGGCTTTGCCCTTAACCCAGTCAATTTTTAAGAAGAGCCAACTGGCTCTATTCATACAGCCAAGAAGTACAGGTTTTTTCCCTAAAAACAACAAGTATGCAGGAGTTATTTGAAAATCATGGTTTATGGATATTTTATTTTGGAAGAATTAGTAAGAATTCTGGGGAAAAAAAAAAAAAAAAAAAAACAGACTGACAGACACTTGTTTTGTGGCCTTGGGTAAATCACAAATCTTCCTGCCCCAGTTTCATGGTCTATATAATAGGGGTGATACTCAGTTAACTCTTCTAAGCACTATGTGTATCAGTAAGTTTTTATTAAGGGCTATATAACTAACGTAATATGTGAGTTAAGATTTTGTTTTATTATCTGGCATAAATTTACGTGACAGAATTATCTTCTTGACTTTGAAAAAATTCTATAGTCTCATAGTGAAAGGAAAAATTGTGGTTTTTTGCATGTTACAAAACACATTATTTCCAAAGGATCTATATCATATAGCCAATAAAGAATTGTTAAGCACACAGTATGATTTGGGATGTTAAGTCATCCGTTAGCAATAATGAGGTTTGTCTTCATAATTACTAATACACTGCTTTGAAACTTTTAACCAATATTTTCTTAAATGCAATCATTCTTATAATTACTTTTCCTAATTGTCATGGCTCTCAGGAGGGTAATTTGCAGTCAGTAGCCACATGGATTTTGTATCGAGCACAATTAAACAAATTGACAGTACTTCTGGTAAATAAGAATTCTTTGTGAAATGACCAAACCTTTATACATCATTTCTCTGAAATTGTTTGTGTTTAGAAAAATACACTACAGTAGGCTAATAAAGTGATGTGAAAATTTCTCAATTTACACCGTTTGACAGGTGCTAAAAGAAAAGCATCTTTAATTTTAATGTGTTATTAGGACCTTTTTAGAGAGATAGTACAAGTTATTAACAAGGTCCTCTGAGACAGGAGACGGGTAATTAACAAGACCTACAGAAAGAGAGTTTAGGTAATTAACAAGATCTTAGACACTGGACACAGGGAAACAAATAGTCCAATATTTAAAGCTGACAGGTTGTTACTAGTCTGGTCAAATTCTTTATCTGGAAAATTGAAAATTGAATTGACAGGTGCCTATGAATTTTCTAAGAAACATTTATTTTACATATGTGTGTGTGGCTGTATGTATTCATATATATATTCCTCCACACAATATATATGCATGTAGATAAATATATATGCATGTGAATATATACATGCACGCATATAAAGAAAAATTTTAAATTGTACTGCCATACTATGAGCCTCGAGAGGTATCTCATCAAGTTAGAAAGTCTAGCAATGTGTCATTAGAGGCAGTTTATAGATATAATATTCTTATATTCTCAGTCACCAACCTACAGGGGAAGCAAATCTTTTCTCTTTTCAAAATGAAGTAGTTGATATATGTGCATAAGTTAGGGATCCGTCTTAGCGTTTACACCTACCTTTCAGTTTCTTTGCACATGCATGAATGACTCCAGGAGGTTCAGGAAACTGGCAGATCCTGCCCTCTGTCTTTTATTTTTTCAAGCATTTAGAACGACTACAGCAAGACGTTCTTTCAAAATATGTATTTTGTGGTTGCCATTTCTCAGGCAAAGCAATGTCATTTCCAAGTGCACAAGGGAAAAGGTTGCTTTCTGAAAGTGCGTTTTTTTCAGGACTGTTATCCAGCACTGCATTCTGAGGCAGTAATTTCATCTTCATGGAAAAGTCTGTTGTCTTTAAAAGGGCTGCATGGAGTACTGGTGATTAATCATGACAGGTCGTTTTAGAAAGAGTCCATGCAAAGAATATATAGTTTGAGAACCAATGATATCAGCAAGAATGTGTCTTATGTTCAAAGTTTGGAGCTTGGGGCCAAATTGTTAACTCTTGGCTGAGAGTTGATAGTAATTTTAAGAAAACCCAGTGATACCAACAAAAAATGATACTCTTTTTGTGTCCTGGAGTTAGGCAAACTCCAGAAGGCCTTGGAATATGGCTTGGCAGCAGGGCAAATTATATAGTGAAGTGTCTTAAGAGATGTTACCCAGAATCTTGATTGGGAAATAGCTGCTAATAATGCTAATATACTTGCACCATACTTGCATTGCTGCCAGACATGACAGTCATTCCTTCTCGGAGTGTAAAGTGATGTCTGCACTGCCAGGCACAGCAAGCTAATAATATCCTATGGAAAGCTAAGTTTCTGAATTTCATCAACTGGATCTGGTTTTATTCATTTCTTTTGTTTTTGTAGAACATTGGTAATAACTAAAACTGCATCTTAATATTTCCAGGCTTTGATACGTGTTGATAAAATCCAAAGAAAAATATGTAACCAATGAAATAATAATTGGTTCAAAGGCCAAAGAGTAGGAATAGAAGTTTTTTCTTTTTTCTTTAAGGTTAGAAAAATGAACATGGTAGAAGAAATAATCCTTAAACTCTAAGGTTAGAAAAATGAACATGGAGAGCTTTGCTAATTACCTGCACACAGACAGTCCATATTAAAGTAAAAAAACTGAAAGCTGTCCCTGAACAGCTTGATGTAATGGTTATGTGTAGATTTCAATATTTTGGATAGTAAAGATTAATGTGAATATCCTAGTTTTAATTTCCAGTAGTATACATTACAATGATTATCTAAATAATATGAGTAACAAAAGATAAGTAACAGCTTTTTCTCCTTAAGAAAATATGGTTTCTATACAGCACAATTTAAAAGTTTGATTCCCATTCATTATGTTGTCAGAGCAAATGGTTCAGGCAGTAAAATGTTTAAATCACTTATAGGCAAGATTTTTTAAACAATGTTTTAATCTCTAGGCATTTAGAAACTAAATATTTAAGCAGCCACTAGGCCTAATGTTTGAAATTTTAACTACCGTTAAACTTCAAAGGACAAAATTACATGACCCTGTCATAAACTTGAGCTTGTGATAAAACCTAAACTTAAGATAATTTTAGAAATGTATGTTAGCAACACTCATAGTAGCTTTAGAAGCTCCTGTTTCTGGAGCTTCTCCAGAAAGCATTGATGCAAGTGCTTAAAAAAATCATAAAAAATCAGTGTTACAGAAGAAGAGCTTCATGTAGTTCATGAATCTGTCTAATTAATGAAAATAACAAGTTTTTTTCCAGTGAAAGGTATATGCAGTAAGAAGGCAGTAGAAATTTAGTCACAGGACATTTAACTGCTTCTGCTGTGGATTCCAAGACGGTTCTGTGCCTGGAGCATGAAGAGGAGGTGCTGGATTTGCTGGTGATGCAGCACAGCAGATACCAGAGAATCAGGTGCAACCTAAGTTACGCCCAAGGTGACAACGTTAAAGATGATGCATTTTTACTTTGGTTCCCAGGGTGAGTTAGCAGAGAGTCCATTTGATGGAAAATAAACCTTTTTTTTAACTCGTAAACTGAGCAAATTTAGTTTGGAGTAACTGAGGAAAGAAAACAAGCTGCAAACTTTCTCCCAAGCTGTAAATATATTTTTGTCATGCTGCCACAGGCAAACCTCACTGCCAGTTTATCGAACCCTGAGAAAAAGTAGGGGCAGGACCATAGCTGTTACAAATAGGCTATGTGTTGTGATTGTAACAGAGTAAAAAAGTCATTCTTTTTTATAATTTCTTTAGAATGATGCTAGGAAGTTAAGAAAATGGATGCTTGAAGGAGGTTTATGATCACTGCACAATACGTGTTCTGTAATCGGAGAGATGTGTTTTCTGTGTTACGTTATTCCGAGCAACCAAGATGTTCCCTTCACGGGTGTGTTATTGTGCTGAAATTTAAAATCAAAAATAACATCTCCGATTAACCTCAGTGCTAAACTCCCAACTGCAGGCATTCCTAGCTCAGCAGTGTGTTCCTTCAGGGCGTTGCGGGGCTCTCAGGCCGTGAGTTATAGGTACAGCTGGGGGAGTCTGCAACTCCTCACGCTCACCTCGGCCTAGAGCTGCCAGGACCCCCGCGCAGCTGGAGGAGGCTGTGGAGCTCCCAGCTAGTCAGCAGACAACCCCATTTTAAAAAGTTATATACAGCCTCTGAGCACCTGCTTCTTCCCGCTTAACTGAGAAGCAGGATGTTCTCCACATACCTTAAAATACAAGTGACAGTGTTCATGGGTTTGGGTTCCACTGGAGATTTTTTTAGGTAGCTTTTTTCTTTCCTTTTTTTTTTGGTTTGCATGTTCATTCAAGTTGCTGCATGTGGAATACGCAGATAGGCTGTTTTGTAACTGCGGTTGTAACGTCCACACTATTACAGAAATGGATGCTTCTTTTTTTAGTTGAAAACAAAAATAGTCCATATTCTCATCGATGTGTATTTCTAATGAGACTTTTAGTTGTTGAACTGCTGCTTTTCTTTTAAGCTGCCTTTATGAAAAAGAGACCCAAGCCTTATTTCACAGAAACTATCAAGTCATTGAGTGCAATAAAAGATCTTGCTTTCTTAACCTTTCAGAAACTCACTCAGTTGAGCAGTCAGGCTGTATTATTCTATATCTTGTCTAACATGAGGAAACAGTCCCTAAAGAAAGATATCCCAAATTAACGCCACACTTTGTTAAATAGAGACATTCTTGGTTTTCACCAAGCTAATTCGATCCAGTTCAGTTAACTCATTTTTTTTGTACTCCCATCACAAAAGGCAGCCATGAATGAAGCAAGTTCATCATGTGTTTGACACATCAGTGTGAAACTAAAAGGCAGACTGTGAGGGCAGGTTCCTGCCTTTGGCTTTTCAGACAATACCCGATGAAAGAGGCCCCTCATTCAAAACTTTTCTCTAGCAAACGAGGCAAAATGCTTGAGATCACTGTTACAAACAGGTATAATGGGAATTAGCCAGAACTCGATTCATCAGACACCTTTTTATTTCTAGTTGTGACTGTTCATGTAATCCAATCTCTATTTAATAACCTCGGTCTTGCAGTTGGATTGCTGGATTTTTTTTTGTAAGCAAAAGACTCCCTACTTTTTAACCTAAAAAAAGAAAGTATTTATTTGTAAAATATGCTCCTTCCACTTTACAGTGTGAAATATACGATTTATAAATTCAGATGGCAAAGACCAATGCACATTTTCAAAATGCAATAATGTAATAATACATTTTCCCTACTTTAAGCAACTTTCACAATAAAAAAAAAAATATTTTAAATTGTTCTCTCATCCATAGCCTAAGATTGTTTCACTATTTGTTTCATTGATCTATTTTTTTTCTTCATGTAGCAGCTTGTTTACTGTAGCATTAGTAGCACTAGGCTCTTGAGATTCTCTAATATAAAAAATGAGTAAGAAAGGAAAGAAATTCTTCCTTCTGAAGGCTGTGAGTATTTCATGGTTCACAGTAGCTTGTGGCAGTTCAGTGCAGCCAGACACAGAGTCTCTTTTGCAGAACCCCCATTAACAAACCCCAGTCTTGGTCAGTTCATATAACCTAACTACACAGCAGATTTTGTAATGTGAAATAACGATTCCTTCCAGGATGCTCCCAAGTATTCATGAGTCATGTTCAATTTCTGAACACATTTTTTTAAGATTTAGCAAGTATGTCAGAACAGAGTAGCAGGGATTTTGACAATATTTGCAAATTAAACCAATCTGAGAGAACAGTGAACCTTCCTAGACCTCACATTTTGACTATGGCTGCTTTTATCACTATAAGCTGCACTTTTGCAGCTGAGGAAAAAAGATGCCAACACAACAAAGTCATGAAATATCTTTGCTTTCCACATATTTTGGATAATCATTAGGTTTATAAAATAAAAGTTTTATTTACTCAAATATAAAACTAATATTACTAATATGAGCCAGCTTTTCAGCCCTGATTTAATTTGATGGTTTCACTAGAATTTGTAGCAATTCCCATGAAAACTATCAACGCATGTTAAGTGTTTTAGATTTTGTCTAAAGACAAATTACAAGAACAATATGAAAAATAATAAAAACTTTGAACAAAGAATATGTGAAAATTTCTTTTAACTTTGAATATTGTCCTACATTTTGTAAGTTCAACAAGTCAAGAAAATGTATGAATTCATATATCTAACTATATACCTAAAACAGCATTATTTTCCATAAGGTGTTTTGATCAGATAAGTGTATGTGGGTAATATTTGCTTGTTTGTTTGTTTTATTTCTCCCACAGTTTTAATACGAATCCTTCCGGCATTGAGGATCTCAGGAAAACTATGGTGAGTTGGGGAGTGTTGCGTTCAGTAAATGCCACCTAATAGGTATTGACATGAAGTGTTTAAGCTATTATTTTTCTTTGTCCTCTTATAAAGAAATGTTTCTTTGTGTCCCATTTAATTTATACTTCTGGAAATTCTAATAAAAAATGTTGTTTGGAGGCTTAAGACTGGAACAAGATAGACTTTTACACTTGGTGTGTAGAATATTTTGATAAATGCTGGTATTATTTTTCACCCCTCTACTTTACTTCAGAGATCTGTATGGAATTTAAAAGGAAACACATTTGCTTTGAGGCATTGCAGATGAATTGGAGAAGTGAGTCAGGTGGATATTTCTGCACTAACCAGTGACACATTAGTTGAACTAGCAGGTGTTTCTCATCACTGTGGTTGGAGACTTGAGGATTTTTCTTAGGTAGTCAGTCAAAATGGAAGTAATGAACTTACGTACAACAGGATTCACAATGCAAATAATAAAGGAACAGCCTGTCAGAAAATGCTGAAAATGAAAAGAAAATAATTTATTCTTTAAAATATCCTTTTGACTCTAAAAGCACCTAGAATAAATTGTGTACTAAGAAAGAAAATAGGGGAAAAAAGTCCACAATTTCTTTACTTGGAATAAAACATGGCCTTACTAGAATTTGTTCTCCAAATAGATCAAATCTTTAAAAAATAGATCAATCTTGAAACATATAGAAAATAAGTTGCACAAGCAAATAAGACTTTTTCCTTTTGTTTTTTTGCTGTTTTATGTAAATGACTTGTAATAACATTTGATGTTATTATAAACTCCCAAGTCTTTATAATGCAAGAAACTGGTGGAAGATGTCACAGTATGTGAAGGCTGCCTTTGATCAGATAGTAAACTGAATTCTACTAGGCGGTTACTTAATCTCTGACAAAAACCAACATCAAAAAACTGATTTAACTTAGCAGCTATTGTCTGTAAAGTAACCATAATTAGAGTTTCTATGCGCTTGCAAATGTACTACTGCAAATCATGTAATTTATTGCTGGTAAAAGCATCACTATAATTCTTTTAAGGAATAAGATGTGAATTGTTTTATTGAAAGGATTTAAAGGTGATAAAAGAAATCCTTGATGATTTTTCTTTTGGAATATCAGCTATCCTAAATGTCAGTTGCAGGATTACGAGGTGGTGCTCATTTAATACGAAACACAATTAGAAGCAGAAGAAACTGTATCTTTCACCCATAGTTTTGAATGAATCTATTTGATTTTTTCTTTTTAACATTCAAGATTACTTTCTAAGGTGTTTGAAGTAATTTGTATTAGATTCTGCAATAATAGCCCTCACCAAGTGATTATATTTCTTCCTTGTGCATCACATTTAGTAATTATGTTTTTATGTCTTCTACTCTGGTGCCAACACCTGTCTCTGCAAGCAGTGTTTAAATGGGAGCAGTAGCCAGTTGAAAGGGCAGCACGAGCTCTTTAAGGCCTAATTAAGAACTGAAAGGAAGATGAAGCAGTAGGACAAAAGATGTGAAGGAAACTTAGATGATATTCCCATGGCAAAATTCCTCATTAGAACAATAAAGAGATGATCACAGATTGCCAGGCCGTCATTTTATCTTCGTTTCCTCCATTTCCTCTGGATGTCAGTTCGGACCCCAGTAATATTATGCAGCTGAGAGACAACCCTTCTTTACATAGCTTGTTACTTAGGATCTTTTTTCTTAACAATTCATTATAAGATTAATGTTTTATAGTAAAATTTTAGTAGTAGCTTTTCTAATACATTTTATATAATAATTAAAAAAAAAGGTTCATCAAATTCAAAAACTTTATTTTTAGGTATGCAAGCTTTAATAACGTCTTTTCCGATGTGTAAAAAGTTTAGTACTTTAGTAAGGAGAAATTTTTACTTCCTTCTGTAGAAGAAGATTCACTATATGTACAGTGGCCACAAAGTAAAGCTATTTTATCTTTTACATTCATTGAAATTTACTTACTAACCAGTTTTTAAATTTCATCAAGTTAGGCATTTTTACAAAGTGGGAGTTATTGATCACTTAAAATAGTCCAACTTGTGCATGTGAGTTTGTTAATCATCTGCATGCATTTACTCATTAGTATGATGTATCTTGAATGTAGTGAGAAATTCTTAAAAACACATATTTTCAAGACCTACCGTCAGAATATAACTGCTGGAAAAAGGCTGGGAGATCTGTGGTGCTTCAGCCTATTTGCAGTGCACCATCACTGTTTATTACCTTTACTTGAAAGCTTTGCCCACTTGCATATTTTAATGATTAGGTTTCGGCCAATGTGTAAATATTGATGTGTACTGAAAGAAATGAATGAAGCCAAACACTTGCATATTAATTTATCCTGTGCTGTGCTTCTAGGCTGGGCATCCTTTATCAATTTTAATGATTCGTTTCAACTGCAAACAAAAGCTATACCGAGTTCATAGTCTGTCATGTTAGAGGTTTGGGGTTTGAGAGATTATATTATTTTGCTTAGATAGAGGTTCTATATTTCAAAAATGTTTCAGTTTCTGAAACAGGTAAAACTACTTTGCCTGTCTAACAGTGCTAATACTTTTATAAACCAATTCTCACATTCTTTTGGTCAATTACACATTTCCAAATATTTAATAGTCTGGTTACTTAAGGTCACCACTATTTCTTCTTGATAAAAAAATACAACTTACAAGTTTATAATGTTTTGGATTGTAAGTTGCCTTTTATTATATGGACTAAAATTTTCATTTCTGATAAATCCTTTATTTAGTGAGTCATCTGAATTCATTATAGAAAAGATTTATTTCTCCTACCGCTTAATTTGGCTCTACCTGCTTTACAGCTAGCAAGAAAGAAAGATCTTCACCTGAAATGTAAAACAGAAAATTATAATAAATGATTCTGAAGACAAGACTTGGAAGTTTGCTTGCACTGCTGACTAAAAGTGGCATGTAAAAAACAGATGAGGACTGATGTCATTTAAAGCTTGATAAATGATTTGCTTAGTATTCACAAAAGGTGAGAGAGACCACAGGAAAATTATGGCAGGACTTGAATTCTCAGGGCTCTTTCTCTTTTTCTGCTGCAATTAAGGTTACAACATAGGTAATCTTAATGTTTTCAAGATGAATTTGCTATCTGTTCTGGGGCTTAATTCTCACACATACATGAAATGCACATGTCTCTTTCTGAGAAAATTTTCTTTTTTTCTGAGATGATCGGTTTGGATACTTATTTCAAATTGGGCAACCCTATCTCTATTTTATTATTGAATCTTCCATTTTAGCGCTGTTGGAGGGAAGAACTCTACCAGAAATACAGATATATAGCCTAAGAAAATTTGATTAACTCAAGCAGCGTACATGAGGACTATATGAAAGGCAATAATCTGTCAACGTGCTCAGAATAGTGAACAGAAAATAGTGAATAGAAAATTTGGTAGTGCTCTTATTTTTTTTTTAACTTATTTGTAGGAAGGAAATCCTTTTGATGCCTCTGCAGGATACCGTAATCTTACTTACGAAGAGATTTTGCAGGAGCTGGTGAAACATAAAGAGCAACTTAAGAAGAAGGACACCCATATTCGTGAACTTGAGGATTACATTGATAATCTTCTCGTACGAGTAATGGAAGAAACGCCTAGCATTCTCCGAGTGCCATATGAACCTTCTCGAAAAGCTGGCAAATTTTCCAAAAGCTAAGATGGTATTTGATGGTAGTTTCTGCTGAATGTGTTAATGGAAGGAAAACATAACATTTTGACTGCTTTTCATTTCTTTTCTCCTAAGAGATTCCACGAATCAGGGGAGGAGGGGGGTACAGTTTCAATTTTTCATCTTTTTTTTTTTTACTGCAAATACTAGCACGACTGCCAAAAGCAATATTCTGTTACGTTAGCTAAATAACTTCTTAAATTAACAATGATACAATGTTCTACGTTAGGTGGACCTCTCTTTTAGCTACAGAATATTACTTGCAGTAGAGTAGATCATACACATTAAATATGTCCATGCAGTTTTATAAGGTAGTCTAGTTTTCACCATCTGGCAGTTTCAACTGGGAAGGCCTGTGCTATTTTGAATGTTTTCTTGACTGATTATTAGTATTATGTAAATTTACTCATTTTAGTATTACATACAGCATGCCATCAAAACCACTGTTTTCAAGCCAGATTAATATGCTTTGCTCAATCTAAGTGTGGCTTGTTGCAGTGGAAAGTAGTTTGTTTTATACATATTAGAGGAAAACAGTGATGCACAATCTTTACAAAGAGTAAATACTGTATCCTATACAATGTGCTTTTTGTATAATAATAATGTAAAACATATCAAGCCATTTCAGTAAGGGCACATGCTGGAATCAGTTATTTTACAATTCCAAATTTTCTGTATAATGATTGAACTTTGGTAGTAAGCTCATAGGCTTGTTTTGAGGATCCTTTTGTACAATGTTATCGCATGCCTTTTTATATGTTTAAGTACTTCAAACAGTCTTAATAGTCAGAATTAGGAATGGAGAAAAGTATGGAATAAAGATATGAACACTTTATTCAGTCAATGTCTAATACAGTAAAAATATAGAAGAAATGAATAGACTGAGTTAAATAGACATGATAATTCTGAAAGTATAAAAGTGAGTCAATTTAAGCTTGAATTTTACACACTATGTGTCTGTTTTAGCTTTTCTAAATCAACAGTATATGCCTTCAGAAATAGGCTGTTGCTTAAACACATCCAAAGTACTTGGGAAGGCTTGTCACTTAGAAGAAAAGATCTGTATTCTTTGTAAGTGCTTTTAAAAGTCAATTTTCACCAAGTAAATGAAGGGTGAATATAGTAAGAATAATCTTGATTATTTAATAATTGCTTGTGAGATGACATATGAAAAAGATATCTGCTATTCACTAAATTTACAAAATATATTGATGAACATACAATAGGAAAATACTGTAGTAGAACAATCTTTACAGTATTTGCCTACGTAGATTTTATTTTTCATTTCTCCATTGGCTTCTAAGTTGGGTTGTCTGTTGCTCTGGAACAGTAAAAAGAATATAAAACAGAAGAATATTCTAGATATTGATATAGATGATTGTATCTTCCTTTTCCTCCTCTTTTCCCATGCATGAACTGGTTTTTTACTTACAACATCATATAATGGCTATTGCTGAGAAAGAAAATTCTAGTTACTTTTTGTTTTTCTAAAAAATCTGAATATATTTAGTTCTCAACTTACAATGATTCGTAAAATCACCTTGAATAATTATGACCTGGAAAAATATATGACAAAATCTGCTATTCAATGCTTTTTTTACCACGTTAGTATTCTAAAACAGGACAGAATTAATTTCCCTAGGCAAAAAATGATTTGTACGATTGTTCTCAAATTTCAGGTTGTTCTTTTAATTCACGCGGAACATGATGCGGGAGAGGATACTTGTACTAGAATTACCCATCACCTCCCCAGCACCAAGTCCCTAAAATTTGTGAAGTTTGAGCATTTACAACGCTACCTTTGGATCCAGTGGCTTAAGTGGAGCCTCCTTGATTCCACCCGTGCTCTCTGCCTAAGGGGAGTTCGTTGCGTTTAGACATCTGTGACAGAGAGATGGGCCCAGTTCTTAAAGTAGCCTAAGGATTTACCAAGTTCTGCACCTCATCAACCACACGAATGTTCCTTTGACCTGCTTAAGATCTAAATGACTGTAAATTTGAAGTAACACGTTCAAAGTGCCAAAGGTTACGTAATAAGTTGCGGTACATTTAGTGATGGGAGTTAACGTTTGCACTCAAGTAAATTTTAGTTTTCCAGCTACACCAAGGTCCATTCCAGCTATTCAGTATTCACATAGAAGCTCTCGGTCATTTTAGAATACCTGGCTGAGGCTGGTGGTTTTCTCATGTTGTTAATGGGGAAGTGTGCAATTGTTTTGAATTCTGCGGTAATTTTAAAGCTTGCTGGTACAATATGAGACCATCTGTGTCATCTGTGATGGTTAAATCACACACAGCAATGGGAATTTACAAGTAAACTCACCACAGAATGCACTCTGATGACTTTCAGTTGCAGGCCAACTCGTAATTATTAAAATGAAACTCTACTATATTAAGCACCTCTGAAATCACTTCTTTTAGAATGTAAATGTAGACTATCTGAATGCATAAATGGCTAAAAGCGGATCATTTGACATATTTGCATACCAAGAATGATAAGCAGATTAAAGGTAGCAAAAAGATCAGTTTTTGTGCATTAGTGAAGAAGCTTATTTGAAGCTTTGAATGTGCTATCTAGTCTATCCTGTTTATCAGGAAAGAGGGGAGAATGACAAACGCAATTTAGGAAAAGGCAAAGTTGCTAAAAGATGCAGAATGGGGCCTTTGTATTTTTCTGAAATTCACATAGCTAAAGGTACAAGACACTTCTGGAGCAATTCCTGAAAAAAAAAAAACTAAATGTACATCATTTTCTGTTTAAAAAGAAATTTTGAAAAGCATCATCACACTATGTGTACATTTATAAAACATGTAGCTTTCAAATGGAAACATTTCATACAGTGCAATTTCTAAGTTGAAAACAAAGAAACTTCTGCATAAGTGTAAAATTGTGGACTTTATTTCAGATCAAAAATTGTAATCGCTTGCCACTTACTTATGATCAATCTGTCCTATGCTTGTAAAATGTAGGGAGGTGAATCCTGGACATGTCTACATCATTTTTATCTTTTCTCTCAAAATTAACATGAAAGTTCACCATATAAACTTTGAAATAGCTTTTCTCATAGCGATATACTTTACTGACTTGAAAGAACAAATATCAAGGCCATATTTTAGAGCTGTAAATAATGAATTAAAACTTTCTAGCTTTCAAAAAGAATTTTATATATATATATATATATGTTTGTGTGTATGCATATACATACATATATATATATATATATAAAACTCTTATTGTGCTTTATGTTTAGCTTGGTTTTCCACCTATTAATGAATGTAGCATTCTCCATAGATTATATATAACTACATTCATTGCTGTTGGCTCTGTCTCAAGAACCGTTTGCAGCTTTCCAGCTGTGAAAATGTTGCCTTGCATTTAGAAAGGTTTCACGATTTGGGGACCTAACGAAACTCAAGCTCATTAGTTACTAGTTTGCATTTCATTCCGTACAGGGTGCCCTTTCTTAGATGCATCTTCAAACAGAACTGCTGTCTTAATATGTTTACTGCTGCACTGGAGGTTTATTTACACTTCCAGCTTTAAGAAAAATTATTGCCCTACGTCAAGTTTGTAAAGTAGGCTCATGCTTTCTTGCTGTTTACGTATCTATTACTGTTGTAGATATGATAGAGGTGGTAGCTGTGTGGTTTTTCAATGGTGATGTTTAAAGCATGTTGACTAACTTCCACTCTTCAAAGTAAATGGTGAAGGACTGTGGTGCTGCAGTGCTCGTGATGAGAGATTTAAGGGTCTGTCGGCACTTTCATTTTGAGCTCCTTTTTTCAGGGATTTATAACTTCTAAATCTAGACACAGTCGCTGGAAGTATTTAATATGCAATAGGTAGCACTTTAATCTGTTTATGAAGGATTTAGAGATTCATTTCTGTTGAAGGAAAAAAAAAACAAAAGCATGTTCTCCTAAAGGATATTTGGCATTTGCTTTATCTTTTATAAGTTGTACACTGAGGAATCCACTGTATGGTACAAATGGTAGAGCCAAGACTTAAAAGCTCCAAAGCTCTTAAAAGCTTCCAAATGTTGTGTATTACAATGTACTATAAAAAGCTGAAGATCCTGGTTATATAGGAAGCCTATAAAAGATGTGAACTTAGAGCTTAAGGGTTGATTTTTTTTTCTTGTGCAATCAATGGTAGTTTGTATACATTTATTAATGGTAAAGAATCACAGCTATATACACATGTGACAACTATAGACTTATAATGCATGAAAAGCCTTATTTTAGTTTCATTAATGCAACTTCAGCTCCTTTAAGTTGATTAAAATGTTATGCTAATATTTTAATTTCTGTCCATTAAATAAGTATTGCATGTTTAACACTAATAAAGCACCACAATGCACTACCACAATATTTCTTGAACTGTGATGTTAGTCTGTATAACCTCTGAGCCCTACTTAAGGATGTATTGATAATACAAGAACCATGGTTTTAAAAATCACAGATCATACAGAGGTGTATTTCCTTATAAATGGCGTGAGTGAATATCGCACCCGTTTGCAAGCTAACTGTGAAGGGAGGTCTCCTCAGTAGTCCTTAAAACTTGTAATTGTTGAAAAAAGTGGCGTGTTGTTAATGTGCTAAAATATATCCTTTTTTTTTTTTTTTTTTTTTTTTTGTAAAGGCCCTTGTAAAGGTTCCATTCCTCTCATTTTATGGCTGTGCAAATATTATGATGCTTTAGTGCTACAATAAGTAAGCGTTTAGGAGGACGACAGCTACGTGCAAAGCTTTGGAAAATCATTTTACTTTCCCGTTTGAGAGACTAGATCCTAGCCGGAATGACAGAGCACCATGGTCTTCCCCCTCCTGCCTGCCTTCCAGGCATGTTTCCAGTGCTCTCGCAAGTGTTTGAACACATTTTTCTCAGGAAAAAAATGATTTTACCTCTCCTCTTTTGTTTTTCTGTGAGGCAGCAAAGCCTGCCACCTCTCAAAAGCAGTTTCCTTGGATGCTAAGCGCATATGAAGAAAAATCCTGGCGCAGAAGAAGAAATTTGTTTGTTTGTTCTCTTGAGAAGCCTCGAATTTCATTGGGATGAATGCAGTTAACCTCCTACTTGACTGTGCCTTGTATGAGGTGGACTTGAAATGAGCCTTGAAAGGTTCTTTCCTTTGAGGTATCCGTGAAATGTTGTGGTTGTTGGAAATTGTAGCCCGTTTATGAGAAGTACATTTACTTATGCATGTTCTGTTATTCAGGTTTCCTTCCACTGCTTCACCTGATGTCTCATGGACACTTTCCTGACTGGTGAGGAAATTAGGAATGGGAACAGGCGAACATTTAAGTTTTAGTGTTGTAAGGTGTTATGAGATCCCCCCCTTTTTTTTTTTCTAAAATACACATTGCTAAAATATCTGGACACTCTTTTCTGTATTGCAGAATTTAAAAACAAAGCTGGAAAACAAATCTAAAGCAAAAATCATACTAACCTTTATGTTGAGTTGTAGAGCAGGTAGACAGGGGCATATAGCCTCAAGCACTCTTTGTCAAGCAGGCTTGCATCAAATTTGCTGTCCTCTCTTTATATTATGGAAGGAAAAAGAACAGGAATCAGATTACAAAAAAATAGTAGCTATTGTTGCGTGAATCAAGAAAAAGATACTGGCACTTTGTGAGAGATGGTGTTTACCTAATTCCTAATTAAGTTATGTGATCAGAATTAAGATTAATTTGGTGAATTTTGAAGGGGATTTTCTTTAATAAATATTTTTAATTATAACTGTTCGATGTAATTGCTTTAGAGAAAAAAACCTTATCCTTAGTGTTTGATGGTGTAAACTTTATAGGTGTTTATAAACCAAATGTTAAGGAAGGACTTACATTTAACCTTTGTTTTATTTCAGTGAGTCCAAAGATTTGACTGAGCGTTTTGTTGCTAGATTTGAGCCAGGATAGAATCATCTCTACCAGTGGGGTGTTAGTTATTCTTCTAAATTCTGAACATTTCACCATTTCCATTTAGAGCATTTTTAAAAACTTGTTCCAGTTCTCTTCATTCTTGTGCATGCTCATGTGCTAAATTCCTCCAGAACCAAGTTGAGCTGTTACCATATTTGGAGGCTGCTCCTCTTCTTTGCTCTTTGCCTGTTTTGGATGGGGACTTACATCTAAAGTAACAAATGGAATTTGTGACAAGAGCCCAGTGCCAAAACCGAGATCAAAGATTCCAAAGGGCTCCCTTGAAAACTGCCTTTAATGTTGGAAGGACAACTCAAAGACAAAGGGAAACACAGTTAAATAAAGGTCAAGGTGTGAGCGGCCTTCTCAAGTATTGATGTGGGTTTTAGGCTGTACGAGCGTTCAGTCCTAGCAGAAAGGAAGCAAATAAGCAGATAAATTTCTAAGTACGTATCAGCCAGGATCAGTCATCTTCCTGCCCCAGTCTTTACATTTATTATTTGAAGTTTGTACCCACAAATACTTCTAAGTGTTTTGGCCAAAGAGCATTGCAAATAATAGGTAGCATCTGTTAATAACGCCTTTTACATTAACTTGTCTGAAAAGCTACCGATTTTGAAGAGAGAGTCTGTTGAATTCATTCAATGTCTCTCCATCTAACTGAAAAATGTGACAACATTTAGCTTCAGTTCATTAATTTTAGCCTGTTCACTTGAATAACAGAAAACCAAGTTCTTACATGAAAAATGTAGCCCAACACCCCTCTCACAAACTCTGTGTAGTTTGAAGATGTTAAGCAAGAAGTAGAAGAAAACTATAAGAAATGTTGACTGTTAGCAGCTGAGAACTGTGCGTTTAGATAAAGAATGAAATATTAGTTTTATAACAAAAGTTTTATAAGGCAATTGTTTTATTTCCATAAGACAGTTTTTCAATGGTCACTGTGTTAAAGACCTTTGATCTCCATACTCATATATGCTATATGAGGCAGCTATAGAATGGAAAAGTATTTTATATTGGACGTGAAAGGCAAGGAAGTAGTTTGTTGAATTTTCTTGTGGTTCTGTGAGAAGCAGTGGCTGATTCTGTACGGGAGGCAATAATTGAGTAGCTACAGTAAGCAAGATGCTGTGAACACAAATAGCAGGTTTCTCTGGTGTCTGGGGAAAAAAGTATTCAAAATTTCCCTACAAATAAATTACTTGAATTACAAGCCCCCGTTTCTTTATTTTTATCCAGAAGAAAATCAGCACATGCATAAAATATTGAATGTTTCACTGCTTTATTTGATACCTCCTTTGACTCTGCTTCAAAAGAAAAATTTTGGATTCTAATCTGACAAGAGGCTAATGGAGCCTAATGCTTTGTTCGAAGAATGACACATAAAAAAGGAGTGATTGTGATAGAGGAGAGATATGGGGATAGCAGAGCTCTTTTTACAATGGAAATCTCTGAGTGAAACGGTGATCTTCAGGCACATGTTGCGATATGTGATCTTGATGTCCTGACAAATGTGCTCCCCTCAATTAATGCTCACACAAAATAGCTGTCATTCTAGCTTGGGCAGAGCTATTACTGTATTACTGGGAAGCTGAAATAACTATTCCCTGCAATCCCAAATGCCAAATCCTCCTTTTTTTCTTAAATATTTCAGAAGGCCATGCTCTCTCCTTAGAGCACTTTAAAAGACAACGAGGGATGAGATTATTAAAAAATCTCCAGAGCTTGATATTTTTTCTGGTTGCTAAACCAAGATGGGCCTTGGAGAGCTGAGTGGGTCTGAAATCTGTGGATGAAGCTGGTTGCACTCGGGCAGTTTGCGTGATAACGCGTCTCACCAGGATGCTCTGATTGCTGTGACCCTTTTTCTATGGTCCCCAATGAAGCCACGGTGTGTTATATCAGCTAGTATCTCTCAACTGCTGGATATCAATTATTTAGACCGTTGGGAAACTGAAAACTCTCACTTCCCTTTGGTATAAAATGTGTTTATTTGAGCTGTAGGCCTGGAGTTTTCACTGGCTCCTTGCTGCCTGTGGAAGCAGATGGCAGCAGATCTACCTACTTCCAGGAAGGTCATCTTCTCAGACCATTCCTCATTAGGAGCAAAATTCAGGAATCTCGTTCCAGTTTAAAACTTTAATACTTTTTTTTTGCCCCTATACTCTTACTAAATACAAAGTTGTGAAATTCTCCATGATTTTTTCAAACTGTGGCATTTGTGCAGTTCTTACACCAGATCAAAATGCTCTTAGGAGGCCACAAAATTTCAATACTAGCAGATAGTCCCACTTTGCACTGTTTTTAATGACCCTCAAGACAACAGACCCTCACCACGGCTTTTTACAAAATAGCAATTCGTTTATTGACACAGCAAATAATTCAGGGCTGAGTTTAAATCCCAGTCCTTGTGAATAAATTTTTTTGCCTTGTCTTATGTAAGGTTACACAAAAAATACTATCTGTTTGTAGTGTAGGATTCTTGATGACAGTAGCATCTGTCAGATTTTCCTTGAGGCCTGTTCTACCCATACACAGGTAAGCAATTCAAGACATTGTTCTTCTTCAGCTAACTTTATTTAGTAAATTATTGAAAACCTAGAGAAAAATCATAATAAGGAGGAATAATAATAAAGAGATCAGATTTAAGCTATCTATTTTAAAGTACCTTTCCATTTGCTTGATGAGAGGACATAATAACAGTTTCTGTTTTTTTCAGTTACTTTTATTACAACAGTCTTTCTCTATTAATATTGTGCTAAAATGAATGAGTTTGAAATTTGGATTAATTTATATAAATGAATTTACATTACAATTTATATAAATTTATATAAAAGTAAAATCCTGCCTTCAAAAAACTATGGAATTTGATGGGAGAGGGAGGACTTTTCTCATCCTGAAGCATAACTCAAGAAAATCTTAATAAGATTTATATTGATTCAGTTGTGGATATAAACTCTTTCTTCAGTAATTCAAATACTTTATCACATGCTGCTTTTGGTGCACCTGTAGTTTCAGTTTGACCAAGCTGCAAAAATCAGCTGAAGAACAATAATAAGTAAAATGGCATTCTGCCCAAAGATATTGTATTTTCCTTACTGGTGTAATTTCATATTTAATATATTTTCCAGATATACTGGTATATTTTTAAACCTGTGCATACTTAAAAATGCATTTAGCTGCACTTTTAAATTTAGTATAGTTAAGTAGCTACTTTGTATGCCACGCTTACATAAAATTTGATTTAAAACATTTATCTTCTCCATTATCATCTCCTATGTCAAAGCACATTTATATCATGCTCTGTTCCTAGTATCACGTATGTTTAAAATAATATCAGAGTACAAAAAAACCTTGATGAGCACTGTCATTTGCACACTTCCAAGTTACTTGAAACTGTCACTTGTTTTGAATATATCACTGAAGGTAAGAAGGAGAAGCTTTATCAAAGTAAACTTTTAAAAATTAAAACCAAGGTCAGAATTCACTGTTAGTGATACTGGAACACTGCAATTTAAGATGGATCCAATTTATGCACAATCATGTGTTGAGTTACAGCCTCCAGTCTATGTTGGGTTCTGTGAAGTTGCCTAGATATGTCAGAGGAATTTTACTTTTGTTCCTGCCTGAATCTTGAAAGAAGGAAATACAATTCTGTCCAAAGTACTGCTTGTTTTTATACTGGTAAATCAAAAGTAAAATTCTGTTATTCCAGGAATGTTAGTGAGTGCATCACTCCAGTGAAGGCAGGAGACGCAGCACCAGCCTTTCACAATATCTGGTTCCTTCACATTCAGGCAACACCTCTGACTCTAGAAATGAATTAAGGGACAGAAAACAACCACCCAGAGCAAATATTACTGATTGTGATTTTTCACCCTTGGAACAAATATTAAATTATTGGAAACTCATTGTCATAATGCAAGAAAGACACACGTTAGTTTTGCAAAACAGTTCTCTTTCAAGCGTACCAGAAATTAAAGTTCCAAACTGAGAAATTTGCTGCAGTAATTGTTTAAATGCTTTTTTAAGAAAATGATACTTCCTACTAGACAGTAGTAAGGTGCCTGGTTTGAAAGTCTTGTCTCATCTCTGTGAAATTAGCCAAATCCTTGGCAATGTGCTGTCCAGTTAATTGCATTACAGTTCATTACAGAGCCAACAACCTCTCTGCAAGACTGAATATATGAAAAGTAGCACTAAAGGCAAGTTCAAGGTTGCATTAAGTTTAAAGAGGATCAGTATAAGTAAGTTAATTGATCTGTTCAGTAAGTATTGAGGTTTAAAATACATGGAATTCTGCTATGAACTAATGAACACATCCAAGGTAAGGTGAACTTTTTGCAAACAATTACATTAATTGTAGTTACAATGATGAAAGCTCATCCAAGATCAGCCAGTGCTTGTTTTAAAAAGGAAAATTCTATGAAATTCATCTTTCTTACCTAAAGGTCCACCAATACATACTGTAAGATACAGATACCTGTCAAGCCTCAGGAGAAAAATGTTTTTGTGAGCCAAGCTGAGTTGATTTAAATTAAAATAATATGATTTAAATAATATCATCATCAGAACATCATCATCATCAGAAAGCCTTATATATAAACAGTGATTATTTCCTTGAAGGAAAGATGATTTTCACTGGCTGATATAACTTCATCTTAAATGTGCTCGTATGTATAGCGCACTGTATCTAATATATATTATTTATGCAGCTTTGTGAATTTATTTTGGTATTTGCATTTGTTATGTATTAGGTGATGATTATATCCTCATTTCTGTAGAATTAAAAATTTCAATGAACAAAAAATCTAGGAACTAATCTTCTTGATGCTACAGAAATGAACTACCCTAAACAGCCTAGTTAAATAACAAAACTATATATATATATATGCATCTAAACTGATTTATTAAACAAAAGAAATCCTGTTTTTAATTGGAAAATTGAATCGAGTTTCTTATGCTTGTCCTTATCATTCAAAATTTTAAGTGATGATAGATCTCCTGCTACTATGAACAGATTGTAAGAGGAGAATAATGTCTCTTTTCTCAATTTGTGTTTGTTTTTATTTTGTTTTGTTTATTTTATTTTAACTTTGGAGGAACTAATCACTGATGAGAATTAGCAGAATAAAATGAAGCAAAGAAAATATACAGTAGAAAAGGAAGTTCTATCAAAAGCTGGCTTAAGACTGTAGCAGACCTGTATAGATGTTTTTACCCAAGAGTTATTAGCTACTGGCTCTATTGACTAGCTCATTAGCTTGACTTTCTTCAAAATTTAAAGGAAATTTTCTGTCTTGAATATTTTCAAATTATAAATAATTTAACGGATTATAGTATGATTAAAATTTTTAAAGATTATTATAGTTATTGAAATACACTTCTTAAAGTTTATAATCGGCTTTTTTTGTCTAGCTTATTTTTAATTCTTTACTTTTAGTTACATAAATTTACAGTGAATAACTGAAAAAAAAAACAGAATATGAAGCTTAAAAACACCCAACTAACTGTTCCACACTTCCCTAATAGTCAAAACTAACCTAAAATGAAATCAGAAGATCCAGCACAACAAAGCAAGAGGGGGAGAGACAAACCAAGCATGAGAAGGACGTGAACTGCATTCTGGCTTCCTTATAATCAAAGAAGTCAGGGATTTCATAATATTGAATGAAAATAAAATAAGAAATACTTTATATTGTTTTAAAACAGAGTGGAATTTGGCCACAGTAATGACAAAACCCTAAAGCCTAAATTATTTTAAATCCTGACATTTTATCATGAATTTAGCATTGTTGAAGCACTCCAAACTCTCATAAAGTAAGTTGATATAGGCTTAGGCTATAAGTTATAACTTATATTTGAAATCCCAAATCACTGTACTGAAGCAAAACTCATGGTTCAAAAAGACATAATTCTTTGACACTAAGAAAGTGAAACAAAAAGTAAGAAACAAGTCTCCTTTTGCAATAGATTTGATGTTTTGCTGGACTTAGAGAGGGAAACGCAGGTACTTAATACACAAAAATAATAAAAAAAGCAAAATTTATTATGATACTTTAAAAATATCATAAAGGCTTATGCAAACCAGAGTTTAAATTACAATTGATTTAGTTCTTTGGAGCTGTTTAAACTTGAAAGAACCAAATAAGTTTTATAGCGTAGCTTTTTATGAAGTGTATTATCCCAAAAGGGTCAATCTGAAAATCACCATAGTAAGAGTTTGTTTTCTTTGGCCAAGATCTACATAGAAACTGCAATTGTTAGGAGTTGATCCAAAATTCACTGAAGTCATGGATTTTCATCAAACCAGTATAGACTAGATCTGTCACACTTAAGCTAGCAATGACCTTTCTTTACACATATATATATTCCCTCTCCAAATTCAATTACCAAGATATATATATTTCTTAAGCCCTATAAGGTGTTTTTCTTGGGGAAAAACCAGAGCCTTGCCTGTCAGTTTTTCAAGTAGAGATTATAAGTAGTCATGATAAATCCTGCAAACTACAAGGAGATTAATTCTGGAAGAGAAAGACCTATGCAAGTAACATGACCACAGACATCCAGTTTTTCTAAGGAAAGAATATTTAAGTATTTAAAGTATATATGAATTTTGAAAAAGATAAAAAGATATACTGATTTTTTTTTTTTGAGGGGGACACCTTCTTTATACTTCCCTTGTGGAGAATTCAGAGTATTAGGCAAATTTCCACCAGAATTTATCTTCCCATATAAAATTGCTGCAGTTAAGAAAATTGCTGTTTGCTGTGTGCAAGAGGAGAATTGTTCTTTTGTAAGGAACGTATTTTAGAGATTGACAGTTTTTATATTAGTTTATGTGAAGATTCTGCAATATTCTCCTGTACTGGATCGGTACTATGTGCAGAGAAACCTCAGAACGGGTCTTATAATCAATGGTCCCATGTGTGAACTCTAGTTTTGGAAACTTTGTTACAGCAAATGGAGTAAAAGTTTTGATCAAAATATACTATCACTGTAGCATGGAAACAACTTCTGTTTCTCTAGATTCACTTTAAAAACATTTGATTGGCATGATATACTGTATAGAGTTGTAGGATTTTCTTACGTGCAGTGGCATGGACTGAAAAATTTAGATAGTGTTGAGTATTCATGCCTGGGAATCCAAGAGTATGGAGGTATTCAGACTGAAATTTTGACAGACTTATACAAACAAGTGTATACATTGGTCTGACCCTCTTCAGTATTAAGGTACCTATGTACTTTCTTTTGGGAATGGAAATGATTTTGTTCTCTTTTTCCCTCCTCCTTTAATGAAGGGAGGAAGTTAGAGAAGGGACTAGAATGAAAAGAATATTAATGGTTAAAGGGCTTGGCCAGGTTGCAGGAAATCCAGATTCTCCTTGCTCTTCTGCATGAATCTCTTAGGGTTTAGACAACCTGCTTTCAAGGAAGATTCTTTTGCCATTGACTGTCATATGCCGAGTCTCAAGCACACTCCAGTTCAACAGGTGAAGCTTTGCCCACATTGCAGAAAATGACAAGAAAATAAACAACTAGGAAGAGAAGAAAGAGCATTTTCAGTTCTCTAATTCGGTAAAGCTGCAAGAACTGTTGTTGGACAAACATTTAATGTTAGAGTCAATGCAAGTGAGGTTTAGGCACCCAATGAAACCCTGAACCCTCAAGACATTACAGTGATCCTGGGCTATAAATGTTTAAGAATTTGGGAAGTTTTACTGTCAAAAATGTGTTTATGTGGCTTCAAGAGTTGTGCTTTTGCATGAGTTTGTAGACGAGTGCCTGCATTTCATTCTGATCCTCTCTTGTGCATGCATCCTTCTGTGGCTGGTGGCTTTGGCAATTTGCCACAAATCATAAAAAAAACTGCGATGAAGAGAAAAAACTGAAGTCACATCATTTTCAGGTTAGTTGTATTATCAGCAAATCATCCTTCTGTCTTGCTGTTCCATTCTTGATGGTCTGTACAGATGCACGTGCTCAGGTTTTTCTGAAAGCAAAGTTGTCCCTGAAGCAGATTCTAGGGACGACAAAGGCAAATTGTAAAAGGCTCAATTAGGATCTGCCAGTGTGACTAGGCAGCTGGTCACACAGAGTCACAAGCCCAACAGAATGGAGAAGCCTTCAGGGACACTGGAAATTGTCCTGGAGTGATTAAATATACACAGACTGGCAGAAGTTGGAAAAAGACACAATGGAGAGAGGAGGGGAGAGGAAGCTGTGAAGGAGAGATAAAAACAGGCTAGAGAGGTGGGTAAGATGTCAGAAGGGAAGAGGATTTATGTGCTTTGGATGAGAGATAAGTTAAAGGTCCTGAGATACCATTGGTTTGTGCTCCCCATTTCTAGATAGCGTAATTCAAGATCTTTGGGACTTAAGTACCCATTATTTATGATATACGCGACTTAATAGGAGTTTTGTGCTTTAAACACAGGCAGTATGTGTCAGGCCCAAGAATCTGAAAAATTTCAAATGAGACACCCAAATTAGTATGTACTTTTTATATTAACATCTCTGTGCTTCTATATTAACTGATAATAAATTAAGGTCAGTTCATCTCACAGGGATGTTATAAAAATGATTAACTGTCCTGTATGAAACATACCACATTAATAGTGTTGAGGGCCTACAAAAGCCTAAGAAATTTGTCTTTGTTTGATCTTTCTAGTAAATTGAAAGGCAATGGAGAGGAATTAAGAAGAGTAAGCTCAGCTCTTAATGTATGTACATCATGCAGAAAAAAAATGATGCGAAAAATAAGGCAATCTTAATTCTGTAATCACTAAACTTTGGAACATTTGTCTTTATAGACTTTTTTTGTACTATTTTTTAATCTGTTATGTGGTGCAATTTTAACATACATCTATTTTCTACTAACTTCAGGAGCAGTTACTAACAAACTTGCTTTATATTCAGGTGAATAAGCTTAAGTCTCTGGAAAGAGACATCTGAGAGTGAGTGACCTTATTAATGAATTTAGGAGTAATGATGCTGTTGATTGGTGTTCCAGCAGACATGAAGGTGTCAATGAAGTTGAGGATCTCATGATATATGCTCTGGAATAGCCTGTTCATACGGTTTTAACAGGCACGAACTGGCATGTATCTATTTGCCTGCAGGGCTTTCTGCTGGAGTTGTGCTTTTTGGCAGGTTCTTTGAATCTTCCCTCCTGCACCTCCCTATTTGAGCTTGCTATCTTCAAAGCTTGATATATGGGAACCATCTTCCATATATGGGGAGAAGGTGCAGCATCCATCTGGGCTCCACAGCATTCCAGGAGCGTTGCCAAACCCAAAATAGAAACTCCCAACAACTACAGGTGAGAACCTTGTTTTGTAAATCAGAGTGTTAGTTATGAAGCTAAGGGAAGCCGCTGAAAAACACCTATCCTGGAGCATGTGAAAATGCACGTATAAAAATACACAAGTTCATAAACAACATGTTTTATAAATGCATCTAGGAATAAATGTTTCAGATCAAATCTTGTTCTTAACATCAAGAAATTGCATGCAAATCCAAGCAATATTGGATTTTGGAAATTGGAATATTGGATTGGAAAAGCAATATTGCTCTGTATTTCCTCGGATTGAAAGGGTCATAATTTGCCCTCCTTTAGCTAGACATGGATCTAAACTAATCCTTGGAGCTGACACTCCCCAGACTTGCAGCCAGTTCAGATGAGCTCTAGATTTGAATACAGGACAGAGCTGCCATCTCACACCTTAGCTGCAGTAAAGGCATCTCCTGAGTTTACGTGCGCATTTGCAGTTGGAGAACTTCAGAAGATAAAAAGTTAATATGATATAAATTTGGGGGCGACATGCTTGCACTGTGAAGGCAGGTTAATCAGCCTCTTAACATCCTGTATTTCCCCTGGCAAGTAATGACATTATGCTTCAATCACATCAACCTTTTTTTAACACTGCCCTCAAGAAAGATTCGGAAAAGATAAATGTTTCCCGTAACATTTTTTTCCCCCTGTCTTGCATCAGCTATATATGATTTATCTTTAATGTGTTAAGGCCAGCTCAAAACTCCCTGCTCAAGATAATCTCTCATTGACTCCACTGGAAGATTTTTCTCAAGGGAAGAACATTAACTGAATACTTTTTTTTGTGCTTCAGACATTTTTTTTGATTTTTTTATGTCTTTTTAAATTTTTATTTCTGTCTCGATGCAGTGGGCCTAATTTACTGTGATATAGTTTATACACTGTTGTTTCAGTCCTATTTTAGTCCTCGCCATGAATGATAGATAGCTGGGCTAGTGATGTAATATTGGAGGTGTAAGTGTATTAAATCCCATTGGTCTTTCTAAAATACTTTCAGTCACAAATTCAGTAATGGTATTCAGGGTTAATATAAAGCAAATATTATTATTTTGACCATGTTTTTGGTTAACTTCAGTCATTTGCCCCTTTTGCTGCGGAGTCACATTGATAGTGTATGGTTTGGTTTTCTTAGGAAACTGAAAGCTCATATAAGTTTTACCTTAGTGTTGTGGCCTTTAGAAAGTAAATATTATTTCACTATTTTCTTTTTGTACTGCTGAGACACTTCTAACTTTAAATTCTGGTATTGAAAATGCTTTTATCCAAGATTACCGTTATTAACAAGCACGTAAAATTGGTGATGCTGCTTTTGCTATTAAACATATTTGGAAGTTGACATGCTCAGTTAGGATGCTATAGAGAAATTGGTAATATTTTCAATTGGAAATTGGTAATATTCTGTTATTTTGCTCATTATGGTAGTTGTCATAATTAAATACTTTAATTCAAAAACAATTTTTATTCACTACTGGAGAATAATTTTGGACTGTCCTTTCCTATGAGTTTTGTATGAGTTTCATTATAAAATGACATGTTCTTTAAAACAGTTCCCCTAATGAATTTCCAAGGCTTTTGAAGGTTGGGATTTTCTTCATTACTTGTGGTTACTAACTTGCAACCAAAGCAAGATAAAAAGATTTTGTTATTGTATGTGCAGTGAGTTTGTCGTCTTGGATTTTTCACTGAGATCCTTAGAATTTGTGTCTCCCAATATATGGGACTTTTGGTAAATATGACTGTTAAATAGTCATCCAGTGCTATGGAATATTTGGATATGTAAGAACTATTATTACCTTTCAGGTAAGACTGGAGGAGGTTTGACCACAGTTTTGCAATCACTGTACTACATTGCTGCTTGGCAAATGATATGAGGAAAGCAAAGCCACCTGACAGCACCGTTAGTATCAGAACTGGAGAACAAACATATCAGGGAGAACTTTCACTTCTGTTTTTCGTTAAAAAAAAAAGATGTCTGAAACAAATAAACAAACAAAAAATACAGTGTCAAAGCTGACAATCTCTGGGTAGACTAGAAAAGTTTTGATGCCTCAGGTTGCGCTGTGGTTCTGAGTAGCTCCGAGGCATGTCCCGTGCATCTCTGTGCACAGTTTGGACTCTCATTTCAGAGCTATCATCTGCTGCATTTGTGTTTTAGCTGTATTTGACTAGATCCCACTTTCATAGTAGCTAAAATGATTGCCTTACTTTGGAAAATATGGAGGCCAGATGGAACTTCTGAAAAATAGCAGGCAAAGGCAAAGTAGATCTGTCCTTGGGATCTCTGCACATCTTCTGTTTATGCAGGAACTACTGCCTGCCACAAATCTTAATTGTCATAAAAAATAAAGTAACACTACAAGTAGAGATCCGTATCTTTACTAGCTTCAAGTTAAAAAAATCCTGTTCCTGGGGTAATGGGTTTATAGACATCCTCAGACACGGGTGTGTTTTTTGTGTTCTCTATGTGTGAGACATGACTACAAAGCAGACGTATTTCTGGACTGCTTAGTAACAGCTCCTCTCCTTTGTGTCCAATCTAGGTATTCTCAAGCATTAAGTGAACAGAGCCAATGCAGTCTGGCAGGAGGTATTAAAATCATACTTAAAATTGTTTCTATTGTGTTTAGTTCATTCACGGTCATGCCTATGAGGGAGGTAGTTTCTAGAAATATTTATTGCCCGGGCTTCCGCTCATTGCAATGCAGCCTGAATGCCTCTGCATAAACAATTAATCTGACTTCTTAGCATCAGGCACCCTTGATAAATACTTCTGTTGCAACTTGTTTGCACAGGGTGAAGACCTATCACTTAAAAACATTTACTTGATATATTTACATATAATTCAGCATTCTCTCAAGCCTTGCTGGCAGCACTGAGTTATTCCACAATGTCAGCTGTTACAAGGTTGAGAGTTTCTTGCTTTTTCAGTGTTGCATAGAAACAAAGCACTTGCCGTCACTTGGCCATTTGGCTGTAATGTTGCTTTCCATTTAACAAAAGAAAAAAAAAAGCATTTCTTGGATGTTATTTGAGTATCAGTATCAGATTTCTGAGCAATTAGAGTGGTGGTACAGATGGATCTAAAACTGTTGCTACTGCTAGTGTGTACTGAACCTTTAGTAGGGTCTTTGATGTTCTACCTGAGTGCTTGCAAACTGTTGCCACCTTAGTCTGGCAGCATTTTTGATGTTCCAAAATGTGAAAACGATAACCACATATCATTAGCAACCTGTTGCTGTTCAAAGATAAAAGCCAGTGATGGAAGAAGCAATGTTAATAGCCACACTGTTATCTTGGAGACATGTTAGCTGAGCTGTGTGCCTTGCACTAGCATTTGTCCTGCCATCCATTAAAATAATCAAATGTCATGTTAATAATTAAATGGCATGTTAATGAGGACTGGAGAGATGCCTAGATGGATCCATAAAAGTGATTCTCTAGGTCTGAGCCCAGATCCTGTTCTCACATACAAAAGTGAAAATCCAAGGAAATTCTATTGGCTTCAGTGGAAATTTCTTCTCTACAACAGTCTGTGAATAAAAGCAGAGGCAGATCCATGAAACTAAGGCAAAGTGCAGTACGAACAAACGATTTTTAGAATGATTGCTAGGTTCATCTGGGAAGTATAAAATGTGGAAACTGTGAATTATTGCAAAAGATAGTGTTTTTAGTAAGAAAGCAATATAGTGACTTGGAAGGACTGCAGCTGCAAGTAAATCAACAGTCGCTAAAATGTGTGCAGGCCTGGACACTAGTTTGAAAGATCTCCCCCCTAAATGTGGATGGGAAAGTGCTTGGAAGCAAAGTGCTTAGTAACAATCAGAAGAGATGACAGATTGTATTATTGCACAACAATAAGTCTTCAAGATATTAGAGGTATCAATTTACAGCACTTTCTATATCGTCATTACCTGCCACAGTCTGACTCCAATCATGGAGGGTGGCTGCATGAGTGTTTGTGACTTTCCACTGAATATTTATGAAGGTTATAAAAGAAATCAGGATCTTGCTCTCTGTTTTTAGCCCATCTGTATAACCATGAAGGCCAAATGAAGCTTTTAGTCATTATACTTAATTGGATGAATGGCCTACAAAGCTGTCAATAAGTGGTGTGTTCACAGTAAGGTAATTAATAACGCTATTTCCTTTTAGAAGACATATCATTAGCCATTATTTTTTTGAGATACAACACTGATGTCGTTATTCAAAGAGGTAATTGCAGGTTAGCCACCAATTCCCTTCCAGTGACATCATCTTTGCAAACTAAGTCTCACAATCTGTCACTTCTGAATTCATAATTAGCATACTTTTCTAATGACAAGTGAATGCTATTGAAATAAATACCTACTTTGCCTTTACAGGAATAAGCACAATCTTACTGAAGCGTGAGTGGCTTGAACACAAATAAGGTTTGTGAGTTTTGTATGCTTTTTTGACTGAACATCTGGGACCTTCAGAATGACTATATTGAAAGATCTAGAAAAAGTCACAAGGACAAATCAGCAGCTGTATCACAGCCATTTTTTAATAGTTTGTCACTGTTTTGTTTACATACTTGAACAGATGCCAAGAACATTCTCTGCTGCAGAATTGATTTGCTAATTCAGATGTATTCTGTAATAACAAAGAAAGAGGTTCTGTTTGAGAGCTCCAGTTTAATCTAGAAGAATATATACTATCAAATGTGAATGTCATTTTTTGCTCCTCTTAATTGGCTAATGTGCTATGCAGAATAGCTGATTTCTGACCCTATCCTTGGGGGTCAGAAACATGGATAGTGATGGGATTCTTGTGTGCTTATTACTTGTTCAACCTATTTCAAGATGTGTGTGTTCAGTTAACAAACTTTTTCATGTGAATAGGATTTGCTGGTGTTTTAAAGTTACACAGATAAAATATACCCCTGATTTTCGACAGTGTGCAATCCTTACACACAAACATAGCCTTCAGGTGCCTCAGAGAGGTGCTCCTCTTCCTCTTCTGTTGGCCACTAGGCTTTTTTCAGTATAACAGGAATTTAATATAGGCATAAGCAACAATGTGCTTTATGCAATGACTTCGATCTAGACCTATACCTAAACAAATACTCTCCAAATATTTGCCACAGTCCAACAAGTCTAGCAATAGCTGTAGCCTGTTCTATATCCGAATCTAGATATCTTGATTTTGTTTTGTGGCTACACTTTGGCCACAGCAGGAGCATGTTTAATGGTTTCTTCTCTCTTGATCCTAGATGTTTATTTGCTTTTACAGCGGTTTGCTCATGTACATGGTCTTCTTGCATTTTGACTCTTTCCCTTTCAGACCTGCTCGTAGACTCTCTGCTACAATGGAGATGTGATGAGACTCCTGTGACTGCGGTTGGTGACCTCAGCTGAAAAGAGTGACTGCTCCAGTCCTGTTCAACACAAGGTTGAACAGGAAACTGAATAGCACTACTGTGCAGGTATGTCTTGGAGTACTCTTAGTAGAGCAAGTCTCTTAGCTAGTTGCTGTTGTGCTCAACTTAGTATTCAGGCAGGCAGGTACTAGGCCATAAGGCAACAACTGAGAACCAGGGTACTGTTTCAGCTATAGGATCATGTCAGGAGCTGGTTTGTATTGCCTCTCAGCTGTTAATTTTACTCTTCAACCAAGTTTCTGTCTGCACCCAACTACATATGTGAGGAAACTCATGCTTTTTGAAGTCAACTGTCCTTCAGTTGACCTTATGTCTATTCATCTGCCCCAAAGAATTCCAGATTAGATGAGCAGTTGCAGAGACAGGATTCAGAGTGTTAACAGCATGGATAATCACCAAGCTGGGCACACAACTGGGGATGGTTCTGGCCAAACATTTTATTGAGCGCCTTGGAATTTTGATCCAGAATAGGAAGATTATTTTTTCTGGCTGAAAGCTGTAATACAATGGAAATTCTCAAGAGTTTGTTAGTGGTTTAAAGATTTGGTGCTCAGCAGTTTCTTCTCATAAAATATTTTGAGTAGTGACATAATTTCCTTTGAAAAGCTATCATTTTCAAGCACAGTGAAAGTG
The DNA here is from genome assembly GCF_059628265.1 of Tinamus guttatus. Taxonomy (NCBI): domain Eukaryota; kingdom Metazoa; phylum Chordata; class Aves; order Tinamiformes; family Tinamidae; genus Tinamus; species Tinamus guttatus. The sequence continues at coordinate 5,563,369 of NW_028288613.1, forward strand.
AGAACTTTATGGCCTATGTTAACTCAAACTCCTCTTTGGAGAATGTGTGACATTTTATGAATACTTATGGTCTTTTTTCCTACCTGCTCTTAAATAATGAAATATCTAATACTGGAATATGTGTAAAGATGTAGAGAAGAAAGACCCAACACTTAGTGCTGCCTGGAATATCAGGCATCAGAATTTCTTATTTCTTGCAGGGCTTCCAAGTAAAAGGAAATCCTTAAAGCCTCTGTAGGAAATATTCAGATATTTAGTAGGTGGGTGACTTATGGCTAATGACATACTAGAAAATATTACCTCAGCATCTGAGAAACTTAGGCCTTGAAAGCCATAGGCAGCATGGTTGTAAGTGGCTCTTACAGACCTCCACGGTGAAAGAACTCAGAAGGTTTCATAAAATTCTCCCATGGGTGTGAATGGATGTGGTATTGCAAATTTAATGCAGTAAAAAATGAGTTTGATGTCCGATCTCCTTTTTCTTATCTGACTGTATTTGCTATCTAACTTGCTAAGTGGAAAAGATGACATTTTCCCCAACCACATGATATCATCTCACTATAATCTTTTTGGTTTTCTCTTCTTGCAAACATACCACTGTAGTGCTAACCTATTGTAAAATTAGAGACAATACTAGTGCATGGCTGCATTTAAAAGCAGCTTTAAAAGGGCAAGTTTTTAATTTTTATTTTAAGCAAAAGGAAGATGGATTTCTCTTTTATCTCTCAAATAGATGACAAATTGGAATGCATGCTTATAGAACAGTAAAGCATATTATTGAAAACTATAACTCTGTCAATAAAACTTCTTGGAATTTGGATTTTCAATGCACAAGACGTGTGTGTGTACTAGAAAGCTTTCCTTAGTGGATATACTTGTGCCATAATAGAATCTTCAATTAATATCCCTTCATCCAAGAGCATTTTCTTGATGATAGATTGGATAAATGATAGATTAGAATTTGCAAGCATAAAGTGAATGTTGAATGAAAATCCATTTCCACGGTTACACTAACCATCACCTGGAGTCAGTGCAAGGGTGCAAATACATGAAATATGGGGCCAGAGTAGGCACCCACTCAGTATGGTGCAAGGGCAGACTTTAGTCATGCCTTCTGTAATGTCCTTGCCCTGCTAAATCAGCAGGGTCACTGTATGACTGTGGTGTCTGCCCAAAAGAAGGTTCAGCATCTGGGGCAACTACAGAAGCTCTTCAAATTTGTGACACAGGGCTTGTCACAGGGCAGTGTAGTGTGTCCATGACATGCAGTCTTGAGTTATTCAGGGACAATGCAATTAATTCTTGATAACTTCAAGATGTCTTAAAATCACTGTGTAATAACACAGTAACAAAGCGTTATACTGTTGAAGGCAGTACAAGAACAAAGATTATTCTGTGTTGCTTGTTCCTCCAAAAGACTGCTACATTTTTGTTGTTCTCTGACTGAAGATTGTGTTCCAGCCCTGCTTCTCTGGTATTTAAATCAGTAAGAAAACGCTATTCACCCTCACAGAAGACAATCTAGTTATTATTATCTAATAATTTACCCAAATAAAACACTGTCCTTAAGCACTGAAGTTAAACAGTTGGATGATTTTTTTGCACAATCTCAGTAGGTGTCTACATGTGTCTTTGTGCAACAGCAGCTGTCTTAGGATTATACACGTGGTTTTTGTTTCTTATATAGCTATAAACATATCAGTAAAAGAAGTTATTAACTATGATAACTCGATATTTATCAGCAAATTGCTAGATGCTCAACCTGTTGATTATATTCAAGAACTTCTTAGAAAGGTGCAATACATGACCATTATCACTGTTGCATAACATAGTAATTGTGTAATACATATATAATTATGTAATGTAGAAATAATACTAATGACACTGCCAAATAGTAACTATATTAATTACTAGAGGGCAGGTTGAAACCCATACTGGTTACTTTGCTGCCTGTGTCACCAGAAGGCAACAGTCTCAGTGACTTGCTCTCTGGTGTAGGCTGCCAGGTCGAGCACTGGATAGACTCAATCTACGACTGGTCCCAACTCCGCTGGCAGCAGAGATCACACAGAGAACCCAGAGGAATAGCCTGAGCTCAGTAATATGAGGGAGGCTGCACCCATAATTTGAAAGAAAAGGGAACAATGGACTGTATTGACTCAGTAACAATCTGATTTTTTTGTTGTTTCTGGGATTTTTCAATTTTTTTTTTCAACTTATTTCAAATTTATGCTCAAGTCACATTTTAAATAATAATAAGCTCCAATTCAACTAAATTCATGACAGGAAATCTAATTGCATACAAAAATTTTTGCAGGACCAAATCATTTATGGTTATTTTATAAGTTCACTTGTATTTAATATGCACCATATACTTTTCTGTAACTTATAGAATCTTCTATATTACTCTAAAGTTTGTCATAAAACATCTCCAATGGCAATTTAAAGGAATCCACACTTCGAACTTCCTATTCTACTTCCAAAATATTCAGATTCAATTTGGGTGTTATTGTAAAATCATTCTATTTTTCTAAGTCCAGAACAGCCATGGGAGATCTGCTGTGTGCTATCTAGCTTAAACAACCCCAAAAGAATTGAATAAAGTCTGAGATCAAGACACTTCTTGTCTTTTCTTCCAGACCTCGGCATGCTGATAAAATCAGTAACTTTTCAATCCTTTAGTTTTTTTTTTTAAGTAGGGAGAGACTATATTTAGACACTGAGGCCTCTCACTCAACCTAGTGACCCTGAACCAAGTGACTGTAGGTTGCAGTGACAAGAGCCCCATTGTCCTTTTCATTACTCAAACCCACTGAGCCAGGTAAATCTTTAAACAAGATGAATGGGCAGCATTTTTAAAAAGTAAAATAATTCACTAGGCTTTGGATGTGTTTCTCTTTAATTAGTTTGATGACCACAAAGTCTGAGGCCTTGTCAAACACCCAGTATTAACTTCTGATACTGACCTAGGAAAGGAGCATTGCAGAGGTAAGAGAATGGACAGGTGAAGCTAACTGAATAACAGATCTTTTCTGTTGAAGCCTTTTGCCTGAAAGATGAAAAGAATCATTACCACAATGATACTTCTAATTATACTATCATTAGGGTACTACTGCAGGTTCCTCTGGTGCATGAAGCTCTCCCGTTTTCAACAACTTGATCCAAAATGGGTGGAACACAGGCATTAACTCTTTCACTGAAAATAAAGCTGGATATTTAGGTAAATTAAAAAAGCAGAATTTATTTTAAAGTTGAGGCATAATATTTTTGAGCTTTCTGGAAAAATTGCAATTTAAAAAAAAAAAAAAAAACAGTAGTAAACAATACTGAAGAGTGAGTTATCCAGCGCTCTGCATTAATGCCAGAGGCAAAAGATGGAGAAGTGATGATGTATGTTTCCTAAGCTATCCAAAAGGAAAATAAATATTCTTTATACCTGTACTATAGTCTAATTGTTGCCTGACTGTTAAATGTTATGTGAAGTTATTTTCCCAGCCATTGGAAAAGAGCCAAATGTAGATAACTTTTTGAACTTCAGACAACAACGTTGTTCAAGGGCACTCTCAATTCATGAAGCAGCTGTTTCATCTATGAACTGAGAAATATTCTCTTTTTATTTTATAACTTTCAAACTGCAGATGATGCTATAACATAACCACAAGGCTTTCCTCTTTTCTTTTGGGGCTGGAATTTGTACATTCAAGTCTTGGATGTGGAGTAGATTCAAAATCAGAGGCATGTATAGCTCAATATGTCAAAAATTATTGCTATTAGATTCTTCCATAAGCTGTCTTTTACTTAATCCTGAAATGTAGCATTTTGGATTGCAGTCCCAAGATCTGAAGTGGGACACCCTTTCCTTACTTTGTCCAGTGTAAAAAGTTATTTCCTTACAGTTCTAGACTGAGTCTTGTTCATGTTTTGTTCTTCAGGAGCTGACTGTTAAGCCACAGGCCATTCCAGCGCTACAGAACAACATACTGTTTTTAACAGTTTGGGAGCACATGCATTCATCCCTGTGGATTCCGCATGCACAGAGTTTACTAGAGTGTTATTAAATAGACTGTATCTCTCCCATTAGGAGCACCTAACAAAGTGCTCCCAGATGGGGGCTACTTTGGGCATTTAAACAAGGTGAGGTTGGATGAATCAATGAAATAGGGTAAATGCCTAGGGGAAGGAGACCTGGGGTTCTGAAGTGTTCCTGAGGTGGAGAGCATGAGTGTTTGATAAGGTGACAGCTCTTTAATGAAAGAATTTAAGCAAGGTAGGTAGATCAGAGATACAGATATCACAACAGCCAAATACACTGAGATAAAAGGAGAAAGGGCAGCTATTAAGAAAAATTGCCACAGGGGGGGAAAAAAAAAAAATGCTATGCCCATCTTCTGTTGCAGCAGCAGTACTTTTGTGATGCTCTGCCAGCTGTGACACTGTGTAGTGACACTGCAGTCCCCCTCTATATCTCATGGCAGTGTAAAGAGAGGATGTGCCAGCGAGGGTTCTGTGAAGCTCCAAAGCTCCTCTTTGAAGACTAAGTAGTTATTAGCTCTTTGAGACCAAGTGCCATCTGGATAATTGGACAGTGGACTGTGACCTGACGTGCTGATAAACTGGAGGGAAATAATCCAAAACTCTTTTCAGTTTTACTCCATAGTGCTTTTATTTCATGTTCACACAACTCAATCATCTGAAACATGAATCATTATTTTCATAAGAGAAATCATAATTGGCATAATTTGAAAAAAAATGGTATCACTTATTAATATGGGCAGAATTCAATTAATAAAACACTAAACCACATACTGTGGCTGATTTGTTTCAAAAATATGTTCTCTGATACTGCATTAGGCAAATACATTATGTGCTGTGGCCATTTCTTAAAGCAAAAAAAAAAAAAAAAGACTAGCATATGGTTTGCTTTCTGACTGACTTGGTGAGTTAGTCACAGAAACTTTGGGGAAATAGATTTTTCAGCCGAACTTTGTGGTTCAAAATATGCCTTTGTAAGAGCCCCTAAGGTGAAGTGCTCAGGCAAATGTGCCTTGTTTCTATGTGGTATCAGAAAGGACTTTAAGAAGACTTTTAAGAATTAGTTTTTCTTTTTAAACTTGGAGTGGTGTCAAGTTATGAAAGTATTTTTAAATATTTTAATTTACCAACTACTGTTTCTTTTGAAAGCAAAGTAAATCATTATGTGCAGCCCTTAAAATACTTTACTCATCTATTCATATCCAATCCCTGCTTAGAATTCCACACTGAGAAGATTTACTTGGCCTCCTTTCTTACCCTGCAATATCCTACAGATGGATGTTGAATCTGCAGTTGGATAAAATAGCTGGTCTGGTGGTTTAGTGACACCCATGGAAAAGGAGGGGAAATCATAAGAAATCATAAGAAAAGAGCTTAATGATCAATACCTCCAGATAGTCTGCAATGGCCATTTGTTGCTTTCGTTTTTGTTTTGCTTGTAAATAACCTGAATTCACATAAAATGTTAACTTTGCATTTTGCTTTAAATATATTCTTGCTAGAAAAATGTCTTATCCTTAACTGCAGAAATAAAAAAAAAATAAAAAAAAGAAAATGTTTTAATTCATGGTTTCATTCTTAAACCTATCTTTTTTTTATCCATCCTTTTAAAAATAATTTTAGGCTGCAAGGAATTTTTTATGATATATTTCTCATCACCAGCATGGCCCTGTCACCATTGCTGGCCTTTAGTAAACCAATTTCCTAGTACAGAAATTCTAATACTGCATTTGTCATACTTTATTTATAAACTGCCCAGTCATTTGTTCTTTTTTAGCTAGTTAAGGAAACATATTTTGCAACTTTCTTCAGATAATGTTCTTCATTTTCAAACTTTTATAATTGTTCTACAAGATAAGAGTTTAATAAAGAACCAGCCAGCTGTGATTGTATTCAGATTTTTTTTTAATTTCTATATGTATATAGCACCTATTTTGAAGATGCCTATATATTTTTAGATGATTTAACTCTAATTTTTATATAAAAATGAGATATGAAATTTAGTTTTGCTATAATTAGAAACCTAAAATGTGAAGTTGCTCACTGAAAACTATATCTTGGAGTTCTTCTGCAATACAAGTTAATTAACTGGATTTAGATATTTGCAAGATGATATATTTAATGGGATTACTGCTCATATAATGTTCTGAGTGACTGATTTGGAATCTAAGCTTAGGGAACAGAATACTGAATTTCCAGCTCTTTGAGAGTTAATGTTGTGTTAAAGAAAAGTACAATTTGAACCTTATTGTTCATGAATAGCCAAGTTATTCTAGTGAAATAGAGCCGGTCCCTACAAGGGGGACACGAGGCAGATGCATGAGCAGGAGTGCGCAGAAAACCGACATTCCTGCAAGTGCTCAGAGTACAGATATACCCACACCTGAACTCCTGGCAAGTTCAAGGCAATTGGGTATCTCATCAAAATATAATGGCTCTTTATTCAGCCCCTGTCTCCCAAGCAGGATCAATTAGATGCTTTGGTCTGCGGGCTTAAAAATAAACACTCATGTTTTCATTTATATTTAGAATGAAAATGAAGACATATCACCGTGCCTTTTCTGTCTGCTTGCTGCCATGATTTTGTCATGCTTGAAGTTGCTATTTAATTTATTCTTTCAAAATATTGATTGTCTTTTTAATAGGAAAGGTTACAAAGTTAAACGATAACTTGCTCTGGGGAAAAACACAGTAGCTCTGACAAAGAATATTTCAGTCTGCCAATATATCCCACATTAGAGTCTATCTTCTTTTTAAGGCAAATATATTTCTGTGTGTCAATTTGGTTCACTATAAAGTTAGAGTTTCACTCCTAACACAGGATATCTCTAATGAATATGATAATTTAAATCTTGTGATCAGAGTACTACTTTTAAAAGAAATTTCAACATTTTTTGTTTAAATGCTATTAAGTGTTTCAATATTAGCTCAGTCAAATAACTATTAGATTGGGGAGTTTGTATTCGCACCTTAGTGGATGACTGTGTAATTCTACTGTGCTTCTGTTTTGTAATATATTTTAAAAGTACTCCATAAGTAAATTGATAATTCATGTTTAACCAGAATAGATTTTTAAAATTAACCAGTATTCAAAAGCTCCAGTGAGTTCAAAAGTCTTAACATTTTTATTTGTGAGCACAATTTTCATTTTAAGTATGGCTAAAATGAAGTCCGAAAGAATAGACTGGGTGGGATCTTTTAGGTCACAGTGGCTTCCCAATATCCATACTTGTGTCTAGGTTCCACCTGAAGCCAAGGAAAAGCTTCTTGCTGCTTCTTATGCACCAGAATGCATTTTCCCTAAAAACTCAAGTAATGTTTGGAGGGAGATCATTGGTTATTTTAGCTTATTTTGTTTTACCTGCTTAGTCATCAACACTGTATCCATGTTTTGGGATGTGATTATGAATGAGAAACAGGATGACCTTATCTACAAGCATCAAAGCCAAAGTGAGTAGTCAGATCACCCCAGAATCGTGCTAAGATGATCTTCAAGCCTTACGTTTTACATGGCTCTTAAAAATACCCCATTCTAAGCATTCTGGTACTGAAATTAAATGTTTTTATTAAGTTAAATTTAGATCTCTTCTGTTTATGAATGCATAAAAATAACCCTGACAATTCTTGGTGATCTGTCTGCAGCCAAGAAAATGATGAAATGTACCCTATGATCTGGGGCACTCGCTAAATAAATCACAAAAGATTAATACTCTACTGAAACCTCTTAAAATGTTTTCAGTTCATACATTTGTGAATGACGTTTGTGATCTCAAAATAAGATATTCTGTGATTTACCAGTAAAGGAATTTGCATTGTCCCTTTGTATTATTGTCCTGCATTATAATGTTCCTTTTTCTACTCTGAGTTTTCACTGATGCAAAAAAAGATACTGGTTTTCTTCAGCTGAACAGCAGAGTAACTGTGTGAGGAGAATTCCATAGCTTGGGAATAAAGAATTATTTCTCAATTTTTCAATTTATTCCATGCATGTTATCACTGTGTATATCATACCAAATGCCACAATCATTTAATATCTTTCTTCCAAGGTTTATAATGGCTTTTTGAGTTTACAGAGTCTATTTTGTTAATAATGTAGGGTTTTCATCTTTTCAATATAAGCCAGCTGTTGAGGCAGCATCCATGACAATATTCCATGTCCAGGAATGACATTTACAGTAACAGCATGAAAGGAAAAGCAAAATTTTAGGTCGGCTGAATTTAATGAACCAGTTACATTTTGTCAAGGATTCTGGGGAAAAAAATAAAAAATAAAATAAATAAAAATACAGGAACCTTACCTTTGCTGTGAGCCCATGGAATTAGTGTTCTTCTTTATGAAGTTTTAGTCATAGACATAGATACTATAGTGATGGCAAACTAATGCTTGGATGAAGAGGGAGATTTGATGGAGATATATGAACAAATGAGGCCAAGGACAGAACTTAATTCCACAGTGATTATGTTGGATGTTCCTGGGAAGTTTCTGTCAGCGGAGACTAAAGACACAGGGTTAGTGCAACAGAAGAATAGTGACAAATATTTTTAAAATAAGTCCCATTTGTTTGAACAGCCTACTGGTAATGAGCAATATGAAATGACAGCAGATTGCAGGAATTTTTATGAAACTGTGTATATGCTCTGTTGGAACACACATTTTTGTCAGAACTGAAATATTTTGTGAAATCAGATGTTGCCAGAACACCTGAATAGGTTTTAACATTATCAAAAATTATCTTTGTAAAGAACTGATTACGGTGCTTTGTTGTTTGAACCAACCTTTTAATCTTTTTTTCAGTTTTCTGTTCCATCAAAGGAAACATCCCATCCACAGACTAGCAAGAAAAATATGCTGAGCTGGACTAATGAAAAGGCAATATCTGTAAGTACCAAAATAATTTGTTGCTGTATTAACCCAGAATATTTTAATTCTGTACTATTAACAAATTAGAAAATACAAAATGAAGCTAGAGCATTTGTAAAATCATCATCCATTACACATATTAATTGACAACACACTCCAGGAACTAATTGATATGAGCATATGATCTGGCAGTTAAAGGCAAATAGCTATGCACTTCTGTAAGAAGGGGGAGCATGCAGTGCTAGCACAAGATGACAGCTCTTTCAAGCTCCTCAGTGAGTGGTATGGATTGATTTTTCTTTTTTTTTTCCTTCTATTTTTGTCTTTATTTTTTTTTGAATGCGACATTTGTCCTTACAAAGAGCCATCACAGAACTTTGCATCAGCCCCGGAGCAGTGAGGCTTTCACTGTTTCAACAGCAGCCTAATATAACATGCAAATGGAGGATTTCACTGCAAATGTGTTGGGCTATCCAGGGCAACAAGCTTCTCCCAAAATGAGAGCCTGTGGAAAGCTGTTTTCATCTGCCCAAGCTACTGGCCTTATGGACTTCAGTGCAAATAAGTTTCAAAATAATGAAAGTGCAGTTCTGTTTCTGGTCAAGGCGAACGAGCACACGTTAACTCATTCAGAAAGGAGATGAAAAGCTCACATTCAGGATGCATTAATCTGAAAACAAGTGTACTTTTGTGTCTGGGGAGTATTATTTTCATTGCCATCAATTTAGAACATAGATAGACTGTGATTCTAGCTTCACTATCAGGTTGCCCCACAGGCTGAGACCCCTCACCAGGCCACTCTATTTAATTTAGACTAATCTAAAGCTAAGTGAAACTTTGTACCCTCTCTGATTTCTCCCTATAATCAGGAACACTCTGATTTCCCCTTCCCCAGTGACCTATTTTGAGTGACTGGGGAGATGGGGGAGGGAGACGTACAAATGTAAGTGACCTTTAGGTAAAAGGAATAGTTATTTGTGCCAGCTGACAACCTATTAACGGACCACTAAAATGTTCAACTGATTCTTCTCTAGCTGTCATCCTGTTAGCTGGAATTTTCCTGCACTTTTACACTACTCTCTTGGAAGTGTTCTGTAGGCTCAATGCTTGGTCTTTTGCACTTTGACATGTGCCTTTTCAATGCATTAAGCAAATCAAGGATAAATCTCCCTCTGCTCAGAAGGAAGCCCTGTATTTAATGTTTTTGCACAGCTTTCTTACTCCTGCATATGTAGTAAAATGTTGAGTGGCAGGAATTGGACCTAATATTTTTAATTTGGTTTTGTCTTGAAATAGAATTCTCAGTAGGTTGGGGGGGAAGAATTCCTAAAATGTGGAATAATTAGCATAAGTCGTTGCACAGCTTCTCATGGTAAAAGTCTTTTTTACACCATTTGCAACTTTATTTCCATACAAAATTACTGTTATTACAGCTACTCAGCTTCTTGGGAGCCTCTGCTTATATACTGGGAAAAATAAGTTGCAGTAATAGTAAATTTGAATGTCTTAATGGGTAAATATGAGTTAATCTGTTGATAAACAAAGGCGTAAACAAAAATTAACAAGAAATTAAAGCTAGTTTGAACAGTACTTTGAAAATATCCTAAAAGACTGTTTAATTAAAATGGAACAATTTGGAAATATTCATCAGACCCTCAAAGGTGCTGACAAAGCACTGAGAGTTTCCTGAGCAGTTCGACCCTTCTTTGACCTCAGTATTTCACAGCGAAAAAAAAAGGGCTAAATGTGATGAAATTATTAAGGACGGCTTATTCCATGGACTCTGATTGTTTATATCCTTTATATATATATATTTTTGTCCTGTCTGATGTAACTGGAGGTCAGTCATCTCATTGTCCACATAGAATATGACTAATCCACTTGTGCTCTACACCTCCTTTTGGTCTAACAACAAAGATCATGGATAGACTGTCATATAACTTCCCTGGGAAAGTAACCATGATGCTAATTAAAACAAAATTGGCCAGATTACGTCTCTCATAAACATATTTTTTTCTGATTTAAAAACATAATGCACAACATAATGCAAAAATGTGAGCAACCAAATCCTGCATTTGTCTGGTGCTTCACAAAATTTCCCTAAGCAAGAATTTTGTATACAAAACTATTAAACTGGGACTTTGGAAGCAGAGAGTAAGGAGCAAAAGAGAGAAATGAAATAACTGAATTAATACACTGAGAGACATATGAGCTATATGAAGATTTTTCCAATGTTCAAGAGATTTTCTAGGGGCGTTTTGGATATGTACCGGTTCTTTTGAACGTTATTTACTTAGCCATCTGGCTTGTAACGTATCTACAGGAGCTATTTCATGCTACCAGGTAAATTACACCTGATTGAAAAGAAGTTTATAAATAGCAGAAACCATTTTCGGAGGAGGTCTATTAGTCTAATGGAAAAATAGCAAGCTGTTAAAAAAAATGTCTATATATATATGCCCAGGAGAGCACAGCAGCCTTTCTTAAGTAAAGTTATTATATCCTTGATGATATGGATTTTATTATGCTTTTTTTTTCTCAGTAAACAAAAAACGTATGTTGAAACAACAATAATGTCACACAAACTAAGGCTGGGAAATTTAAAGTTATGACTGACACTGATCCTAATATATGCAGCTGAAAACTCTTAACCTAATCAATCATTTCACTACCACTGCGGCTAAAAATCTAAATTATTTAAAACCTTTTATTTCAGTGAGTAGGGTGTACTTAAATTAAGCAGGCATGCTATATTGCCAAGTCCTTCTGCATGTCCCCTGTAGAAGTCAATTTTACTCCTGTAGAATTCAATTGACAAAAATCAAGTAATTAGTGATCCCTGGAGTAAAATGGACAGCACTCTGGATTTCCTTGACAAAAACTGTAAATAAATTCAAGAAAATTAGCTGTTTTTTTTATTATACTGTACTTGCAGAAATTCTGACCTTTTGGTTTAAGATGGATAATTTCTGACTAGAACCACTTATCTCTTCTCCAGTTTCATATTTTCCCAGTTGTATCTATTTAATCATTTTTTCATAGTTAAGTATGCAATGTGTGTTTTGTGCTGAAAGAAAACTAGATTATTAAAGGATGGTGAAAGAAAACTAATGTCAGAACAAAGGAAATAAATATGCTTGGATTATGTTGCAAAAAAAAAAAAAAAAAAAGAGGGAGTGTCTATGAATCTCCATGCAAATGAGGTTGTTGAAAAGCATGTGTAGGGGTTGATGTAAGCACCACTGATATCAATGGAAAATGGTTCTATCAACTTAAATGACCACTGAATTAGAAACTTATTTTGCATGCTCCAAGAAACACTTGGGATAGAGTTCTTGAACCCTGGTACCTGTGGAAACCAATACAGGCCCTTTCAGTTCAGTGGCATAGGCAAGCAGTGACATCTCATCTGGTGTCCCCACTACTGCTGTGACCGTATTCTCCAGGGTCACTTTTAAACTCTGTGAAATCTGCTTTGTACTGCTTTGACCTAAGTTTTGGAGCAACTTTTGCAGATTTGCTCCAGTTCCTGATAAGGCCAGGGCTCTCCTATCTACAGCAGAGGCAGTCATCCAGAACCAAGGTAAGTATTCTAAAGAACAAATAAGCTGTCCACCTATCTGTGCCTCCACGCTATTTCACCTTTTTCCTCTTCCATTGCATTTTCTCTCAGAGTCAAGATGACATTCAGACTTTTCTAACCATGACCTCTATTGTTCCAACGCACAGTTATGTATTGTTTTCGTGTTCTTCCTATCTATTCTTTCTTTCAGGTAGTTCCATTTAGCACTATCGTGTTTTTTCCCATAAATATTCTCTTTCAGCTTTTGATACCTCTTATTGTCAGTGGAGTCATACATTCTGCCCCTTCTCACAGTAATCTCACGACCGTCAGGCGATGTGCAGTACTAAATAGATGGAGGCCCTTTCTCTTTCCTCGGCCAGCACCTAGTTTCCAGTCCTGCTAACATTATATGCCTGGCGTTGAGCTATGAGGAACTCCACAAAAAAGATAAAAACTTTCTCAATTTCTTCAAGACTGAAGCCAACAGCCAAGGATACAATGCTTTAAGAATAGCTCTCCATGTAACAAATACAGTTTTACTATCAAGAGGATAGAGTATTTTTTGAGCGATCAGCAGAGATTCAGAAATATATTGGAAAAGCTGGAAATGATGCCTTTACGTTTTTACAAGCAGTCTCAAAACACAAACATTTCACTTGATTTTTTATTATTATTATCTATTTTCAATATTATTATCAATCTTATTATTATTATCAAAGTCACTATATTGCCACTATGGCATGCTCAGGTGCAAATAAAGCAGAACTTGTCTTGATGATTGAACGACCTGACACTACTGCTACTTTAAAAATACTATAGAAATTACAACCTACAAGCAAATAAAAGAGAAAGCTCTGAAGCTCACAATATCATGTCTGTAACCATCGGAGTCAGAAATTCTGTAATTTCAAAACTTCTTTGAAAAAGTTGTGTTTTGTGAAAGTGGTCCTAGTTAAAAATGCCTTTGCTGTCAGTGCTAACTCTTCCTGTACAAAGGACGGGCTCATCAAGTCCTGTTAGCCCACTCAAACGGCTAGCAATGTGACTGAACCAGAGCAGACTCTGTGACTGATAAATTGTCTCTAATTTACCTGTATGCAAAAATGCTTTTTTTAAAAAAAAATTCTCCCATAAAGAATGATCCTTGGAGAGAAAAGCACTTTTCTTCATCCTGGTATGCAGTAATGTTCCAAAGCTTGCCTGCCTACTTGATTCCCTGACTCCCCTTCATTCCACAACCTACATTTGTGTTTGTATTTGCTGTCAGCCAAACTTCATGTCCTAAGCCATTTTCTTTCACTACGAAATAAGAATTACACTTCATTCAAACAAATGGACCTTTGCCAACTGTACCACCGGAGGATCATGTTCCCATACTTTGCAGCTGCTTTACCATCTTAAATCATTCAAAAGTTTCAATTCATCCAAAGATAAATTTAATTTAGAAGTCCAGAAACAACTTTAAATAATTTTCCACCTAAATGCATAGGGTCGTAGATTTTTTAAAGACAAATAACATATTTCATTGTCTTATATAAAACACCAGCTGTTTTAATGAAATAGGATGGTAGCAGGTACTTCGGGGAGATCTCTTAGCTGTCTTCACCACCAAGCTGTGGCCACAGGGCTAGTTAGAGCTATCACAACTGCTCCATGTGGAAGATCTACCAGCGTGTCATGACTGGTGTTGTGTTGGCAAATACCGTGTGCATGTTATTTTTGATTTCCTAAGAAGGTTTAAGGAGAAAGTATTTGATGGAAATATGTTTGGTTCTGAACTTAGTTTCACATGCTAGTAGAATGAAAATTAAAACTCACCTAAACATAGAAGCAAATGCAATCAAACACAGCTGAAGGATTAGTGAAAAGTGTTAAAAATATTATATGAAAGTTTTAATTACAGAGAAAAATTATAAAATACTCAGTAATTGATTCATTTTTTTTCTTGAAATGCTAAAACTATTTCAACACACACAGAATCAATAAACATAATTAAAATATGAGCTCATCAAAACAGTAATTAAATGTACTTAACAGCTTTTGTGGCTTTTCTCCATATGGTTACTGTGGGAGTGTGAATCTGGCTTGCTAGATAAATGTAACAAAATAAAGTGAAAGCCTGGGAAAAGATTACTGTGGTATCATAAGCAAATACAATAAAGTCTAGTTCTATAATAAGTTCCAATAAATCAAAAAGTTGACAAAGGAAGCAATGTTTACAATTATTAGAGAGAAATTTTGGATGTTTTATGTTTTTATGGGATTAACACTATCATGGACTCAATATAGAAGCCAAATCAAATCTTTTTTCTGTCATTAAAGCAGTTCCACTAGCACGTTTTCTGTTCAGTGAAAGATGTTTTGGAATGTTATTGACTGGCTGGTGTTGGTGCCAAATCGTTTGACAGCTGTCATTCAGGGGGCAATTCAGATAAAGGACCTAATGTGGCTGCTTGGAGTTGCCCTTTGGAGCAGCAAATCTCCCTTCAGTGATTAGATAAGGAGCGTGACTGCCAAGCAGAAGTAAATTAGACACTTAAAGTAGGGTGTGTGAATCCCTTTTCCCCATCTTCCCCCTACCTCCTCTCTAGAAGTAGAGCCTCATGAATGATACAGGGAAAAAAAAAAAGTTTTTTTTTTTTTTTTTTTAAAAAGAACAAAAATAACAACAAAATAAGATGCCTCCACCTGTAATTATTGTCTTCAGGCTAACCTGGATATTTCTCCTCCTCCTCTGCTGCCTTTATGGGGAATTTCACCATCTCTCTCTGCCACGTCTTCCGAAACCTTTATGAAGTATACGGCATTTCAGTGGCATTTGAGCATCACTTCCAAAGCAGGCATATGGATTGCATATATCCTGTATGCAAAAACTTTGCACAGGTGTTAAGGAAACCCTCATTACTCAATATGCCCTTGATAGGATGTCTGCAATAACAAGATATGAAACTAACCAAGACAGATATCACATAGTTTAAAAAAAAATTTAAAAAAAAAATGCAAAGATGTAGTGGAGTCATGATGTCAGGTCAACAATGAAATAAACAAAACAAATATCTAGAAAAAGTTAGTTTCTAGTGCTCAGACACGATTGATAGCATTGAACACATAAATAAAGCTATTGCTACTCCCTAACCATCTTTCTTGACCTGAAAAAGATGACTAAGTTTACAATTTAAGCATGGTATTGCAATGATATTTATAATTTTCTGTATAGATTAGGACCACCATCTTTCCTTACACCTGATTTTTTTTTTTTAATTTTGAACTTTCATTTTTAAAATTTTACTTAAATCTACCTCTGAATTCCTAAAGTCAACTAAACTCAAAGAAACAAATTAGGCAATAGATAACAATATCTTATGTGTTTTTGTAAAAATAATCACTAGAGTTTCTTTTCATCCAGATAAGGTCTAATCATACAATAGTTCTTCATCACCTCATAGGCTGAGAAAACAAAATTCTTTAAGATTGTGAAGCAGAGCAGGAAGGCAAAAAACTACTGTGAAGTTGCATGTATATAATCACTGTTCTTTCTTTACTGTGTGCATATAATTCCTGAACATTTTGCTGATTATTTGGTGCTTTTGTGTATTTTCTATATGAAGAGTTTGAGCTATATGAAGAGCTATACTGAATCTGCTTGTTAGATGGAACAAGAGGGGTTTGGGCTATGAAAATGGAAGTGCTGAGTTCCCTTTTCAGAGATATCTCTGCAGCGTAGAAGTTTACGGTAGAACATCTGATGATCTTGGGATCACTGAGAAATCTATTCCACTGAAGTACTATTGTGTATCTTGTAAAAAGTGCATGGTGGTTTGGATTCAATAACTGCTTAAGGAAACAACAGGAATTGGTAGCTAAATGACTAAGAAAAAAAGGAAACCTATTAAGGTTGAGAAAGACCTCTCTCTTTTCCTTCTAGAATAAGGCACAGAGAACAGAAATCCATTACAGCAGCATTGAATCCCCATCTTGTTTTTAAGTACTAGTACATGTCAGGAGTGCATAAAATGTCATTACTTGTATTGGTGACTTCAGGCCTTTTTCACTCACCATTTTTCCTTCTATCTTTGGGAAAATTTACAGCTCTATAGAAAACAATTCAGATTTTCTTGAAATGATTATTTTTTTCTTCTTCTTGAAGGCATGCAATCCTTTTATGAATAGGCCTGGTACGTGACTACGAATTGAAGTTCCACTGACTGTTTTAAAGTTATGTTGGACTTGCATTGTGAGAATATACTCGGTGATATTCCCTAATAACAGAGTTATACTGTATTACATTCCATTATGTTTATCACCTGAGCTAATGAAAGGTGACTTTAGGCACCTTTTAGAATATTTATTTTAATACTTTTAGACCTGAGGAATAGAGAACATCTGCCTGAGGATGATAATGCTAGAGTATCTCTGTTACTGGACCTGCCATACATTGCTTCCTAATTCTGACTGAATATAGCAGCATCCTTTTGCCTCTTCTAGATGGGGCTATGGCTTATTGGACTCTGCATCCAGTTTCCACATCTTGCCTTTTGTTACCAAGTAAAAGACAAAATGTCTAATAATTAAGGCTGATTTTAAAATTGAAGATAGCCTTTTAAAAGGCCAAGACTGAAATGCAAGATTGAAGACAAAAATATCTTTAACAAAAATAATCTAAAGTTAAAAAAAAAGGTTTATTTTAGGCTTGGCATACATATTAATTTACTCCAGATTTAAAATATTCAGCAGGCAGTAATAGCTAGAAAACAAATATCTGCCAAATACAGTACTGCAATACATAGCACGGAGCTTCATCATCCTTAGAAATGATTTTTGTAGGCTCACTGATTTTTTTCCTCCTGAATTAGCCAATTTAGATATAAGGCTATTTCATCCTGCAAATGTCATAGGAAAATCTACCTACTAGTCCATGTTATATGAATATGTACGAACAAGGATTTCCCTTTTAGTGAGCTTCAGAGTAGGCAGGAAAAAGTTAATTAACACCACTCCATACACAGAATTTAACACTGCATTGTGAGAGTGATGTAGTATGATATGGTGAATCTACTATATTCAGCTGTTAAGAGTTCTGGTTTATTCTGTGTAACGCCCAGTGACATGGGCTATGGGTGATGCCTAACTTGCAGATTACACATTCTCAACAGAGTGTTTCAGTACCTGTCCGTCACCTGCCAGTGTGTGGCCTTATTTATCAAGAGTTTCATTGCTTTTAATAGGGTCATTCTCGATCAGACCAGATTTTAGAAATTTCAACTGAGGTACCCTATGCTCTCATTTTCATGGGCAGGGTAATTTCTTTGGAAGAGCTCCACCTATTTTATTGCAGTCTGTTTTCATCTCTGTGGGGATGCATCATCTTGGTAGTTGAAAATAGGAGCATTAGAGGATGCGGATCCCCTATTTTCACAGAGCACAAAGGCGTCTCTACTATGAGTAAATTCTCACAACAAATAGATATTAAATATTTACATTCTGGAGCACTGCATTATTTTATTTGGTTAGAAATGCCAAAATGAATTTTTTGATACATCCTAATCAGAGGATTTTATATATTTTACATTACATTATACTTTTTTTAATATTACAAGTGTTTCATCCAAAACCAAAGTTAGTATTAGAGTTTTTCATAAGGCAACAAGCTTTAATACTTGTTTTCTATCTGTATTGCACTGGTGTTGGTGATTCGCTTAAAGTTTCAACATAAGGTTTAATTATACATTAAATTTGTGTAATGTTTAAGACTGACATTTACATATATACATTGACTCCCAATAATGGGGAAAGAAAGATGGAGATTTAGATTCCACTGGGGAATGAAAGTTGTTACCCTTGGCCACAGACCTTCCTAAATCTGTTTTATGACAGTCTAAAGATATTAGGCATTTCCGAGCCCTATGCCTTATAGTAAATGAGACACTGAGTTTTGATTTTCTCTTTTGAAAACCTGTGACCTGTTTGAATTTTTTGCAAAGGTAAAAAAATGAAGAATATCTGCCTAACTTTGGTTTAAGAGAGGAAAAAAAACATAGCAATAAAGCTATGATATTGGGAAAAAAATATAGTGAGCATGAATAGTGTGTTAATGTCTTATAGATCTGAGCACATACACATAGTTAAGTCAAGGCACTTCTTCTGAGCTTAGAAATCTTGTAGGAGAGCCTGCTCTTACCAATGTCTATACAGACGTGCTTTCCTCTGCATGCATGGCTAGTCCCATTGGCTTCAAAGACACTACTCATGGGAGTAAAGTTACTCATGCATTTAAGTGCTTGCTGGACTCAGGCCAATAGCCTAATCTTTTCCATTTAATACGCTTTTCCTGAACTGATAACAGTCTTCAAGTTTTCAGTATCATGTGCAGCGGTTTAAATAATATAGAAGCAAAGAAAACAAAAAACAAAAAGTGAAATTACCGTGTGGGAATTTGAGGAGTATCATGAGATAAACAGAATATCAGAGGCACAGTTTTATTACTAGTAAGTAGTTATCTGCAAGGCTGCTGTATATTTCTGGTCAGAAGGCATTTTGTGTCTTTCAGTTTCTTAAAAAAAGTCAGGAAAGGTGAATGGGCAACTCTGACTAGACACGTACAAATTATAAGGGTATTTAAAAGTGCAAATATTACACTTTGACTAACTAGAAAGAGTAAAAACAGAATTACTTCAGCTTCTGAAAATCTTATTCGTAGAGCAGGGCAAAAGCTTTCTCAAAAAATGCCTAGAATTTTGGCAAAAAGGAATATAAATATATTTTTGTTTGCTTTTTTTTTTCCTTTTTAATAGTCCATCAATGTTTGAGAGTTTTTAATCTATTCTAGTCCTTGCACTGCTCTCCTTAAGGTCTTGTCTTCTTTCTTTTTTTCAGTAGTATGCCACTGAATGGCAATGCTAACCTCCATTCATTCTTTCATTCTTTCTCACATTACTTCCTAGGAGGAATGGGAATATACGTTCAAGATGATGTTCCACTGCCTACAGGGCTTTTGGCTCAGCTTCAATACTTATATGCAGGCTGTTCACATGCATGCTGGAATACACAAAATCAATGAAATGAACTTTATTCCTCTAAATGACATAATAATAACAATATATTTTTTAAAAAGTATCTATTTCCTTTGTCTCGACTGGTCCTTCAGTAGACAAATGCTGGAAGGAACTTTTGTCTGCAGTGTGGGTCAGGCTGGATTACAGGTTGCAAAGGAGCAGTGGGAGTGTTGATAATCTGCAGCTTCCAAAGAGCTCTCAGACGCACTAGGCTTCTCCTGCTTGGCTCCCTACAGACCAACACCAGGAATTTCACTTGATATCCTCTTTGAAGGGAATCCTAAGGTGAGATTTGGTGTGCCTGCACTAACCTCCCTGTACTAATAACTGGAGATGAAGATTCAGAAGGACTGATAGCTTTTTGCCCAGAAATGTTGCAGTGATGTAGCTCAGAAAGAGACTTTTTCCAAGAAAAAAGAGCAGGAGCAAATGGAGGGAAAAGCAAAAAGGAAAGAATCTAGCCCTTTCTGAGTGTTTTGAGAGTCAAGTTGAGTGTGGATGTTTTTTTCCTGAGGGAGGAGAGGGAAGAAGTAAGAAATGAAAGAGGCTGAAATCATTATGGCAGCAATTTTGCTATTTTAATATCATTTATGTATTGGCATCAACAAATAAATGGACAAGAATTCTTCAGTAGTTATAGTCTAAGTGTCTATTTTTAGTGTGTTTTAAGAAAATATGCAGGTCTATAAAGCTGTGATATAGATGTCTCATCTTTTAAAAATACATTTGCAGTGCTATTATGCTGTGTAGTACTCAAATAGATTAACTGACCCATTTTTGCATGGTCATATCTTGAAGTATCATATTAAGGAATATACAGTCTAAGTCTCTTTCTTACTGAGAAAATATGGAACTAATGGAGTTTGAGGTTAGCTAATACAAGTGACTATGTGAGGAGAAGGAAAGTTAAAAAAGATCACGGAGGGGGAATTCCTAGAGTCATGGTAAAAGGAATGGACGAAAATTGCAGGAGAGCAGGAGTGGAGGAAATAGTGTATGGACACAAATGCTAACATATAAATTTGCCATGTTACCACAAAAGCCAAAGTGAATTTAAGTCAATAATACCTCCAATATATTTGGTATCGGACCTGTGAAAGGGAGAAAAGTGACGAGATCTTGTGATATCCCAAAGGTGTTATAGGAGGGAAACAATTGATATAAACATAGAAATTCAAAACTAGAAATAAAATACTGACCTAATCAGTGAAATTAGCATTAAAATCAGTCTTCATGCTAAAGCTGTAAAGGTCTGGCATATCGAATAGAGCATGAATATCTTTAGGAATATGCCAGAAGCTAATTGGTTTAAGAAATCTGGCTGTATGTAGACACCATTACTCATAGATATCACGTTTTTCTGCTGCACAAATTATCTACAGTGCTCATGGTGCCTGCTCAAGGAAAAGTTTATTTTCATTCAGTCTTTTGTTTCCCCCTGACCTCAAAGGACTAATTAACAAAGTATTAGCATGTTTCTAAAATATGACTGAATTCATCTTCTTAAGAAAATGTACTGAAGAATGTACCCTATTATTAGAAATGACAGGATGTATATAGGGCCATATGTTTTCAAAGGGTTTTCTGTCAGTGTTAATCAAAACGTTGGAGAACTTATGAACATACTGAGCAGCACGTCAACCATATGGATAATATCTTCCCTTTAATAGTGAGAATTTGAATTAATAATAAACACTGAAGAGTAACCTAAAATGAGACAGAAAAAATAATATTAAAACCAGCAAAAGCATAATATCACATCAGCCTGGAGATTCCTGAGAACTAAAAAAAAAAAAAAAAAAAAAAAATCCTATTGAGACATAAAACCTGGAGCTGCTGATTCCTGATCATAGAATTACATTTATTAATTTTTCTTAGTTTAGCTTGGAAAGATAACTCCAAAGATGCCTTTTATTTCTTACTAGCTTTCAGGCAGGGTAGAGTTTGGTTCTTATAGTGTGCTCTAGTAACATTAGTTTCACGTGCCTGTCTGAGTGGTAGAGGTGCATTCATTATTAGGGTCTGTTTGTTCTTGCAAAGGGCATGGGAATATTTGTTTGGTGAAACACAGATGCACAAATCATTTCATGGACTTTGCAAGCACATGCAGGAAGAAAAAAAGAGTCTGTTTCTAAGTTAGCTAACCTGGAAAGTGGATTGAGGCTGTGTTATTTTGAATGCACCTCTAAGGCCCTAACTTCACAAACTCACCTGCCTATAGAGCTGCTGAATGCTGTGCGAGGAAGGAGAAAGGAACTTCTTTGCTCCTACAGAACGGAGACAGCTTTATGGGTTGCTGCTGCAGCAAGCAGACAGCACCCGTCTCACAGGCGCCTTCCTCAAAGCTTGTCCCCATCCCGTTGATGCCTGCAGAAGTCCTCCCGTTGCTCCAGCTGGGGAGAGGATCATGGTCTTTCTCACTGGCAGATCACAAATTGCAAGGTTTTATTTTCACTGATACCAATTCTGCTTTATTTTCTCGTTAGTTAAATGCAAAGTTACATTTAGACGTTTGACTACTCACATACATTTAGACGTTTGACTACTCACATTGAGACATAAAACTTGGACCTGCTGATAAGCACAATCCAGTCTTGGCAGGGTGAAAAACTGAATCTTCTAAAAGAGATAGGAAGATGAGGAAGTGCAACTTCAAATCTTTGAAGCTATAAATTGAGATCTCCCTATTATATGGTGATGATTGGTAACTATCCATCTGCATCAGTTCCTGGCTTAAGAGAAGTTATTTTCCTCTGACATTCTGACAGAGTTCTTTTTCATTTTTCCCTTGAATCCATTCTTGCTTTCGAACTTCCTTTTCTGATGCTGTCTGAAAAGCATTTTATTATGGATAGCAGATTCTGAACAGTAGATAGCCTTTTTGCATCTACTCTTTGCTTTGTTTTTGGACTAGCCACAGAGGAATCCATGATGTTGCTCTTCTCTCCTGCCTTCTCTGGGCAATTCTGTAAACTTATGTAATTTTTCTCTCAGTATTTTCTCTGCTATATGGTAGCCTCTTCCTACAAAGCAGCCCAAAATATCATGAAATAGAGCTTTACTCTTTCTAGAAGAGCAACATTCTCCAGTTCTTACAGACAACCTCTCTAATTGCTAGACACAAATTTCAGGCCGTTTTTCCCGACTTTAGAGAAGACAGCTGTTCTAATCCACTGTGTATTTCCTGCAGCAAGCACTCTCAGCTGCTTTGTCCTTAGGCCAAGCCAAGCCAGGACTGTCCGTTTAGGCATGAGATTTTTGGCTAATTGCAGCATGTCCATCAGCTCTGGTGGAGAGTTTCTGTACAGACAGCTTATGAATCTTCACAGATTCACAGATCTCTCATCTCTGATGTGTCCTGTGAGCTCTTAAATGCTTTACTTCTGCCACATCAACTATGAGAAAGCATCTCCAAACTGGCATGTAGCTCCCACCAGCAAAGAGATTAGGGAACCTTCTGTCAAGCAGATGTTCAGCTACACGAGTTTTGCATGAGGCAGCACACTGATGCTGAATCTGATCCTCCAGATCACAAGAGGAGGTGTTAAAACCTAGATGAATAAATAAAATATAATCTCTAGTCAAAAGAGAAAAGACGGGGGGGTGTGGAGGGTGGAACACGCTTGTTAAAAGTTCCAGGCACCCTGGCAATTAGTCTCACAACAGCACAATCTGACGAGCTCTCACATCTCCTGTTACATTTGGTACGTAGTGTTTGTTAGCATTTTACTCCATCTGCTTCCATACAGTCCCCATTAGCTGAAGAGGGATATAGTTACTCCAATCATTAAATATTGATGACCTTTACTGGGTCTCTGTTATTTGGCATAGGTATCTCCTATGTTAACTGTTGCTTCTCCTCCTCACGCTTGGATCTGATGCTTTTTCCTCCTGTCCCATGTCTGCTTTTGCTAATAATGAAATCATCTCTGTTTTTATTAAGATGTTATACACCAGCCTGACTCTGAAGTTCAGGAAAATATGTTAGTTATTCTTCATTGCATTTTGCCTGCATAGAATAAACAAACATATTCCTAGCCTGATATTCAAAGCTTTAAATGTGTTAAGTTCTGGGATATACTAGCTAAGTATCCCTCATTAGAAAGGATGTCTCTAATTTTTACAACAAATTGGCACTTATTCTTCTAAAAGGACTTAATATGCTTTCACTTTTTTTAAAGCAGTTACTAATAGATTTAGTGGATAAATGTATTTGATATTCTTTGCTTTTCTCTTTCTCTTTTGCCAACAATCCCACATAGACTGTGAAATAGAGAATTAATTCGTTATTCGAGATATTCATGAAGTTCTTTAAACTTCATAATCTTGGACTGCAGGACATTAGCAGTCATTAACTTTTAAAGATACTGATGATGTCCTCTGAAACACATACTATTTGAAATAAACAGATTTATTAATGTGATAGTAAGATGAAACTTGAGAATATCTAAGTATATGGAAAAGCAGAACTTTAGTTATGCAAACATCTTTAATGAAAACTGAGGCAGTTCTGGGGTTTAGGCTGCAATACCAGTGTACAGAAACAGTAGAATATAGCAGTATAGCAATGCAGTATATGACAATATAGCAATAGGAATACAATAAAACAATATAGTATTGTAACATCACAACACAGGGAGTGTGTGAGGATTATAGCTGCAGACTGTAAAGAACGTCTAAATGTCAAAATGGTCTTTTTCATGCCCAATAAACCTTCAACCGTCTACACTTCAGGCAGACACAAGCTCGCAGTCACATTTTATATAAATTTTGTCCAGTTTACATGGTGGGAAGAGAGAGTCTGCAGTTGGCTGCAAGAGGTTCTGCAGGCAGACAGGTACCTTCATCACTTGGAATCCTTTTGTTTTTACACGAGTGCAGAAAATGTTGTGTTTTTTTTCCCCTCGCCTTCCTAACAAACACTCTGTCCTTTTAAGAGGTTCTCAAACAAACACACCTGGACTACCCCAATAATGACTTTTCTTTTGATGTTTCCAAATAAAGAATGACCCCTTTTAACATGTAGTGCTGCTGTCCTGAGAAAAGATCTGTGAGTCCAGGCCTGTGTGAATGCCAACCAGGAGCTGTGTTAATAGTCAAACCAGACGCCCTCCGAAAACTACGATGTTGGTTGTGACCTCAGAAGAAATCAGGCCCGCTTATGGCAAATATATGGAATTGATTAAATGAATAAATAACCCTATTATTTAGTTTTGCATAAAAATATGTGGGACCCAGGTCAAAGATAATCCCTAATTTTTCTATGCATAATAGATTCCAAAGTGTAAACATTACCAGTAGCATGAACCAGACTAGATGCTTTGAGTCAACAGTCAAAGGTGCGAGTGTAAACTCAGAAATATTGATAATGTTTGTGAATAACTTCAGACTAAATTATAGTGGAGTTCCCAAGCTGATATGACTGCCTCTGTTTTTTTTAATACTCAGGTGTCTGCTATATGTGTAAATCAAACCCTGACAACAGTTTTTTGCATTGGGGGTTTCTATGATTTTAGTTTCATTGCTTAATTTTACAGCATCTTTACAAGCCTCAAACAGCTTCTCTGTCTGAGTAACATAATTTATGAAGGAACTGAAGGAATATTTTGTTTCAGCCCCTATCCATACACCTGGTACTATCTGATCCTGATCCTTTCTGTACTTGATTTTCTTTATTTTTCAAATTTGACACAGAGGTTCTGGACTGTAAAAATTATAGTCTACAGATATCACTTTTCTTTCTCTTTGTGGCTAGGTACCACACTGTTATCAAACTGTTTTCCTAATCTAATCCAAATTAATCATTCCATAGTTGTCATAGTTGCTTTATGTAGTAGAAGTAAAGGCCAAAAAAAGGCATTGATAATATATTTGTGAAATACAAGTCTCATACTATATCTATTATTATACTATATACTACACAATATTTCTAGGGTTGTGCTTGACGTTGACACTTCTTTCCCAGTTTTGCAGAATACTTCACTGTATACACTGTGACTTTGTTTGAAGTGTGCACCTTTGTGCTGAGCCATGTGATAAAATGAAGTTGCTGCTCTTAAGTAGGTGTACAAAAAATTAAACGCCCTCCTAAATATAACACTGCAAATGAGGGTCTCATCTGAAATACAGGCCAGATATGATGCCTCCTTGACCATTGTGGGTTACATTTCTGTACTTGTTATAGTGATACTTGTCCTTCATGTGTCATAAGCTAAATTATGAATAAAATCCAGAGGATATAAGACGGGACTTAATTTTAGGAAAGCTGACACAGAGCTCTGACTTTGCCATGGACCTACTAAGAGATCTTCAAATTCCCAGATTAGATATGCACATAATAGGTGTAAGAATAGCAGAGCACTTGCTTACAAATTACTCTGCTCCGAAGAAACCACAGCTCTTGCTACTGAGCAATGCACCTCTAAAGGGCCTTCATCCCAGCACCTCACTGCGCTCTGGCAAATCCGAGACACAAATTCAAACTTCCCAGCTGCTTCCTATATGCGTAATGATCTCAAACTCCAACCTCGCTCTGAAATGTTGTGTTTGATGAAGTTCAGATTTGAATTCTGAACAGAGCAGCTCTTCCCAGTTGGATCTTTTATCTGCTGAATGCACAGGGGTGAAAAGAGAGCCGTGCATCTGGTAACTCACAGAAAGCAGACCTTATCTAATAACATACAGGCTTGCTGGTCACATGTGTAGAGAATGCAACCCAATGTGCCTGTAATATCAGATGGATCCAACATCCACTTAAATCAGTGGGAATTTCTTTGCTGACTTTGACTGTTTTTTGTATCAGCCTCATATTATACAAGGCTGTAGCTGTCTGATCATGAAGACAGAATATAGTAGTTGCCAGAGATCAAGGGCATTACTCATGTATCACTAATAGAAGTATCAATAAGAGAAGTAATTCCAAATAATTGCATAATGGGATCTAAATGATGTCTAACAAGGGGAGAAGAGAATAAAAGCAGCCCACCTCTGCTCCCCATTTGCATCTGGATCTAAGAAACAGCACGATCTGATGCCTCTTGAATGTTCTTCATGGAAAATAACAGCAACTGCTACAACTGATGTTCAGGAGTTTGTATGTGCTAACAAATTTTATTACTTATCTGTTCCTTTAAATTCAGTTTTTAAATGTGATTTAATTCCCTGTCGTCTTCCAGCATGACTTCAGGCAATATTTTTTAACTATAATTTAATACATGCAAATATAATAATTATTTTTAGTAAAGAATTGGATTGTTTTATTTTATGCAGTTCTCTAATTAGCATAGTCATCCTGCACTCTGTAGGTACCCCTGGTTTAGCTTTTTCAGTGTCTACTGGCAGATTATGGTATGGTATTTACTCTGAAAAATGATGTGATTGGGATTATGTATTTACAGTTCCCCAAAATTGGGAACTGTTTGCCTCACTGACAAAAAAAAAAAAAAAAGAAAGAAAAAAAAAATAATCCAAGGTAATAGCTGAGAATTTCCCTTTCCTACAAGCAAAAATAAGCACTACTTTGTTAAATTAATTCAGCCACTCCTTCACCAAGGATAGGATATATGTTTATACAGAATCTCCATAAATACAATTTGTGCGTGTGAAATAAATCCAATGTGTTTGCAAGATGGGCCAGATCCAAAACCTTCTGAAGGCAATGAGAGAATATAATATGCTATATTTTATGTATACAAGTATGTAAATAAGTGGTGTGTGTGCATAAAGATGTAGAAGCATATGCAGGTGTATATTCCTACGTATCTGCATATGTTTTCACACAGACATACAATAGATGTTGCATGTTTGTATGCACACACTAAACATACAGGTTTGGCATGATGCCAGTGTGGGATACTTAAGCTTTCCTTGAAGCTAATTGACTGCCTGTCACATTTAGAGTCCATTTGTAACGATTCCTGGTAAAGAGAAAACATGGAAGTCCTTGTATTGGTGTTAGGTGATTTGTGCTCTGGTGAGAAGAGGGAATCAGTGATCTCGGGTGGGACCACTTAAGTTGCACAGGGAAGGGAATGGGACAGAAAGTCCCTCTCTCATTTGTTTTTCTTCCTTCTCTCCTCCTTTTCTGTTTTGCAGGATGTCAACAGACTTGAAGGAATCATTGCCTTGAAGCCATCGTGCAATCATGAAAAGCATCTGAAAGCAGAATGCAGCCTCCACATAGCACACCTGGCAGTGGAACAAATTACAGCCTAGCTCTCTTGGAGAGGAGACTACTGAAAACCCGATAAGCGACCTCGTCAGCAAAGTGAACCAAGATTTGCATTGGCTTCTCCACTCCCTACATATCACTTACACTTCATACATATTGTTGTTCCTACTACCTCCCGCCTGTGTCATCGTACCTTCTTTCTAACCTCATGTTTTTATTCCACAGAGGCTTTCAGAGGCAATTTAGCCCACAGAAATGGTGTGAGTTTACATCATGTTGACTTCTTTGTGCTAATTCCCCATGTGGACACTTCCAGTGCATATTATAGGAGCTAGTGTAGGCAGGAGTTTCAAAGGAGAGTAAAAAGTGTCTTGTACTTCAATGTGTACCCAAGGATTTGGAGTAGAGAAGCTAGATAACTCCATATTAAGTAGCTAGGTGATGACCCCTAACTTGGGAGCTAAATTGATGTGTATATATGTATATGTATATAGGTGTATATGTGTTTAGGTATATGTATGTACATATATATAGCTATAAAGGTTTATAATGCAATGTGATTTTGCTATGAGAATGTGACAATATTCTATGTCATATGTCAGTGTCATATTGTCATAATCTTGTTATGACAATAAGAATTCCTTGTTATAAATAGCTTTTAATAGGTGTGTTCCCAAAAACTGATATGCTGATGTAACATCAGTGTAAGGTATTGAGAATAAAACACCATTGATTGCATTCTTTGATGTGCAATTCTGTACCTAAAGCATCAATGGGCCAAAAATATAATGCATTAAGTGTTAAAAATAGATGTGTTCAATAATCCACTACATCACCAAAGGTATAGACTGAATCCTATGAGATAATGACATAAGCCATTTAAGCAATGTGTATTATACCCAGTCCAACATCCAGTCTGCATAGAGGATAGCTGGAGCCTTCGCACCCTTTGCTCAAGTGTCAGATGACTATGCCCTACACCTGAAATTCTGGAGACGAGTAACATGAGCAACCAGTCCCCCCGATCCCCTTCTGAATATCTGTGTGTTTTCCATGGCTTTTGACCTGTCACAGAGAAGCCTGAACATTCAGGCTCCTGCTCTATGGCATCAATGGAATATATTTTTTTCCAAGAAAATGAGCTCTTTATACAACATTTTCGGTTGTCCCTCTGCAGATAACTGGGAGAGGGAGTGCAGTTGGCACTCTTAAGAAGGGAGCTGTAGTTTATTCAACTGAGCTGCAGCTATAGCAAGGGCTAGAAGGCGGAGGCACCGCCCGTCACTGCCTCAGAGCTGCACTGTTTTCACTATGCAATTATATTATCCCTAAAGGTAAATAGAAGGTTTGTGTGTGAGAAATATTTCTGCAAAATAGTTTGCAGCTGAAAAGATAACACTATTCCCTGCCTCCTACTTGGCTGTACAATTTTAATTATGTCAGGGAATCTCTCCTATTTTATATTCCATATATATTTATGGAATAAGCTGTTGGCAAATAGGACATTATTTCAAATAATTTAGTGTATTTATTAAAAGAGATTACAAATCTATCCAGGCTATAGTCATTGCACTTAGGGCAACTATTATGGCTATATTATTGTTCCATTTATTTCAGACTGGCTTTGACGGGGACTACTCCTCCAGGAGCTGTGCGAGGAAGAGACTCTGTGCTTGACAATCTCCCTTCTTTCCTCCTGGCCTCATTCCGATAATAGGGAACGTGCTTTATGGATTCCAGGTAGGGCCGGAGCAGAGGGCGAAGAGCCTGATACCTCTTGGCTTGGGTATTTTGTTTGCGGTACCCAATTTT
Source organism: Tinamus guttatus (assembly GCF_059628265.1). NCBI lineage: Eukaryota > Metazoa > Chordata > Aves > Tinamiformes > Tinamidae > Tinamus > Tinamus guttatus. The sequence goes on from NW_028288613.1 coordinate 5,592,861, forward strand.
AGCCCATAGTGAAATGGAGATACAGAGACAGTCCTGGAAAGGCAGAGTCAGTGACGAGTTGCTGAGGACATGGAGCCCAGTACGTCCCTCAAGCACTGAGAGAGGAATCCAAGGATGCCAAAATTGGTCCCTGCAGCAGTGCCAGTTTTTCTTCCTTCTCTTGATAAGAGGATTCTCTTAGAGATCCTCCTTCATAGAAGAGGTGTGATGCACCCCAAGCATAGTTGACTCTTGTTATATGATTATTTGACTTTTCTGCCTTCACTTGTGAGAAACAGTTTTATTTCACACAGCACAGGGATGGTTGCAGATGTCACACATTTTCCTTCTTGTTCTTGGATCCTTGCTTCTTGGATATGGGGGTCCATGAGCTCCTTCTGAACAGTCTGTAAAAGACAGTGAAGAAAGGAAAGCCTTTCCATAGGTCTAACTTCACAAAGAAAGGACAAACTCTCATCTGAAAAATGTCCAAACCCGCAAAGCAAGAGAGGTAGAGAATTGTTCCACACTGCTGCAGAGTTGTACTGAGAGCAGGGAACTGAGAGAACCTCTCCTTAGCACTACAGCCCTGCAGGTGCTGAAGAAAGAGATGGGAACAAAATCCAGCATGTTGCACAATGTGACTCAACACAAACCTAACTGATGGGTGACATGCATTCATACACACACCCAGGACAGAGGGGAAGGTCAAAGAGAATAGTTTGTCACCCAGAAAGAATGCTTCTTTGTCACCTAGAATGCCACTCAGGGCCCTGTGTTAGCTCTGCCTGGGAACCTGCCCAGTAAGGTGGCTTTAGGAATGGTCCACAGAGCCCATTGCTCCATCACATCCAAGCTGAAGATGCCACTGCATGAAATGAGCTCTTGGTCTCCATCTAGTCTAAGAGCTGGTCTACGTGCATCATCATCATCTTTCTTATTGTTATTTTTATTGTTTTCATTATTTCTGCTAAATTTTTACTCTGTTGGTGTAGGCAGAATGGTGATATAACTACATTAACCTATGAAGGAATATGCAATTTAACAATATGCATTATTAAATGAGTGCAAAAAAAATGTTGTGTGGACCCCAAACAGTAAGTAAACCCTTATGCCTACAAAAACCAATGCATGAATGTAACCATGTCTGACAACAGTTCTAGGTCTAGATACTTTGGAGAAACTCTTACTGCTACTGATTAGGGTATAATTTGCAGATGTTTAAACACTATCTAGATCTTTGTAATATTTTTGACAGGGATTAATATATGTGCAAACAACAGTATGTGCTATATTTATTTATAGGCAATAGTTTGAGTCATAATCTCATCAGTAGATGCATGCTTTAAGAAAAGCATGGGCTAAGTAAACTCCACATTTCTAAGATTAACAATACATCCAGTTGTTATAGGCACCTGTGTGCCATATACCCAAATTACAGCATTATGCAGCCTTTTCACTCTTTGAGAAGCTTATTCTTTTACATGCTAAGGCCCTAACCCTTGCACACTTACTTAACAACACTATGCAAGGAATTCCACTGATTTCAGTGGACTAGTGAAGGTCATAAAATTAAGCGCTTTTATAACAGTTAGTAGGATTAGAGTTGTAATAATATTTTGGATCCTTCCTACCACGCTAAATTGCTGCTACTGCTGCTTATTTGACATGTCATAACCCATAGCATATTTTATAGGTTTCCAGCCTTCAAGCACAATGGATTAGAAAGGAGGTTAATTATGCATAAGATAGAAAGATTTGTGTAAATATAAAACCAATATAATATATTATTTACATACTTCCTCTCCTTATCCTAAGTAACTTCTACAGAAAACTTGGCCATCGTAAATAGCTCACATCTCATTTCTGAATCTTATTCTAGAAAAGACTGGTGATTCTGGCTATTCTGCCTTAAATTGGTGCTAATATTTTCTAGATTAGAGTATATTTGTATAAGAACATAACTCAACCCAGATGGACAACAAACAGGATAAATCTCTCTCATTTATTACATTTGCCTAGCGATCAAAGGTGTCTAACTAGACATTTTTCCGTATTGGTTGTTTGCATTAGATATGCAAATCTCCTTTCTTGCAGAGCCATTTCCGAATATATTTGCAAGGCTATTGATGTCCATTACTTCACTTAAATATAGATCAGAAATACTGACAAATATTTTCATTCAAAGAGTTTGATCATTTTCAGATTACTCTCCATGCTAGTAATTAACCTCAGTCAACACCCTTCCATAGCACTTTCAAACACAGTTCCTAGCAAACATAAAGTTTCATAAATATGTACTAAATAACCTTAAAGCCCTTTATGAATAATTATGAGTTTTTAAGTTTTTGTGAATCTGCATATTAATTCCATGCCATAAATAATACATGAAGCAAAAATCCAGCTTGTTTGGTGTCTGGGGACAGAGGAAGAAAAGGAGAGGATAATTATCAGTTTAATGTGGGAAAATACTTAACCTAAAAGATTATCTTCAAAACTGATGACTCCATAGGTTTGTATATATGTGTTTGTGTATGTGTGTGTGTGTGTATATATATGTAAAAATATGTATATGTGCAGACACAATTGAAACACCCATTGACTCTGAACGAATGCTTTGATTTAAAGTATATGGCTTCTGTCTACCAGCCATGCTGAGCTCTTTAAGTGAAAAGCAATGATGTGATGAGCTTAGCTTCCATACAGTCCATTTTCTATAAATGTACTTTCCCCCAAAGGTAGAAAATTAATGAGAGGCTGCTGACTAAAATTACTACATTTTCCCTTCAGTGGGACATTATGGATTTGAAAGATAAGAGAGAGTGCAGCGGGTCCAAAAACAATTTCATTTTATTAATCCCTTAAGTGCCTCGGGATGAGCAGTCCATGTCCAGTGAAGGTGATGCTACGCCAGCTCTTGCACGCCTGATGTACATCATCAAAACATGGTGCTGAGGTGCCTCGTGTGCTCTCATCTTCCTCTTTACGTGCAAGTCGCCCAAGAAAAAGGTGGATTGGGAATGCCATATGGCTGAATGGTCTTAAGCCAACACATGCTGGATGCTGACAAAAGTAGGAGACTAAGTGGTTTATGGAGCCAGCCCTCGGGTCGTGCAGCGCTTGTTTTCTTCAAGAAAGCAAAGCTATTTTCTGGTCAAATGTTTTTGCACGTGACAAAATGGAAACTAAGAGATTTAAAAACAGAGGCCAAAAATATATTAAATGTTTGCCATTATCTCAGGACTGTGGCTGTGCGTGGCTATAGTTGTGTGGTAGAAGCATATTGATTACTGTATCTTTTAAGGCCATTTTTATCTAAAAATATAAACATAGCAATATTTGTCAGATAAAGTACAGGAGATGTGGTTGGAAAATAAAGACAAATTTGGAACATCTGAAGCAGAATTTGCAGATCTGAAATTCCACTTCTATCCAACCACCAGTTAGTTAGTAGAATCTTTTGAAAGAATATTATCATGTTTGTTAGAATTTATATTTTAAGGGAATTTGTTTATTTTTTGTACATTGATACACCTACATAATGAAAATAGTTTTTGCATTCCATTTCTAGCCTCTTAGATAATGTGAACAAGGAGTACAAGTAGTTAATGCTTCTAATTAAAAAAAAAAAAAAGACCTAATAGTCAGGTTCCCTTTGCTTTAAGACAAGCAGCAAGAAAAAGAAAATGACTATACTTTTACAAAAATGTTGAGAAATACAAGTGGTCCCTTGTCATTGGTGTTGCTGCTTTCTATCACTGCCTCATTTTCCAGTGGAGATAACAGAGAAGGTGGCCAGGAAGTGGGTTCCTACAGTCCCAGCTACTTTCCTCTCAGTTTTGTCAGGGGAGCTGCTTCTGAGTTGTTCTCTCCTCCTTGCTTAGCCTAAACAACGTGCTAGCATGGAGCTGTTCTTTAACTTGTTTAAACTAACCTGGCTCACGAAGTCAGCAATGCCATGATTGCGTGGGTGGTTGCGCTACCGTAAATGGAAGAAATGGAAGGAAGAGAACCCATGGAGTTGAGTGAATCACGAGCTTGTTTGCTTTGAAGCACCTAGAAAACTGAGCCAAGTCTGTGGGAGTGACAGAAGTTTAATCATGCTAAAGACTCATCTGGAAATAGTTTCTTTAAAAAAATGGTATGCAACACCCTAACATTGGTTTCTATTGGAAATGGAATACAGACTTGAATAAACTATATTCGAGGCCAATATATACTTACTTTAGAATCTGCCCCATTATAGAGAGGTTGTTAAGAATTTATAAATCAACTATTTTTATTACACAGAGAAAATAAAAACTTAGAACATTTAGTTACAGTTGCCTGGTCTCACAAAAAGACACAAGCTTTTGTCTCTGAAATATGCTATGCAGATACCAACCTGTTGATGATTGGATAATTCTTGTGCACGCTGGACTCAAAAATTCGTGGACTTTCATACGAACTCAGCTGCAGTCTATATTATTGGTTAAACTGTTTTCCTCTCAAACCCACTCTGAATTCTCAACAAAAACAGTAGTCCAGATGCCCAGACTGCAGCTAGAGACCCTCATTAGGCATCATTTGCATCCTATTAACCACAGAGCTGTGGGTCATTCGCTGCCTGTCAACCATTCAAGTCATTCTTTTTGTGTTAATTAGTAGAGAAATAAGGAGTTAATGAAGATCTTATGATCTGTGATGATTCATCTTTGTTGTTTCAAACGAATCCCTGCTCTCTGAGCACTCCAATGAGCTCCTACACTCAGAATAATAGAGAAATAGTCAGAAGGAGCTTACGGAGGCCTTTAGAGTGTTGTTCTCTGGGGACCTTTTGCATGGTGGGCTTTGTTAGCTAAAGATTAGAAGGAGTTAATTGCTTCAAGATTGCTAGAAGATTAGGTTACAGGGTGTGTTGTATCTGTGTAAGCATATGTCAGGTCTAGTTAAAAGATAGAGGGTGCTTATTTTAATAAAATTATGAAAGAAAAAAATAATTTGTCATTATAGTGAAAAAAATATTTCTATGCTTAATTTGAACACTTAGCAATAAAACTCAAGTGCGAGATTTGCTCCCACTTTCCTTCTCCAAAAAGAAGAGGGCTGCTCTTTGTTGGGCACCAGGGCTCCTTGGGTTGGCTTTGGGCTTTCTTGATGCTTTCTTCCCTGTCTGAAGGGGATAGCGGACAGCAGGGCTGCGATGGGAGACCACAGCTCACTTCTCCTGTGGCTCCTGTCCAGTGGCTTGAAGGAACCTTCCACCCTGCCCAGTGCAAACAGGAAAGTCCCAGCGACCTGTATAACTAGCGCCTTGGTCCCAGTATCTCTTTGCTGGAGTATCACTTTGCTGGAGTATCACTTCCCCGGGCAGGAAGCAGCTCCTGCAAAAGCAATTTTCCTAGGGCTTAGAGAATAAATATTTCTCCACCATCTCTGGCGTTCAGGTGTATTTAGTACCATTGGCAAGTACACTTTTCAAAAATTTTGTTTCTCCATTTCCCATGAGCTTCTTTGGCACAGTGCAGAGATCCCGACTCGCCGATCAGGTGCAAAAGGCTGGTGTGGCTGAAAAGGGTCATGCCTCTGCTCCCAAAGACCACTTCCCACAGTAGGAACATCGACCTCCATAGTGTAGGGCCTGATATATCAAAATAAAAAGAGAAGTAACATCCTGGGCTACAAACTGTAGCTGTGACTAAAGAAAGTCTTGCTGCTGCAGGAGGCTGCTGATGCTCTTCTTGCTGTGGTAGCAATGTCTTCAAGAAGCGGATACATCCATAAATTTGCCTTCTTAGCCCCTGCTAAACTTCCCTGGAGCTTCCTAATTCCTGTAAACAGGGAAAGGTAAGGGGAAGCAGGAATTGCTTCAGGAGGAGAGATAACTGCATCTCCTCTTCCTCCTCGCTGGCTCTATGAATTGCACCTGAGTGCTTTTAAGACTTTACTTTGGAAAAAAAAAAAGAAGAAAAAAAGCTCAGAACTGAAATTAATTATTTAGGTTTGCCAAATATTGTTAAAGTTTTTATTTAGACTTTTTTTTCCCTGTACACCTATCAGACTGAAAATAAAAGCAATTATTTGCTCAGCTCTCTGTTATTGTGCCCGAGAATGCGGAAGAGCATTTTAGCCATGAAAAATATCCTAGGATGCCTCAGAACCTGTGCAAAGTGTTTTGGGGTAAATCCAGAAAAACACACTGCTTACTCAAGTGCTTAGTCTCTGCTTTTGTTTTCACATGTAGTGTGCTAGGAAAAAAATCCTATTTTCTTTATTCATGATTAAAAATGTCCCTACTATGCCATGGAGTGGGATAACTGGTGAGCTGGGACTGTGCTATAGATTAATGCCATCTGTTTATAGGTTGCACAGGTTATTGGCATTACCAAGCAAATGATCGATGGCATGAGGATGGATGGAGGAGGAACTACCTGGGCAAACACATCTGGGGCTGTCCCTGTCTTCTCCATGCCGAGGGCCTGGCACATCTGTGGGCTAAATATGAGACCCTTGAGAATTTGTGGGCTACATAAATACGGTTGTGCTGCTGCTGGCCATGGGATGCAGCTGGTATCTGGCAGAAGGAGATTTGCTGCAGGGGATGCTCCAGGGCTACAGCCCTGGTGTGACCCGAGGATCATTCCAGCATTTAGTAAATAAGTCCTTAGATGATTCATTATGCTATAGTCCCTTTCAACTTTAATTGCTCTAAATGAAGAGACATTTCACAGCACTTAGATTAAAAAGAGGGAAAAGCCCTCCCCAGCACACACTCTTGCACAGGCACAAGCACACATGCATACGGGGAGGAAAGGGAGGCCAGCGCAAGCGATAAGGGAGAGCCAGACGTGACTCTTGTGTCACTTCAGAGCGCTGGAGGAAATGGGAATGTAATTGGAGGCGAAGCGGGCACGGCAGGAATCACAGGGAGCAGCAGGGGCTGGGGTGGGAGCGGAGGCACCGCATGCAAGGCCAAGCCCAGCTCCTCCTCGGAAAACACCCGTGCGGGAGGCTCCGAGCGCGAGGCCACCCCTAAGCATCCCCCTTGCCTATCCCTTAGGTCTGCCCCATGGTTTCCCTGCTTGCAGCTCTAGATATATTTTTTTCTTCTCCTACGACATCAATCAGAAAGCAGCAGCTTTTGCAGGGAGGGCAGTGGGGGAAGAAGACATATAGAGAGAGGAGAGGGAAAAAAAATAAGCAGAAGTAATTTATTCGGGATCTTTGAGAGGATAATAGCCAATTATTTGTTTATAACACTGGTTAAATTTTCATTAGGCAGATTAATGGAATATCATGTACTGTCAACATTGGACTGAGGGGTGGTCTGTAAGAGATAAACGGGCAAACAGTCGATGTGTCTCCCTGAGTAAATTAGTTTTTGCTTTCCTGTTTTTCATATGAAAATGGAAAGGTGGACAAGGTGGTGCATTTTAAAACAGGTCTCAAGATGGGCCAAATCAGTTAAATATGAAAGCAATTCCAGTAATAAATACATTATAATAACTTAGCATCGTGCCTATCATTTTGATTTCATGAAAGTCCGGGATAATGTAGATTTTTAACCTGCTCTCTTAATACACATTTCCTCTTCCTGAACTTCAGCGTTTCTTGCTGTGAGGTGAAAGCATATTACTTTTTTTGCCTGATTTTTTCTGTGTAATCTGTTCAGTATTACAGCTGGTAAGTGCTAGAGGCTCACAGCTCTTTCTTGTGAATTCTGGTATTATCATACTGGATAGCTTGAGCAGTCCCCTCTAAGTACTGTATTATCAGCATCAGAACCCCTGAGTGGTTACGGTTGCCTATCGTGCTCTTTTGAAGTCAGAATATTTCTACAGCACTTAACGTATTAGCCTGGGATTTCCAGACAAGCCATGGAGAGGCAGACACCCGAATTTAACTTGGGGTTGGGCCCCTAAGTCCCTTGACCTCCTTGAAAATCCCAAGCCATTTTCCATAGAAGGAAAACCATCCAAAGGGTCTCATCAGCCTGGTCCCAACTGGTCTTGCTCCTAGCATGGCACAGGCACATGGCAAGGATGATCCTCCTCCAGCCAATTCACCGCTCTGCACTGTGGCTCTCTAGCACCAGCCCAACACATTGCACGAAAATTTGACCACAGGGCATTAACATGGCCTGTATTCTTGTGAATAGGAACAGAAAAATATTTACTTCTAATGATACTTTATGGCTGCAGTGCTGTGTAGGTCCTCATTTCCCGATGAGATTCACTCTTTTAGATTTTGCTCTATTTTGAGGCTGCATGATGGCTCCAAGAATAATACTCATTCTTATACTTCTTAAAATGGCAACTTGAATAATCATCAAAATATCAAAAATGATCTGGTATTTTGTTTACAAAATCACAAAGTACTTACATCATGCATTAATCAAAATTTTTCGGCATGATGAGGGGACGACTCATACTTCTTACATGTTACCCTGACCTCATCAAAACATCTGTAAAGAAAACACAGCCGAGGATTAAGTAATGATGCATGGTCCTGGTGTAAAAATATTCCTTGGTTCTGTTGTTGCAACCTTCTTCAAAATCCCTCTCTCACATTATTTTGGTAACCAATTTGCCCTGTTTTCAGCAATGAGGAGGCTCAATACCCCCTGCACACCATGGTACTTAGCCAAGAGAAGACTTTAGGTATGATAGTGTTAAGATCAGAGCAGGGAGAACAGCAATTGTAACCTGGCTCCAGGCCACATCAGTGTCTTGTTATTGATCTCAAAAGATTAAAACTTCACCTGAGATTTTTTTAATTCATTTATCTCTCAAGTGTCACACAACATATTTTTTTTCCCCAACTAGAAGGTGGTTATTGATATGTATAAGGTGTTTCTTGTCCATAAGCAGCTTGCACAGGTTCGATACCTTTAAATTTGGTTTATCTTCGTAACAATGTACCAGTCTAGCGGTGCAGAACAACTATCACATGGAAATATTCAGTTACGTATTAGGGAATCAATCTCAAATCAACCTGAAACATCGATCATTGGCAATAAATATCAGACCTTAAGTTATGTCTATGACAAAAAGATACATCTGATATCTCTGACATTCAAAAATAGAAAAGAAATCCTGATTTCAAAGCAAGTTGTTTTCAGTTTAGACTGGACTTTACATTTTGTGTAGATCTAGATGCCCTTATCTGGCAAGAAACTCTGACATGCAGAAACGATTTTCATTTGAAACAGGGACAAAGGTCAAAGCTGTGCCATATTTAGGCACATTTATGCATTATGTATAAAAAAATAATATTTTTAAGACAGTGAAATGGCTGTATTAAAATATTCCATTTTGATCAAATCAGAATGTTAAAATAAAAACAGACATATTTAAAAATGTATATTTAATTTAAAGATGAAATGATTTGAAGAAATTGAATTGGAACAAAACAAAATGAGAGCAGTTAATGAAACATTCCTCTTCAATTTGAACTTGCTTTTATCAAAATCAAGACATTCCTCAAAAAAAGTTTTAGTTTTGATGGAACAGCATTTAATGACTGGAAACTCTTCCTCTGAAAAAATGTCCATGAATATTACTGAGTCATAGAGTGCATGATGCTGAAAAACAGTTAGAAAGCACTGATAGGAAGTGATTTTTTTTTTTTTTTTCTGACGTGACCAGACCCGCTATGATAATAGATACATTTCAGGTGATTCTTATCTCTCTTTGACTGCTATAAATCTTGACTACTCCCATGAAGGGACTGGTACATAAGTGGTATAAATGAGATCAGAATCCAGGGTCCTATGGACCACTACAGCCAAATGCTGTAGTGAAGTAAGTTTTCTATTTTACATTCTATTTTTGATTGAAAATTGTTGCTGTGTTGCAGAATCTATGCGGGCATCCTTAAGGAGATAAAATGTTTGCTAGCAAAGTTATGGACATCTATAATGAATGGGATTATCTGTACTACTCATCAGTGCAGAAAGAATAGCACTAATAATGCAAGTAAAGTCTCATCTTGCAGATGTTATTCTGTTTCATCTTAGAAGAGAATCTGTTCACTCATAAATCTTGCTTTGGTTCTAAAAAAAAAAAAAAAAAAAAAAGAGAGAGGAAGAAAGAATTAGTATTCTAGTAAGTCCTCTCCATGGAATGACATTCATCATTTTCAGTGTAAACGAAATGTTGCAAGAACTGATAGTCTCTGTTTTCCTTGCATGAATTAAAAAGATATGTGAATTTTAGAGGAAAAGAAAAAAAAAAGACAGAGGAAAGGGAGAGAGAGAGAGAATTGTTGTGTACTTGATTTCAAAAGCTGTGAAGTATGGACTCCATCTCACAAACTGTTCCTAGTAGACAACAGTTCCTAATGGCAACTAGCAAAGGAGTTGCTCCAAAATTGCCAGCAGGAGCTTCGTGCCACTGAAGGAAAACACTCACTAAGAAATGAATTAATTCTGTCTCTGCATTCACCCACAGATTCTCCCTCTATGTGTATGGAAGATACACGTGTATACGGAAATATCCTTTTTCCTACGTAACCCATACAATAAGCTCTTAAGGGTTTTGTGGAGTATTTATATTTCCTTTGCTTCCTGTGAGCCAGACTTCTCTCACATGCACAGGAATATAATTAACAAAGTTGATGTATTTTCAGTAAGTATCCTTCATTTCCACTGCCTTCTTCCCAAACTTTCCATCTTTTTGGAGGGAAAAAAAACAAGCAGCCAAACAAACAAAATCAAGCAATCACACAACAACAAAATCCTCACAACCCTTCCCTTCACATTCTTACCCATTTACCAAGGGATAGGGCAAAATATGAAGTTGAATTTATGCACACAAATATCTGCCAGTTTAGGCCTCTACTTTCAAAAATGAGCAGCTATGCTCTTACAGTAATAGCTGATGAAGTCTGATTCTCTGTTAGTGACAGTAGCAGCATCAGTTTAGGGGGGGGTTTAATCATCTTAATGCAATTTTTTTTACTACATGCGAAAATCAATCTCAATATTTCAATACACTAGTTTAAATGAGTGGTCTGTAGCCTGTTTTGGGATCAGCAAACCTACTGTAGATCTGCCTTTTTCTCAGGATGTATTTTTTTCTTTACAGGCATCCACCATTGGTGCCTCTTACTTGCAGTACTTCAAAATAACCATCAACAAACCGTATGTCATGGAAGCCTTTCAGAGGAGGTTGAATGAGTTAGGTCCCCGATCTCATCAAAGGGCAGATGTGCTTGATCTGTTCATCATTCCTAAATCCAACTCAAAATCATAGCATTGGCTCATGATAAAGAGTCAAATATGTCATAAAAGTCAAGCAGTTAAATGACTTCTCTGTTCGCAGAAGTAAAAAAGAAAAGTCACCCTAGTGGCTCCCCAAAATATCTTACTTCTACAATAGCCTGGTGAGATCTGTTGGCACATTATAATACATTAGTGTCATTTAGAACAACAGAGTATCCTGAGAGTCACAGATCTCACAGACCCAATCTTTTCTTCCAGTTACATGCAAGCCTCTGACTGAAAAATTTGGCCAACTCAGTTCTAAATACAACACCTAGAATGTTAACAAAATATGTTTCACGTGGCTGGTAAAGTGGCTGCTTTTTATTTCAAAGCCACTGACTTCAAAGGCTGCTTGGATTGTGTGCGTGTGTGTTTTCTTTTAAAAATCTTCATACTGTTTCTGTCTTTTTTTTTTCTCACTATCAAATAGATCATTACATTTTCAACACTTAAGGACAAAAATTCTTCCCTCAGATCTGCACGGCAGATCTTGACAGTAATATTCCTCTTTTCCCCACATGCCGGGAACTCCCGGTGACATCAAGGAGAGAAGTGTTCAGGTGGGTCTAAGGGGAGTGCTGGCCTGGAGACCTTCTGGATCAGGGTCGGGTGGGAAATCTGGCCCCATTTTCCATATAGGTCTTGGGATTTTGGTGTCTAGTTTCCCCTATCTGCTTGGAAACCAATCATTTGATTTGATTTGAGCCACTAACATCCATTTTCTGATAACAACCGCATGCAAAATGCCTGTTCTTCCCTTCAGGGCCATAAGAAACCTCCCTCACATTCACCTGCATGTTATTCCTTTGCCACCTGTGATATGCCCGGGATGTGGAGGATCCTGGGAGTGGGAGGATAAGGATTTGATTACCCTCATCACCTACTTAGTTGACTGTGGATTTGGGAACAATCTCCTATTTTTGCTTGTCATTCCTTACGCTAAATTAAGCAATAAGACACTAAAAACTTCATGTTTTCTATGAGTCTCGGCATGGGGAAGTTTATGTTTGGAGTTGTGGTTATTCCCATCCCACAAATGCATTGATAACATGAGCTCCATAGCAAACTTCAGTGATGACCAAGGAAGGGATGTGTGTTTATGTTTTCTGTGGGGCTGGGAATGGAGGGAAAGATGTTGATTCATCTTTACCTACTGCTAACAAAGAATTTGTGAACAGAAGAGACTTTGACAGACAGCTGGTTATTACGCTTTGACATGCCAGAAGGTTAGTGGCTGTTCTCCATTAACATGTGGGGCTTGCTTTCATTTCTCTTTTGATTTTTTCCATAAATATATTCTCACTACTTTTCTAAGCATCTTCGTTCTCCATCTCTTCAGACAATGACAACAATTCAAAAGTCAGTAAAAGCCCATGTGTGAAAATGAATTTAGCCATGTTAGCATTTCTTCCCCCAAAACCCAGCCACCATGGAAAAGGATTAGCCATGTAATGGGCACAATTAAAAACAAAAATAGGATAGATTTGATCCTTCACTCCTCAATTCAATCTTCCATTGTGCATGTCTAATGAATGACACAAGGAGGGTGAATATGTTAAATAAGGCAAATAAGGTCTTGGTTAACTTAACTAGTTATATGATTAATTCTTTGCTCTAGCTATTTTATTCATGGGGGACTGTATGTGTGTGTTATGAAATATATATTCAAAATCAGTGGCTCAGTTATTTGAACTTGCAAGGTTTTTATTTACACCAATTTACACCTAGTGTCATATAGACTAGCTTAAAGGGAACCTCTATGGTGACCAAAATTCCATCTCTCCAGTGCCTGGGAAAGAGCCTGGAACAAATTTACTGTTAGAGCGGGATATTGGTTGCTAAAGAGGTGAATCTGATGCAATTTGAGCAAAGCAAGTGCTGCTGCTGGCTGCTCTGGGGCTCAGGTACATGAGGTACTCAAAATTCAAATTCAGAGAACATCTTGGTGGGACAGCTGGTCTCACATTGCATGAGCAACACGTGTATTGCTAGGTTATCTTGCAATACTCGTATTGGCAGGCTGCAATTCTGCTTTCTGCAAATATTTCTTAAATGTTTGCACAAAACTAGCTGGTCTACAATAAAAAGAAAATAAGAGAATGAGTATAAAAGTTGTGTAAAGAAATGTGCTTAAAATTTTGATGACTGTGTTGTTGGACATCTTTTTATGTCACTTCCATCCAAGAGAAAATAGTGATTGTACCTTTCTTTCCTTCTGCATTGCCAATGTCTGCTATTTCAAAATGATGCTTAAAAACCATCTGCACAGTTTTCAATACAGAAGCTGGGTGGGCACAGACTATAAGAATTTTGCATCATTCTTTTCAAATGTTGATATACCAAAAAACAAAGTGATAAGAAGAGGATGCAGCCACAGTCAGAGAGTTAAACAGCTTTGGCCCTTTTCAGGAAAATAAAATGTATCACAGGACATCTATTTTTTGATCTTTATATTCATTTCTGCATATTAGAGGGTGGAAAGCTGTGACGTGTAATTCAGCCATGTAAGAGGTGGGTGCCTTTCTGCCTATTTTTGCTGGAAAGTGGAAAGATTCACAGTAATCTGTGACGTTCCCCAAGGGTTTGAAGGGCATGTTTGACCCTCAGCAAGAAAGCATTTTTCCAGACTTGTCAAAGTATGCATGTAAAAGAAATACATTCCTTTAGTGCAAATCATGCCGTTCAACAAAGATTAGTCTTAATTTGAAATTTTAACAATGCTTGCTGACCTGTTTATGCAGAAACTTTCAAAACATCAGTAGCAAAAACATCTTTCAAAACGTCAGTAGCCCTGAACTTTTCTTTCCCAAGTTAGGAGAATTACTTGCAATTGCCCTCCCGTGCGCCCGCTGCTTTCTGTGCACACTTTTTCATCACCTGGAAAACTGACGGTTTCTTTTATTTTAGAGATGATGTGAAAACCTGCTCCCACATTTGCTTATTTTGGGTTTGGGAGTTATTTGGGGGGCTGCAGCTTTGCTGGGATGCGCAGGCAGCCGCACCGCTGGGGCCCGAGCTGCCCGAGCCGCCTAGTGGCCACCGTGCCACCCGCACTGGAACCAGCCTCCCTTATTTTTATTTTTATTTTTATTTTTATTTTTATTTTTATTTTTATTTTTATTTTTATTTTCATTACTGTTGCCTGTCACAAGTTTTCAGAAACACACATCCAGCAGTGCTGGAAAATCTACTGGAAAAAAAAAAATAAAAATGGGAACCAAATAAATAAACATGTTATTGACAGTGCATTAACACAATTTCCAGCAGAGGAATTTCTTCTTGCTGGGCATTTATTGAGGGCAAGTCCATTCTCCCTTGGTGCATCCATGTGCATGGTAGGGGTAGGAATTAGTAGCGACCCTTTCACCCTACAAATCTTGCATGTTGCCAAATGCATGCAGCCCCCTGAAGAGGATGAGCTCTCAGGGACACAGTCAGGGACACCTGGTCCTTTAGCCACCATACATTTGCCAACTGGCTCTGCTAGGTGGCCATGGCACTACCCCTTGCCACCAGCTAAGGCCTGCCATGCCCTGCTCAAGAATACATCACCACTAGCACAAATTATATATATTTCTTAGTGTTTGAGGCATTTCATTTACATTCTAAGACCATTAAGAAATCAAATGATAATTGTTTGAAGTTCTTGAACTGCTGAAAAAATAAAACAGGACTATTTCAATGTAGCTGAAGCCTCCCCAGGTCGGGTTTTCTTGGTGCAGTTGGCACCGCGGGTTCATTACACAGCAAAGCATCTGAGGTCAGGAGGTGCCTTCCTCTTTGTCTGGTCTCCATTAGCTCTCCCTGCAAAAAGTTGTCCTCTAGCAGATTTTTCTTTCCCGGCATGCCTTTTGGGGACTGATTCTTGAAACTGCACAGAACGAAGCTGATGCAGCTTTCAAATATAACCTGCCGCTCTTTGCTCTCCCTCTCGTTTCCAGCTGGTAAGTGTTAACTCCCACTGCCTTTACTTACAGGTTTTCATTTCTTGTTCCTGGGAAGTACATTTTCACATAGGGCAGCACCCCCCTTTCTCCCATAAGTCATAGCAAAATCATTTAAACGCAGATGTAGCCATTTTATGGTTGTTGCTAGGACTGCTTGGCAAAGCTCGTGCACGCTGCAAAACCTCTCCTCTGTAGGGAGAAACCCATGTGTGAGTGATGGTGGAATCCAGCCTCCTCCGAGCTGTTTATTTTGCTGGGAAAAGGAAATCTGGGAAGAACACTGCCCCTTGTGCCATCTCTTCTGCTACCCAAGTCCTGGTGTAAGTGAAGCCCAGACTCAATGAAATAGTAGGGGAGAAAGTAAGCGAGAAGATTGGTCATGGCAATGCGAAGATGGAGTGGAAATACTACTTTTTTTCCTGACTATTGAAATAGAATTTAGTTCATGCAAAGATGGCCATGTCAACCAGAGAAAAGGTCTCCTGGCTGAAAGCAATGCTTTAAATCACATACTGCTGGGCATGGTTCAGTCTTTAATGTAGACACGGATGGGACACATTTATTTATTTATTTATTTATTTATTTTGTAGCTCACAGCACTCCTAAAAGATCTTGTTCATCTCAAAGTAAAGTTCTATTTAATATAATGTGAGCTAGCACCTGCTAGTTAGCGCATGTAAGTAAAGGCCAAACGGGAGGCCAAGGTCTCTCTCAGAGTAGCAGGGGAATCTGTCATTAATATTTTAAGAAATCTTCACTAAAAATCAAAAGTGATGTGCACCACTTAAAAAAAATACCTATAAAGGTGCTGGAGTCATAGAAGTTCATAAAAGTTGGCTGGGTATGTTTCAAATTAATTGCAATAAATGCATATACTGTGATTACTTTGCTCACTGGGGAAATAATGCTACTAATTTTTTGCTCTTAAAAAGGACTCACATTAAAATTCATCTTGACATAAATTCTACATTTTACTTAAACTCTGAATAAATGTAAGCCAAAGTAAAAGCTAAAATATGAGTTGGAATCAAATGTTAAGTTGATTTTTTGAGCCACTTTAGGGAATACTCACTGGAATTAAATTTCTCTGAGTATTATTTACAGTATAGAAAATATTCAAATATACAGAAGAAATTAATGCTCCTTATTTAAACAAAGTTATTGCATTGGTAAATTTGGCCCAGCAAGTTTTCAGCTGTTTGTGATACAATCAGAATATCAAATAATATTTTTTAGCTGCATTTGTATCCTAAATGGGCAGTTTTGTTACTGTAATATTTACAATTATTTTGCACATTCCATACATACAGCACGAAAGATCCAAGTCCAGTGTTTTCTTTGATAGCCTCTTATGCCTGACACGAATTCCGTATCGCATCTTGCTAGGGAAATTTTTCTTGTGTAGGAGCCTTTCAAATTACAAAATATATAAACACCGACTGAGCAGCTTAAAAATAAACTAAGGAGTGTGCATGTAAGGGCAATTACAAGTATTGTGAGCAGTGTTTGGCCACATTTCTGGGTGTTCATTCTTGAATTAGTGTGTTGCTTTGCCCCTGGTATAGCTGTGCTCCTCCTCTAGCGCACGTTTTGGTCGGGATCCATCTGAATCACATCCCGGTGCGGGATGCGGCCGAGGGGACGGTCTGGGATGCTGGGGGGCTCTACCTGCCCGGCAGGTGTAGCCTTGTCCCCCCTTCCCGGCGCTGCTCGCGGCATCCCTGCGTTCAAAGGCAGCGTAGCTCCAGGCAAATGTGCTCTGCAGATTGCTTCCAGCCTGCGTTCCCCACGGTTCTGGCTCTGTCTGCGCCTTGCAGATAGAGTAACTTTGCAGCTTGTAAAGATTTGTCTGCTCTCCAGCCCCCTTCCCCCACTCACTCCTTAAATCAGTGACAGGGAGAAGTACATCCATGTTATAGGTACCAGGAAACGGAGCTTCGCATCCAAGATGTCCATGTGCCAGGTGCTCCAGCAAGAGCAAGTCCTTCCCATCCTCCTGCTTGGGGAACTCTATATATGAGCACATACTATTCTGCTTAGGAAATAACTATCCCATTGCTAAACCACAGGGAAGTCTATATGTCCAAAGGATGCATATCCCTATGGCTCGGGCTGGAGAACCAGCACTGACCTGGCTGGCACTTTTAGACATAGCTATTGCTGGATGTTTACTAATAATTGCTAATTTCTGCAGTGGTTCTCACTAAATACAAGCAGGGGTGTATTAACACGTGCAAATACAAGTGGGTTTGGTGATTATTATTAGATAAATGCCTAGAATCTAAAGCTACATTCACCCAACTCCGTGCTTGCTTCCTGTGGCACCCATTTCCAGGCAGTACAGATGCAGATTTGTAAATGGAATTGGTCCACAGCATCTGGGACCTCCAGCTCCCTTACACACACTCTGCTAGTCATATTCAGCTTCACGGAATGAATTTCACCAAACACCTTCAAGTTCCTGCAAGCAAACAAAACCCATTCTTCCTGCAACGGAGACGGAATTTTAAAGCTTGAGGGCTGCAGCTCTCCGGCTGATACCTTGTTATGCCAAGTTGGAGCACAGAGTAAATTTCTTACAGCCGAGTTATAAACCCCCTGAAAATAGGTTTTATTATGGAAATGCAAACATAACCATGGCTATAGCAACATGAAAGGCTCTGCTGTAATAATGCTTAGATCCAACTCTTTGTGCACAATTGGCATAGAAAAGTATTTGATTTTTGTCAGTTTTTTTTTCGCTGTTACATGTCAGTGTCACTTCACAGTTTATAACCAGTCGCAGTTTATAACCAAATGCATAAAAATTGTTAGTAATCCTCATTTATAGCTAGGGACTAAGAAGCGCCATCTCAGACACTACTTTACCTATCAAACATGCCTAAAACAGCTATTGACGTTTGGAACAGTTATTCCTGGAGAGAAAGATTTGATGTTCACAGTTAACTAAGCAGAGTGTCTGTTGAGTTTAGTGTCTCACACACTGGAAAGCATTAGGCTCACTGACTTAGCTTTGATAATCAGTTTGCTTTAGCTGAGAAGGAAAAAAAAGACAGAAGTGAGAGAAGGGGGAGAATCACTGATGCTCGCAGTCTAAGATACTCTCCTTCGCTATAAGTGCAAAGGCTCTGTATATTTTCAGAATCCCTAGATTTCCCCCCAAATATCCTCATGTTTATAGTTCTGTTTTTCAGTTAGAAAGAAGCTGACCAAAAAAAAAAAAAAAAAAGATTTCATTGTACGTCAAAAATTTCCATGCCCTAAAGTCACCCCCTTGTGAAAAACTTCACCCCATGCTCATCTCTTTGCAGGGAGAGGGGAGAGCCAAATTCGAGTAAGGAAATATGCTGCAAATCAGAGGAAAAACCACCTGCTATTCCCAAACTCCCTAGCACTCTGCTGAATCACCCTGCCCTAAAGTCGCCAATTTCATTTCTATGGTTGGAGAGTGCTTTTCAAGGGCCAGGTTTTGCTTAAATTACTTAAAAGAGTAGATCTGCAAAGTTCAGTAAACTGGGTCCCATTCGGAGTGTAAGGTTATCAGTGTCCAGCCATATGGCTTCAAAATAAAATGAATCCCTTACCTGTGCCTGCATATTTTCCTAAAGTATTTCTAACAATCAGCAGCATGAATCTCTATTTCGTTGTACCAGTGCAAATAGCAGCCATCCATTCTGTGTCACTCATCCTTGCCCTCATTTCAATTCAGCAACTTTAGCAAATTTATTTTGATACTCAAATGTGCAAAGCATCAGCTTTCCAGAAATGGTTAAGAAAACAGACTAACCTAACAAGCTAAACCTGAAGATTGATGTGGATGCTTTGTTTTTAGTCTGAACATCCCTCCTCTCCACCGTTTAATTGGTTATAATATGTAAATTAAATAATTTTAAGCGGATGCTTTACAGATGAGGTCACTTGGCTTGGCTCAAGGAAAATGAAGCACAGTGTGAAAACTCTAAATAAAGACAAAAACTCACCCTTTCAAGATTTCCAAGGTTTCCTCCTGCCGTCACCTACACCTCAGCATGTATCTCCAGCTGGAGCAGGTCAGGCAAATGCCATGTGTTTGTAATACACATAAGTGTATTGGCTCTTCTGCCGTTATCGTGGAATGCTTGGAGATGCTCTGTATAAAATATAAGCCTCTATAGAGGGACAAAAAATTTAAATGTAGACTCAGTGGTGAGATCATATTGCCCAGGCCAATTTAGATTATCTTTTAATTTCCAGGCTTTGCCTCCATAAGAGGTATCTAGGAACCACCAATAAATTTTACTCAATTTTTAAAGCTTCGTGTATTTGTAGCATTATTGCTTTTGCATATAGGCAGTCTGGGCCAAGAGGAACTCGTTGTCAGAGAGGGCAAAACCAAGGCCTTCACGTTTTCTGAAAGGCATAAATGATCTTTGCTGGATATCAAATGCATGGCTGTAGTAAAGACAAACATCAGATGCCCCTGGTGGGCATCTGGCCCTCAACCAGTCTCCCTCAAAGTTATTTAAAGAGGCTTAGAGGAATTTCCAGCAGTCTTTTCACACGTAGATAGTTTGTAATAGTTTGTTGTTTGGGATCCTGGGTTGTGTATTCATCAGCTTGCAGTGATTTGTTGTGACAGTACTTAAAGGACTCATGAGCGATACTCTCCAGGCAACTAAATGAATAGCATATTGCTATGAGCAAAGGTATTTTTGCAGTTCTTTTTGTGACTTTTATGTCTAAACTGCAACTGTTATTTAGTACACAGATCATTTTTATTGCTTATGGTTGAAGTGGAATAACTAATTATGTCAATTATGGAACTTTCTCAAGGAAGAGTGCTAAAGTGGAACATGAGAAGCTTTTTACTTGCTGTTGGAAGGTTGGTCTGTTTGTGATCTAGAGGGATCTGGTTATTGTGGATTTTTTTCTTCTTCTTTTTTTGTTTTTCTTTTTTTCCATTATTTGATTCACTTCAATGGTGAAGCAATTAATGTTGTCTGAAAAACTTTCCATCAGAATTGTTTTTTTTTCATCCTTGACATTTTCTAGACACTCAGTCAGTCTATTTCCTGATTTTTATAGTCTATTTTATTGCCATTTGCCTAAGAATCTATCATTTTTTTCTGCTGCGCATTGGTCACTGTTCATTTTTTATTTAATTTATTGCCACTTCCCTGTTTTTTCATCATATTTGTCAACCTAGTTTTCGTTGGAATTATATGCACACAACCAGCAAAGCATTTGGGGAGTACTTAGTCTTTTCACTAACTAAAAAAGTCCTTTCGAATGATTAATAGATGAAATGCAAAAACTCTTAACATTTAGAAGTTGCCAAAACTTGGGGAATATTTTACATTTCAGTGGAGTCATCTGTTTAACAGCCCCTGTTTTGTTTTGTGTATTACTCTCCCATACATATGCTTTTGGTTTTAAATCTTTATTGGTTTTGTCCTTTATTTCTACTCTTTCCTTAGTACAGACACATAGGAAATCATAACTGAAATAATATTCATAGTTTGGTATATGGTGCAAATAGCAGCAAATATTCCCTGCTTCCATGTGAGAAGCAGACCAGGATAAAAAAAAAAATTAATAAATTTGTATCAGAGCTGGTGCATCGAGGCTTAAAATGGAAGCACGATCAAGTCTTTATCATTTTAAATAAAGGAAATAAGTTAGACCTGGGAAGAAAATTACAAATACAACAAGTTGAAATATTGTTGTATGAAGTTAATATCCAACCTTCGAAGATTTTTGGCACATTACATTGTCATGGAAAACTCTCCACAAGATTTGAAAGTAAATTTTGTTATTAAGAAATATATTTTGAAGTTTAAAAAGGATAGATCAAATTCTGTTTTGTGCAGGATATTAAATTTATACTGTTGAAGCTGTAAGTAAAATATGGTCCATGATTTTTAAACCCTAAAATGTTTTTGGCACCTTAGGAGGAAGTGAAGAATGACTGCTTAAAATCTATTTCCTTTTAACGTCATTGCTATATGTCATCTGTTAGCAAATATCCACTAGCACTATTAATAGCTGAGGGCAATATTTTTTGGGGGGGTGGTGAAAAATATACAAAAATAAAACTGCTCTCAGAGCTGATACCAACCATAATCAATCAAACAGTGAAGCTGTGATTTTTTAAAAATCCCATTCGAAGGAAAATGTATTTAGCCATGTAAAAATATAAGAATGCTCATAAAAATTAATTAAATCACCTACACAGTGAGATGTCACAATGCATTGATAGGGGCATTACTCTTAAGTGCCCTTCAAAACTATTTAATTAACTCCAAAATCAGCAAATAAAACATGGATTTGGGGAGGTAATGAATGCTCATGGTTTCAACAAACGTCAAGGAGATGGAGGTAGAACTCAAGCAACAGGCTCAATTCCTCACCTCAGCAAGGCTCCTAAGCTCATTTATTGCTTTTAACATAAAATTGGGGTCCAGAGGAGAGCCACTTCCATAACATGTAGTTGCTGAGATGCTCTGCTGACTTGTGGCCTTAAAACTTGCCTCTGCTGCTTAAATTCTTGAGGTTTTTTTTTTTTTTTTTTTTAAACTGACGGCAGGAGTTCCACTAACTGCAGGACACAGAGCAGGGATGCAAGTGAATCATTCGTGCTGGGGAAAATACTGTCTGGAGCCAACACTGTCATATGCAGTAACGACAGCCAAGGCAAAGGGATCTGAGAGCTAGCGTGGAAAAGAGGGAAAGAAAACATTGCTTCATCCATATTCTTAGAGAAACTATATCATTTTTTATCTAAGGGAGAAGACTGTTCCTTGGCTCTTGATAACTTTAATCAGTGCTTCACAGGTGTTTTTCTTAAATCCACTGCCCCTAGACTTGTGTGATTGTGCGAGACTTCCAAATTCCATTGAAATTTAATTTTGTCTGCAAACAGAGACACAATTTTAAAAATTAAAAGCTTCAGATGTAGAACAAAATAGAAAGATTCCATAAATTGTTATTAAAATTAAAAAAAAAACAAAGGGCTTGACTCATAACATTTATAGACCAAAGGAGGAGATGTTTTTAAGTGTATAAATGCATGGTATGCTCCTGCTCACCCACACCGAGATCCCGTGGTCAGAGCCCAAGCACAGAAGCTGCAGTGACCCGTGAACACCAGTTGCCCACCCTGGAGATGCCTTCTATCCTTTGCAACATCTTCTTGCCCCTTTTGCTCCTGCCCTTCACTCGTTCAATAAACATGAAGAGTAAGGCAGGTCCTTGGTTCATTTACAGCAAGAGGAGCAAGAATTGATGCCTTGCTCCTAGGTTACTCGACATCTCCCTGAAGATTTTAATTTCCTGAGATAAAGTTATGTTCTGCTGTGCATCCCAAAGCGCATCAAATTGACCATTTATGAGTTGCCTGGTGCTTCTCTTCCCCTAACCTTTTACCCCATGTTAGTTCACAAGCCCCTAGATGCAAGAGCTGAATGCGAGTGGAGTGAAGCTTCAAGTATTTCACAGGCATGGTCCTGCAGATAAATATTAAATGTGGTGAGGCGAAGAAAGCGTATTTAATATTGCTACGGTAATACAATAGTATCATGGAAAGGTGGGGCTTTTCAAACTTAAAAGCTTTGTTGTTAAAGCCATATGTAGTCTGCCTCTGTCTTTTTTCCTTAAAAAGAAAATAATAATAATAAAAAAGATGCTAACAGAAGATCTTATGTCCAGCAGCCTCAGCCAGAGCTCTGGTTTTAGAATGAGGCAGGATGGACCTGGAGCTTTTCAGCATTGAAAGCAGGTACGTGTGCTTCCGGCTGGCATCTTCTATTTGCTCCTCTCGAGGAAATAAAACAAAAACCTCCTATTAAATCCTTCTAAACAGATGGATTTGACCATCCTTCTCCAAACCTCTGCTTTTCCTTTCCTTTTCTTTTCTTTTCCTTTTTTTTTTTTTAAATGAACTAAACCCTCCCAAGCTCCCCAAGGAAATTAACTACAAAAAAACATGCTAATGGAACATTAAAGTTGTAATGTAAAGCCATAAAAGTCAGGAAATTCAGAGTTAGGGCTCCTGTGGTACCTCTAAGCCTGTCACCTCATGCACATGCACTATGATAGGACCCTCAGAAATGAAGAATTGGGGTAAATGCAAGTATCTTGTTATCCATCCAGGCATTTTGCTTATTCTTAAGGTTCGTTTGTGGCTGGGAAGCTTGTTTGAGTGATGTTACACGGAATGTTTTTCTGAATGGAGCTCTGAAAGCTGCTCAGACACGTGTTGCCATTGATGTGAAAGGTCCTCAGCCCAGTGCAGAATCAGGACCCAGGAGCACAACAAGTGACTGGCTGCAGATCAGCATCACTACAGACAGAGATCTGGGGAACTTGTGTAAACAGAAAAGCAGAGAAGATACACAGATTTACATTTCTTTTATCTGTAACTTTAACATAAATTTAGTTAATCTCAAGCAGCAGCTGTATGAGAGCTGCAGTTTTGTTTGGGCAGGAGGTCAAGCTCTTAGAATGATCTTTTAGAAGGAAAAAAAGAGGAAAAAAATAGAGGAGGGACTGGGGCAGCTGTGCACGAGCGATGGCAGATACCTTATTCTGTGATTCTGTAAAAATAATACTGTAGCGATAGCATTTATGAGGGGGATTTATAGGACAATTTTGCAGCCCACATGTGTATAAGAGTCACCAAAGCAATTCATATTGAGGAAAAAGGGCAACACATTTCAGCAAAGCAATTTTTAACAAATATCCTTCCTGATATGCAATATATATACTTATATAATCAAAGGCCTCCATACAATAACCCAAGCAGATTTCTATCTTTCCCAAGCTCTACCTTCGGACTCTCTCCTCAGTCCTAAGGGCCACTACACAATGGGCACAACTGACCAGAAGGATCAAAACAATTATTGGAAAAATTAGGTTATCATTCATTAGCTCTCTATCATTTGGCCACCAGTAGGCTGCAGGATATGAGGGCCATTTAATTAGGCCCTGTACCACTCGCTGGTGTGAAAAAGGCTCTCAAAAGCTTTGATTCCCCACAGCTTCACAGCAGGAAGTTGTTGGCGATAATTGACACAGGATTTCCTTGTTAACCAGCAGCAGACATGCTGGATTAAAGCGACAGAGATCTAGAGAAGAAAGTGAAAAGAGATAAGGAGCTCGGGAAGACTTCTGCTTATTTTGCACTCGAGGATGATGAGCAAATAGCAATAACAAACTGGAGTGCTGCGCCCCGTGAGTAAGGCCTCCACTTATCAGACCCATTTCAGCTTGGCTGATCAAAGATTGACTGCCCTTAAAATAACATAGGCCTGGGGTTTGTTAGTTTATTAAGCTGCAGGTTTTATGAATTATCACAGTTTTAAAGATGGATTGCAGTTTATATGAAGGAGGAGAGGATTATCAGGTCTTCATCTAAACAATTATAAAATATCGCAGCTGAAAGCTGGCTTGCAAATGACATAATTTTCTCCTGCAAACTAAACAGGTCATTGTATGCCTTCGTGGAAGCGTTTTCCAACAAGTGCATGAATGCAATAAAATTAACTGCAGTTGAGATGATAGCCCTGTAAAATATATATTTTAACTTCCAAAGCACATACAAACCTCATAGTCTCTCATGCCATTCTAAAGATAATTGTATTTAATTTTTGACTGGGACCTTTTAGTCTAGCTATGTTAAAGAAAGGAAAGAGAGAAATGGCCTATTGAGATGTTGCTTAAAATGTGGTCATGATAAATGATACTGAAACGGATCCACATGAGTATAGTTAAATGAAACGTCCACTTTAGAGCAGAGACAATTATTGGATATCACTTAATAACTTAACCTTACAACAGCACATGTGGCATTAATAAAGAACTGAGAGTAATAAAAGCTACTACTACTACGATGCTCGATGCATGCAGGCAGGCGTGTGTACATCTGGGCTGGAGCTGAGGGAAAACCAGGGCACTGGGGGACAGAAGGGAAGGAGAACAAGGAGGGCCAGGTGCTGGACGGTGGGTGGACAAGGTGGAAAGGGAGAGACAGATGTAACTGGGGAGGGGACCCAGGCAAGCAGGGACAATATCTGATATTCTGAGCCCACAATTGCCATCTCCTTATGTGCAGAGCCCCAGCCTCCCTTGCCCTTGAAGGAGCCCTATAGGAACCTGCACAGTCTGTGGGCATCAACGGAGGAGAAAAGTGCCTGGACCTACTTTTCCAACCTGTCCTTTCCCCCTACCAGGATTTGGTTAAGCTTTTTTCAAGCATAAATTTATTTTTAAAAGGATGGAGAGAGATGACCCCCTCCCTACACACAGCTTCTCACCTCTCCTTCCCTCCAAAAAAGGTAAGGGAGCAGCAGTGCTATATTTTTTTCAGGCACTGAAGTGTTGGGAAGAAACCAAAGTTGTGTTGGGTTCCCACACAGACCCAATTAATTCACATATTCCTATCTTGGGAAAGAAGAGGGAAAAGGAGATTGTGGCCACTGCCACTTCCAGGATTCTGCAGCTGAACCCGGTGGTCCCTGCAAATCTACAGGGTGGAAAAATTCAGGAAAAAAAATCTGGCCGCAGGACTGCATGCTATGCTTAAGACTTTTGATAGTTTAGGTAGCTTGGGCTGAAAAGTAATAGTTCAGCTATGAGGAAAAAAAAAAAAAAGTGAGGCTTCAGTAATTATTTTTATTGCAGTGTACAAACTACTGTTAAAGGTTTTCCAAAACAATAATAAAACACTTCCATTCCCCCACCTCTTTTTCTAGGGTCTAGAATAACTCATCTTGGCCATTTTAACATGTTCTGAGCCCAGAAATGTCTGTCCTGGCAACTGAAGCCAAGAGAAAAGAAAACAGACATAGGAGCAAGTCTAAGAAAATGTTTTGTTTTGTGTGTAGTCCTGAAAGGAAGATTGTGCTGCTCTGTGCAGTGAAGATGGTGCACGGGCACGACCGAGCTGCAGAGCCTCGTAGCGACCGCGCTCGGGCTGAGCTCAACCTCGGCACCTTTTTACCCCTAACATTCTTTTTCCATGATAATGAACTGAGTTTTACGAAGTGGTGGCCTATTATGAAGTGGATTTTATAGTGTAACCTGATGAACTGAAGGCTGGTGTATATTAGACTTTCGGCGAGTATCACTAGAGATGAACGGGAACCAAAGATCTGGATATCAACGACTATTTTTAGTGGGAGAGATTGAAACCCAGGCCCAAGCTTTTCATCTGTTTCCAATCTCTGTCATGGACTACATTAAAATTTTAGGTCAGAACACCTTGGACTAGGCTGAAATACCTCCTCCCTCTAGTCCTATGTTTCTAACGTCTTCAACAAGTAAGGTTAAAAATCAGTTTCTTAATTATGTGCTTTACCACGTCCTTCTCTCTGTTTCCTTTCTGACATGCTTTATAATTCCCCCTATCATGCCTACCTCTCCCTACTTTAAATTGGTTGCATATAAATTAATTATCATGTTCTCCTGTGTATTAGCAACATCCTTTTCAGAAAGGACACCCAGCTGGAAAATTATTATGTGTTTTAGCCAAGCATCTCACTGTAAGCAAGTGTTCAGGTGAATCCTTGTGCTATGTTGCTCTGTCGTATCACATAAAAATATGGGCAGCAAAAAACCTATCAAAGTCTGAGCGAGTATTTCAGGGTGCTGGAGCAACATTTATTTGATACAGAGCAGGCAGAAGTGTTAGGAAGTACCTGCTGTCACTGCAGCATTGGCTATTGTTAAGGATTAGTACCATAATGCATTTTTTGTTGTTGTTTGGAAATACACAGTGTCATTGTATTTGAAAATGTTTTGTACGTTTGGAAGGAAGAACACAGATCGGTGAGTTTCTCGATATTTTTCATATTTATTGCTACTAATATTTCGTGTGGTTTTTAATGGTGAAGAGCAGAGTTGAATTGAACTAAACTTTGAGTTCTTTTAGTTCCGAAGTTCACTGCATTTTTTTAAAGATAAGATTACTTCAGCAGGCATAGAAACAGAGTGAAAATAATTTCTTTTTTTATATAATGTAAACAAAAAGCCTATTCTATTTCAGTTTTGACACAGCAAATCTAGTTTTTGTGGTCAGCTAGTAACTGGCTTCCCAGACTAATCCGTATTAATGCTAGCAAAAGTGTTTGTTAATTTTCCTGGGAAAGAAGGTTTCTTTAATTCACGTATCTACATATGGTAGATATGATTCTTTCATTTACAATGGCATTTGATAAAATCCTACTTTTATAAATGATGCATCTGCTTTTAATGTCTTAAATCCTGTGATGGAATAGACAAATCTTCCCCCTTGTCTTTTTTTTTTCTTTTTTTTTTAATATTTAAAAGGCCTTACTGCCTGAAAACATACATCAAGCAACATTGCAATAGAGAAATACACTTTTAAGACAAAGTGACAGATTTACATATCTGTGTGATGTGACTCTCTTGACAACCAATAAATGTATTAAATTGATGAAGTGAATATGTCCTCTATCTGGTCATTTTCAACTGGAAACTAATAACCAGCATCACCGTATCAGGCATGCAATAACCTGGGTTAAAACTAGGTTCATCAAATAAATCACTCAGGAATTTTTCTATTTCTTTCCCAAGACACGTTGCACATCTGCTTAGTGAAAGGAGGAAAGAAGCAATATTTCTTTGATCAAAGTCTTTTTTAATATCCTTGTATCTGTCCTTTGGGAATGCTATCTCTGGATTTAGGCCTGGGAGAGATGCTCAGCATCTCCTGGAAGGTGCAAAGCGCCCTTTTACTGCCATTGACCAATGCAAGAATATTCAGGTCCTTGCAAGACAGGAACAGATCAGCTGCTGAAGTTACATCACTTTCTAAAGATCCAGTGAATGACATAAATTCAAGATTCCTAAAAATCAAACACAAGGTGTTTTTAATGAGTCCCAGTTTATATCAACAGCTTTCAGGAGGGGGGAGAAAAAAATCTTAGCCAGAAAAGTATACTGCATTAAATTTACCCCAAGCCTCTATCTCATAGACATGAAACACCTATGCATATGTAGCGATCGCTGAGAAACACTTTGAAAAGCTATGTTGTGCTTTTAACTTTTTTTATAAAGTCTTATTAATATCATTTAGAGCTGCCATGTGGCTGGCTTCCTGCCTGGCCCCTTTTACTGTGGGCTTGGCAGGCGTTATCCCGAGCCCTGCACATGTGCCGGCTGGGCCGCGCGTGGGCAGCCGCCACGCGTCCCACGCGGCTGCCTTTTGTCACGTCTCGGTGACAACCCTAATGCCTGTTCTTACAGGATACAAATCTGGTAGGAAATTCCCAGGGTCAAGTCAAGGCTCGGCCTGGCACACTTGAGCCGGCTCATCCATGGGAGCAGCGCACTGATGCTGAGGAATTTTTCTGCTGTTTCCATGTCTGTGAGAGCCCTGGTGGGGCCAGTGTGAGTTGGGTCAGGTTGTAGGATCAAGCCTTTAAAATGCACCCCGCTCTGCCCTTGCCACCCTCCAGGTTGTGCTTTTTGGGACTGTTCCTTGGCTAGGAGGTGGCAGGCATGAAGGCAACATCCTTTGCCCAGCCTTGTCACTGTTTTAGATCCGAACTGCGCTGATCACAGAATCATAGAATCATAGAATGCTTGAGGTTGGAAGGGACCTCTAGAGATCATCTAGTCCAACCCCCCTGCACAGGCAGAGTCACCTAGAGCACGTGGCACAGGACTGCGTCCAAGCGGGTTTGGAAGATCTCCGGAGAAGGAGACTCGACAACCTCTCTGGGCAGTGTAATGATAGTACCAAGAAGGGGAAATGGCAGCTCTGCTGCTTCTCTGTAGCCTGGTATTTCTAAAAGAGATGGGAGAAGATGTGGAAGGAGCTCAGAGAGCAGCTCTGATGTTGTTCAGCCCTCCAGCTCTCCCCAAGAGCCTGGACCATCCTTTGCTCCATTGCTTGGTGCTTCCATGGCAGGGCAAAAGCCCTGTAGAAAGCACAGGCTGTATCTGCTGGAGAATCCTGGATGTCTATAGTCTATTTTACTCTGTTTATTTTTTTTTAACTTGTTCTCTGGGTGCTATCCAAGAACCATGTCTCTCATACAAACCAAAATGGGATGTGCTATGGAGCCACTGTTATATTTCTAGGCAAGGCTCATGGGCCTGAAGTCACTTTTTTTTATAAATCACTATTCCCATCAGCCATATGGGTAGGGTTTTTTTCCATGTTTCATGTCTTACTCAGACATGGATTTTATATAGAACATACAGTATAGAGTATAGATATAATGCTGTTAGTAACTCGTGGGTATCCATATGGTTCCACACAAAAGAAGTATGTCACTTTTTAGTTGTCTATAAAAAATGGATAATCTACAATAAAAATAAATCCACTCACTTTGTATAATAATAAAATATATAACACAACACACAGGAAACAATAGAAGCACAAAAAAAACCTTCTAGTAAATGTATTCACATAAACATTAGTTGAATGGGAGCATATTCATGACAATATAATTACCTGAATAAATTGTTAGATAATATATCCAAAGCAAAGTGAAGATGCACTTCTGCAAATGTATGTGCATCTGTGCTTTTTTGTCTTGAGTATGTACGTGTTTTATACCTATTAACCAGAAAATGCAGGAAAATGCAGCAGTTTTAATTTTGTAATGCATGTACTTTACATGGAATATACTTTATGTGTGTACATTAACTCCACGTTCCATGTTCCCTTTCAAGACTTTTATAAAATAGTTTTTCTTGTTGGATTCAGAGCAGTTGGATGGTGCAGTTTCTCTTCAGTAACTGGCTAATTTTTATACCATTTAAGGCAGCACTACGTAGAGAGACTTCAAATTACACCTTGACCTTTCAAGAAACTCATCCCATTTTATACAGGGACTTGGCTCCTCTGGTTGTAAGGTGTCCAGGTGAGTTGGTTGAAGTACTCTGTGATACTGTGTTCATTGTCACAAATGCAAATTCAGCCTGGTGCTCTATGGCCCCTAAATTTCTCCACCTCACCTAAGATTGGAAGTCAAATCCCAGTTCTGCTGATTCCACAGCACTTGTTTCTTTGCTCAGGAGATAAGTGGAATTAAAAAGCTCCTGAGAACTTGACATGGGTCCAGCAGACTTGGATTAATTTGACTCAAAGATTTTTCCTTAACTAGATGTCAAACAACTTTTAAGAGGCCATTTGCTACCAGAGAAGTGTGCAGGATTGCTGAACTAACATGACTTTTAAAAGAAAAGGAGAAAAACTTACTCATTGTGACTTGGAAGTGAAAGCTGGCTTTTTTGGCATCGTAATGAAAATATCTGCATGCATCTGCATAAGTAGGAAAATTCTGTGCTCAGAGCTGCCTTTGAAGATAGCATGCTTGACTAAATGGGTCTAGCATTTCCTTCCAATACACTGAAGGTTTGTATCCTATGAAACAACAATCCCAGCACTGCTCTGCTGCTTACATTATCGCCCAGTCTGGAATGATTAAAGAAGCAGATTTGGGCTGGTGCTCACAAGGCAGGTGGCTTGGGATGCAGGTGAACGACTACAGGTCTGTCTATCTCCAGAGCAGGTAGTGATGGGGAGGAAGGTGAAATGGGCCCCAGCTCAGCTCCCCTTTTTGCACTGGCAGCACCTGAGGTGGAGGAAAATTAACTTCTTCCAGGAAACAGCAATGGGTGACGATGTCCCTGAGGAAGTGACTCCAAAGGCGATGGGAAAGCTGGAGAATCTGCAGCTTACACCTTGTTCCATGCTTAGAACTCCTCCTGAAATTACAAATATAGTCCTAAATACTAAAAATCTACATTCTAAGCCACAGTTATTAGAAAAGAGGAAAAAAAAAAAACCATGAATGTTTGGGCATCATTTGATAGCAATATCTCATGACAGAGGCAGTTTTCGTCTGTGCTCCAAGCTTATGTTGTCTTTATTAAAAACTAGTAGTTGTACTAGTAACTTGCTTTGTTTTTTAACTCCTAAACATGAAAAGCAAATGTGAATCAGCCTCTTTAAATTAAATATGAGAAACAATTACATTTTGACAGTTTAATTGCATTCTTCCTCCAACACGGCATTCTAAACAAGATACCACATGTATTTAGCATGCTGATTATATTTTTAGATTGTTTTGCAATTAAGAAAGTATCCCTAAAAGAGATAAAATAATTGGTTGACTAAATCACTATTTCTTGAGGGAACAATATTAAGAAATGAATGTTGAATGGCTATATCCATAATAATTAGCTTTTAAATCACTGCTTAAAGGTTTTAGGTTTTTAGCCTTTAAAATTGTATCTGTCATTCAATTTGCTGCATATTATTCAAATTTGCTTATATAAAAAAAGAAAAAAAAAACATTGCTAACAAAGCAGCCTGCAGTATAGCTGACATGGGTTCTCTTGACTATCTATGTAAAAAAAGGCAGGCACCCAAAATGTCTTTCACCAGAAGGACAGTCCTAGTGCATATGTGTGATGGGAGCTGAGCTTGCAAATTGAGAAACAGGTACTAACTCATTTCTAAAATCATTTAAGCTTATTCAAGCACAGTCCAGTTTCCCAAGAGGATGGCCCTTTATTTTTTTATTATTATTTCAAACAAAGCTGCTGCTTTCTCATCTAAAGGAAATGTACATTCAATACCAGAAAGGCTCAGAAATTCCTTTTATTTTGCTCAGTAGTTCATTTAAATGGGGTAGTGACATCGGAGTTTGAGAAAGAACACACCTGCACCCCACTTTAAAACACTACTTTTTGGGTCTCGGTCTTCTGAAACTTTGTTTTAGAAATAAAAGAAGCTACTTGAAATTTTCAATCAAGTTTGCAATGCAGTTGAAAAAAAAAGTGTGTTTTTAATTGACATTTCAATCCCCAGACATGTCCCAAACATTTTTTTTATTCTGACAAAATATTTTCATTCAACTTCTCAGATTGACAAAATGCTTAAAAAAAAAAAAAAACTTATTTCAGTGAAGTCAAAGCCAGTCTTCATACAGATCATTTTCTATGTAAATTTTTGAAAAGTAAAGCCAGGATTCAGACAGGAGACACAGTAGGCTTATGATTCACAACAAGACCAGATGGAATTTCCTGGAACTTGTTTTTAAGATACCAAATAAAATCACATTTAGAAGGCAGAAAGTGAAAGGCTGAGCTGCAGCTGAGTCTGAAGCAGCCTTATTGAGACTTTTCATTAGGAAAATAAAGTTTGACCTGCTTGTGATGCTCTTTAAAGTACGTTGATTCCATACATTTACTACTGAGGTGTGTACAAAAATATGTGGGTAGAGATGCCAGTAGTTCACAGAGGAATGATTTGTAAGGGAAAAGGAAGGTTAGCCCGAACATATGGGATGGAGTGAAGAAGACATGCTGGTGAGAACTGAAATGAGCAACGTGAACGGTCTAATCAGCTGAAAATGTTCCCAGGCCCTAGAAGCAGCATAGCAGAGATGGCCCACGGTTAAAAACAGAATCAGATAGGTAAGAAAGGAGAATCTGGAATAGCCAGGAGATACAGTTGAAATAAGTGTGTGCAGACCTTTCAACACACAAGTTCACAGCATTGCTCATTCCCTACTCTTCTATAAAATGACTGTAAATGTACTGTCTGTCCTGGTTGTTTTTCTCTTTTATTATTCTCACACGACTCAGTTTAAAAGGATGATTTCAAGTAACTGTCAAACCTAAAAAACAGGGTAATAAGAGGCAGTCCCAAATGAAGACTCCCAGAGAAACAACCGAGTCCTAGATACAGCTCACCAGGTGCAGGAGACAGTTTTGGAACAGTTATTTCAGGGATCAGAAAAGAATGAAGTGTCTTTTGGTGGCAGGGTATAGCCAAAACCTCTTTCCAGCCCATGGGAAAGCAGTGGGAAGCATTCCTGACCTATAAAGACCATATAGAAATTTGCAATAGAAACATGAAGGAGGGCTATATTCTTCGTACGTATTGCTGTGTTTCCAACAGTTGCTGTCCCAAGAAAGGATACTGCTTCCCCACAAACCTTGCCATGCTCACGTTGATGCCAAGAGCTGCTCTATTTCATAGTCGATATCTGTCTTCTGACCATAACAGCTGTCAAACACAACAGCAAAACCACTGTGACTGAGGCTGGAATGGCTACACCCAGAAGAGCTTTTAGCTAACTCAGGTATCCAGTTGTTTCCAGGATATTCAGTCCAATAGATTGATGGTCAAATTTATTTCTTACACCAAGCAGTCAGTGTTTGTAAGCCAGATCCCAGCATATTAGGAGTCCTATCACCAAGCTCCTTCAGTGGGGAGGAGTCAGGGTAAATTTCTGTCTATAGAAATTACAATTACATATACACACACACACAAATGCACACACATAGGTGATTCAGTGAAGGGTCTAAAGCCAGATGGGACCATGTGGGCCACTCGAAGCCCAGGAACAGCAGGCTCACACTTTCATAGAGCTCCTCCTCAGGACCACAGTGGTAAAACTGAACAAACTTACAGAGCTTGCTCCTGAGATTCCTTCCCCTCAGCCATCTACAGGTTTGATTCAACCTACACATGCTAATAATCCTGTCTAAATAAAATAAATATATAAAATAATAATAAAAAAACACTCACTGGGAACCTATCTCTAGTTCAGAATTAGACTTTGGAATTTTCTTAACCTATAGCTGCTTTTTGGCAGAGGGGACAGACCTTTAAATGAGCACAAATTGGTGACCTATAAGACTTAGAAAAAGAGAGGATTATTTAGCTTCAGGCCAGACATTTTGGGGGAAACAGACCAGAAGTAATATCTATTCCAAGGAGAAACGCTGATAGGCTGTGGAATTAAAGGCCAGCTCTTTCTTCTCTTTCCTTATAGTCTGGAGTTTGCCTTGTAGCTCATCATATTTTTGGCTTCTGGCACATATTTTATTAACTTCCATTATATATAGAAACAAAACAGACCACTATTTAAAAAAATACTGTGAGTAAAAAAAGAAATGTAATGGTATATTCAAAGAGTAATTAAAGACTCTCTCATGAAAGTTGAAAGCCAAGAAGAGTTTGAGGGACTTTCACACACAAAATTCTGCACAGAAATTATATGAACCCTTTTGTGTTCACATTTGTGAGCCATGTGACTCCCCCTGAGATTTAGTTTGGCTTCTCAGTTTAAAGCATTACAGATACCGAAAACTGAGGGCTGAAAATTTGGCTTGCATTTGCACCGAACTCTAGCTTCGGTTAAGATGATGCAGAAGGCTAGAGAAGCTGGACCTCGCTTCACCCGTTCCAGTCTGCTCAGTTGCTGTCACTATGAGAAAGGACTTCATCTGCCAAAATCTTTTAAGGTCAACAGAGTATGATAAAGGTGCCTGCAAAGGCAAAAACTGCAAAACTTATCAGAATCATGTGCATAGCCTGAATGCCATGAAGAATGAAAGATATACAGGAGTGCAGAATTGTTTTTCCATTCTGTTTTTCCTGTTCCAGAGATCTGGTTTTATCTCAGATATCTGCAAGTGGCACTGAGGCCACACAAAGCGTTCACATGAAATAAGCCATCAAATGCCACGTGATCATGGAGCTGGGCTATGGGCAAGGTAAAGGCTGTGGGAGTTCATGGTGCTACTCCTGTTATTTTCATTTCACAGCAAGCATTCTGCTGTGCACAAAAAGTCCTCACTTTAGGTGTAATATCCTGGAGAATAAGCAAGAGAGTCCCCCCAGTAATTTTTACAGTGTCTTCTGGAAGAAATCCACCCAGGAGAACATGCCTGTTTTAGCTTGTCACTGTTTCATGAAGAAGATAGAGGGGCTGCTCAGGAGTGTCCTCAACCCTTGCGTGCTGCAGAAATGGGCATTGCAGCAGCTCTAAAGACTTCAGTTGTCACAGCAAGCAACAGGAAGAAGGTGCAGCTGGAAGTGAGAGAGACTTGGTATTTTTGTAATCCCCGCAAAAGTACCTGAAAGCAGGTAAGCGGTAAAGAGGAGAGCGTGGTCAGGCTAAATTATTATTAAGTTCATCTTTCCTGGAAATAGCAGTTTATAATTACAGCTGACCTGAACTTGCTCTGAAATCTGCAAAAACAAAACACACCTGGGATCTGATTTCACTACATCTTAAGATTCAATTTCTGGTAAACTCATGTAAATGGATGCAGTTTCCAAAGGGTAAATAGACCTCCAGCAATTTATCCCAGCTAAAGATTGGGTCTAAAATTTGGTAAGAGATTTTTTTTTTTTTAGTGGTTTTAACCTAAAACCTTTTGTCCTTTCCAGACTTTCTTTGAGTCTTAGGCCTCATTTGTACTTGAAAATCAAAGTGGAGGCATGAAAGCAGGGAAACCACGCAAACTGAGGATACAAAGCCATGAACAATCAAATATGTACCTGAATTATAGCCTCAAATTTTAGGAGTTTCGTGAAACCTTGAGCTTGGGAGGACGTGTTGCCAGTGGGACCGTGTGCCTTTGCTGTGCTCATGCTGCAGGCCCAGCAGAGGGTAGACACTGATGTCTTCTCATGAAGAGATTTCTGGGACACTGATTGCTTTAAAATACACTACCTCATTTATCTGCTCATACATATGTCCTCTACTTCACAGCTACAAGCCAACGGGAAGTTATTAAATATCATTATACAGGCCTTTAGCAGGATGGGAGCTGGACATCATGCCGCACCAGAGTAACTCACTTCCTTTCTCTCCCTCCCCAGTTCATTCCAGTGCTTAAAATATACGGACTGACCTGAAACCTTAAAGCATATTACATAAATAAAAGCACAGTATAGCTCCTCAATGAAATAAATTATCTTTTCATATAAAAAAAATCTTCTAAAGCCCATTTCTGGAAGAGTAATAGAGCTGCCAGTCCAACACCTGCAGGGTTGGAAATAATTTACTTAGCCTTAGTGACTTTTGGGGCAGGTTCTTCACTTGATGAATGACCCAATTAAACATCTGTTAATCACAACGTTATCTCATCTTGAGGTGAAATACCTACTCCTCGTAGCCTATCTTTCTGTAAGATAACATCGGATATTCCCTGATGCACAGGGCAAGATGCATCTTCTGGTTTAAATAAATGCACTGGGGGGAAAAAACGGCCTTGGCTACTCACCCGTCCCAAGGAGGCAGTCGGGAGGACCATGGTTTTTATTGCCCTGCCCCCACCAGCACAACCTCCCCATAACCTCAGGCTCCTGAACCCTCTTGTACATTTTAGGCCCTGATAATAAAGCAACATCTGCAAACTTACAAGTGCTTTACTCGAGTTAATTGAGTAAATTGAAGCAAGCTGTGGTGCCGGGGTGATCTATGATCCCAGGTTGCGGGCCCAGAAGGGAGACAACAGATTTACTGCAAAGACAGTGGGCGGCCTTTTGTTCGGGCCCTGGTTCACGGGAAGTTTGAGGTCACCAGGGATTAAAATATCTTCAGAAACAAATGGAATAATTTGACTGAAATATAAGGCACGCAGTGCCAGCTCATGCCAGGAGACCAGGTGTGATTTATGTTCCTTCAATCTAACACATTTTTCTGATATCTGCCCCATTAGGTTGAATTTATAGATTATTGGGAGAATATGTATCCTTGTCTCTCTCTCTCTCTCTCTTTTTTTTTTTTTTTCAAACGTATTTTTACTCTGGGGAGCAGTTCCAAGAACTGCAAAACAAATAAAACAGTGCCTTACCTTGTATATCCACAAGAACCAGGGCCAGTTCTATTTAAATCTTAGGGAAAAAAAAAAAAAAAAAGGAACAAACCAAAACAAAAGCCCCACCTCCCATTTACTAAACTTGTTTGAGAATTACTTATTAAAAAAGACATTAAACAGGTAATGCTCTTTCTCCTATAATCTGTACAAGTCATTAAGTTTAAGCACAATTCGCCACCTTGAAGCAATTGGATACATTGTAATTTGTTTTATGGTCTCACAGATGCAAGGTATTTGCCGGGCTATAAATACATAAAAGTGGTTTATATGAGCAACCAGTGCCCTGCCTGAGCTAGGAAGGGAGAACCTCTCCTGGTTTTGCTATTCACACGCACGCACACACGCACTCACACACTGTATATGTTCATATTATTATTTTTTTTAAAGCCTGGCTCTCTTTTAGTGGGATATATTGTCCCTTTTGTAGTTTCGCTGCTGCTTTATTAAATCCCAAATTCCTTACAAAACTGTACAATTTTAATAACACAAATCCATGCAGGTCATAAAGCTGTCGAAATGTACCTAGCACCAGCCGTGATCAGCTGCAGTGATATCATCAGCCCTGATTAGCTAGAGCCGGTCACACGACAAGGTTTTATTACAAGTGTCATTTACATTTTTGACAGTTTTACAAGGCTTAATGGCTTTGTATTAAATACATTGCGTTTCAAGGAAGCTGACAGTTCAGAGCATCTTGTAAATATGATGCTATGACATTTCCTCAGCAGCATTTTTTGGGAAAAATAAAACATTTAGTATTCCTATTGTAAACATGGATGTTTCACCAAGCAAAAAATATAATCAAGTTTTAAATCAATGAAACAGAAAAAAATAAGAAAATATATTTTCTTTTATCAGGTGTGTGTGGGGAGGAAATTTCTTCTAAATCAAGCTATTTATATCATTTTGTAACATACTAAAACTTTTGGTAACAAACACATTAGCAATTACGGAAAACACCAAGGAATGTTCCCCAAAGAAATTAATGGAAAAGTTCATTTACAGTCCTTTGCAAAAGTTTCCTAAGAAATTTTTTTTCTTTTTTTTCTTTTTCTTTTTCTTCTTTTTACAAATTGCAAACACTACCTGGAGGCAGTAAAATGTTTCTGAACTTTTTTAACAAGCTGGTATCTATATTTAATTTCATGAAAAAACCTTGCCAAAACTGTTCAGTTCTCATGATTTGAATTAGAAATGGGGATGAAAATGACATCACTTATGTTTTTACTTTTATTTTGGGTTTCATCTAGACCTCCACTAGAGAAGTCCTGAAGCAACACTGGTGTACTGTGAATGGCAGTAAGAATCTAAATCCAAATCTGAATATAGGGCAATTATTTCTGAAATTAAAGCAAATCCCCCACCCTGAAAAAAAAGGCAATAAATAGGAGTTTGTACACTAAAACTCAGATTAGACTGATCATTTGAGTCCTGTGCATCAAATGTAAATTTTCCCTCTGCACAGTATGTACTCTTCATGCACTAGCTCTCCAGCTCATTAAATTGGTACAACCTAATATTTAGTATATGGATTACCTTCTTATTTCCAGATGAATTTCATTCACAGTTGTTCCTGTGCCAATTTCTTAACAACATGGCACAAATACCCCTTATCATTTACACACACAGTTTTTATGATTTTGATTATACAACCTATATGTGACTCTTCTTTATGTGATGACTAGCATGAATTTACTCATGCCAGTAAAGGTTATGCCGGTGGATGAACGATTTGGGTTGATATGGTTGAATACACACTAGAGATTAACTGTGCAGATTAAAAGATGAACAATACTCCCAAATTAAGTAGCTGCACCAGCATAAGAAAATGATCTTGCCCTGGGCCTTAAATGGTAAAGGATTGATGCTGTTTATTCCTCTCACTTGAACTGAGTAAAACATTAGAAATTCTCTGACATTTTTCGAATGTATATTTCTTTATAGCCTTAATTGGAAAAGAAAAAAATAATTCAAGCTGTGATAACCTAGCATCTTTGCTAATACCAAGGCACAGAAAGGGAGCTGCTGCTTGGTTCTGCCATATTCGCTCATGCATTTTTCAAACCTACGTTATTTCTAGAGATTCAGAGTCTAGAAACTCTGGCTTGTCCCTGCCTAGGCTTTTCAACCCCTTGTTGCTTATCAAAAATGGGGTCATCCCTTTGATTCACCCTAATTCTACATACATTTTTTTAACAGTTTCCTCACTGCACTGGTCAGTTGTTAAGAGCTGCCTCATGCAGGGCAATCACCCTTCCTATCTGTCACTGAATCTCTCATTGAGATAGTAAAAAAAAAAAAAAGGCACTTTGATCTAACACCAGGTATTTTCTAGGTCGAAACTTGCCCACTGTAGAAGAGAGGTCACGGGGGTTATTGCAAGACAAAAACCACCTCAGCTCTTTGGATTTGGGGTTGGTGAGAGGGAAAGGAGCAGCCAGACCCAAGTCCACGTGGGGCAGCAGGATGTAGAGAGACCACTAGTGTGAGCACCTTGACCTTCTCTCTGCGCACGTTGTCCGCTGTTGTCACTGAGGTCCCCTAGGATGGGTCGCCTCCCATGGCACGCATTGCTTCCTCCCATCTGCAGCCCTGCAATCCAGAGCCAGCATCCACAGCCTCCACTGCCTCAGCAGCAGGTTGTGGATGGGCTGTTCCGTATTAAAGTTTGGAAATGAAAGTGAAAGCACATGTGAGACCTGCTGAACAGAGCAGCAGAACCGGAGACTTAGCTCCATGCCAGAAGCCACAAGCAGATAGAAATCACAGGTTAGCCAGGAAATTACTTGCATTTAATTTGGGGCCATGTCTCCTGGGAGGAGGCTAGCCTTTTCCTGTTGTGCAGGGATGTTGCCCCCGGGTATAATTTGCCTTTTTCATAAGCAAGGGTGCTATCTCCTCCTTCCTCAAAGAGACCTTTCAAAGCCAGCTGAGGAGAATCAAATGTGGCACATTAGCAACAGGACAATGGCAAAGTCATTATAAATTGACTTCCTCACTGTGAGCTTCAGTAATCTTGATGTATTACTAGCATGATTCTGCAATAAAACTGAAGCAGCTAGTTCCTCCATGTGAATTAAAAACACCCTTTGCTACCACTTCAGAGAGGCAACCCGGCTCCCATCTTCTGGGGAGGACATGAGGTACCAGGCGAACAAGTTTCCCGCTCTTTACTCATGCTGGAGATACTGGCCATTTCCAAGCAGGTGTAGACATGGCCATGGAGCACAGCACACTTTACAATGTCACAAGAAACAGCAGCAGACTCCCTCTTCCTTCCTAGCTAGTGTGTTCCTAGCTAGTGTGCACACTCCTGGATGCAGGGAAGCTGCCTGGAGAGGAGGGACGAGTGGGTCCTGGCTGTGCCCCTGCGCTGGCAGACATCCCGGGGCACGCAGCCCTGGTTATTGGAGGAGCTGGCTGGCTGGTTTAGCAATCTCCAGAACACCCAAGGCAGATCTGGCCAGGACCCAGGCACCATATTTCCCTCTCCTCCACAACACATATATTGGAGAGGGCTAAATCTAAGTTCTGGTTGCACAAACTCCTCCTAAATGGAGGAGCCAGAAGCATTTCAAAGCCGGCTTCACCTGAGACTCCCATCTCCTTTTGACCGCGGGTCACAGGCGCTAAGGGAGGGCTGTACCATGGCCACCTTGCCACGTGTCCCTCATCCCAGAAGAGCCGCCCTTCACAGTTAGAGAGAACACCTCTGAAAGCCATAACCAAGAGCTGGAGCAAAAGTTGACACCCTGCCCCTGCCTCCAGATTTCCCAAGTCCTGCAGCCAGAGGTCCATGGTTAGGGACATGCTAATAGCAGACACAGGGTCTGGATGTACCAGTGAAAACAACTTAAAAATGGATGAGATATTGTAACATAAAGTATTCACCAACTTCTCATGTTGTTTTTTTTTTTTTCCTCTTGCTTTCCACACAAACAATGGCAGGTTTTACAAGCATGTGTCTGCCATAAATAGAGGACTCCTTATAAAAATAGCATTTCATTCAGAGCAAATAGGTTTTCAAAAGTGCGTTTTCTTCAGGGCAAGGTTTTTTAACAGTTCTTGGCTCCTGCTTCCAGATAGAATTCATAAAAAAACATTACTCTGGATCAAGTTAGTAAATTCTTAGTATAATTATGTTTTTCCTCCTTCTTAATCCAAATAAAGAAATTAATGTTTGTGCTCAGGTGTAGTTGTTCTTCCTATTCAAGATGTATTGCTTCTGTTACTCTGAAACATCTGCATTTTGTATCAGATTTGTTTTGACCAATTGTTAATCTGGTGTCAGCAACTTCATATTTTGCAGCATTTTGGCAACAAATTACTCTCACTTAATGTCCTTCATCACTGATTTACATTACCTGTTTATTAACCCATCCCATCAACTAATTAGTCTGGCAATGTGATTTTCTGCATGGTACCTTCTAACATTCTACAGAATTCATTTGCTGAAAATGGCCAAATCTCACAGATCTGATACTAATGTCCCTCTCTGATGGCATAAACTGTGGTAAGACCACATGGTCATCCCATTACCAAAATATGAGCCGGGTTAGTCATGAGGGACTTCCAAAATTCATGGCTCCCATCACAATGGCTATTTTTGTTCTTAGACTTTCTGGGAACATGGATTGTGGACACTAGATCTTCCCATTTTATACAGCCTGAGCTCTCTGGCAGTTGAGCCTAATGGACAGGGCATGTCCATTCCAAAGTGCCAGCATGCCAGGGCTTCAAAAGAGGACTTCAGGACTTCAAAAACAGACTAAATACATGAAGCTAAACAATCCCACCATCGCTGCTCAGGAGCTGCAGCCCTATTCTGCTTGGAAGGGGTTAATGAATTCCAGTTTGATGGAAGCCCAGCTAAGTAAGACTTTCCCATGGCAGTAAAAGTTCATATTAAGCTCAACTGGTCTTCCAGTTCCTCTGGCCTCACACAATCTCTTTTTAAAGTGGGACTACTGGATGTTGGTGGAGTTTGGCTGAAGAGAGGGTGCAAGAGGAGACTTGGATGGTTGCAGGCTCGGGGGACAGTTGCAGGATCAGGTCTTGCTCAGGTCTGCAGGAATGGGTTCAGGTAACTTGAGCCAGAGATGTTAGGAAGAAAAATGTTTGGGGTATTTCATAAACTGTATTTTTCCCATATGCTGGAGAAAATCTATTTACAATATTAAAAAAATATAGACTATAAAAATGGGTAGTGGGATAGCCAAACGATTTAGTTAAGCCCAAGTCTAATTAAAAATATCCCATTAGCTGTGAAGCTATGGGGGGTGATGTAAAATAATGCTTAAAACAGTGTTTTCTGGAGTTATAATGTGGAGGTTTCCTTTTCTCTTTCCTTTTTCTTGAACCATTTCTTTTTTGTTTTGTTTAAATGGTGAATTAACATCTGACTGCAGATTTCAGCATTGGCTTGCTTTTAATACCAAATATTGTCACTTCTATTAAAAAGAAAAAGAAATCTGATTTTTTTCATTTTCTTCCTTTGTCTACAATGTGTGTAAAGAAAAGTGACCGAAAGGAGAGGTTAAGAATAGTTCCTTTTTTCAAATCTATGTTGATTGAATTAAAATGCTTGAATTTTATTGAACAGGGAAAAAGAGATTTTTAAAAGCCTATCTGTAGCGCCCTATAAAAGCATTTTTTTAATAAAACTTCTGTTTAAAAAGTATGTTATTAGCAGTATATCCTGTGCTGCATATTAATAAAACAATGGAATTTTATATTTCTTTTTCTCATAAATTACATAATTCAAACCTTAAAACACCTTTAATGAACACTGACTCGGCATGTGGCACTTAATAAAACTGGGCTAAACTCGTTTTCTGCCTGACAGGCTACCAGTGGAGAATGTGCCCTACAAGTAAATGATTAAGAGGCAGAAATCTTTTCTGGACTACTATTAAACACTTCAAAGATTTTCAAAGTCAGATAAAATGAAAAGCAAATGTGTTTCACTGCCTCTCAAATACCTCAAATGTTTTAGCAGGTGCAAGCAATGAAACCTTCTGTAGTGACAGCACTTTAGGGTCTGCAAAGTGCACCCTACTGAATTATGGGAAAGCAGGGCTTACTTCATAAAAATTCATGATTTTGGATGAGGAGAGATGCATGTCCTTAATACCCATCTACATATGTAGCACAGAAGGAGAATCCCGTTGTGTCTCCCTATGTCACCGGCCGGTCTTAACCCTTTCTGGAACTGCTGGGCTTTTTTAGTGTTGAGTTTCGTGGTCTTTAACCCTCGCGAGCTTTGCTTTTGTTTTAGTGCATTGATGGAGGAGCCTGCAGAGAACAGGCTCCTTCTGTGTTTTCTGGGGGTTCCAGCAGCTAATGCAGCTTGGAAGAGCAAAAAGAGCAGTTGCTGGGATCAAGGGTGTCCTGGAATCTCGTCCTTACTCTGCAACAAGCTTCTCGAGTAGCTCCAGTGCTGTTATTTAGCCTCCCTGTGCCTTGGTTTCCCTCTTGCACTCTATGGGCAATGGTATTGCCTCCTGGGGTCATAGAAGTCCTTAATACAACATTCAAAAAATCAAGAACACAGGGCCGATGGGCTGGCTGGCACTTGCAGACTAAGACAACTGGAGAAATTTCTCTACTATTAATTTCTCTGGCATATAAAAGAAAGCTACACATATTAAATAGTTGTAGCTGCTTTGAACTTTCTCTTCTAGAGAACTGTAAATGAAAGTAAGGCTTATCAAAGCAAGGATAGGCACCATCTGGGCAGGTGCTGGTAACTGCTCTCAGGCTCTGCTAATTTACCAGACCATATACTTCAATCTCGGTCTGCAACTACTCGAATTTGGATTCAGGAGGATTTTATCAGATGGTTGCATGGGTTTTGAGAGCCTGACCAACAACTTCTTTCTTGTGCAAGGTTGTCACATTTCCTTTGATCTTTTGTTTTAACATTTAACCGACGAATAGTTTGGGGAGGATTAATAAATGACTAATGCAAGCTA
This sequence comes from Tinamus guttatus, assembly GCF_059628265.1. NCBI lineage: Eukaryota > Metazoa > Chordata > Aves > Tinamiformes > Tinamidae > Tinamus > Tinamus guttatus. Next base: position 5,636,648 of record NW_028288613.1, read on the forward strand.
AAAATTCTGTGGACAAGGATATTATGGGCTATATGCAATCAGAGGAACAGCCTAAGAAAGTGGTAGGATAGATTTAACTGAGCTACTCTGGGATTCTGTAATGATTCTGTATTTATTAGAATGTAATTCTTTATACATCCTCTGTAAACGGAATGTAAATATTTTTATTTGTGTCCCAAATGAGAGCGTGTAGCTAGAAAGATGGATCATGGCTGTCCTTGTAGGCTAGCAAAGGAAAGCCACCTATCAAATCCAAACCCTGTGTGATGCTCTGAGCAGACAGAGCTATTTCAGACAAAATGCTGCACGGAAGAGGGGAGCTGTGAGAAGTGCTGTGACGGGAATGGAAGAGCACAGATTTAATAAAGTCTCGTTATCCCACTACTCGGCATCCATGGAATCTATTTACCTTTGTGCTAAAGTGCTAAGTGAAGTGTCCAGCATAAACTCCCTGATGAATAATAACATGCATGATTAACTTTAAAACCCCACTAACATAACTACATGCAAACAACTGCGCTTAGAGGAGTGTTATGGTGAAAATTTTTACATGACCAACAGCTTGACATTCAGTGCTGCGCTTCCCACAGCAGCTGCAGCTTCACCCTTTCACAGCAATATATTACTTCCCATGGATAAATGTAGTGATAGTAATTCTTCTGTTAGGATGTCTGTAAGTGTGTAGATGGAAGGATGCAGAGGGAAATCATGTTACAAGCACAAATGTAGTCAGTTGTGCAATAATAGAACCACACGAATAGTCCCACATTAAAATAAATTCACAGAGCCTGACATTATAGAAGCTGAGAACAAATGTTTCGCCATGTAATCCATAAAGAAAATTCATATAATATATAAAATAATCCAGATCAACTGAAAATATTTATGGGCAAGCCATACAGCTGGTGTAAATCAGCACAGCTCCACTGAAGTCAATGGAGCGACACCAGTTCTAGGCATATGAAGATTTGGCACCCAAGTAATTTGGATTTTCAGCAAGAAAACCCAGAGCTACTTCTCCTGTGGATTCGATGATTGAACCTCTGTTTGAAAGGTTGTGTTTTGAAATTCTGAATCAAGAAAATCATATATTACGTTTTGGGGTTTTGAACAGCTTTTGCTGGCTGTGGAAACATTTAATTCATCACAGTTGGCACTGAGTATTATCGGAGATAGGGTAATGGAAACTTCTAAGGATTGATGAGGTTTTTAACATTTTACATGTGTATTTACCCTTTTTATTTTCTAATGCATATACAGGATTTTAGGGCAGTAGAGTCTGATCCATACCCCATTACATTCAGGAAGAGTCTTTTCATTGGCTTCCAAAATCCCTGGGTCATTCCTCAGGTCAACCAGACCCTCCTAAGTTGTACATATATGCATATTTCATGTATTGTCTATATTTATTTTGTGAGATGGGAAAAATTAACATGCCTACCATTTACTGAGATGTTTGCACATGAGCATTACATCACACATTTAAATAAATACAGATGAATTTATTTCAGCATGTGGATATCCAGACGTCTGTGCTTGCCTGGCATACATCTGGATAGCTGAAGTGTACTCTTTCCACTTGTTTATAACTCCTTTCTTTCTGAACATTTTTTCCCCAACTTATCCAAGCCCACATTTCTCATTGGAGACTACATGCCAAGTTTGAACTGTTTTCAGTTACCCAAGCACAAGTAAAACATCTGAAACAATTCTTTAAGCATGCTCAAAAACAACCATATGGATTTTTACCAAACCTTCCAAAAGCAACAGAACTATCAGCCTAAAGAAGTATTTTTTTTTCTGGAAACTTATTAGGGGCTTAGAAAGGAAGTACCCTTTTAACTAGCAGGGAGCACTCAACTACCAGAGTTTTAAAGGAATTTTAAAGATCTATTTCTGGCCACATTCATGTCCTGTGCCATCCTCTAAGGTCAGAAAGGTTGGGTAAATTTTGCATTGACTGCCAACATGGATAAAATATGCCCAAGCATCTTATAAAGCAGACATTGAAACAGTAAGTTGGGAATTTGGTCTTAACTTTTGCCACATTCTCAGAGCAGTTTGGTATCATGCCAACTCGTGCTTCTGAAGGAGCAACACTCACAGACATCAACTTCTAGTCTGGCTAGAGCCTGGAATCTGATCTATCTGTTACATCAGATCTGCTATAACAGGAAATTTAGGAAAGGGGGAGAGGGAAGGGAAATGACTCTGAACTCCAACTTCAGTGTCACGGTGTACTGCAGCAGCTCCTCGCAGCGGGACACACAAAGTGCCTTGTATCGGGTCCAGCTAACAGGAGGTGCAAAGAGAGGAGGCAACACCTGAGCAGAGGAGACTGTTAACCTAAGACCCTCGGCTGGATTCTCAAAGAAGCAATGTAGATAATTCCCATAGGGTGTCTTCTTTTTCTAAGACTTTGATTGTCAAATTTTTGTAAGTCACTTTAATTTTAAGGTATGAGATTCTTTCTTAAGAAAAATAATAGAAATTAGGCTACCTTGTTCTTTAACATGAAACAGCAGCAGGTAGTATAGAGTCATTATGATGCACCAGTAAATAACACTTTACAGATGGAGTTTGGGCTGCACCAGTTCTCCTCTCCAAACAGGTCCCAGATGCTGGTGAAATTTAGAACCAGAAATTGCTTCTTTTCTGCTTACTTTTTACTGTTACCGGTATTGAAAAAGTGTATCCATGGTTTAAATCACCTATAGACTTCTGAAACATTCAAAACTACATTTGGGATGAATATTCTTGAAATTCAGATCAGCATCACCCGTAACTTCTGAGTCATCATCTTTGCCTGTTCTCACTCTTGGTCATACAGTGTAAAATCACTGAGGGGTCACTGCACCCCGCAGTTGAAGTGCATTTTACACTAGTGTTCATCTCCCACAGTAAGGGTCCCTCTGGGCTCTGCTCTTAGGGCACTGCTGCTGGCTTTGGGCTCTGCTCTTAGGGCACTGCTGCTGGCTTTGCTTTTGTGATGCTTAAACTGCCAGCGTTCCCATGAGAAACAGCATAGGAAGCAAATGTAACAGTGAGCAGAAGCAGTATTTCGAGGACATAGGTGATTGTGAAACACTATCCTGGCTTTCCTCCCCTTTTAGTCATGCCTTTCAGTCCATCCCTTCTTGCAGGTGACAAGAATTCGATTACCCCAGCTGCTCAGCCACCCAGTGAAAAACAGGAGCACCCAGCATGAAATCAGACCATTGACAGTGGTACATCAGGACCTCTCTTTATTGCAGTTACATTGGGGACCAAGTTACTTATTCAAAACAAGCTGGACTGTCACATCTGATCCAGCAGAGCATCACTGCGTCTGCATTCATCCCATCCAGCCCTTTCATGTTTTCAGATTACAGTGGCGGTGGGAGGGAATCCTGAGGTGTTTAACAAATACTATTATTTTATAAGCTCTGTTAAATAGTTAGACAAATATTCTGTAATCCTTCAGGCTCATCTTAGGTCAACCACATAGTTAATGAACAATGATACCAAATGAGTGAGTTGAAATTGAAGCTGTGGTGAAAATGCCCCATCCCTTCATCACACGCGTGTATGCACACATACACAGACTCTGTTAAGCATTTACATTTTGGTTAAAACTTGCTTGCCACACTCAAGAAAAATATAATAATTTCTGCTTTTAATAAGAGGATTGAAACCAAAGGGCATTTAATCTTTTACGCTCAACAATAATACTTAAATGCTAGAATATATGAAATCTACTTATATCAACCCCTATTATCCAACTAATATTTCCTTAGCTAATGGAGTGGATGTTTAAAAACAGATTATAAGAACCATGTTTGCAAAAATCAGCTTTATTTTTCAAATGACTCACAGCAGATTTTGTAGAACTTTCTTTTATATGTATATATATATTTTTACAATTTAATCTTTAAAAATATTCAAATATGTCTTAGCTGAAACACATAATTCCTACTCTGGACTTTCCATACAAAAACAGCTCAATTCCCATATGATCTATAACAATTGTTTTTTCGGCAAAAGCTAAAACTTATGGAAAACTATACAAGCACAGTACTATATAGACATCAACCAGTCTACATCTTAAAGCACTGATTAGACCTAGAAAATACAAATGCCTTGATTACCATGCCTGAGTTGTAATGAATCATTCTTGCTTTATACTGTGTCAGAAGAATGATAGACACTATGCAGAAGAAATACAAGCCTCTCATGAAGATCTTACAAACGTCCCCGTCCTCCAGATGCAGGTAGAGATTGTGCAGCTTTATTACACAGTAAATTATGCAACCTCCATATTCTGCCTTCCAAAAAAGCACAAGTGTCTCCTGGTAGCAAGAGGAAAGTCTGTGGGGTTCTTGTTCAAGAAACTCTAAGTGCAAAATGGGGTCATTTTTTTTCCTTCTTTTTAAATACTTCCTTCTTCGCTTCTGCACATTGACATGGTATCCTTTTATTCAGATGGGGCCATTTTTTCCTAGAACTGCGTAGGATTTCAGGCACCTAAACCTTTGCCATCTTCCTGTCATCTTTTCATTGTCAAGAGACAAAGCCCTGTGCAGCAGCCCTGAAGAAATTTAAGGGAAATATTTCTCAGCAAGGTCCTGATGCTGTAAGGTGCTTAGCATCTGATAGAACCGGGTCCTCAGATAGAACCTATTCTGTTTTTAAATGGCCTGCGAGGGACACACTTTGCCTGCAATTCATTCCAGCCCAAGATTGTGAACATAGCATACAATAGATGGATTGGTGTAAAACTCTCCCAGATAACTGCTCATACATCTTCCCTCTGTCACTGAAATTTGCCATGATGTGTTCAAAGCCAGGAGGCATTATTTGTGCTGTCCTGGATCTGTTAAGGAATGGCAGGGGGAGGACAGAGATACTTAGGGATTTAAAAGCAGAGAGAACTCTATGAAAGAGATAAAAGGAGTCAAATGCACAAACCCTATTTGAAGTCCTTAAAGCATAAGAAAAGAAAGTATTAGACTTACCACATAGGGAGAGCTGGAATTTGTGTAGCTCTGGCCCCTGTGAACTGTAGCTGCTATTTTAGGGGTGGTCTGAGTGTTTGAAAAGCTATCTTGAATTCACAAAACTTTTCCCTATTACTTATAATGCTCTTTTATTTTTCTTTCTCTAAAAGTTGGTTCTTTTTATTCTTGTTGTTTTTATGAAATACATCCTAGCTGATGCATCTGTTGCCATGTTAGATATCAAAACCAGGGGAGAAGTCTGTGAAAGCTGGGCAATGGAAGTGAAATTTATTTTATGCTGTAGCTGTCTCCCAGTATTAGTATTTCTCTTCTCCACAGGGCTAATGCACTAGGTCTTCGACAGCCATGTTTGGGCTAATAATTTTCTCCACAAGAATCCTCTGCATCTTTGCTACTTTCTCCCTCGTATGTTTGTACTATTGATCCTTCTTTCCTTTTGACTCCTTTTATATCACATTCTGTCCTACACAAAACCAAGCTCAAAACTGATGAAGTCACTTTTCAAAACTAATGGCTTCCCGTGAGTTTGTCCTCAGGTAGCATATATTTCTTTGTTAACTCTCTCCCAGAGTTATTGTCATCTCAAAACTTGAACTTTTTCACTTGGACTGTAAGCATAGTGTGCTCTTTGCCTCATTAGAAGCTCTTTGAGATTTTTGAGTTATCTCAAAGCAAAATAGCAGGTAGGTTTCCTCCCCTCATAGATACAGTGAATCTTTTCTTGAATGTAATATCTGTGGCTCACTTTTTATTTTTTTTTAATAACTCAGCCAAAGAGTACAGTTATTTCCTGTGATTATAGTTACTGTTATTATTTCCACTGCACCATAAGGAAGCACTGATACTATAAAGACATATTGTTTTGATATTGGAAATATATATAGGTTAATTCTTAACAGCGAGAAAATTAAAAGCAAAATAATCTCTTTTAGTTTTGGTTAACTTTATTTCAAAGCCAAATAGGCACTGTGAGTACAACTTCATTTTATAACCAGCATAAGCACCTCAGGCAAAAGTCCTGCACGCTGAAGTGTGCCCTACTAAAGACAAGGTAACACCATGTAATTAATTGCATTTTTCATGGTCTACCATGCTGGCCTTTCCTGAATTCCAACTTATATATGTGTGTGTGTGTCTGTGTGTGTATATGCACCTATATACATATTTATGTATATCCATGACACCATGGCAATATTCCAAAGCAAATGTGCATAGAGAAGTAAACACAATTGCAGGTATAATATGTCTGATCAAAAAAAAAAAAAATTCTGGTGCACTGAAGGCTTTTTATCATATTTGTTTGTGGGTTTTTTGTTTTGTTTGTAAAGTTTGTCCTGGAAATTCTTTCTGACAGCCAGAATGTTCACTGTAAGAACTACTGAGGTGACATCTAAACAACAGCCCATCTTTTGCTGCAGTAAAAAGTGTAATAAACAAAAGTGTAATATAGATGCTTTCAATAACACAAGTTACCACCCTTAGCTCTTATCTACTGCTCCTCAGCCAAAGGTTCTTAGAGCCCAGGTGAGATGATATTACAGATCTTTTGATTACATGCAGGCCATTTCAGAGAGATTTCCTTATATCAGTTCTAAAGGTCTTGTTTAATGTGGCTAGGCAGATAGTTATCACTAGTTTGAAATATTTTCCCTTCAGTACATAGTAAAAAAATATATAATATTCAAATATTAATTAATAGATGTCTACTCTTAGGCAAGAAATTATCTTTTTCTGAAACTCAGCACTTTCATACATGTTTTCATCTGCCTTAGTGACTACTAGCCATATTTAATCAAGGATTCAGAGAAAATGTTTTCTATTTTTTAATCCAAGATCAGGATGCAGTCATCTTTAAAAGATGGAAATAGGGATTCTATAGGAGGTTTTATATGAGGTTCACAGGAAAGTTCTCATTCTGAAACTCAGGATTATACTAAGCGATCACACTGGACTCCTGTCTTCTTAACCAGGTGGCATTTGTCAAGATGCAGAGTTGTAATTTCAGACGTAATCAAATAGGCTTCTTAACAGTCATGCTGTTCAAGTTCCAGGTCTGTCTCCTTTGCTTAGTGCAGACTATATCGTCTGGAACTCCAAGGGACAGCTAGTGAATGAACACTATATCTGCCACACTTTTGAAATGCAATTTCATAATTTTTCTGATGTGAATGAGTGCTACTCAACAAGTATCATGAGTCAAGTGTGAGGCTTTGCCCTTTTAATTTCCATGAGCAGGACCAATAAAAGGTTCTGCAGAATGCTAGATTATAGGCTGAGCAGGCTAGATGCAGAAGCCAAATTAACAGCCTGCCATGGTGCAGAAAGCTGCAGATTTCCTCTGATGAATGGAGCTCATAGTAATTTTTTTTTCTGAGTGCGAATTGAAACATTATTGTACAACTATTAGTTTCCAGGAAAAAAATGTAATTGCTTCTAGATGCTGCTCGCTGTTTTCAAGAGCTCTTTAACCTTTAACTTTTTCAGTACAAAGGAAGCCTTGCTGTGCAGTGAATCTAACAAGACCATCATTTATAGTTGGCAGAGTTCATTAGTCAGTCGTAACAGTTTAATTATTAGCATTTTAATGCATGAGTGTTTAACTAGACAGAACAACAGTCCTTTAGGTACAGCATGAGACCTCTTAAAAGAAAATGAATTAATTGGTGCTGTTGTTTATACTGTGTCTCATTACTAAAATTAGACAACTAAAATTCAAGAAATTTTGAGTCAGATTTTATCAGCCATTAAATTAATGGTATATTTGATGGCCTTTTCAGTACATTTCAGTTTTAATGACTATATTTCTCTTTAGGAGGAATAAAAACTCTTTTATATTTTGTTTCTTAAAAAAGAAAAAAATTGGTGAACTGGGTGAAGCCAATTTCTTAAATCTGACTCCTGTCTCAGGATTTACTTTTGTTTTCCCTCAGAGTTACCTTTACTTAAAAACTGCTAATTAAGCCACTGTGTCAGCCATGAGGCAGGCTACTAGATATGTGAGATAAATAGTCTGAAAATTGTAAAGCTGTATATTATTTAAAAGCTCAACTTTAAAACATTGATTTTTTTTCCATTAATATGTTTGCACCAGTCCAACTCTTCTTTCTTAAAAAAAGTTTGGTGGACAATTTCTCCTTCTCTCTAAATTAAGTTCAGTAAATAGGATTTATTTTCTAGATTTCAGTCTTGGCATAATCCTTGAAGGATTTTTCTTTCTCTCTTTCTTCTCCTTCTTCTTCTTTCTGGAAATAGGAGTTGTGTGGGAGCTGCAGGTCTGAAGGGGGATATTTGGGAAAGGGCTGGATTGCTTGGGAGATCAAAAGGAGAGAATTAAAAAAATGTGGATGCTTATCAGAACAGCACTTCCGGACTGTCAAGGAATCCCATTTCTAACTGTGGACCAAAGGAAAATATGTGAATGTGGGTTATCTTCATTATCTTGGTATGTCAGGTTAATGGTGCTGGCAGAACATGTGCTAAGAAATCCAGCAGTTTGGTATCATCCCATGGTGATGATGCTACTAAGCAGTGTCACTACTCACTCTTTTTATTGTGTTTACAGTCTACATCTGTTGAGGGGTAACTTTCTCCAACCTTTTCAAGGTCTGGCACACAGTGATGCAGTTCCCTGCCTTCGTTTGCCCTTATTTCCTCCCTTCCTTCCCCTCCCTGTGCCCTCCAGAGCACAACATACTTTGTGGATTAAAGCACGGCAGGCACTAAAAACCTGGAAAAACATTGGCTTATAGCATTTGGATGAGGATGGGAGGAGAAGTGTGCAAACAAATTGATAGATTCATTGATTTCTTTAAATCTTGAGATCCCAAGCTGGTTTAAATCAGGCCTTATACCCACATATCCCATCAGAACCATTTGGCCCTTGATGTGTCTATCTGTGATCTGATGTCCCAGTCCTAAGGGCACTAACAGACTTCTGCAGATTATGGGGTGCTCTGAGTGCTGGTAAAATAGTTTCAGGACTTGACCCTTAGCCACTTACTTCTCTGTAATTTCACAGATGATGGTTCATGGCAAGGAAAGTTTCCCAGAGCCTTAATGGAATTAAGGAGAGACGCTACTTGTGAACGATTTTGGTTAAAGATTTCCAGATAGACTAGTTATGTATCTGTAGCAGCCCTATGTTTTGTGGATGATGAAATGGGTTGTCATAAGACTTAAGAATCATTTTAAAACTCTCACTTCTTACAATTCATTACAGAGAAGAGTGTTACGTCATAGTCAAAACAACATTAAATTAGAAATTTCTGGGTTTATGTTAGGAAGAAACACCTATTTTGTGCAGTCATATAATGACACCTACCTGCCTTCACTATCATTTTATTAGTGCTCGTTAATTTTAGAGGAATATTTTTTATCAGAAATAAGCATTTTTACTGGAAAAGCCCTTCCTCAGACATTTCCAGACATAATATGTCTTTAGCCAGCCAAAGGGTTTTTATTTTCAAAGAATGGTATTTCAGCATGGAAATGCCAGCTCCTTGATGCTAAGATGTAGTTTCTGGAAGTCTCTTCCAGATGTGAAGCTTTAAGGTATTAAATTATATTGGGAAAGTGGATTATCCTTAGTGGAGAGCATTTTATCACCTTCTAAGGTTTAGGAAGCTGAGGTGATATAGAAGAGTGGGGAATGAGATGTTAGTTGAAATTGCTTCAAACCACAAAACAACAGGAAAAAAGACCATCATTGGTAATATATGGATATCATCATGAAGTCTATTGCTAAGTTATCGTACAATCAACATGTTATTGTCCGGTCGAATGACTGCATAAGGGGAGATGTTAAAAAGACAGAACACGTTTGAACTTTCCCTATACAGCATAGCAAGAGAGATGCTAAGCAAATGTGATAATGTTCTGGTGGAAGAGCGACTCTGAAAAAATTGACAGAGGAATGCCACCTGGTCTATGGGGCATGCATTTTTTACACTATTTCTACAGCTGTTTTTTGCTTGATTTCTTCCCCACTGTCCATCTGATTATGCTTTTCCTCTGTGTGTGTGTGCGCATGTGTGTGTGTTTTGCATGTATCCTCAGATGTTAGCTTGCCCTCGGAGGGTATCAGTGTCCTAATTAGCACATCAGTATTATGCAAAAGGTAGAAGCATTTCTGGTTCTCTTTAGACACAGAGGGCTTGCTTATCCTACACAGCCTTGTCTCAGAACAAGGGAAGTTTGTTCCTGGAGAACCTGGTTGGTGTCCTCTCCCCATGAATGGGACAATCAGTCCTCTTGGGAATTCCTCTTGAGGTTTAAATAGACTTGCATACTGGCTGTTTATAAGCCTGTGTCTGTACCATTCTTTGATTGATGCTGAAGTCGAAGCTTGTGGCTAAGGCAGTCACAAAGCTTTTATAATGTGCTCCTTTCCATAGGTTTACCGATATACAAGGAAGAGCTGAGGGTTTCTGCCTCTTTTCTGGTGTTCTAGGCATGGTTAAAACTTCTTAGGATTATAAGGTAAAGCACTTAGAAATCAAGAAATGTGAAAGTTAAGGCAGATCTATGAAATTTATTCCTCCTTAAAATATGAATAGCAGTGTCGGCAGTTTTTAATTACATCGCCGTGTTCTGCTTTCCCTAGGTTTATGTGTGAGTGAGAGAGCAACACAGTGCATGCATGTATTGCTATGCAGGCTAAGAGAGCATATATTAAAGCTCTTTTTCTTCCCCATAAATAGAGATGATTCCAAAAGAAAGCCCTAGCTTCAAGCTAGCTAGGGACCTTAGGGAGTTCAAAATCAGGATCTGGATTTGGATCTGAATTTAGCAGCTTAGACCCATCTGCAATAAATACATACAGGATGAAATGTAGATAACTGAGATATAAGGCTATATAGACTTCAAAGTGGCTCTGATAAAATCATGATAACCACAAGAAAGAAGTGGTGTGTGATCTCAGATGAGATATCCCCAAGATGTCTATACAGCTTAATTTTCCCACATTGTGTCCTTTTATCTTCAATGGATAAAAGGTGAATTATTATTATTATAGGCAGTGGAGCAGCAACGCCTGTTATTCAGGTTGTCTAGCACTTCCCATTGTTCCCCTCTAGTCACTTGCTTCTAACTTTGGCAGACTTTAAACTTTTGAGATGAAGTTTTCCATACTTGGGATTTGTCCCGAGTTGGATTTGGTCAAGAATAGGTATTCCACCCTCAAGACTGCAGCAATAGTGCTGGCAAAAATCACATCACCATTTGCTTCTGCATATGTAAGCTGTCATCGCAGGATGGCATGGAGACAGGACAAGAGAGCGAGCAACAGGACAACTTTAAAAGCCCACACTGTCATTCTTGCCATATCAAGAGAGTTATCATGTTAAATCTCAAAAGAAAGTCAGATAGCAGGTGGGCATGAGATGAAGCAGAAAATGGCATTTCTCACATGATGGTACCTGTGCTTTCCTTCTCAGAGGAGCAGTCCCAGTCACAACATAGAAATCCACCTCCTTTAATATTTGTAGAATTCTGTTTTCACATAGCAAAGCAAAAAAATAAAAAAGGCCTGAGCATGAGAAAGCTGCACACCCTGAGAGCTGTCCCACATTCCCCACCCAATCAGCAGATGGGAGCTCTGCTCAGTGAACCTGCCATGGTAGCTGATAATTATTGTTGTATTAATTGGTGCTGTCCAGACTAGACAGAATGTAAAAGATCCCACTGTGTCCAATAATTAATGTTTTTCCCTCACCGCAATATCATTCATAAGGGGTTCCTCCAAGAAACAAGTAATTGGATGGTTCAGCTTCATTAGGGTATTTTTAGATAAGGTTTGGTCTAGAGACATATAGGAAAGCTTATTATGTTTATTTAGACCGTATTATGTATTGCTAATGTGTTATACTGATTTTGTATCTTCCACATTCTCTGGGATTGCAATGATAAAAGGAATGCACAAATTATGATTTAAATGAACAGAAACACTGCCTCTAATTGCTTTTATTAAAATGATGAAAAAATGTCGTCTCAAAATAAATATCATCAGTACCCTGTAAATCTCCCCTTTTCTCTGAGACACACAAAGGTATTGTCATAGGAAGACAAAAGTCAGGTTTTGCTAATTAGAGTTGAGTGTATCTTGTTTTGGCAATTATCTGAGTAGCTTTTGAAAATGGAATGTGTAAATCTCGTTTTGGAAAATAACTTTGAAAAGGGTCTTTTTTTCAGAAGTATCATTTACATGGTCATGTGTGACTTTATTATTCTGCAAAGATGCCTTGGGAATCTGACTCACATGAAAACTTGATATGCAAGTGAGCTATAGACCAGGATGTAGCGGATTTACACAGGAAACATATATGGCTAGTCAAAACAGCTCTGTTTTACCACAAAGGAGCTTTGCACATGCTTTGCAAGGATTTTATGTGGGAGCTTGTTCTTAAACAGAGCATATAGCCAGTTTTTGCACAACCCAAAGTTATTCCAGTTAAATTTTTAGGGCAATTTAGCCAAATGGGTTCTATTCACAGCTGCATCCTTCTTAATCTTATCACAAGACATAGATCCCCCACTAGGAAATGATAATCCACAGTTTAGTATCTGTATTATACTTAGTGCAAACACAAGAGACCACATTCATCCCCAAGTAATTCTCTAAATATGAGAGATCTTGTTACAACAGGGAGGCACCTGGCCCACAGGGTGTCAGGCAGTTCAATGGACTCATCACACATTCTAAATAAAAACATCATTTTAAAGAAAAAACATCATCAGGGAAAGTACTGAGAGACTTGGATTATTTTAGCTGATCCTTATTAAGTTATTGTGTCAGTCAATGTTTTCAGTAACTTCTTATTGTAGAAGGGATACTGAGCCAGAATCTGATTTCATATACTTATAAATCTAGAATAATTCCATTAACATCTCACTTGGGCAAATATTTTTTTTAAAAAAAGAGTATATTTTCTTCCTCCTCCTCATATATCTCTTTGCAAAGAATCCTGCATATAGATAGTTCTATGTAAACTGTTATCGTTTATTACCATAAGCTGTTATAATAAAGATTATTATATTTAAAACAAGGATTCCTATAAAAAGAAAAAATAGCCACACAAGTATATAGACTTATTACATTAAATTCCTCTCATGTAGAAGTTCATACAGCTCCAGCAAAGTCACCACATGACTTTGTAACATCCTTTTGTAATGGGATATAATTTCATTAGTATCAGTGGTCTTAGACACACAGACTCCTTATCCCTTTCCTATGCCAATGTTGCTGGATCCCTACCTACACTAGGATAGTATAGAATAAATCACAATTCTGCTAATGTCAGGGGTGTTACACCAGCATAAGTCAATAGTACAATAAAGTCTTAGAGTTCCGGATGCCTCAATAAGATTCACAAAAGTAAATTCCGTTAGCATGTGTAGAAATACATCTTTTTCATAATAATATGACTATAAACTTTTGTACTTGAGAGCAGCAGTAGAGACACCCCCCTGAAAGCCAGATATTGATAGCTTGCTTTATATTTAAAGATGTCAACAGAATACAATGGTTCTCAGCATCCATATTAGTTATCTTTAGTAAGAGAGAAGAAGATTTAAAGTAAGGGAATGAGGTTTGCAATGTAACAAGATAAAGTCATCTCCAGCAGCCTAGAGGATTTCTTTAATCTTATTTTTAGAGAAGAGCTGAGGAGCTTTTGCAAAACTGAGTTGTTTGGATTCTGTTTCTATTTTATCTCATCCACCAAAGTTAAGAGTTGAAGCGAGGGAACAGATAAAAGTTTTGAGCAAACTGGGTGGTTTTACATTGCTCTCATCAACCTTCTTAATCTGGGTTTGGTTTTGCAAAACCTGTCTTAATTCAGATGTCTCTTTATCCAGGCTACCAAAGCACAAGGAGGTCTTAGAAAAGTTTTAAATAATCTTTTTAAAACTCCTATATATTACATTTCGCACATTTTCCTGTGGAAATTTCTCTCCAAATTAATTTTGCACAATGAAAATTTTACTATCAGAGAAGCACCTTAAGAAAAAAAAATCAACCAACCTGAATATTTTAATTTCAAAATAGAAAGATCATTTCCAAGATTCAGGCATGGGTCTACATTTTGCCTTTCAAACCATTATATTAATACATCTTCCCGGAGGGAGAGAGTAGTCTGGAATGAGGCTATGGTTCACTAAGAAAAACACAGAGGAAAGGGGAGCAAAAACAAAGTATCTCTTTTTTAATAACAATTTGGTCCACATATACAGAAAGAACATATAAAATACAACTAGTATATGTTATTTTGATGCTACTTCTTTCCCTAACTGATTTATTACTGAGGACTTCCACTAGGAACATCTTCTTGTATTAGGGATATCCATTATCTACTCTGAAATATGCAACTGTTTGATCAACAGAGAAAAAAAACACATCACTTAAGACCGAATATTGCTAAATTGGTAATTTTCTAATTGGTAATTCCTGGTTACCAGTGTTGTAATCAATATTGTGCTTCCTCTCAGTCAGCCTACTCAAAGTTGGAACTAGCTAGGAACCAGCAGACTTCTAAATTTTCCATTGACCACCACATTAGCCACAAAAAGCAGAAAATTTCATACATTTTATTGCAATCACTCACCATAGTCTTTGACCTGGGACCAGAATTTAGATTAGAAAAAAAAAAATCCTATTTCCCTTGCGTGTCATCTCCTTCCTTTTAGTTAAAAAAAAAAAAAAAAAAAAGCAGGTAAATCAGCACTTGCTTTTCTGGATTGCCCTGTAGCAATTGATTTTTTTAATACTGCCAAATGTTTTTGTCTTGTCTCCAAAAAGCTTCCAGGGTTAAATGTAGAAGTCCTGAAGAATCACAGACTTTTCCTTAAAGACTGAGCATTTTTAGCATTTGTTTCTACATCTCGAAAGTTCCCGCAGGCAAAGATTTACAAGCTCTGTCCTTCCCCTGGTATTGCTCAACAGTGAGACTGCTGGAAGAACAAGACAGTGCGGTTGGAAACATCAGCAGTGAGAAGATTACACTTACTTGTACATCTTCCTGCTATCAAATATACCAACTTACAGATTTGCCAGTGCCCAGCTGCAACAAATATGTGGATGTGCATCTGCTCAACTTGCTGGTTAATGGCTGAAAAAGGGGATGTTCAATAAGGCTTGTTTTCTTTATGGTCAAGGGGCTTTGTCCTCATACTGCAAAGGCAGTCTTGGCCTACCTTTAATGTACTTGTTCGGTTCTACAGTGGGTCATGATGGCCAAAATTAACTGCAACTCTCTGCAGTAGGCCCAAAGAATTTGATCCTCCCTATAGACATGATTTGAGCCATTGTGATTCAGAAGCAGAGGAGCTCCAGCCTCCATGACTCTAATTTGTAAAAGAGGAACAAAGCCAAAAGTGCAAGCAAGAGCCATAATTCAACAGCCTGCTTGCTTGGTGATACAGGTCAGCTCTCGACACCAGATCCAAAAAAAACAGAGTCAAATTTAAGGTTCTGACTTCCTTTTCAAAATCACCTGCCTTTAATTCTTCTTGAAACTGTTAGCTGAATCACTAGAAAATAACATTTCTATAAATTAAATAAATGAAGTGACTTCTCGCAGGGGCAAAGCCTGTGTTTCTGTTTGTCTCCTTTGACCCTTTGAGTACTCCATGATATTACCCGCAGGATTAAGATTCCTGGATAGTGAAAATAATTTTATGCTACGACTCATTAATTGCTCTGAAAGCAGAAAGTCTGTGTAAGCAGGTCCTTCTTTTCTCACTACCACATTTGGTTGCTGTGTTGCCATGAGGAAAATGCATTCTGGTTATCAATCGAGTATGTAGTTGTCCAGTGTTTTCTATTTTGTGTGTATTTTTTGTCGTATTTAGTTCATTGCAGCTTAAACTGAAACTGGGAGAGACGAGCCTTCTATGGCTATCACATAACCAGGCTGGCGGCTCGGAAAATTTGCTTAAAAACAAATCCTCTGAGCCTCAGGCAATCTGGACACCGACACCAATGGCTAGGAGAAAAAGAAACTTGGGAGGTAATGTCTCCTTATGCTCACTGCCAGCCCTTGAATTACTGGGAATGCGTTCCTAGGAAAAGGGCCTCCAGTCAAGTCAGTGAATGGAAGAGCTGCCTCCAGAAAAATCAATTCTGTGTGGTAAGAACCCAGTGCCTCTGTTCTGGAGGCCTTTCTGCTTTGAAGCTGAAAAATCAATGAAGCTTCAAAACTTCATCTCAGCTCTAAATTGTTGTAAATCTTATTTGTGCTATGAAAGGAAACAAAGTACACTGAATGGGTAATCAATTGGCTGATATGCCCTGGAAGTCCCACCGCTTCCGAGTACAAGGAAAATCCTTTCCCTGCCTCCAGAAGGTATTTGCTTTTTTTTTTTTGCATTGCTCGGGGTGCTCCTACTTGAACACAAAGAGAATATCCCATGCCGACACTTGTTGTAGAATCATTTTCATTTCCACATGACGTGCCTGAAAAATGAGCCAGTTGTATTTCAAGGGAGAGGCAATGCTAGGAGGAAAAAGAAAGCGAGGATCAAAACCACGCTGATTGCCACTACAATAAATGATACAAACACACGCACACGTGAAGAGGAAATTGAAGAACGGAATCTGACTCTCCTTGAAATGTAAACTGTGTACAGATTTACTTTTAAAATGAACAGATGTTTTTGAGATTAAGGAAAACTACTGTATAAAACCTCTGCCTGGTGCCTAATAGCTAAGATTCCACAGTCCATTGTTTCTTAAAGCCAAAGATTCAGGACTTTCTACTTTCTAGTAAATTATGACATGGTCCAAAAGATTCAAGACTGCTGCATCTCTCCAATTCCTGGTTTTATACTCAGTTCCCAGTGTTATCAGTGATCACTTCCTGGCATGAGACCCAGAGACCCGTCATTTTGCTCTTTAACGTTGCATAACATTATTGTTGGCAGCCCTGGAGAGGAGACAAGCGTAGCTGATGAATAGCACGCATATTTCCTCCGGCAAAATATGCACAGTTGAATCCTTCATGAGCCATCAGACGAGGCTGCAGCTCATGCATGTTGCTAGACTTGCGTTTTTATGTCATCTGCAGAGAATAAAGGAGCTGCAGATGGCAACGTGCAAGATTTTACCTGGGCACCTGTATTTTGAACAGCAGCAGACTGGAAGCTGCAGCCTTAAAACCCTTATATACTCCTTCTTACAGTGCTTATAATACATTTTACCCATTTCATACATGTCCAGTGCCTGAGAGAGGCACTTCAGTGCAAATTTTACATCTGCTGTTCAATTCTCAAGTGCCCACTCAGGGACATGAAAGCACTTGACAAATTTTGTCTTTTAAAGAGATATTTCCAAATACAGCATTGTTATAGTACCTTTCAACTACAGTCTCTATGTGAGAAGGATTCAATTAATAAAATCTAAATTAGACCAATGTGCCATGGGACCTTGCAGATAGCTGTTGGGATGCCTGCATCTTTGCAGTGCCTGATGATATAGCAATAGCTAACCCTTGTATATTCCTGTTTCTTGTGACTGGAAACATTTAATGTACACTTCACGTATTGCAAAAATATATTTTGGCATCCTGGGAGAGATAAGACATATGTGTTCTCTCAAACCATTATGTGAGAGGATTGTTTGCTGTTAATTTTTAGTCCACAATGGTGCTATCTTCAGCAAACTGCAAAATTCAGTTAGTCTTTTACAGTTTCCACATTTGGCTTCTTCCATAGCAATATTGAACACATGCTCACACAGACAGATATATATGCTATATCTACGTACACAGACACAAACACATATACACACAGCACACACGCAAAAGAGGAGTCCAACTTTTTCTGGTGAATTGGCTTATTCCTACAATGGCTTTTTACATAAATGAAAAAAAG
This sequence comes from Tinamus guttatus, assembly GCF_059628265.1. NCBI lineage: Eukaryota > Metazoa > Chordata > Aves > Tinamiformes > Tinamidae > Tinamus > Tinamus guttatus. The sequence continues at coordinate 5,654,509 of NW_028288613.1, forward strand.
TCAATTTGAGAACTAGCAAATGTAATTTAGAATTTTTCAGACATCTCAAATGCCTAGTACTGACTCCCAAGAAGTACAAGCATGCCTGGAAATGTGTTTGTAACATTTATACAACACTGTCTGCTGTAGTGGTGGTTAATGAAGAGATAAGTTGCGAAATGCAACACTCCATGGACAGATGCAAAGACCATGAAGAGTCCAGAGAAGGCAAAAGGGATGTTTCTCCATACTGTAATGGAGAATTTTGAAATTATTGTATCTTCTTTTCACACTAGCTGATTTCTGAGAAGTAACTGAGTACTGCATCATATTTACAACACATTTGAAGGCAACTGTTATTTTTATCTAAGCTCTGATTGACAAGTTAACATGATGATGAAAGGATACAGTTTTAATGACAATAGAAGTATTTAATTTATATAGCTAAATAAATTCACTTCTCTTTATTTGTATTATATATTTATATCCGAATACAATTTTTAGCTAGAATGACGATACTGAAAATAATGATATAACAGCTGAAAACTGGGTGGTGAATGATAGGTAGAATTAATATAACTCCATGTGTGATCTGAAGATCATGAAAGTGTTTTTGAATCTCTTAAATTACTTCAAGGGTACTTGGCTCAAGCCATGAATGGATGGATAGAACTTCATCTTGAATAATTTTAAAGATTTTTTTTCTTATTCCCCCTCCTCTCTCCCTCCCAGGGCTCTTTGAAAACAGTAGGTAGCTAAAAAACAGAGAAAGAAAATGAACATGCTGAGCAAAAGGGTGTTTGGGGTATTCACAAATCAAAACATTGGTCTAAAATATATGTAAGAACAAAGAGCACCTGTGCACATTAATACCACAAAGTAGGTACCTAATGAAAAGTATACTGTGTTGCAAATTTACTCTGAAACTTCTCTATTTATAGCCTTCAAAGTACTGTCATTAAGAAGATCTGAGGTACCACAGTTTGATTACTTTTTCATGTGCATTACATAAGCAGTGTAAAATGATGTAATTGATTGTACTTATTAGACTTTTGTTATATATATATATATATGTATATATGATATTTTTAAGACTAATAGGCGAACAATTGACATTAGAACCTTTTTTTTCTAAATCACAAATGAATCTAATACAAAGGTGGCATCATCACAATTTGATTTACATCCTCCATGCCGTGTCTGGTATATGCAAGTAGGGGCAAAATGGCTGATGTTTGCAAATGCCCGAAAGGCTAATAAAGATCACCCTGCTCCCGGCATGCTTGCTGCTGTCAGAAACCAGCAATTAACTTAATAGGGTTCTTGAAATGCAGTAGATCTATGAAATGTGGCATGTGTTGACATTCTCAGCCTGATCTAAACAACCTCCCATCACTGAGTAGCAGGATATGTTTGCTATTTGAATTATTTAGGAGCTTGTTATGTGAATTATAAAGCAGCACTTTGCAGTATTAAGTCTAATATTTTATGATCTTCAATTGATTAGGTAGGCTTTCAGGATTACCTATAAAGGTTAGGATAAAACATTCCAGATTCTGGCAATTCATTCACCAAGCTGAAGTTTCAATCTACATGCAGCAAAAGCTAGGGAAGGAAAAAAAAATTATCTTCTTTTACTTTTGCTTCCCAAAACAATAACCTGCTTTGCTTTTTACATAGATGCCTTCAAAAAAAAGGATCTATTTTGAGAAGGGATGCCCTATGGCAATAGGCATACAGATAGGGAACTGACTCATTCAGGCAACTTTACATCAATATTTTTATGAGTTCTAGCAGCTTTTCCTTCAGTAACATGTTTATTGCAGGAGAAAACAAGAAACTCACATGCAGAGTGGGTGAAGGAGGAGAAAAACCCCAAACACATTGGATTTGCACAGGAGGAAAGAGTCAGCCCTGAGGTAGAATCAGACAGAGGTAGTGGATGATAAATAAGAGGATATGTAAGAAAGCCTAAAAGCAAGAGTGCAAAAAACACAGAGGAACAGATCTATAGACAAGGTGTGGAGGGAGGATGAAAAAAAAGAAAATAGAAGATAAAGGAAGAAACAGAGTAAGACTTTCAAAGGAATTAAGAATGAGCCATGAGGTCTCACAAAGCTTATGCTTGGTCCTGCATCCTTCTACTTTCTTGCTGTTTTGCTTGTTCTACGCTACAGGCTATTGCTGCTCATAATAGACGTAAGAATATTGGGTTACTATAAACATAATTAGCAGATTTAATGCTTATGCCCCTGCGGGGAAGAACAAGAAATCTCTGATCTTTTCTGTCTGTCCTTTTAGACAGCACAGGAATCAGGCCTTCAAAAGTGGTGTCACTCCCATTAACAGCCATGCTCGCATTTATTTTAAAAGATAAGGCCTAACCCAGTACCATGTTGTTGAACCTTGGGAGGATCAAGAAGCATTTTGAGACTATCACACAGTACATACCTCAAAATTACATGAGATTTCAGCAAGATTATTTGACACTTTGGCAATACCAAAACCAACACCTCCCAGAGTATAACAAGCTGCCCAAATTGTTCTAGAACTTTTTCGGTGAATGTCCTTTATTTTTTTTTCTTTAAGGTCTTGGCATTGAAAATAAGCCTCATCATGTTGACTCGATGTTGAAAGTGGAGCTAGTATCAAATATCTTTAAAGTTCTGCCCCATGTCGGGTCTTTCCTGAAATTATTTCCTCTGGCCTAAGAGAGGAGGCAGTGGAGACTCCCCACCCCAGGGGGTCCCAGCACATCTTCATCCTCATCACAGATGAGCCTGATTGCCAATGTCCCCATCACTCAGCAAACAGTCCCTAAACACGGCTCGCGTCTTGTCCCCAGCCATGGAGATCACATCATGTTGGATCAGGCAGTGGGGGGCTTATATAAGGGAGAAAAACATAAGGCAGAATAGCATGCAACAACTTTGGTTTGTAATAGACACAATATTACAATATTACACCTTAGATTAAGGTGACGCAAATTACTGTAATGCTGCTCCTATCACATATGCACGGATTTTCTGAGAAATTATTTGTTTTTAACCACTCCCTACTCTTCTGAATGCAGTTATTGACAAGTAACAAGGTATGGACTGTTATTGCTTTCCCTGTCATAAATCCCTGTAGGCATTTAGCTAGCGTGAATTAAATCACAATCATGTGTCATTTATTTTGCATAAAATGAGACATAAGTAGTCTTAATCACATAGCTGGGGAAAGAACAGCCACACCATTGTTTTCTCTATTTGAACAATAATTCTATATTTAAACTTAAATATTGTAATTAGAAGCTTTGTTTGCCTTCCTGAGAAGTAAGGTAGGTAAGATTGACACCTCACTTTTGACACCAGGCATTAGATTTAATAAGCATAATTTTCATTTATTTAAGTCTAGACTGATTTTTTATCAATGTATTTATTGTAGAAAGCAAATGTACATAAAGCGAGTTGGCGTATTTATGAAGAAAGCCGAAATGACTTTTATGTGTTGCTTTGTCCAACTGATAAAATACCTACTGGCATGAAAATACCTATAACAAGCACTGAAATCACACCAAACTCTAATTGACATGTGATTTTAAAAAATGCTCAAAGTAATAATATACTATCTCCTAAGTAAAGATTCTTCTGTTCACACTTTATCCATTTCCAAGAATCTTTTTGTCATGTAAATTTGCATTGATTGGTTTTTAATTTGAGTTTCTAAAAATGTGCTCTGAATACTTAATTCCAGCAAAAGTAGATTTTTTTTTTCTGGTACTACTAATAATAATTGCAGTCCACAAACATGGAGCCTTGGTGGATATTTTTTAATACCCCAAAACATCAGCTGCTTCAATGATCTTTAATTTCACTGAAAACCCAATATTAGTTACCTATGCTGGCAAACTTAAAGCATCCACTCAAGCATCGCTGTTCAAAAGGAACAAAGCTCTTTAAGTCCAAATCCTACTCTTTTGGTGCTTTTTTTATGCATGCAAAACTGTCTGTCGCTAGGCCAAAAATTGCAGAATGAGGTGTAGCAGGATTTGACACATGAGCAAATGAGAATTTTGTCAAAACCCTGATCTGTGGGTATGAATTCACTATAGACGTGTTTGGAAGTCCTTTGCTGGCACCAGGATCCTGCTTCGTCTTGGGAACACTTTGGATCAGACCCTAGATGGAGACTGGAATTTCCTAAGATTCAGGGGCCAAGCCTCAGCCGGGAATAGCTGTTCCTGCAACAAAACTTAATCTGAAAGCAAGGTGATCTTTGCTGCTGAACACGAGCAGTATGCCAGTGTCTTTACTGTAATTACATATATTGCTGAACACCAGCACTTCTGCATCAACTACGGTAAAAGAAGCTCAAATATAGGTGATGACTGCAAAAAGAATAGTTGTTAACCTGCTTATAAAATCAAAAAATCCAGAGTATATCCCCCAAATAAACAAAAAAATCTGATGACAAGAGACCTTTCAACAACACCAAAAAAAAAATAGAAAGGAGTAGCTCTAGGATTTACCAAGAAAAAGAAAGAGCTAAAATTAACTAATATTTTAACTGAATATAGAAATATAAGCCTTTACACAAAGCTCTTTTTTTTCCAAAAATAATCTTAAAATACAAAATGTTTTAAAATTTTTGTTTAATATGTTAGAAAAAGCCTCACAAAGAATATTGGTTTTTGATGGGCCTTTTCTTAAATCAAGGTAGACAATTAATTTCCTCTTTCTGGACACTGAAAACCTCATGTATTTTTATAAAATGGCATTCATATCCATATTTTTTTTATTGTTCATATAGTACTTTTGAAGCAAGCTTTTTACTTCCTTTCTGCTTTAAAACAAAAACATATCAAATATTGCAATATAGGCATAAAAACAAACCATGCTGGAAATAATCTAAAGATTTAACTTTATATTCCTTAGCCGATTGTATTATTTGAACAATAATATTTTCAAAAAATTATTCATATGGCTGATGAAAGAAAGTACCTGATACATATTTTTATTCAAATATTACTCACGTGGAATATTGGCAACATTTTATGTTTCAGCCTAAGCTACAAATTCCTTCAGAACAAATCAAATGTCTTTAAAGAATATTTCTGTTTGAAAAGGAATTAAGCTTTCCTGAAAGAATTTTAAAGGTTGTGATATTCGCAGTCTGATAAAGCAGCACCTTTAATGAAATTCTAATTAGCAATTTCATGCACTTTGCTATTAGTCATATCAGATTAGTGCACATTTTCACAGCCTTCTTTTAATTAAGTGCACTTATTCCAAGTTTCAAACACTTTCCTTATAAGATGAAAACTACGCAGAAATGTTATTTAGTAAACAGCAGACGTGTGAAAGTAAAGGTGTGTATCTGGGTGATGATGGACATTTTTAGACTGTCCACAGATTTATACATTTATAATTCCTTCCAACTGGTTTGTGGGATTTGTTTTATGCTATTTATTTGTATGCATTTTGAATATGCCTTTAAAAAATGCACAGAGGTGCAGTCCAGTTTTTCAAATGGCTCAAAAGATATTCAAAAGTTTTTAGTTTTAGCTTTATTCACAGATTTCAGATTCACACAACAAAAAATCTGGATTAAAAAATACAGATGGTCCCCTTGAGTAACCATATTTACTTTTCTGGATATCATCTTCTGTCACATCACACTCGATGCAACCGCACCTGAAGTCCTTGATATAAATATTGCACGTGAGCCCCATATTTTACCCACCCAAATGATCAGGAAAATTCCCATGCGCTTTAGTGGGAATAGGCTGAGGCCTTATCTTTATATTGCATTGCAGAGGCAAATACTTCTAAAATACTGTACATAACACTCATCTCTCTGCAAGCTGATTAACTTATGGTCAGCATTGTAAAAGGTGAGAGATTACAAATAATACATTAATTCACAGTACACCTTGCTTTGCATGATAGGAGCAACACCAGAAACGATTTAACATACATAATGATAAGCAAGCCTATTATGTATATGTAGATAAAGGATATAACCCATTTCTTACTCCATCCACAAAGGCACATCTATAAAAATACCAACAAGATATTTTTTTCATGTTTCCTCTATTTTTAAAAACATATAAGAAGGGTTCCTCATTCCCCAGACAGAATGTCTTGCTTTGTTTTCAAATGCAGGTACTGCTCCCACGGGTCTGGTAGGCTCCAGGATTTGCATTTGGTGGTATTAACTAATTGCACGAGTTTTTAAACACATGTTCTCTTGCTGATGTCATTCATTTAGTCTGTAACATTTCTGACATTTTTAGGTAGTCCCCCAGGCCTCATAGCCCTCTTAGCAGGGTCCTAGCAGTGAGGGGTGTTTGCTTTATGATTACTGACTGACATCTCAATAACTTGGAACATATTGAGGAGTGCATGTCTAGTGAGCAGCTTTTTTAAATGCATGGTCCACTTTGTCAAGTCATGTGCGAGCCATAATTTAGGCTAATAATTACCAGACATGAATGCTATGAAACATTGATGTCTACACTTTTTCCCCCTCTAAGTACTGAATTTTAATACATTCAGAAAAGGTTTTCCTAAGGCCAAGATAAGCCCCCCAAAAAGCTCATATGGAAGCACTTTAAAAGTGATAAATGATTTGGAATATACACTGTCTACTGATGTACGTCTCAGGAAAGAAAATTAGAGCTAACAGGTGTTAGATAGGGAATGGTGAAGCATTTTAATAGAATTGTCAAAACGTTGGTCCCAGATGCTGACATTAATGCATGCAACACGGAATGTAATGCTGCGCTGCCATTAAATGATTATTTGCTTAAATTTCAAGTGGATGTCAGGAAATCCTAACTTTGTCCACTACTTCTCTGTACAGGCCATCCCTCCTGTGCTTTCCTCTACGATTTGCATCAAAGTGTAATGGTTATATGGCTCCCATCTGCATGCTTTAAATAATCCATGCCTGTCAAATTTCATTTTTTCCTCTCAGATCAGAACCCTCATAACCCCTTCCCTGCTAGCCTTGAAGTGACTAAAAATGTATTTGTACTTTTGGGGGAAAATATTTAAATACTGAGAGTTCTGGGATAATTAATCCCTAAACTATTTTCTTACTTCAGACTTGTTTACTAAGTAATTTGCATGAACCTGTAATTACTTTGTATTTATAAGGTATTTTTCATGGAATCACAAAGTTATTACATGGTCAGATGAATTGTGTAAATTATAACGATGCAGAGGGGTAACGGCTATGGGGAGGGGAGAGCTCTGCTGCCTGCATTAAAAAGCTTTTCCAGAAATCTTTGGAATTCTCTTCAGTGAGGTAGCCTGAGAAGGCAAAAAAAGCACATCCTTTAGAGATTACTAGAATTTCTGCCAACAAAAGAGATCCGATATCCGTGCACAGTTCAGCTGGGTAGAAGGGAGTGGAGATAGTGACTTTTTTTTTATCTCCTATTTTAACAAAAAAAATGTTAATTTAAAAGTTGCAGTTATTTTTTCGGAGAATTTGCTGCAGTTTAAAGACTGCTGAAAGCTCAGTATTCATTCATGCTGCAAAGACAAAAGAGAGATTTCTCTTCCTAATCTTTGCAGAGGCTGAAATAGGATGTAGCCTGTAGCCAGAGCATCTCCAGCTGCAATCTCGCCGGAGCTCGGCACACATGCACAGGCCTGCACACACGCACATGCAACATTGCAATCACAGCATTAATATCTCTATTTATCCAGCGTAGCTGAAAGAAAAGAGCTGTGTGATTCATGCAATTTTAATATGTTTGGGAGGCCATAAGTAGATATTAGAACAAATGCAGTGGTTAGAACTAAGAATGTCTCAGATCAGGAAAAAAAGGGGGTCGGGTGAGCTTTGGATATGCAGCCATGGCATGTGCTATAAAAGCAGGCTGGTTAGTCTGTGACTGGCACTCTTATCTCTCTGCAGGGCCTGGGGTTAAAAACCGATGCCTTTTTGGATGCTCTTCCTTTTGGATGAGATATAAAACCAATGCCTGCCTAACCACTTATGTACGTTAATTATCCCACAATGCTTTCCAAAAATATTAACCCAGCCACCATAATAATATTCTCCCTACTTATAGCTTCCATAAAATTTAAATTCAATCTGGTGTTGTGTTATTTTTTGACTTCCTGACCCAGATCAGTGTGCAGGTAGCACTGAGCTGTTAAGCAGATGATCATTTTATTCCAGCAGTAGATCCCTCTCTCTAGTGCCTTGGAAGAGGTTTCTTAGTTTGTGTTTCAAGGAGTATTTTTCTGGGAAATGAACTGTATGGCTGAAGACTATAAGGCGTCCGCAAGGCCGTTTTTGCTCTATATCTCCTTAGTTTCCTGTGGCTGCACCATTGCCAGAGACTGTGGATGGAGAAAAGCTCTCAAATCCCTCTGTTGGTAAGAGACGAAAATGCTCGAGAAAGATTTTCCTCTTTTTTTCCTCTGCCTGTCCACAGCTCCCTGCCGTATGTACAGCAGGGAAGTGTGCTCCTTGGGAGCCCAGAGAGGGAAATACCCTCTCATTTCACAGCGAAATGCTTGGGAGGTGCAAGGAGAGCAGCTCTCCTGTTCCCATCCTGTCTGGGCTTTCCTGGGGAGCCCCTGTGCATGGGGAACCTGCACCGCAGAGCTGAGGAGTGACACGGAGGGGGCTGTGCTGTGACTCTGATGGCTCTACGAACTATCCGAGCCCGAGCAGATGCTGGAAAGAGTCAGTGAAATAAAACAGCTCCCTGATAGCTGCAAAAACACTGCCCAGAGAGGCAGGTGGAGCTCAGTGGTGGTCAGGGTTGATGCTGTGGTCAGAGATCCCTGTGGCATCTTCTTAGAGCAATGGAGAAGAGATCAGACAACTGCTAACTTTGCTGGACAGGCAGACCCTCTGGCTTATCCCCTGCACCTATTTCCTATTGCAGTGTCCCCAAGTTCATCATTTCCTTCCCTAGCCTGTCTGCAAGCTTGAGCACTTGAAAATAAGGAAATTCAGTCACCTGAACGTTGGGGAATTTGGTTTTCCAGATTTCAGAGCAGAGGCTGGAGCTCATTTAATTACTTGTCAAGTAAAACTCATGCCATATTTCAAACCAGCCCTCTAACCACCTGGCAAAGGGTTGCTTACGTAATTGCATGCAAACATGCCACATACCGACTCTATCCTTGCAAATGCCATATAGTGGTGGGGTCTGGAGAGCTAAAAGGATCAGAGGGTATGCATGAACCTCTCCATGTATCTGCTAGCACATGAAAAAGACGTTGATTAATCACTTGCTCTTCAGCGTTCGCAATGGAACCACTTCAATAGGGAGTTCTGCTACAAAGGAGCTGCATGAAGTATCTTGTCATCATTCCTTCAGAAAGCAGCATGGTCCTCTCCACTCTGTGGTCCCAAACAAGGATAGAAGTCTGTTTGCTGCCACATGATTGCATGAGGTGGAATGAGCTCCGGTTTCCCTTTAGGATCTTTTATAAGGATGGTGAAAGATTGCTTGATAACTGTGCCTGAGAATTTCTGTTTCTGATTGTCTTAACAAGCAGCCATGAGATGTTTTTAATTGCTCATATTTTACAATACAACACTGGGCTTGCATATTATAGCTTGGTATCGTTAGCGCAGGTGGTTGCTATCATTTTAGAAACTTTTTTTTTTGTCGGTATTTGCAGCCAATTATTTTTTCCATGGTATTTTTTCTTCCTTTTAATAATGTAAGCATGGCTCTTGGTGTAATTCATGTTAACTAGAAAAGAGCCCAGGCAGAGATCAGATCTGGAATCCCTCAAAGCTCATTGATGTGGAGATCCATGTGAGGTGGGCCATTTTAGAGATAAATTTGGAGTCTGTATCCTCTCCTGTCAAAGTATTTGGATTTTAGTTCAGACCCATTGCTAAAATTAGCTCAAATCAGTAGTATTTTCAGTGGCCTACTCGCCTCTGCTTTCACTGTTCCCTCATCCAGCCAAGATCCATTGCCATCTAGGTAACAAATTATATATTTAATGAATGTCCAAATAGGAAAGATGGGACCAGTTGGGCACCATGTCTAAGAAACAGTAATTAATGGGTCAGAGAAGAGTTACTAAGATGATGTCTCGGTATGGAGCATGCCTTATGAAAACAGATGAAAAAAGGTCTTCCTTGTCCAGCTCAAGAAATAAAGAGGCTGAAGATATATGAATATTATCTAGAGTCGTACAAGCTACTATGAAAGTACAGTAGGACAAGATAGAGAACTCAATTAAAGAGCAAGAAATTAGTATAAAACTAGTCATGAATAAATAAATGCAGATTTAGAATTTGAAGGTATTTACCTCAAAAAAAAAAAAAAAAAAAAAACAGACTCCATAGTGGTCTTCCAATTACTGATTGCAAAGTGCAATCATGTTCACCATTGAGCTTGTTTATTTATTTATTTCATTATTCTACTGCCAGGTAGAGTCACTATATCTGGAAAAAATTTAGCCCTTTCTAGTAGAGACAACTGAAAACATGGCAGAGTAGGGAATCGTATTTCTAAAAGAACTGTCTCACTGGGACTGGGCAGGATACATATGCCAGAGAACCACAAGATTTTGCTGCTAAAGTAGAGGAAGTTTTGTTTTCTCTTCTTCTTTCAGAACAAATTCAAAACAATGGAAATTTTCCTGAAATGTAAAGGGAGAGAGAGGAATGCATACACAGGAAGTAGAAAATTCAAACATTTTTATTAGTTCATCACATATTTGTTATGATTTTGACTTTTTTAAAAAATCTGAATGCATAATACACAACAGGTGAAATATTTTAGATTTTTTGAAATGAGGGCTTGGGTGAGGACATAGAAAGACTACTTCCCCTCATTCCATATGGTATTCCTTATTCCCACTGGATGTTATTGCGAGGTGGAAACTTCATATCTTCCCAGTGTTAACCACACAGCTCTGACGTTCAGAGCCAGACTTGATGGGAGTCATCAGCAGGACCAAGAGCAGAAGAGACAGCAGCAGCTGCTCAGCTCCATTGCCTCCATCAGGAACAGGGACCATGCAGACCCTCCAGTTGATCTGGCTTAGGTATTGTCCCCACAGTCTGGCACAAGCAGCTTGTCCCTCAGCTAGCATATAGCAATGGCATGAGATATTCAAAGGGAAGTTTACTACCAGTAGCAGCTGTGACAGTGAATTTCCACTTAGCTATTGCTCACCTGATGCAAGAACGTCTACAGCTTGTTGATAGGGTTGAATAAAAACATTTCTCAAGGTCTGTTCTTCCCTGTGAGCTGCTGAGATGTGGGGGATTTATTCACAGAGAGAACTAAACACTGGGATGAGAAAAAGAAAAGGTGATTAAGCATGGTAAGATATCCCTCAACAGTCAGGCAGATCCGAAGGAGATCATCAGGGGGAACTCGGTGACCTTAAAGGCCATGAGAATATATCAGAAGTGTCTCCGCTTGCGTGGGAGAAGATGTGGACCCGGGACAGAGCTTCGACTGATGTAAAAGGAGCTCTGGCAATTTACATGAGCTGAGAAACACTCCCCTCATCCCCTCATGTAGCTTCAGCGCTGTTGCCTACATGAAGCCGAATAATCTTTCTCACAGCAATTCCCCTTTACACCAATATTGCAGAGTGCTCTGACCCCAAGATCATTTCTGCACCAGCAGAGCAACCTCCCTCAGCTCAGCCAAGAAACATGCACATGAGCCCTACATAAAAGAGGCATTTCAGTGAGACTATATTTCTTTCATAGAGTAGTTATGCTCCCCATAGCATTGCCACTTATGCAGCACGTGAATGCTTTTCATTAAATGCAAATAACATATTTTCTATCGGCTCGAGCCCACGCTCCTTGTACCATTCATCATTATGCATACCTAATATATTTTGCAAACTCCCAGCTCTCCAGATTTCTGCCTTTTGAGGCATTTCTGAAATCAAATAAAATTATTACACCCCTGTTTACTTTTAGACATGTATTTTTTTCAAAGCAAATGCATTCTGTGTTTTAAGTAAGATACCACCATGTATTTATGGGAGTTTAATAAGTTCTTCCATTAATAACATAGACAAACTAATTTACCAGAACGTGTCTGTTTTAAACTTTGGGAACAAAGAGTGGGAGTATGAAAATCAATCTTTCCTTTGTACTTGAGCCACTGACCCATTAAAGCTTTGAAGATCATTTCTTTAAGAAATTGTGAGGAGTTATTTAACTACAAACAGCAGCTACCTTCCCATTCCAGCTGCGTAATCAAGCGTAATAAATTAGAGGAAAAAAATAAAGGTTCACTCCATTTTTTTTTTTATAACTGAAAATTCTTAATAGCGCTTTGACAAATCGGCCCACAGCAGAAAGAAACCTGCATTCTTCCTAAGACTGCTGTTTAGCGCGAGTTAAAACATTGCTTAAAAGGTATTTTTTGTCTTTAATGATGGTTCAAAAATGTTCTTAGCTGCCTAGGTTTAATTATTTAACTTAAATTAATTGTAAAAGTTACCTATCTCTGACAAAAGTTAGCAAACCTGCGAACTACAACCCTGTTAATGACTGCATGCATGAAAATATAAAGCAATTCTCTTTTGCTTGAGAAATGAACTCCGAACGACATTACTTATTGTTAGTTATCATTAATAAGTATTTCACAGTTCAACACTGATAATATGCTCAGTTATGTAAGAGTGGAAATTTAAAATAATCTTCATCTTAAACTGCTTAAGCAATCTGCATGCCAAACAATTATAATGATGTTCTACTTATCAGAAACTCAAATGGAAAAAGTCTGCGTGGGATGTTACTAAAAACCTGTCTGTGAAAAGTAGGTGCCTTTTAAAAGATCTAAAATATGGATAGTGTAAATGATTTTTAAATAACAGATCTGTTGAATCAATATTGGAGGACTCTACTTATGATAAAATACACAAAAGTTTTCGACGGATTCAGATAACCTGAAATAGCTTCAGCACCATGTTTGAAGCCATATGGTCAGGAGCAGAGTGCAGGACTCTGTGAAGGAGGATAAATTATCCTGTAGCTTTTCTCATTCTGAAGATTGAAAAGACCACAGGAAGGGGTAAAATCCAGAATGTGTGTCCACCTTTGGGATGCAATTTTACTAAATCTGTAGCAGCTGGCTCCTTTTCATACAAGCGAATCTAAAACCCCTTCTCCTGACAACACAATATATGCAGAAAAGGGTGTGAGATAGATTAATAAACACTTTGTCAATCTATAAAGCGGAACATATTGCACTGCACATTTTCCGAGAGGGGCACACGACGTTTCGCAGTTTGCACCTTAGAGTCCAGGCACAGCCACTGCCCACCGGACACCTAGACTGATACTGGTGTGTGTAGGTACAACATGATGGGCAGTTCTAGACTTTTCTTGCAGACCTTCTGCCCTTTTTGACTGCAAAGTGCTGAAACAGTAAGATTCAGATCACTCATTGAATAACAATGAGCCTTCATCCACTTCTGTTTTTGTTAGAATGTATTTGTGTGTGTTTTTCAGAACATTTACTGCTGTCCTTCAGGAAGGTCTGCCTACCAGTCTCAGAGAAACTCAGTGCAGACGCAAGAGTTTGCTACTCTTGTTGAAGGTTTTTCCTCACGGAAATATCCAAAAATGCACATCTTGATCTGGTGTTAATATGCCATGTGAATCCACTGGCCCACAGTCCAGATCCTCAGGGATATTTAGATGTATGTATTTTATTGACTGAAGGATTAAGTTGCTTTGAGAATCTCCACTGCAATCCTCAGTTTCACAGACTTTATAGAAATTATGCTATTTATTACTGCTGTGGACTCCAGAGCCAGTTTTGACCAGCACAGAGTTCCACTTCTGGGTTGCTGTAAAACTACCCCAATTATGCAAACATTTTCATTACGACAAACCACGCCTGGAATTCTCATGAGAACAACTTCTCCTAAAATATTGCACTGATTCTCCTAATGGAGCTGGTTGAACATATCTGCAGGAATTTTTATTAATTATTAATTTTATTCTGCTTTTGGCTAAATGAGCTTCTTGCACCGGGTAAAAGAGTTTGGGCAAACAATATTCAGACAATGGGTTGCCTGTGAACTCTTCACTTTCAACTATTTGCTAATCATTATTCATGACATACATTAGTCACCCTGCAGCTCTACAATGTGTACCCATCCTGCAGGGAGTGAGCACTGTCTTCAGCAGAAACTCAGTGGAATTCATCAAGCAAGCAAGGAAATCCCCTGCAGACCCAATAACCCCACTGCGTGTCATCCGCGAAGAATGTACATGAGACCATCAGTACCAAAGGTCTCTCAGTGACTATTACACGCATGGAGGCTAACGGCAGGAGTGGGAAGAAGGATGTTGCATGCAGAGCATTGCCTGAATGATATGATACACTTCTTGCTTCTTGACCAGATTCCTGAGACCTCCATTCAGCAACATATTTACACATATGCTTAAGTCTGTCTTGCAAAAAGGAGCATAACTCTGTGCTGATTTTAACAGGAAAGCAGCTAAAAGTAAATGAAGACAAACACACATATCTTGCAACAAAATTCTCATTTGTTTTGCAGTTAATGAGACTTGGGGATTCCCAGTGTTGCCAAAAACAAGCAAGCTGACTGTACAGTCCTTAGAAAGAGCCGTTTTCAATCCTTTTCATGTCAAAAATAATCTTGAATCCATATTTCTTAATCTATTTATTTCTGTTTTCTTAAAGACATGAAGAAGAGAAAACAATCTCAGGTGAAGAAATTTTATTTTAATCAGGTCCTGAAAATGGGGAAAAGATCATTAAGCATGGGGGATTCTTCTTCTTGACTTTCCCCCATTCCGTCTTTTGGAACTTCAAAGTTATGCCTGGCGTTTCTTCCCTCCGTTAGTACCAGAGCTGAGAAAGTGGCAGAAACAGCGTTAAGATCCAGTGGTCAGGAATTTCAAAAGCCTTCAGGTCCAGCCCCCCGGACATACACTTCAAAGTCCCCAGGGTGCTTCTGAAAATAAAAAGTTCCATACTAGAAATACATTTGTTATCCTTGTTTCCGGTAATTATCTGGTAAATGAATCACATATTAAAAATTACATTTAGAGTTCCTTTTTTAAAAAATAGTGACATTTATTTTAAAGTATCCTTCTGATTTCAGTTCATAACATCATTAGAATGACACATTTTTATATGAGTTAGTAATGTACTAATAGGTCTGCCCTAGCAACTAAGTCAACATACTCTTCACCAATGGAGACCATGAAATACAGACGGCAATAGTGTTAAAAAACAAGCTTTTAGATCCATTTTACTTTGTTGCAACACTGCTTTACAGATACTGAATTAGAGCCCATTTAAACCATTCAAGCATATAATCAAATTTCAGTAATGAGTTATTAATTAAGCAGGGGCATCCAATTCTGTGCTAACTGCCTCATAAACAATCGACAGGAGATTTGTGAATTTTGACTTCCTGACACTATTAAACAAATCAATATTAGGTTTCAGACACAGCAATTCAGACAGTTTTCCCTGTTATTTGGCAATCGTCTGCCTAGAATACTAATGAAAGAATTAAGAGCTGTAGATTTTGCATGTGTTCCATCAAAAAGATCCTTATCTGTGGGGAATTGGGGCCTGATTTGCATGGCAGAAGACTTTGCTTTTGTAGGTACAATTTTTCTCAATATGTCACTCATTAGTATTTATAAACTACTGAGCAGTGAAGCCTTCAGCCCCTATTCATAATGAACAGTCATATCCCTGCTGGAGATACAACTGAACAAAGCACTTTATTTATTTATTTAGTAGGCCTTTTATTTTATAGCTAACCTACAGAAAACTTGCATCTAAGGATAGCCCTGAACAACTTATGATTTATTTTGAGAAGTAGGTTTTAGACTGTGTATATGGGAAAAATACAGATACACACACACACATATATGTAATTATATAGTAATTTATGTGTATATGTAGTATCTTATTACAATTTATTTACATGCAGCAAAACAGTGTCTAACAAATGAACTTCTAATTACTTCTGAATTTTTTTTCAAACTTATTTGTAGATACCCCTTTTCTATCACTTCTCCCTTCTCTCCAAGAGAGTTCAGTCTGTCTTTAAAGGCCAAGCTCTGAACTTAAGCAGGCACTTCAGTGTTTTGCTGAATTAGGGATTAGTGATGCAAAAAGTGCTGGGTTAACAGTCCTGCAGGATGAAGTCCAGGGGACAAGAACAACAGTGATGCCACTTCCGCTGCCGCCCTTTGCCTCTCTAGGTTGAACTTCACCTAGGGATAAGTGAGTGTTTATTTTCCATGCTCGCTTTAGTCTTTGGCCCCTTAACGAAGCAGACAGCAGGGGCTATCAGTGTATTGAGACAGTGGCTTTTGGAAGGAGGTTTATCTGTCTGCTGAGAAGTGGACGGAGACACCACATGTCCTGTTCCTCAAGTCTTCCCTATGGCCAGGCTCAGGATTCTGGATCTGCTTAGCCAAGTATTTTGGATAGTTTTGCTGGAAATTTTTCACACTTCTCTCCAGAACTGAGAGAAGCCAAAGTACGATCACAAATGTTATCCCAAAATTTCTCCTCCACTTCTGTCTGTAGTTTGATATTTTGCTCAAGCAGTTTTTGGCTTACAGATACTAAAAGAGAAGGTTTTCTCATGTCTCTTTGTTCTTTCCCACACTGCAGATAGATTTTTCCTTTGTTTCTATATCTGCAGTACAGTCTTGGCTGTAATAAAATTGCAGAAGGGTGTATTAGACTCAGAAATTAAGTTAATTTTCTTACCACATATGCCTTTAGTTTGTTACTCAAACTTGTTACTTGACAACAAAAATAAGAATCTTGTTTGATGAGCAAAATTTGTATTGTATTTACATAAACCAGCATCCAACAATTTACAGGATAAAATCTCCACTAGCACTACAATCAGTGTGAAATCATGTTAGAAACCAAGTCTTTTAAAAGCAACAGTGTGGAGGAAGGACAAAAAGTCCTGCAGACTGATCAGTTCTAAACTGAGTCAGGATTTCATCAACAGGCATAGATTATTTTGCCTTTACAGTACTAATGTGCAAACTCTACTCCAAGATTCCCTTGTCTTAAGCATGGAGCAAAGAGATGATCTCTGATCCAAATAGTTTATAGTCTAAATTACAAGTCGCTGACAATGGATGTGTAGATGCAGGTAATGTTGTTAAATGACAATACAAGGAAGTTAAGCTCCCTTCTAAATGGCAGGGAGAATGTGAAATTGAATATATTTTAGGTTTCAATTTTGTTTTATTTTCCCTTTCTACCAGCTTGTCTTTCTCTTTATTTTCTTCTCTCTAGGATCTTAAGACATCTAACTCATTAAAAATCTTCTTTTTAATTATCTGCCAGGAAAAAAATTAGCATAATTAAGGGCATTCAAATCTAGATTAACGACGGACCTAAATACATGGCACTGCTTCCGAGATGAGAATGTTTCTTTTAGATAGCCACAGAATACCCATAGATTTTATTTCAGTTTCTGTCTAGATTTCCCTTCAATGTATCACTGAAAACGTACTTCTCTGCATTGAACATATCACTTGGTCTGTTGAGCAGTGTGCTCTCGTTTTCGTGTTGTGTTCAGCTCCATTTAAGAGTGAGCACTTGCCTGAACACTCTTCCCTGTGATGGGGCCACATTTTTAAAAGGACAACTTCAATACGAAATGTAAGTAGGATTGCAGGTTGTGGAACTAGATGTAACGTTCCCTTACATATTAACTTCAAATCTAGGAAATTAATTCATTTTCCAAAATCTTTTTAAAAATACACATTTCTTTGCCCTCCTTATTGTTTCCATTTTGGAGGAAAACAGTATTGCTCAGTTTTGTAACCAAACAAAAGGTTTTCTATTCCAGTATAGACGTGAAAAAGAAGCCCTGCAACCCAATGAAACTCCACGTTTCACCTGAGATGTGGTCACATAGGGACCTCTGCCTCCACAGGTTCTCGCTGCTGGCCTAGGGCAGTTGTGGGTGACACTGGACATCACCAGTGACACCCCTGTTCACCATGTCTTCCCATAAAATACTAGCGCTACTACAGGAGTGACATCCTGTCTGCAAGAACAGCATCTTCCCGACCTGAAATTAAATGGGTTGCTTTAATGCCCAATAAAATCGACATGTTCTAACATTACACACAGAGGGGTAGTGAGTTCACTTACAATTCGGTGAGTCCCCATGCCTAGAGTACATCTGTCCTTCATCCTATACGGACTTTTTAGCAAGGGCTGGGGAGACTCCAGGTGTCCAGAAATTGTAAAAAAATACAATTCCCCGAGCAACACGCCACCCTTAGCACATTCTCAGTAAATCCCCACGCTCGTGCTAGTGCCCCATGTCGGCAGCCCAGGAGCCTCCGCTCAGCCTCAAGTCTCACAGGGAACCGGGTTTCATCAGCTCCACTGCTGCATTGCTCTTAAAGTGAAAATAACCCTTTAGTGTGGAAAAATATGAAGCCTGCATAAATTAAATGCAGGAGCTATGTTACACGTTACTGTCATTTAATTAACATCTCATAATGTGTTGCTTAAGGAATCAAGGCTCTATCAGGATGAAGCCTGTAAGCATTTTCCTTATTTAATCAAAAATGTAGATCACATCACATTTTATTTCCTTAAAAATTACACACTTATTGAAAATGCTATGATTAAAATTTATATTAAGAGTCATTTCTCTGAATTAATTCTTCTCCCTCTAAAAATTCAGTGTCAAAGAGCAACATGGAAATCAGTCTATGAGATTTTTAAATCTGCAAAGATAGATGTGTAGGTTCATTTCACTTTATTAAATTTCATTTATTGTACACTGATAACAGCTTGTCAGTATTTAGCCCACAACACCATATATGTGCATATACTGATATTGTCTCTTGGGCTAGCCACCTCCTCTTAAGACAGCCTGGAAGCTCCTAATACAGCAATCTCTCTCTCCCTTTTTTTTTTTTTTTCATTTGGTTCTCTCTTTCTTTTTTTTTTTTTTAATTTTGCTGGATAGTTAATATTAACTACTTGAACTGAAACTCTGCTATAGATAATTTTTTCTGCCATTCAGATCAGAGAGTGAGAAAGTTGCTTTGTCTCTACTGAAAACTCTTATATGCTTTGGAACAGAGTGAATTTTAGCTGTAGTGAGGGGAAGGGGAAGGAAGGAAAGTATCTTTAAAGACACACCTGTCTGGGCCAAATTTCAAGCCTTCAAAAAGCCACAGAACTTCCTCAGTGGGTCTTTGGCCAGACACACTCACATTCAATAAACATTGAGGGCTAAAGGGGAAAGGGAAAAGGGAGCAGAGGCAGGAAGATAAGTTGTGCAAAGACCAAGCCCAACTTGCAGAACTGCAGAGGGAATACTCCTATTGGAGCTGAAGAAAAGAAGACCTTGGGTATATAACAAGTCATATTACAAGTAATGTCTAATGAAAACTCAAACATTTCAGGACTAATAATCCAACTTACTGGGCATTTTGCTGGCATCTTCTTAGCTCTTTGGTTGCTGTTTGTGAGGTGCCCTTTCCTCCCACAAATGCACTCTATA
Source organism: Tinamus guttatus (assembly GCF_059628265.1). Lineage (NCBI taxonomy): Eukaryota > Metazoa > Chordata > Aves > Tinamiformes > Tinamidae > Tinamus > Tinamus guttatus. The sequence goes on from NW_028288613.1 coordinate 5,674,008, forward strand.
AATACACTCACTGATGTATCTGAAGCCACTGCTCGCCAGAGTATTAATACCACAGATTTGTCTCCAAGGAGAATCGTTGTTCTCTTTTCAGAGGGTAATTTGAACACACTATAGCAAATTAGCTATGGGACCCATGTTCAGTAAAAAAATATATATTACCTAAGAGCTACTTATTAGGTGAGCACCAGGCATTTTGTGCCCTGAATGAGGCCAGGGGTTTGTGGAAAAGAATAGTATGTGACTACGTAATTAAAGGCTATACCACAACCGGGACACACAATGGAACTGAAATATGCTTGATTACAACCTTACTATCACTCTTCTTTCACATGTAGAAGGAGTTTGTGTGTAATCTCATGTAAAGTGGGTCATGCGCTTTCTGCTGTTGTAAAGCAGGGCTTGAAGTAAATGTGCTGGTGGAGCTGGGGTTAGTGTTTTCTATCACTGTTTTTTCCCTCCTTATGGCTTCAATGCTAAAATTGTGTGCCACACAGCTTCACCTGGAAAGGTAATATGAGCAGCTTTTATTACCCTATTCACTGAGAGGAAAGGACAAATTGGCCTGAAATGCTTAGTTGAAGCCTAGGCCGATCATTTTCTAAGGGCTTAATTAAGTTATACTAATCTGAATTTGTATGGAATTGTGACTGACCTTATTAAATGATTAAGTGTAATGAAACAGCATTAAACCTTTGCCCTTTACCTGGTCAGACACTACAGAACGACAAGAATTATCTCACAATAGTTCTACATATGTACTATTGATTACAGAAATCAAACATATAATCAAAGTAATAATGAGAATTAAGAAGAAAAAGCCTTCCATCTAAAAAAGCCCCAAATATTGCTTTCACAATAAATTACCCAGTCAGACTGAGCATGATTATGTCATCTAAGCTTTTGTTGAAATTTCATTCAGATAGAAATAAGAGGCTTGAAACCTGAATTACAGTGAAACAGCAGTTCTTTTGGGTAGAAAATAATCAATCTTTTTAATGTTAGCATCTCTTTTCAAGACTCACTGGCATTCTCTCTGAGCTGCCTGGTATCTGTTTGAAAAAGAGAACAGGTAGATGTTGTGCTTAGAGTTAGAAGAGCAGGCATTTCGTTTCTGAGTCTTCTCAAGACCAGGCTGAGAGGCCTGGTGACTAGGGCAGTTCTAGCCAGGACTCTGAATTTCAAGGGCCTTTTTAAAAAATGTGCCTCAATTTTTTCCGTGTAACTATTGGCAGGTCATCCAAATCTATCTGTGCCTCTGGCCACAGACTGTGGAGGAGAAATATTGATGCTTGCCTATCTGGGGGTAATCTTGCACAGATCTGTTCCTGCATGTCTGAAATGAACTCAGTCATCCTGACCTTTGAAAGAAGAAACCAAAGAGCCATTTCTCTGACAGGTATTCTGATGTGAACTGGTGCATATAGTAGAAATGGTAGGATTGCCACCTTATGCACGTTACCTTTCTATATCTCAGCACAATAGCCTAACTCCATCTGTTTCTCTTCTTCAGTTGCCATCACAGTGTCTTTGGCAAGACACCCTAGAAACTACTGGCTGATTCTCATGGCAATTGCCACAGCATAGATTTACTGCAAAAGTACCAAAGTTCACCCTACATAAACATATAGCTAAATAGACTCAATCAAATGAGGAAAAAATAAGAAAATTTGAATTACCTTAGCCGGCACATTTGGTATAGTATTTCATATTGCTTCTCAGGTACTGATGGGCTAAGGGCTAGGAACAAAAGAGAGAAGAAAATGCTAGCAGGACTGGGGAACTAGAGAAAAAAGGGTTGCAAACAAAGGTAATGATTATGTGCGATGCCCGGACCCAGGCAGGATCCCATTTCATAACCATTGTGTGACACACCAGAGTCAAATAGGTACCTGTATAAAGAGAAGTGTTCAGATCCCTCTTAAATAATTAGTTGTCATTGTGTTCAGGGAGAGGAACTGGAGACAAGGCCACAGTAACTATATTTTTAAAAAAAGTTACTCCCTCTATCAGGTGAAGGAAATTAACCGATTTGGTGATCACATCTGACAGAGTGATAAAGGTTGCTTAATACCTTTTGAGCTTTTTATGCTTTTGATATCATATCTCATTTTCTGCATGAATGGAAAACTCAATTGATTTAAAGAAATCCGTGCTTTAATTTACAGCAGATGAATCTTAGATCATCTGATATCCACATTTCCAGCAATCACTAAAATTGCATTGTTGGTGGCTGCCTTTCTAGGCATTGGCAGACTCAGTGTGTAAACTCATGAACTGGGCTGATTTCTGAGCCCTTTAGCCATTCTTTTAGTTTTGAACTTCGAGCTTGGCTTCCTGCACAGAAGGGGACAGTGCTCAGGTGGGGCTGGAGATAACCTTCAGATTTATATCCCAAATTGCATACTTCCATGCAAGTAAGTCTCAGTGGAAGCACTATGGGACCAAACTCTATACCACAACTTTTGACAAGGTGTGTTTCAGTACAATACCATGTCCGAATATATAAAAAAGGGCATTTGCTGCTTTTTTGACATATAGTACCCCATATAATAGCAACTTGCATATATTTGCAGGGACTCATAGCCATTTGGGATAGCTGGGGAAGCTAATGGTTTATATTTAATTAGCACAAGTAATGGGATGGTTAGGCCAAAGCAAGTCAAGCTGCCACACTTTAAATAAGATCTGGACATAAAGCCTTACCCCTAAGAGCAACCTATCCCTGCACCAACAGAGACAAACCTTCTCCTGCAGGAGTCAGACCTCGGGTTGTGCTGGTTTTCACCATTTACCTTTTAAAATTCTTCCTGTGCCTCTTTCCATTCCTGTGCATCCATTTTGTTGTATAGTGAAATGAAAGCAGAATGCACATGGTATTTTTGAGTTAGAAAGTTTGTATTTAACGGTAGGGCAGACACCAGCCTGTCAAGACAGCCACCAAATCCCAACATAACTTACATAAATTAAGTTACATGTGGGCTATTGCAATCTTAAGTGATTGGAATATGATAGTCCCTTCCCGTGTAATCACTTACTAACGGAAATAACACTTATGTCCTATGTGAAAACCTCTAACTGTACAAAAAAAACCTACTAAATTGTCCCATGCCCTATATCTCACACAAAGCTCACACTTTTCTGCAAGTAGCTGAAAACACAAGGAGCTTTGAAGTTATTCTCTAAGTTTTCATGTTTTCTACATCTGCCTTCATTTTTGTTTTTATTGTTATGAAGGAAGAAATTGACAGCTTTGTGCAACTTGATCTCTTCTTCCTGTGATGATTACCATTGGGTTTCAGTTCAGTACTACACAATCAAGAAGTAGCCCCAATCATAACTGGCTGTTTTGCACATCAGTGTCCTATGTCCACTGAAGAACCAACTTAATTTCATATATCCATTTCACAGTCTCACTTTGAAGGTTTTCTGATGTGTTTCTCACCTTTGACGTTCTCTCCTTCCTGGATATAAGATTTTCTGCGTCATATAAACTATGAAGCTATTTGTGGGGAGGGTTGTTAAAATCCGCTTCAGGAAAACAAAGAATATTCAAAGTGGGAAGATTTGCAGTATCACCTCTAGGGTGTTCACATCTCTGAGTTTGTCTAATATCCTTCTGAAATTTGCACCAATGCTGGACCTTAGGACCTCCTGTGTCTCCATACTGTTTTGTCATGTTTTGAAAATTCTGTTCATAAATGGATTTGAAGGCCAAGACAGACAGCAAAAGCTTCTAAACACAGCTAGATAACTCAAGTGGTAGTCTTAGAATTTAAGCTGTTCTATAGCTCTTGATAACTGATTCTTTGGCTTAAGCCTCAGACTTCAATTATAGGGCTACACTTGTTATGACCTATTATTTACGTAGTAATACAAACAGAGACATGGTTTTACAGATGACTAAATATAAATCCCATGGAGAGGAGGTATTTTAAATATATGTAAAAAAGCAATACAAATTCTACCTACCCATAGCTAATAATGTTTTTTTAAATGAATACTTTATTTGCAAAACGGAGGACAGTAAACCACACCAACTATAGGATTTTGTTGATAGCTTTTTTTTTTTTTCTGGCTAATAAACATACTTCTCATACCAGGGAAGAATGAGCATGCATTAAAATATTAGGAGCATTCTGGCTTACCCACAGCATTCGACTCGCTAGGAATGTTATGCTTTGCATGAGAAAGGCGCACCTTTTGTGGAGCTTCAGATATTGCCTTGTTTTAACAACATTTGCAGAAACAAATCGTGATAACGATCACGCCTTATTGTGCATGAATAACTGCACTTTTCACGCTTTCATGGGAGGCTGGGAAAGAAAGAGGATGTTCACAGCTGAATGTGAGCCCATGTGTTAGAAAGGAATTCTGAGCTTCAGCTACGTGACGTAGGTGTTTGCAGCGGGACTGAAGCGCAACCAAGAGAGTGAAGCTCAAAATTGTGATTAGAAAAAAAAAAAAAAAAAAAACCTTATTTAGTGCCTGCCTAATCCAGGAACCAACCTTTTACAATAGCTTAGAGGCTAAGGAAAGTGGAGCAGGAGGAAGACTCTTCCCGGATGCTTTATATATGGCCAGTAAAATCATGCCATAAAACAGGTCAGAACCAAAAATCTCTCTTTGTTATCTTGATGAAATGAATTTTACACATCTTTCTGCATGATCCAATCCTGGCAGCTGCAGACACAGCCAGGCAGCAAGAGCACTTACGGACTGGGATAGGCTTTTAATTCCCACACCTGAGGAGACTGTACTGAACTGCACTTAGCTGTGTAGGCATTAACTCTCTTTACAATGTTCTAAAATAAAATAAAATAAAATATAAAATAAAATAAAAGTTTTTTTATACCTCTGGTAAAGTTTGCTGAGAATTGAGATCTATTAGGCTAAGGTATTATAGTTAATGTTATGTTTCAAGATAGGAATTTAAGAGGAGATTTTCAAAGGCGGAGGGAGTTGGCCTCCTAGTAGCATTTAACTTTTGATAAGATGTGAGGGCTGGTTTCTAACATGCCTTGGAATAGCATCCTCTTTGGTATTGTTTATTTGACTCATGCCCCTTTCAAGAAGAAAGAAAACAATTCTGATCATTTAGATAAACATAATTCTAAATGGATTCTAAAGTTTTGCTAAGCATCAAACTTTAAGGGAAAATCGTATTACTTTACAGTATTTCTTGAGACTATATCAATTCCAGACTCCTTGCCATTGTGCCATAGCTCTGGAAAACAATTTACAAATGTTAAAACAATTTAACAGAAATAAGTGAAATGAGTATGCGGAAAAATAGGGCTGGATTTCAGGATTTTTTTCTAGCACAGCTCCCATCTCCATCTTTCTGTCATATCTGGTTGGAGATTAGCATTTGGCTGTGGATTTTGTTATTATTTTCAGCACAGTAGTAGAGCACACATTAATTGGGATAATTATTGTGAGCTGTAATTTAACTCAGTAATCAAACGCAGAAACCAGACATTATCAAATTTATAAACCCAGCATGCTCAAGTATCCTTAGCGATAAAGAACTTGCTGAGTCAGGCTCCTTCTTTGCAAATGTTCACAACTTCAGAAATAGATTTGGACTGAGTGCATTTGGTGTTTTCCACTGCTGTGTGACACAGGCAAGAAAAAACAGCCAAAATTCGAGAACAGAATACTCAATGCGACTAATTTTTTAAACATTTACCAGTAACCACTTCTTTCTTTGTTTTTTTTTTTTGTTCCAGTGAAACATTTTTTTTTGCTTTGTATACATCAGTCTTTACCTCGTAATCATCTTTGGATAGGACAAACAAGTTTCTGATATCTAGAAAACTTCATTTCTACACAGACTCAGAAAATTTTGGCATCTTTACATAGGTCAAATGTTGTGCCAACAGAAGCAGAGCTGACTTCCTAACATTGTTGTATTAACATACCTCAATTTTAGCCTGGGGGAGAGGGAAATGATGTTGTTTGGAATGAGATGGTAATTTACTTTCCATGCTTTCTCAGTCCTAAGGCGTCTTTTAAGGATGAGACAGCCAGCTGTGTAAATTGAAATTGGGGAACAATTGTCCACTGGAGGCTCTAGCATCTGAAAAGCAGAGTTAAAAGCTCTTTGCTGTCCATGTAGAATATGGTGTTTTCATTTTGCAGGGATAAGGGATTTACTGTTAAATTAATGGACATTTCAAACTCCAGTGACAACACATGTTACTGCCTGCATTACTGGAAAACAACTTGCATCTGTGCAAGTTATCACTTGGAAACAAAAGCTTCTGGTTACTGTGCAATGGCACGAGAGAATAACGTGTCCTGCCAGGGTGCCAGGGGAAATGAGGTCATGGGCTCTTTCCAAATGTCTTGCAAGTGGATATCTCCTGTACAAGTTAGGACAGGCATTAAATTGGTTATGCTTCAGTTTCTGATTTTTGTTTTCATTAACATCTGCACTCTCACATGGCCTGGAGCATTTTGTCCTTTTTATAGCCTTTCTCAGCAAAGCCATGGAAAGCTGATCTCAAATTCGCATTAATGGTCTCGGATTTTCAGGTCATTCCTTACAGCAGAGGCTCAGATCTGTCGCTTTTTTTCATGCAGTGATTCCTATGCCCTAGCGGATATCCTCACCTTCACATTCTCACATCAATGTCTTAAATCGTACTTAACTAAGGCATGAGATCAGTCTCCAGAGTAATTTAGACATAAGTGCTTCTTGACTGAGATGATCTGAAAGACACCAAACTGCAAGCCACATAGCACTGCTTAATAACAGGCATACATAACATAAAAATACGCAACGTAATTACACAACATAAAAAGCATAGTCTTCAAGGTACATTTCTCATTCTTTTTCAGCAAGACTATGTAATTTGCAAAGAGCAGTTCAGATATTGTGGTCATGTATATCAAAGTGGTCATATATATTGAAGGCAAAGTTTCTGAAAAATAAAAAATAGCTTATGCATTCCAGCAAAAGTTAGCAGTACAACAAATGCATCAGATATCTTTTCAATCATTTTGATTCAAGTGTCTTAACACACATAACATGAAAACCTAGTGGAAAATGCAGTGTTTCCATCACTAATGCAGCTGCATAATTGCTGGTTGTTGGTATAAGAACATTTTTTTTTGTTTGTAGATGAAAAATAAATGAAAATAACCATTGGACCTAACACATCAAGCACCTCATTCATTTTTAGAAATAGAGCAAGCACAATTATGAGTCAGATCCTCTTTCTCTTCAGAGAAAAAGTGGTGTTTTCTCCTTTTCCATGTGCAGCAAACAAGAGGGACTGGGGAGGTGACTAGCACATAGTATCAAAAGCCACCAGAATGGCTTGTCCTGGCTGCATTCCCACAAGCCAGGCTAAGAGGAACTTCCTCTGGCAAAAGAGAAATTTTCCACGACCTGAGTGAAGCTTTTCTCCAATATGATTTTTTTTTAAGTACAGTGATACCACTGAAGCAAGTTTAAACTTTTGCCCCAGCTCAGGATAAGCAAACACTGCATTAGAAGGGTGGTCTCTTTAAACCATTTTAATCTCAGCTTAAATCTTTATTTCCCTCTCCTCTTTCTAAATTTCTTTCCTGGGCAGAAAACATGATCATGTGGTAACATGTGTACCAACAGCGATACCTGTCAGTCAGATGACAGACTGTCTTTTCAATTTAGATATGGTAGAAGGGTAGTCTGAGGCAAAAAAGATAGGTTAGACCCACAAAATCTAGAAAAGTATTCTAAAAATATATACCAATATATTGGAAAATTCTCCTGAGTGTCACTAAAAATGACAAATCTTAATTTTCTCAGGCCAAATCCTGAGATATATTTTGGACACACGACTTTCAAGGTCAAAGGAAGATAAGGACTTGGAAAATACCCTTAGTCCATCACATAAATCGTTGTTTATTCCTTTATTCCTTTTCTAATGCAGGAGTTTCAAAAAGCAAAAACATATTATTATGCCTTAACTGATTCTATTATAATAGCTGCTTTTGATTTAGAAGATAAAATTAAACTAGCAGATAAGCTCTTTTATTTCTATTCAGCCACTGGTGTATTCAAACAGGGTGTAACTTGTCCCTTTAAAAAGCACAGAAACAAAAACAAACTAAAAGGCAGTCACTTATTAATCTATGTTTTTGTATAATTATCTAGAAACTCTGCATTGCAGTCATTACTTAAAGCTCATAAACAAGACACACTGTCAGTGATTCTTGAGATTGGAATTCATGGGAATTTTCTAAACAAAACGTATTCACTCCTCTTATGTGTAACCAAATTCATAAGTGTTGTTGTCCTTTTATTCTTTACAGATGGTTTGTATCTCCAGAGATTTATAGAAGAATTCATAAATTGGCATCACTGGTATGTAAGAAATGTGAAGCAGCCCCTGCTCCCATTGTTCCCTGACTGTGAACCTGCCACTGGCTCAAAGAGTTTGTTTAAAATATCCAACTTGCAGCATAGCTCCAGCGTGATATCAAGCCAAAGATTCCCTGTTTTGGGGGCTCCTTAGAACGCAATATATAGCTTGATAAGAAGGAACTGTGGTCGCTTTAGGTCATCTCTTCCTACATCCTTTCATTCTCCTGCCCTGGCATTGCAGTCTAAGGAGACAGGAGATACTGATTAAGTAACTCAAAGAAAATGATTGTAACCAAATGCTCTGCAGAGTGCACCCTCAAAGAGCTCCAAAACCAGAATAAGTGAACTGGTGCACTTGTTGTCAAGAGCCACATATTCATCCAATAGTGACCTGTCAAACTGACTTATTAGCATGGCTGACAGTACTCCAGCATTTCTAGTGCTAAGGAATAGCAGGGAGCATCACATATGCTTTTGAATATGTTACGAAGAATATCAGAAAAAAATGCATTATTTGGATTTTCACAGAAGATTTGCAGAAAGGCGAGGAATTGAATCCAGATTGTCAGATTGCTTATGCGGGCCCTTATGCACAAGACTAGCCTCTCTTTTGAATCTCGATGTTCTGGTCTTTCTCCATTTGACAGTTCCTTCCCTTACTCTCATTTGTCTCTTGAATACATTGAGTTGCTTATGTGAAGATTTGCAAAAATCAGGACAAACAAGATTTTGCCAGATATGATTTTTGAAAATTCTGTTGCATACATATACTTAGAAAATAAATATGTATTCTGCTTATACTTAGAAAGTAAATATGTACTCTGCTTTAGGAGTAGGCAAATCCTATGGATTTGCTTATTGGAAGTTCACTTGTGGAAGAAGAGCAGCTCACTCAGAATGAATCCAAGCAAGAGCAAAAGAATGCTAGCTGTGAGAAATTCCCCAGATACACCCTGCGGTATCTGAGTGCCTTCCATGCAGAATTAATAACATCTTTTGTACATTTCTCCCTCATTCATCTACTATTGCAGCCATAGGGAGAAAGAGAGGTAAATGTGGAAGAATTAAAGGGAGATAGTGTTGTGCCAATCGTTCAGGATGAAACTGTGTTCTCATAGAGGAAAGCTTTGAAAATTTTTCTAAAGATATTTAAAATTTGGATTAACCTGATCTTTCCTTACATTTTGCACCATAAATTTGATCTCTTCAACCGGGAAAGCTCTGCCCCCATATCTCAGATACTTCATAACTTTTCTTGTGCCATAAAAGATGCACTTGTCAAAATGATCCCTAGATATAGTTTATACTCCATGCTCCATATGGCTTTAGAGAATTAAAAAGATTAGGACAAAGCCTTATGTTGGAACTGGATGCCACTGGAGAATAACTTGAGATCAGTGGACAGTCCTGAGTATCATAGACTGGACTGGGAGAAATATCTGTTTCATACACAACGAAAGACAATAATCCAGTCTGGATGCAACAGCCATCTGGATTTCCACGGACAGGTAGACGGGACGTTGTTTTCTCGCGTTCTAATGATGAAAGAAGACTTGCCTGGGAATAGAAGATACCTGTTTGTCCAAGTTTAGAAAAGAGTTAAGAAGGGTCCAGTGTCTTTATTCTGCTTGAATGTTACACATCTTCAAAATGAGGCAAATGCAGCATTCTGGACAGTTGGGAAAAGTTTTCCCAATCTGCCTGGCACCAGCTGGCTGGCACAGTCAGGAATTTAATTCAGTAACTCAAAGAATTGAGAGGAATCTGAGCACATTTTGGGGAGTCCATGGGACCAGGAAGGAGCCAAATCTATTTCATCTGTGAAAGTTCCAGGGAGCAGGGATGTAGCTTGATTTACGAGGAGGCACGAACTCTCTACAGGAGAATGTAGAGGGAAGACCCTCAGGGGAATCTTTGATGAGAGCAAACAACCTAGACATAAATAAAGACTTGAATGGATTTGTCCCTTCATCATTTTGGAGCCTGATCCAAAGCCCCGTTAAGTCGATAGAAGAGCTCCAGCTGGGATTTAGGTGAAGAACTGAGGGTGCAAGTTACACGCAACTCATGTCGTGAAGGAAAACTTCTGTATTCTAGGGAAATATGCTAGGGAAAAATACAGAGCTGACACTGAGGAGCATTCAGCTATTACAGGATAGTCTTTCATTGAGTTACTTGTTGCTGTCCAATAAAATAAAAAATAGGAAACCCTTCAGTGTTTCATCAAATTCTTGCTCATTTCAAAGAGCACCAATATTTCTGTGCCTGTCTCACATATTAAAAAGTTTGCCTGCATATTAAGTTACATTTTTTTTTTGTCATAGGCTTAGCTTCAGATCTTTCTATGACTTTTACTAGGGGCTATTTTTGAAGGATTCAAGTCTGTTTTGCCAGTATAACCTTCAATTTCTAATGAGTGTTATTTCAAAAGAGAATTTTCTTTTGGTAGGTAAGAAAAAATAAAGTTATACTGAAATTTAATAAACATTACTTACTCTACAGCTGCTAATAAATCCCATCATACATCCTGCTTTCCAAAATGCTACAGGTTATAATCTCTTCCTATTTGGTATCCAGAAGCTAAAGATATATTTAATTATTTCACTTTGTGAAATCTTAGGCTTTTCTTATTCTATCTTTCGATTTTTTGTTTGTACAGCCAGGCGACATTCTTACTATCACAAATTCTACAGTAGTTTTTAAAAGATATTCTAGTTTTACTTCCCTTTCAGCCAAATATTCTTCTTCTACTGTTATGACCATAATTAATCACAACACTCATATAGATGATTCATTACTTCTTCATCTCCCATTTCTTCAAGGTTCAGTCCAAACCCAGTTACAGTCAGCACAAAGGCTGTCCTTGGACATCTGTATATTTTAGATGAGTAATAGAGCATGATGCAAAAGCCCATATATATGAAGTCTGTATGTTTATATATGTCTGTGTGTTTAAATCACTTGTAAACAACTTTAGGTTTCCAGGTAAATGCACATTATAATAGTGTGCATTTACACATATATTAGTATATGCATATATGTATATGCCACAATAGCCCATTAGCACCAATAAGCCTTTTAAGATCAATAACAAAAGTAAATCTGCATCTGTAATTCCAGTGACCCCAGTGACATTGCTATCATTCTTGTTGCTCTGCCTTCTGACGAATTGTAATAGACTTGCTGGCTTGTATTTTTTACACTCTAATATGTTATAATTGTCCTGCAACACCTGGAAGACAATTGACATGAAATGAGCACATGGAGTTCTGTGGCACAAAACATTTCTCCTCTTGAACTGTGGGTGCTCCTTTTAGTGTTGCTTTACTGTAAATAAATATATAAGCATTTTTTGTCAGTTTAAGAATTTTTTTAAAAAATCATGCAAATTAGGCATATTTCAGGAGTTTTTGAAAAGGTGTTTGAAGAAGTAATTAAAAGACTGTTAGAAACAATAATAATCAACATTTGTCAAATTATTTTCAATTCAATAATGCAACTTAAACAATTTTTCATTTAAAAAACAGAAAAAAATATCAGCCTGAAGTTTTTGGCTTCCCCCTTATATCACTAGTCAGATATTAAATATATTACACACATAAAAATGTAAACATCAACATACAAAACCTTTCTCTTTTAGTCATTTTGAATTTTGCTATTAATACTTTAATTTTCTTCAGTGTGTATGTATGTATGAGTGCATGCATGTGCCTCTGATCTGGCTTATACACTGTACTAAATTGTTCAGTAAATACTCTGCAGCAGGATAAGGTCTAACTGGAAGAAAATTGTTGTGAGTTACAGGAAATTAAAAAATTCCTGCAATACCAACCCACTACTCAAAGTCAATCTGTGGTATCCCACAATCCACTCGGCTCTGAAGTCAAGCCAGAATGATTTTTGAAGAGTAATTTCAAGCCTTATAAAGGGTCACATCATGTATTAAAGCCATATTTGCTTCTGTGTTTTGTAAATTTTGAACTCATTACTAAACCTTTGTCTCTTATACTGTACGTCTGGCTCTGAACTCTCCTTCATTAATCTGCTCCTTAAAACTCCAACAGAAAACATGCAACACATTTTGCACGTGAAAAAGTGATAAAACATAAATAGTTACAATCTCAAGGTGCCAGCATTTAAGGAAGGCTCTAAGGAGTTTATCTTCTTTTTTTTTTTTTTTTTTTAACAATTTATTTGGCTAACTCTCAAGCGAGAGAGTGCCCAAAGCTAAAATTTTCTGACCACCTTTGGGAAGTGCTGAGTGCCCTCAACTCCTGCTGACTTCACAAGAGATTAAGAGAGCTCAGCACCTCCCAGCATTAGGCCCACAGATATAGATCTATATCTATTCACATACACAGGCACGTATATAATGAACTGCTAACAAATAGTGGATCATCTACTCTCTTCCCTGGCCAAATACACTATGAAAGGATCAGACCCAAGGTTAGAGGTAAAACCATATGCAATTTACAATAAGCAAAACGTGTCTATAAACAAAACACAATTGGAAATCTGGGAATCATTTATACAGAAAGTGCCGGCAAAGTGCAGGCATATGTGTACAAAATAGTGCAGCACCTCTACAGATTTCAACAGTTCCATCTACTCTTGAAGTTGCTAAACTAAGCCTTTATGATACCTTGGGATTGAGACACAACACACTTACTTAAGGACAAGGGTTTTACCCCCATAGCACATTCAGATGTGGGGTGAGACTGCACATCTTTAAAACCAAGAAAGCTGCGTACACAGGTGCAATCTCATTCCTTTAACCCTTCCTCCCCTGAAAGAAACTATCATCAATTTGTTCTCATCCAGGGATACCTACAGTATTTTGACATGTGCCCACAACATGTATTTACACTCATTGATCTAGATATCTCCTTTCTTTATGCATGGTAATAATCCTGGAGTGAATTATCTAGAACAGTCTGGAATAGTCTAAATAGGTAGCCAAGGAAGATAGGCCAAGGAAATGGTTGCAAAACCAGGACAAGACACAGCTTGGGCAGGAACTGCAGCTCCAGTTGTAGGTATGAAGGACTGACTGCATGGAAAGAAAACACTCCATCCTCTCTTTGCCATATGGATGGCCCTGCCAGATCAGATGTGGACAGGAAGCAAGGGGAAGGATTTTAGAGCTTTTGCATCATATGGAGTGGAGTACAAGCACCGCTCACGCCAGCAGGATACCTAGGTACCCTAGATCTTGGAAGATGGGCCTGACCTTAACAATTCTTTCCTTCTGCCTCATGCAGGGATGCTCTCTAAGCCTGGACCCTGGCCATAAGTGGAATGAACTAACAGGACAGAAAGATACAATTTGGCCCTTTTGTCCTGTGGTGCATATTCGTACAGTCCAAGCGGAGCAAAGAGTGGAGGAAGAACTACCCCTGGTCTGTAAGTCACTTGAGAAGACACGACATCCTAGGTTAGCTCCACAGTCTGTATACTGGAACTGGCTCTAAGCATAGCGATGTTTTCCTGAGGCTCAGACATGCAGTCAGCAGGTAGATAGATCATATATTCCTTAAAGCTGTACTGCATTTTGTCTTAGTCACAAGTTCCAAGAGAGTCTGGCAATTTGGTCTAGTGGGTATATAAAAGAAAGGGCAAGAAGATAAAGACAAAAAGGCCAGAAGAGTGAGAGGAGAGAATTGTTTTGACACCCACTGGGTCACTGAGTTGGGAAGAAGAGAAACGAGCTACTGTATTGTAGTATCAGAAACGGTTTCACTGTGTGAAGAGTTGATACAATAGCTGTGATATCACCCTGAGCTTTGTGTGTCCTCAATCAATCAAAAGGAATCAACTCCTTTTTCTGTCTTGGATGTCTTTTGTGGCCCTGGGCAGCTCATTTCAGTCTTTACTGATAAGACAGCTTTATTTGTGAGAAAATAGCTAGACTCAACCTCAGCTCAACCTGTGATGAACGATGACAGGAAAGACTGAGCAGAGCTATCTCAAACCCTCTTAAATGCTGCGCAACTGTGGTTAGAAATTACTCTGTGTTTTTTGATCCAGGGGTTATCATGAAGACAAACCTTTAATCTCTGTAAACCTTAGTCGGGCAGCCTTTTCCAGCAGTCTTGCGTGGGTTCCTGGCTTGGTTCAAAAGCAATGAGTTAAGTAGACTCTGATAGAGTCAAATTCTGGTTCTCTGCACAGTCAATATAAGGTAGACTGGAGGCTTATTTCAGCAAATTAATGGGATGCTTAAATACAACTTCCATTTTTCACTCTAGAAAAATTTATTACAATAAACAATGCTCTGGAGATGTGGAGATGATAAGTATTTAGAGAAAGAATATGGGAAATTTTTACACTTTTATGATGTAGGACATCTAGACAAAAATAAAGAAAATGGAGACTAAACCAGACCTGGACCAAATTAAAGGATTATGGAGCCTGCAGAGAAATTCTGATACAACCTGTGAGACTCTCTACATTTGCTCTGAGCCAAATGAGACACAAATTCTTGTGTCTGATAATACAAGACAGGTGAATGATGTGTGTGATCGCCAGGAATCGCTCGCTGTCCCAGGCTGGAAATAATACATTGTTGACAAGTTTTCAGCTTGAAGAGAGAAATTTCACGAAAAAACAAATACAAGGCATTAGAAATAAAGGAAATAAAGAACTAAAGGTAAAACAAAACAAAACAAAATAAAACAATGTATGAACATTAGTTAGAACATTTAGTAGATTTGACTATGAGCATTAGTGTAGTGATACAGCAGTTGATTAAAAACATGAAAGGAAAACTTTTGGAAAGGTGAAAGTTTATTTTGTTTCATTGAAAGCAAGGTTGTCCTGTGTAGAGAAGAGCATGTTGGTGCTGTAACACTTAAAATATTTAAACATATTAATTGTTGATGAACATTACTTAGTCTAAACATTGAATATTGAATACTACACTGTATTTATTATATTTCTTCTTTGAATAGAATAAAAAAAAATCCTTTAAGCCCCAACAAGATACAGGCTAAATGATATAAAACAGTGAACACAACTCTGTCATAATTATACATGTGGTTGTTATAAAACGATGTTGATAAATTTCTCTAAAACTCTACAGCTCACATTTGGGGTTGGTTTGAGGTAATGTACATCAGAACCACAAACTGAAGTAAGAGACATGCTTGGAAGTCCTGTCTGTTGAATTTAGGAATTTATTCAACTGAAAGATGTCTCCATGAAGGCTGACAGAGATAAGTTATGCAGATTTCCTCTGCAGGAGCATATACATATGTCAGGACAGGCATTGCTCCTGTGTCATCATTATTGTCCCACAGGCATTAAATGTTGATTTGATGGCAAACCAGATGATTCAGGTTCTTTGGGGTAACTTTAAAATCTCGGTTTGAACAAATGCACAATCCCAAAGAAATTAGTTCTCTCCCAGAAATTAAATAGCTGGGAAAATTCTAAAGTTACTTTAAAAGAAATATGGTTAACTAAGATAAAGAACTGGACCTTCACCCTAATGGGGATGCAAACTGTAGAACTCCAAATTTACAGATTATACTTTTCTTTCTATAAATGCTGCCTTGACTCAGCCCTAAAAATAGGGAAAACAATGGGAAATTGCAGGTGATGTAATGGAGTTGCTATGCTCCCTTGTACATTATGCAACACCTGTTCAGGAGACAATAATAGCTGACTTACAGGAGCAGTTTTAAAGTATTTTGTTGTGGCACCTGTTGCTTACATATTACAGAGATGGTCACCACAGGAAACCCGAATTAGATTGATAGGAAAGAAACATTGCTTGTTCAAATATTTGCACTACCAGGTGCAGATGTGATTTTCTCCAGAGAATATAGGATGCAAAAAGGAAAATTGGCAGTCTGTAATGGGACAGTGGTAGCTCTACCATAACTGTGGTTAGGATTGTTTCCATTATAAATCCAGGTTTGTACTCCCACTGCTACAAATCACAATAAAATATTTTCAGCTTCAAATATGGCACATGTGGCCCCTGGCCAGGAAATTGTTTGGGCAAATTTGAGGTCGTATGTCAAATATCAATTTTTTTTCGGAAAGTGAGTCAGACTCTGGGCATTTCTATTCTCACTATTTAGTCACACCCTACATAGCTGCTATACCATGGCTTATGCAGAAAACATAAAATAATATTGATTATAAACGCCCTCCTGAAAGCTTGTGCCTAAGTCTGAGATGTAGAAATCATATTTAAACATTCCTTTCCTGACAAATTCAGAAATACAAGAATAATTGATGAATAAATCTTTGGGTTTACAGCAAGCTGAAAATTTGCCATGTTGAAGAGATATATGAAGTCAGTCATATCAGAAAGATCTCAGTCAATAGATGAGAGATATTAAAATAATGTTTGTCGATCTCCGAACTGAAGCGAGTAGGGATTCTCTTTGGATAACTGGAATAACAAGAGAAAACAAGACACACATCCTTAAAACAGTAGTTCTCCCTATGTAGACTACTACACGTATTAGTGGTGGCAAAATGCCAGCGTGATTCTCTTCGGAACACTGTATATAGAAACATTTGTCCATCTATCCAAGTTGTGAGTGGAAGAATATTAGATTATATGAACTGACAGCCTTAAGCTTGATGATCAAATAGTCTTGGAGGCTGGGCCTGTTATGTTATTTTTAAAAGCAGAGGGCCCAGATCAAGGCAAAGAATCCCTGGATGAAATCCTGACCTCCACTGAAGTTGATGAAAACACTCCCGTTGACAACAGTTTGATTGCACCTTTGCTCCATGGTGTGCTCTGCACTCTGGACTATGGCCATCTGCACCACACAGCAAAGTAATCTTGGAATGTGTCATTTTTGGGGGGGACAAATTCATGGGCAGGGATGAGGGAGCTTCAGAAGCTCTAATCAGATGTTCTTCTCAGGACAACAGAGAGATCAGTACTAGATCTTTGCAGATAGTCCCTGAAAATATTTAGGTTTTCAGATGTCCAACCTAAAGTGAGTCTGTTTCTGCACTTGTACAACACAAAACTGCGGAGAGTAAATCCTATCTCTGTCAGATTTAAGAATATGTTTACTATAGGTTTTTAAAAAACCTATAGTCTTTATATATAGTTTACTATAGTCTTTAAAAAAAGACTCCTCTTTTTAACATGCATGTGTATCAATGTGTAAGGCAATGTACTTTAAGAAGAAACGTATAGATGAAATATTCACGGCCAAAGTTAGCTTTTACTTCACAATGGAACATATGCATATCATCATGTGGAATTTGGGCATCGCTATAGTGACTAACATATTTGTGGCACTGCTCCTCCAGGAATCTGATTCCTAGCAATATAAGATCAGGTTCATTTGATGTTTATATTGAATCTTGCCATTGGTTTTGCCATAATTGAGCTGCTTTTCATAATCCATTAAACAGTTTCTGGAAAGTATTCAAGTGCTAAAATATCTTTTTATTAAGCTAATGAAAATCTCTAGCCTGATAAAAGGAGATGCAATTATGAAATCCACCCTGGAATAGCTTAACATCTTTCAATTCATCCTGGTAAAATTACAATTCAGCCATACTTCTTAAATAGGAACCCTTCTTTTAAAGGGTAACGACTGAATGTTTTAGGTTAGCTGTAAATGTTGGCAATACCTTAGGGGAAGTCCTGAAAGCAAACTGATCCTTAACACAAAAGCACCAAGCTTCAAAAGAATCATTAAAAGTTCCTAAAAAATTAGCCACCAAATTAACATTTAACAAAATTATTAGATTTATAAATGAAATGTAAAGAATCCTAAATGGTCAATCTCCATATCATAAAAGCCACTAGAAAAACTCTCTGCTTCTATCTTCTTGGAAATAAGAGAAGATAGTTATGGTCTGCCTTGGAATTCTCTACTATATTGAGAGTTTGACAACCTAACACAGATTAATTATTTTTCACCTATTATTTAAATAGCCATTTATGGTATTTTTATACTCAGCGTCACTCAGTAAAGTTCAGCTTAATGAGCTTCACCCATTGTAATAATGGGTTATTCTTTTCAGTGTTGAACGCTGCTTATTAGTTCAACCAAGGATGAGTCTGACTGAAATTTCCATTGATTTCAGGGAGATAGGAATTTAGTACAAGATGTAAAAAATGGTAAGACCCAGATGCCAAAAGCAGTGCATATCCCACTTCTAACCTTGCAGAATTTTGGATTATTCAAAGTCCTGACCCACCAATTACTGCTTGAGCTTATTTATAACCTAAATGCCTACCATAAAATTCCTTTGTTCCTTCAAGTTTTAGATACATGGAAATGATATGATCCGAGACATGAAGCTCAAGGATTTCACATACCTGAACAACACATCACACTGATATCTATCTTAATTGAATATATATATATTAGTCTTGCAGAGTGTTGGTTTACACTGTCACTGCAAGAAGTATATCACAAAACATGAAACTCAGGGGAAAGGACTTTAAATCATCGTTGAATCGCCAGTGCCTTAGGTGGCTCAATACAAAGGTTGATACAGGCAATCACTGAGCACTATCTTCTAAGTTACTGTGTCTCCATCAGTATCTCTCTCATCCTTAGCCTACTCTCTATGCCATTCACCTTCCCTGCGATGTCTCCCATGGCACTGAGCAGCAGAACTAAGCACAAGGAGATTGACTGTCCCCTGCACACCATTAAAAATGGAAGAAATTAGAGTTTTTTTTGAAGAAATGCCTTATTCTTCAATGTAAAGACGCAAGTACAGAGACCGCTCACAAATATGACCCTTCTTTACTAAAGTCTTTTTGTGAAGACATGCATTTGAAAATGCCCAAATCCTAACATCTTCTGAAAGGATAGCTCTGAGGTTTTTTCCTATCTGAGACCATTTTTCACTTCCAAATGTCCTTCATGTTTATTGAAAAATAAGTGCAGAAATTTAAGAGAAGTGTTCACTTTTATCTATAATAAAGAGTTTGCTTTTCAATCTCTTAGAATTTCAGAAAAAAATATCCTTTTATTTAAACAGTTTCTAAACAATGATTTTTGATTGTTTCGCTTGGAGTCTCCATCAAGCCGAGAAAAAGTCAGCACAAGATTTATTCTTGGTCATCTCTCCTTTGCCAGGCAGCATGATGAGGAAACTTTCATAGCAATATAATGAGAGATAAGAAAACAGGGAGCAGGATGGAGAATTAAAAAGAATGAGGACAGAAGATGGAGAAGGGAAGGAATAGTTAAATGGCAAAGGCAAAAAATAGTTAAATGGAGCGTGAGACTTCCTATCTAGACTTCAGTCTCTTGCTGATCTTTCAGAATACATCCTAGGCATCCCTCCATATGGAGGACAATGACATTAGCTAGCCTAAAAGCAAATGGTGATATAAAGCCCCCAGCAAGAATTATGACTGACAGTACATCATTTCTAAACAAATTTCAGACTGGGATAGTAGAGGGATGCTCAATTTTTCAACAAGGCAAAATTCCATGGAAAACAGATATAGCTGGGGGCAGAGGGGAGGCAGAGAAGCTGAAGGGAAATAATTCAACCGAATCCAACTTTCTGTCAAAAGAAAACTTCATTGGAAAATATTCAATCAATCTTATTTAGGACAGACTCTTAAACTTGAGATCATGCACATTTTTAAAATCTTTGCACACCCATCTCACTGTCTAACATATATCTTAAAGCTCAGCTGAACCTGAATTCTTCTAAATTACAACGATGTTCTAAGAGTAGGGAGGGACATTATTAAAATGGAAGTTAGAGGTGGGGTTTAATATGAAAGGAGAGAGAGTGTCTGAATGGGTTACGTCAGTGTATACTGGACAATGTCAAGTATACTGACAACCTGTAGATGTGCCTTTATTTGAATATGATCACAGAAATAAATTATAATTTAATAAATAGTCATCCCACTTTCTCCATAATCCATTTCTTCAGAATTGTGAAATAGCATGGAAATGCCAAAGGTTAAATTCTATGTTTGCCTCCTCCTCCTCGCTACTGCCCATACTGTTACATCTAGGTCAGATAGATTAAGATATATCCAAATATTGTAATCCAAATGTTAAAATCATAGAATCATAGGATCATTAGGGTTAGAAAAGACTTTTAAGATCATCGAGTCCAGTCATAAGCCCCTCACCATTGTGCCTGCTAAAGTGTGTCCCCATCTACATGTTTCAAAGCGCCTCATCTACATGTTTCAAAACACTATGTTTTGTTTAGAAATGGAGAAATTGGGCATCATCCACATGACTTTGTTTTGTAGTTTGAATGGAGACATTTTGAAGTGTCAAGGTTACAGGACAGGTAGCAAAATGCGTTTCACAGCCTGGTCTCTCAGCTCTACATCAGGGATGTTTTGCTGAGCATTTTTCACAGCCCTACAACAGGTGCAATTCATAGCTTTCTGTCAGGGCATTTCATCTTGGCAATAGGCAAAACTCTTCCTGGGGAATATCTTATAGCATACACCTGAAAAGACATCAGGAGAGTAAAAACCAATTAGGGAAAAGGCTAAGAACACTGTTAACCCCTAAGGTTCCAAGAAATCATTGCCAAAGTCTATTTATTCTACCATGGAATTTGTATGCAACCACAGGGGATATAAAATGGATTTTAAATCCCAGAAAGAGTTTAACTATAACTCGAAGATAACAAGGCAGAGCTACTTTGTGCATTCTGGCCTATGTCCCACGAATCCCACAACATAACAGAATTCCAATGTATGACACTATTGAATGTCTTGCTAGATTTCTTTTACACTTTTTTTTTAAATTAACTCACAGTTAACTCTCTCTGCTGAACCTACTCACAGAGTGATGCCAAATCACCAGAAATCAGGCCTGTCTGAAGAGAAGCAACACGCAGCTTGTAGCCAACTGGTTATCCATGGTAAATCTCCAGCGTTGATGGGCACAGGTCTGAGCCCTGGTGCTCAGTGAGGCGGGGGTATTTGTAGGGTGCAGAGACTTTACGGAGGTGTCTGGTGCCTCGTCACAGCCAGGTCAGCTTGGTATCATTTCCCCATCATGTTTACCAGAGGCTGTAGGAGAAGAAGAGGTGGATTATTTGGGGCAGAGTGCTGTGCTAGCATCATTGCACATGTCTCACACCACAGCTAGTGGGTATTTACCAGCTCCTCTAGTGACTGCCTGCCTAAAAACCAGCACAAAACTGCAAACAAGTGTGAGCGTTTGCACAATATCAAAATATGGGCGCTCTTGAATTGCTTTGGTTTTTACATCATTACACTATTCATTCTGAGCATCTGCTTCTTAATAGCTAGTGTGGATTCAAAAGTCTTCAGGTCTTCAGCACATATAACAGTTTTAATGTCTACATTTTTTCAAAATATCATTTACTTATGATAACTTATGATGATTTACTTATCAAGGTAGAATAAATAGTGTTTTTAGGATAATTTGAAAATCCCCCAAAACAAAAATCCCACGAAAATGCACTTCCTAACCAAGGAAAAATAGTTCTCAAATACAAAAAAAAAAGATTGTATGCTATATCATAAGAATATGTATGAAAACTTCAATGAAATATTACCTGTAAATCTTATATTTTGCACAAAATTATGCAATGTTATAAAAAATAAACATCACAAGTTAAATCTGAATATTTTTTTCTTCAAAATCACATTTCATCTGTCTGTGCAGTGTCTCTGTGTAACATTTTATTACATTTTTCTTGAAAATACATTGGACTACTGAGATGAAATTCCTTCATTATCCACTCTATGAAGGTTTTTTTATTTTCAAAAAAAAATATTATCTCTAGTTGCTATTTCTCCATGGAACCAGTAATACCAACACAAGTTTAACTCAGTCTCGTTGAAAACAATAAATTTCTTCTGCAGACACACTGAACCACGAGTACATCTCTGAGTTCATTAGCTGTGAGAGAGACCTACTAACAGCTCATCTGATACGGAGAAAGGCAGATGAGTCCTATAGCTTTTGGGTTGGGAAATGCGAACTAATGACATCATTAGTAACAGCTGAGAACCACTGTTAGCAGAATCAGCTGTTCAGAAACTGGTGTACTTAAAAAGTTGGTTTACAAGCTGCCCTGTAGCTTTTTGGGAAAGGGGAGTGAGGAGCAGGGGAAAAGTAAGAGTTTTTATAGTGCTTCAGCTGCCTTTGATCCTGTGGTTTAGGGTGTGTTTGCTAAAGAAATCAATTTCTTTTGATTTAAAACCAAAAGCTGGGTTAAACTCATGCCTGATGTATCTCTTATGGAGTTATACTAGTGATTAATATTTTAGGGCAATGGCACAAGCATTTTTAGGTGCTGTACTTTCTTTCAGGCACCTTTGAATGCATAAATGAAATTCAAGGGTACCATAAACTAAACAATATTAGGAGTTGTAAATGCAGTCTGTGAAAACAGTATAAGAATCCAGTAACACACACACGGAAAAAAAAAAAAAAAAAAAAAAGGTGTTTTAGTCAGGAACTGATCTTACACAGTTCAGGATAGAAAGATGTCACCATCACCAAGAAGGTCTTTTTCATAAGGAAAACAGGAAAAAATTAGAAAAGGTATAGGAGAGCACAGTTGATGGGATGCCATTTTTATGACTCTGGAAAACATCCAGAATCTAAGCTGAGGAATATATTGAGTTTTGTTTTCTATATCGATGAATCCCTGTGAAGTGTAACCTATACCCCTGCTGCTTTGCAAGTAATGGGTTTCCGAGGGGACCCTTTGGAAACAGGCCAAGATTATTTGCTAGACTCAAACAGATTTCAGGTTTGAAAGGTGTCTATAAAAACATGGAAGAGGGACTTCTAAACTCAATACTTTTCTGATATTAAGGAAATACCTTTTAAATGGTTCAACTTTCCTCAAGTGCTAATCTCTTACCCCTCCAATACTAATCTTTTACTCAGAGAAACATAACTTAGAGACTATTGCTATTTTTACAAATTACTTTACATATTTCCTTGAGATTTAATAGGTACAGCTGCTATAGGTTGTGAGAAATACTGCGATAGTCATATACTGTAAAGCCCAATCACATCTTCTCTTATCTCTTTGCTGTATCAAATTAGACAACTGAAAAGACTCCTCATTCCAGGACTATTAAAAATGTGATGTTTGGTGTTCTAACGGTATAACTTTTTAGAAATGCAATATTGTAAAATACATATAATTAAAACCAGCAGTATTCTTCTGGAAGAGAAAGAAGTCTGGGTAGAGTTCTTTAGAAAACTCTGTCTGCATTCACTAACAATTCCAAATAATTTTTTTCAATCTAGCAACTTTTTCAAGTAATAAATCATCATTACTTTATATTACTTTACATAGAGAGATAACTTATACTCTGGCTGATCGACAACTTTCTTATTCAGCCTTTGACATCAATTATCTATTATCTATTCTTCTGTAAATATCTACTGTCTAAATCTCATGCAAAAGAATTATACCTTTGCAGAGAAAAAAGTGCCTTTACTACAGAACTATCCACCATTTGAATGACTACATTTATTCAGTGTTCAATAGAACTGGGCAAACAATTTAATCAGCACAAAGCCACCCCAAATTTGTTGGAGTTAATGAGTTTTCTTAAGTCAAAACTTGAACATCTTTACGATTCCTCTGGGAAGCTGAGTCACTGGGCAGGAACATCTCCTCCCAGGCTGCTTTAGAGAGGTGAGCAAGGGAAAAAAATCACTGGGAATATGTTCTTGAGCTTTGCAAGTGCCTACCTGCTGTTATGGCCCCTTGGGAACATGGACAGCTGGATAAGCAGGTGGGAAACCACTCTAACTTCGGCTTGTGTGGTGTTATGTTCCCAAAAAAACCCCACGTACTTAGTCATAGATTTAGTCCAAATTCTGAAACTTTTCAGAAAAGAAAAGCCCCAAAGTATTCAGGCCCTAATCAAGTCCAACTGGGTTGAGGAAGGAGGAGATGAGACACTTCAGTAACAGATATCCTATATGTCAGTCAGCCCAAGCATATCCCAGACATAGAGGGAAGTCTCTGAGCCTCACCAGGTTAGGCCAGCTCCCAAATTCTCTCCTCTTGCCAATCTTCTTGGAAGGTTAATGACAACTAAAGGACTCAAAGGCACCAGAGATTCACTCTCGTCTTTGCTCTATTCATGCACAGACTATTTGAAGAGGCAATAGGAGAGTGCAAGGTGACTTGCTGTACGTTGGGGTTGCAAATTCTTGTACACAGTACTTGTTTTCTAGAGATAGGTGCTGTTTCATAAAATAATAGAAGAAAAGGCCAGGCACTCAGACAGTAATTATGGAATGAGCTGAATTGACACTACATGAGCAGTTCAGGTTTACTGATCATATAACATGCATTTAAACAGAGCAACTCGTTGCATCTCTTCCTAACCTTACAAAGAACTTTCCACTGCTTGGAATATCAATAAGGTTACACAGTGAAAGAGAGCACACAAATTTAAGGTGGAGCTGAGGTCTGTTACCAACTCCAATTTTTTAACTTTTTTTTTTCTGAAATATAAAATATTAAAAAAAAAAGAATGTTTTTTTTTTTTGGTTGAAGAAATAGAAATAATATTGATGTCTCTGTTCTACATTTTTTGAATATATACAGACCTGTCTGAAGTGTTTCAGATGCCCAACATCTGGTTTACTTTTGTCAGAAAAGCCAAAAAGTTTCAGCAAATTCTCAGTTAAAGTAACTACTCATGAGTTTTTCTTCAAGCTGACACCGGCTCAGGTCGGAGTGTCCCAGCTTTGTCATTATGTGTTTTAAAGCATAATTTAATCACAACTTTCTCTAGTGTCATTGTTTCCACCTTATTTTACCGCATTGTTATTTGAACACAGTGACATGCTTCCATAAATCTACAAGCACAGAAACTGGCAACTTGAATTTTGGACCAATGTCTTGCCATTAATAAGGGAAAGAGTGAAAGGAGTCGTAAGTCCAGATCTACACCACAGCAAATGATGAACTAAGACACCTTAGGACTTCTTGGCAGCCATTTAAAGAAATACACATTACTCAGATGGGTAACAGGACAAATATATTGAACTCATTTTGTTTAACACCAGGCGTGTCCAAATGGCTATCCAGGAGCCTGGGAGCCCCATCCTGTGCTCCAGTGATGATGTTCTTCACACACTTCAGGAGGAAGCTGGTTTTCCATTCCCAGGGACCAGAGGAGAAGAAACACAAAGTTACCGAGATGGAAAATGGCAGGAACAAGTTCTTCTAGCTGACATGGCACTTGCTATGTACCTCGACTGCAACAGCTGGGAGCTAGAGTCAGAATCTGATTTTACCTGTCTGTTCAGCAAGCTGATGAAATATTTGCATTTCTGAAGTTGCCAGTTAAGATAGTGTTCATGTTTAAAAAGGTCAACTGGGATGCTTTTCTTTATACTATGGATATGCCTCTAGTATCAACTATCATTTCACAAGGCTGCAGCAAGCTTTCACAGGATGCTGATTTATTGCTGGCCTGCCTCATATTCAGAGCATGTATTAACCAACATCTTAAACAGGTCTCTTCTGCATGTATTAAATAAAGAAAGATGGGCTACAAAGATTCCTGGAGAAAAAAAGGATTTCTTCTTTTGTCTACAGCAGCTGTCATTCTAGTGCCCTGCTCTTCACTGAGTCCTTCAGTCCATCTACTAATGAATAAAAAAATAAATAATAGCTAAAGCTCCTCTAGTCTTCTATCAGTAAGCCCTTTGTCAGTACTTATCAGGATGTTGGAAAGGCCCTTCCTCCCCACCAGCCTTTTCAATATCTCGACTTTGAGATACTGTCAGTCAGCAGCTGTTGTGGGACTAGCCAGGTCCATGTGCTGGTTCCTGGATCTTCCATGGGTGCCTAGACCCCAATTTTGTGTTTGAGGTCCCACATTCTGCAGTGCTCTGGAGAATTTGCAGAATACACTGCTGACTTGTGCAACAGTTTTAGGAAATTTTAATGGAGATTTTTACTAAATCAAATGCAGAATATTTACTCCTAAGACAGTTTAGTCCTCTCTGTGCTGTCTCATTTGATACTGCATGGAGTTTAGCATACATCATCTGTGCATTTTCAGTCTCCAGTATATTACAGTTTGTTTTCCTTAGACATCACAACTGAAAATGGTCATAATAGCCAATACTGACCTGGTTTCTATTCTAAATTTCTATTATTCTAAATTAGAAGCTGAGTATCTGGGAAAAAAGTCTGAAGCAAGGGGGTGAATTTCATTGCAAATGCTACATTCACAGAATACAGACACAAAACTTATGTACCTCTATCATATCTTTGTGGTTTGTTTTTAAATACTCCTCGTTGCAAGAAATACAAGAGACCATCCTTGAGACTGAACTCTGCCTTGTTTTCATAACAGCAGTCAGATCCTGAGAAGAATAGCTGGGATATAAAGAGACAAAAAAGAAAGAGAGAGAGAAAGAGAGAAAGAGAGAAAGAAAGAGAGAGAGAAAGAGAGAAAGAGAGAAAGAAAGAGAGAGAGAAAGAGAGAGAGAAAGAGAGAAAGAGAGAAAGAAAGAGAGAAAGAAAGAGAGAAAGAAAGAAAGAGAGAAAGAAAGAAAGAGAGAAAGAAAGAAAGAGAGAAAGAAAGAAAGAGAGAAAGAAAGAAAGAGAGAAAGAAAGAAAGAGAGAAAGAAAGAAAGAAGAAAGAAAGAAAGAAAGAAAGAAAGAAAGAAAGAAAGAAAGAAAGAAAGAAAGAAAGAAAGAGAAAGAAAGAAAGAGAGAAAGAAAGAAAGAGAAAGAAAGAGAGAAAGAAAGAAGGAAGGAAGGAAGGAAGGAAGGAAGGAAGGAAGGAAGGAAGGAAGGAAGGAAGGAAGGAAGGAAGGAAGGAAGGAAGGAAGGAAGGAAGGAAGGAAGGAAGGAAGGAAGGAAGGAAGGAAGGAAGGAAGGAAGGAAGGAAAAAGAAAGAAAGAAAGAAAGAAAGAAAGAAAGAAAGAAAGAAAGAAAGAAAGAAAGAAAGAAAGAAAGAAAGAAAGAAAGAAAGAAAGAAAGAAAGAGAGAGAGAGAGAGAGAGAAAGAATCCTTGCCAATTCTACCACTCCTTACCAACTCAGAAATAACATTCTTTAATGTTTTTCTATGCTTTTAGCTTGCAATCCTTAAGGAAAGATTTATGTTTCACAAAAACACTATAGATTCCCCACAAAACAAATCACTTTGAGATTTGATGGACGATGACTTGGAAAGGAATAAAGAAAGGAACTTTCATTTCTTTCTTCAGAAGAAAGTTTTTTCTTCTAAACTTTTTTTTTTCTTCTAAATTGGACTGATCTCAATATACAAGTCAAGAAAAGGCAAAAATAATCTAAGCCTCTGGGAATAATATTAGCAGTTGTTTACCTGTGAGTCCTCTTCTAGGGGGTATCAGGAATGAAAACCCTCGTTGTTCAAAGGCAGATAAATAAAGCCCATATGCTGCAGACATTCAGGGAGTATACGTATCTACACACTGTACAGAACTCTGCCATTAGCTAATAATAGCATTAACAGTTCAGAAGTTAAAAAAAAAAAAAGTCTCTAATACTTAGTCTTAGCAGCTGATAATGTAAAATAGGGTGGCATTTGGAAGCATAGGATGATGCCAGTCCCTGGGGAGAGAAAGGTGTTAACTTCTAATAGCTTTTCAGTAATAGCCAAGCATCTGCAGTCCCCCATAAAAAAGGGTTTTTAAAAATTAATAGAGCTGAATGTGCTTCACACTGAGGAGAATGCCAGATTAATAAGCGCATTAAGGACCGCTTTGGATTGGAAATAATTATGGAAGATGACAAGGAGCAGAGGTGGCATTGGTGGTGCTTTCAGGAATGCATTTTAAAAAGCAGTTTAAAGAGCCTTCAGATGTTGGTATTATCCTGCGTGACCAAATTAAGAGCAAATGAGAAAAGTTTATCTGGCATTTTGGAGTATTGAAAGGGCTTAGTGTTATAAATTATACAGTATGAGGATAGGCAGTGGTGAGTAAATTCATGTTAAACATTATTGGCAGTTTAAATAGCAACTGCTTTATAAAGCCCTAAATATTTTAATTTGGAATAAAATTGTATTCTCTTCCACCTTCCAGAAAGCATGTTTGACTTATTTATTTGCCCAATCATTAGATATTTTCTCAGTGAGGAATTAGTATATATTTGTTCCTAATAGGTTGTTATAAATGTAGAATAATAGAGGTGGTCTAAAGGGTTAAAGTTGAGTTCAAATTTACTGATGAAAAAGTTGAAGCTGCAGTGATATCTTAATCTTTAGCTGCAGGTTAGGCCATATCTATTCCTATCGAGACTATTTCCAAATGGGCCTAGAGTTTATCAATATTTAATCTTCTTGTTTTAGCTCATTTTTTACTACGTGCTCTTTCAGATGTTACAGAATAAATATCTCCACACCATGTTATTAATGCAAACCAAATCAAGCTTGGTTTCCTGATGATGTTAATACAAACCAAACTGAGCTTGCTTACTTGATGATATAAATACAAAGCCAAGCTTCCAAGTTTTACTGTCTGTATAATTCTCTGGCTCAGCAGGGACTTCATACATACAGTAGTTATTGCAATCCTATCTGATGAGCAGTTAATACAAACACTGTAGTCCACAAGTCACACCAGGCAAACCATAGTCCATCCACACAAATAAAACAACAAAGTGCTATTTCATCTCTGCTTAATGATTAATGTTTCCATAATTACCAAAATACTAATGAGATAGTTTAAAAATTAGCTTCTACACAAAGACAAAAGTCTGTGCAGTCTTTCAAATTGTTCTAATATTTTGTCTTATTGGGCTAAATGTCTGTTGCTTTTTTCTTTGACCTGGTGACCTATTTGCAAGAAGTTACTAAAGAAGAATGACAGAAAAGTCAAAAATAGTATCAAAATATCCTCTAGGTGAATAATACTTGTAAAGAAGCAAACCCCACAATTATAGCAGCATCTCCCATTAAGCAGTTCTAAGTACTGTATATGCAACATGCTGGAGACTCATTATTTCAAATCCAACTTCTCAAAGATTTATTTTTCTTTTGAAACAATTTCTGACAGCTTTTGATCTTCTAAACTGAAAAAAATCAAAGAAATCTGTTTCTCTGGCATATTAATAGCAAAGGAATTTCTGGATGCTGCAAAGTAGGAACTGAATATAATAGCATCTCAGTTTTATTCATCTTCAAAGAAAACCAAATATATTTTTGAGACTAAAAAAATAGGATACCCTACAGATTTTGAAGGGATGGGATAAACCTCTTTTCACGAGAAAAGATGACAAGAAATTCATCTTGAAGGACATTCACTATGCCTCTGTCCATTTAATACATTTACAAGCCAGCTGCCATAAGTTAATCTAGCTTTTACATCTGAAGCAAAATTATTTTATAATTTGGGGCTCATATACTTAAGAGATTTCTTTTCCTTTTCTAAATTCTTTGGATAGTTTAGATCCACCTGCCAAAAGACATGCCACTGGAGTATACACTCTTGCCTAAAATTTATGCAAGGGGTTCAAATCTTTTCATAAAAGTAATATACAGGAATCTTAAAATCTTTAATTCATGGCTATATCACTCCAAATTTTTGGAGATTTAAAAATGAAGTAACTAATAAGAAGCATAAGATAATTATCAGAGTGTGTGTTATGTGTGCACACACATGTCTATAGTAACATAGTAAAACTAATATATATTTAAACTGTTGCATAAGAAATAGTTTATAAGCCACATTATACAAAGATTCATAAATTTTGGTAATCTTGTAGAGTTTTTCTTGTACAGCTGACTGGTCAAAATATTATCTTCCCCTAATACCATTCTGCCAGCTGAATAGGTCCAAAACATTCATCATATACAATCATGAGCTTAGCTATGGCTGCCATAGGAGGTTGCAATCCTATAAGTATTGTGTTACTTACAGTGCCTGAGCTTGTCAAGAGGAGGTTGATGTAAGTGATATCTCAGAGAAGAGGCTGGCCGTTAAAAATTGGTAGGATATGGTGTTTTCCAGAGATAAATTATACAAGAAAGAGAATGTAGACTGTAGAGAGCGAAGGGAGAGTGAAGTTAGACACTGCAAAGAAACTATGAATAAGAGAGAGAAACTCTTGGTATGGAAACTGCTTGATTACACAGCCTTGGTAATGAAAATCATAACATACGCATGTGATTACCATCCAAAAAGAACAAAAATAAGGAGTTAAGCACATTAATGGACATAAAGAGAACTGTAAACCTGCAATGACTCTGGTAGCCCTGGGGCTTTTATGCATATTAGCCAACTGAATGTCATGTGGTTTCTAGAGGCAATTAATGGGCACCATAAAATATCCCTTTGCAAAACACCTTTTATTTATATGTATAAAGAAAAAGTTGACGGTCTTGATTTTATCTTAAAAAAAACAGCAAGAAACAAACCTTGATAGAAATGCTTGGCTGGCATAAATTGCCATCATTTAGTTATCTGTGGCAAATTATACTAGATGGAATTCAAAGGATTCCAAAGATGTTATATAATATTTAAAATGGCAATAGTCTCTTCATGATTAGGATTGAAGTCATAATGAAGGTTATCATAATAAAATGATGATGTTTGAAAGGTTATATTTTAAGTAGAAATAAAGGAAAATAGACATCTTAAAAATCACTTTGACTCTGAAAAAAAAATCTCTTTGACTCTGCACGAACTGGATTCCAAATTCATACAAACTAGTATCAGCTGTGCTTTAACTCATCTTCTTTTTGCCCAAAAAGTCTCTTTCCAAATAGCTGTTTTACAGAAAAAAAAGCAGTATCTTCAGACAACTTCCCATACTTCATTCTAACCATTAAAACATCCATTTCTAAATGATGTTCTTGCATTAGTTTGAGGTTTTCATTGTAGAAAGAAATATTTTTCCTATAAACTATGGAGCACTTATACGTGAAGTGATGGAAGAACATTGATGCTTTAATTTCCAAAGATTTGAGGCTCTTAAAATTAATTAATTAACTAAACTAAACTTTAACTAAACATTAAAAAAGTCTAAAAATTTACATGTGAATATAAATTAGCCAGAATTAATGTCTAACTTTTCATGATCACCTAGAATAATTAGATGAAGTGGGAAGTGAAATGTTAAGTCTTGACCTGGATGCAAATCTTGTGAAATATTCAGAGATTTTAGTTTCACACTTTTGTCAAGCAGCTGCAGAAAATGGATCTGAAATTTCTTTGAGTGTAGAGCTAGGATTTCTGTTTGAGGACTCTTAGGATTTGATATGGATTTAGGATTGGTCATTAAGATATAAATTCCCTCTTTTTAGGATGGGTAATAAGAACTGCTGAACAAATGAGTTCCTCAAAAGTTCACATAGTTCTAAAGCTGTGAAATGCTTTCTAGAACTTGGCTGAAAAAAAGTTACAGAAAGTGAGAACTTGTTGGATACCAAGGAGTCTGAATACATTCTTTGAGAAGATTTTTTTGTGTGAGTCTTCAGCCACAAGCTATTCACAAACTGGTCTTCATTTTCTAATTCATCTGAAAGAATTATTCTCACTACTGCCACAAGTAATTAACTAGAATACTATGATTAGAAGAATATGACAGGGATGATTCCCCAGCCTTACAAATCAACAAGGCTTTAATAGTATAGCAACCATTTATGAAGTCCCAAAAGCCACTACGTGATGCCTGCTCTTCATAAAAAGACAGGAAACTTGGAGATTTATGAACTATCGTATCTCACTTTACATCAGGAAAAAGTGATAACCTGCTTTGAAAGATCAGCATCTATAAAAATGAAATCTGATGGTGAACCAGCAAAATTTTGTAAAACAGAAACTATGTCAACTTAATTTTATACAATTATTTGTAGCTGTTAAAATAGAGCACCCAGTCTTCTTGATTCTTCTTTGAGCTTAATTTACTTGTAAATTTTTGAAGCAGGACTGTCTCTTCCTATATGGTTGTATAATATATACATCACATAATCTTCATTCAGTTTGCAGCCATAATCACAACATTAACAAGAATAAATTTTTTCAAAACTTCTTTAATAGTATTTTCTAAAAGTATCAGCAAAGGTTGGCCCCAGTCTCAAACTTTATATCCCAAACAGAAAAAAAAATCTCAAAATGTCTAATGTGTGTGAATATGATGTGTAGATTAAAGTCCATTCTCAACATAAGTGGAAATAAGCCAGGAGGCAGTAATACAGTTTTTGTTATGTTTTATATAACTGACCAAAAATTTGACTGTTGTAGTCCAGAACTATCAGTCAGAATTAGCGAGGTTAAAAACGAGTGTCCCAACCTTTGAAGTTACAACTGGCTTATACACTTGCTTCAAAAGGATCATAAACAGCAAGTTGTTCTTTGCATATAATACTTCAGATGAGAAACTGTGTTATAAAAAAACCTCTACAATTTTAACTCTGCTTGAGGAAGTGAATGTTCTTTTCATAAAATCATTGTTCATAGCTCTGAAAACCTCTATATCACCCAAAACACACTGCACTGAGATAGAGAGTCTAATGTTTTCTATTTAAGAATTATATAGAAAAAAATAGACAGAAAGAGGGAGAAAGAGCATTAACTTATGCCTGTGACTACTCAATTTCTTCAGATTTGCAGCTGTACATCAATAATACCTGTGTGTAAGATATGAGAACTTTTCATGTGCCGAATAAACTTAAAATTAGAATGCAATATCTACAGGACTAGAAGTTTTGTCTTAATCCTCCACATAAGTGCTAAGTGTACTTATGCTTTTTATACATGTATAAAATAGTAATAATAGTATTTTAAATGGTATTGAATAAAATCAGTAGCTTTTCTCCCTTTTTTATTCAACAAAACAGTTTCCACAAGGAATGCACATAATTGCCTGAAGGGAGAAATAGAATAGTCTGAGAATCTTGTTTGTTTCCTTTACTTTTCAGCTGCTGTCTGACTACAGCAAAATTGACAGCTTCACTTGAAGGACCCTGCACTGGAAAATTATCTGGTTTTAATACAGTTCTTTTAAAATTTATGGAATTACTCTGTAGTAAATAGTTTCCACTTAAAAAGTCTCTTACAGGATCTTGCTAACATAACTGAAGTGAGATTGTTCCTGGCAAAATTAAACCTCTCCCACCTTTGGGCCAACATTCCTGTCCAAATCAGATACACCAGTGTGTTAAATGAATGCAAATGTTCTCTGACAGACAGATTAAAATAAGCAGAACTCTTTGTTCTATCTGTTGGGGTGAGACAACGTTACATGTTGGGCAAGACCCAACATCTGTATAGGGATAGGAGCATAGTTCTGACAGCAACACAGAAAATGAAGAGTCTCTGCAACACTTGTGACCCAGCAACCAAATCCCAAAATTTCTCTCAGCCCAAAAACCTAGAAGTGGTTTAATACTGTGGGAATGCAGTGTGAGCAGCAGCCACCCAGCATGCACATGAGTATTCCTGTTCTAACCCCCTGGGAAAATCTCCATAGCTGGTCTCCATCAGCTCAGTGTTAAGGAAGGGGCTGTCAGTGAATTACAGGGGTGAAAGGAATATGGCCTGTGTATGGGAGCATAAAATAGATTGTTGTGCAAGTGCCAAAAGAGACACTCTCTACACTTTTCCTTCATTCATACCAAAGCTTTCAGCCTTGCTGAACAAGAAAGCCTCACAAGGTAAATCAAAGAGATCTACATAAAGCCACAGTGATTCCACATGAATTACGAGGATCTATGTTCCATGTCTTTCCACCTGTGGTCCCTCCAAGTTCAAGGAACTACTGTTGAGGCATTCAAGAAAGGTGACTAAGAAATAGAATGGAAAAATCATGTGATGACACTGTATGAGAGGATCCAAGAAGCTTTATATCTAATGAAACTCTATGATATAGGTGAACTTCAGAGCTGATGTTTAGAAGCCTTTCCCTGCAAGTTTCCAAATATTTTCAAAACTCAACCCAAGTTCTCAACAGGATGAACGTAACCAAGTAGGAACCAAGTACAACAAGATCAAATTTTAAGTGTAGCATCTTGCTACTTCTGTGGTTGTTCTTTCATTTCCAGACTCAGAAAGAGAACATGGTGCATCTGGGTGCACTTACGTGCTTAAATTTTATAAATTAGGACCATTCACACTGTTTTTAGACTGGTGAAGAACAGGATATTCCCTCTGCATTTACGTTGTATTGGATACTGGATAATATTATTTTGCAATACTACTATCGATTTTCCCACCAATCACACAATTTCAAACTGACTGACATTTCTGAAAGAGAACCTGTAGCAAATCTGGAAATTAAACAGGGTAGATCTAACCCAAGTTGAGATGAAATTTATTCACATTAAATTGTTGACATTGTTATTGTGTCTCATGTTACAAAGTCTTCCTATAATCTGATATTCACCTTCATACTAGCTTGAATCAGAGCAATTCATTTCAAGGAGAAAATAACATTAAGTGAGTGGATTAATAATGAAAAATTCAGCCATTGATGCAAATACTATAGTGTTGAAAGCATTCTCATAGGAGTTACAGAATCACTGAAGTCAGAAATCTTTGCTTCATCACAGAAGTATTACTGGAGGGAAAAAAATATATTTTCAGCAAAATTGAATGAAAAATCAGAAAAGAAACTTAATTTAATACCACCATTCTCACTGGATTCAGAAAAATGGATCAAGATGTTAAAAATAAGCTTGTTCTCTGAAGTGAGATAAGTCTACTGCCATTGCTGTTGTCTCCAATTTGTTTATATATGTGGTAAGCGTTTGAGAGCAAGGTGCTAGAAGATGTTTTGTTTTGTTACTACTTACCAAGCTGATGGTGGTTAGAATATGTATCCTTGTACTTGAAGTTACAAGCAAATTACATGAAGTGTGTAAAATACACCAAGATTTACACAGATGATGCACATTCACGGACAGTAAGCTGCTGTCTAGATAGGACACTTCTCCAAAGTAGATCACAGGGAACAATGCAGTAGTCAATTGGAAGCTTTGGCAACTAACATGAAAAACATATTGAATCATTTAATTTAACTTAATTTTACCAGTAAAGTAACATCTATTTTTGAATCCACGTAATGAAATGGTTGGCAAACATGTCAGTAATGGTTGTCATGAGCAAAGTACTTGCTTAGTGCTTTGAACTCCAAAATCTTTTTTTCAGCGTGATCCATTTGAACTGGCACAACATTTTGAAATCTAAGCATGGCTTTGTTGGATTGTTTCTTGTCTGGTGTATTTTCAGAACTAAATAACTCCAGCTTGTTTTTCCAAGTAAAGGACATACTAGTTTTGAATATGTATGCCAAAGCTGAGATCTCTTCAAGAAATTTCGGTTTCGAATGTAAGAAAGAGGATCTCTTCTTCATTTTTTAGTTCATAGTAATATATCAAGTGAAGTACAGGAAACCTTCATAGTGTTCAAATGTAATTTTCTCTAATACTTCATTGAAGTAAGCAAGGAAAGCGATTAGATAAGAAACATCAGAAGAGCACAGATCTGGTTTCAACCTAGCTGATACGGAGAAACAACTACTTGAATTACCCAGTAATGGTGACCTGAGGGTGCAAACCAAGCAAGGCCCTCTCTCTTGATTACTATGAAAAAAGAGAGAACCCTGGCTTGTAGAGAATTCATTATGATGTTCTTGATGTCACTCACAGCCATGGAGTTTTATGAAGTTAGTTTTCAGCTTAGTTTTAACAGGAATATACTGACATTATAAATTACATGTTAAAAGAGATCTCTGTTTTAAAACACCATCAATTCTTTCTACCAAACCTTCGCTTTAATTCTGCCAAAAAGCAGTCTCGGCCATTGCAAATTATACCTACATAGAAGTGTATCAGTTTCTCTTGTGTTTTAACAAACAGTTTAACTATTTCTGGTTAAAATAGTTCTAAGGTCATTACAAAACAAGCAATATTTCTCAGTGTTCCAAATGTGTAAGGAATGGCAAGCATAAAAGGTTCAAAAAGTGTCTGATGTTTGTCTCCCACTTTTCCAGGAGGAGACCCACTTATTTCAATAGTTTTATTACAAGAGAGAGTTCTGATCACCATAAACATTCACAGAACCTCCATAGTAATACTGTTTTCTCTAGTTTGTAGAGAATAAAATATTAACTTTAGTATCACCATCTGAGAAAAGGTTCCTGTTATTCTCATCTCTACATTTTGTTGTATTTTATTATGTTTGAAAAGCACTCTAAACCGTCACATCTAAAACACCAAGTAAGGAGATGCTGGAAGAGCCAAGAGAAAGGGAGAGTTGAAACAAATGTTGGGTCCGGAGAAGAATCTCAAGATTTTGTTTTCCTTAATTTTTTATTCCAATTTCTGCTTTTTGCAAAGTCCTAAGCTCATTTAGACCAACAAAAAAATGAAGAAATAGTTTCCAATGCTTTAATTAAAAACTTCTAGTCTCTAGTCACTTACACTGTCATTTAATTCCTACTAACAGTAATTTTGAGGCAAAGCAGAACATAGATTTTTTTTCTTCATATATGAAATCTTAATAAACCAGGTAAGGATAGAAATATTCTGTTGCTTTTTTTCAATAAATTATTAAGAAATAGTGTTATCCTGAAACCTGAACAGTCACGTTAGAGAGGTGAGCAGATTTCATTTTGTGAGCGATGCATTTATTTCAATCTGCTCATTCGTTGAAAAAAATGAATGGGAATTTAAACATACCCAGCAGTTTTACAAGGAGTAGCTTTTTTTTTTCTAATTATGTATTCTTTACTTATTAATCAGTGCTACAATTTCCTGTGACATTTAACACAGACACAAGTTATTTTCATTCCAAAATTTAGCAGTTCACTGTATCACTATACACATAGCACATGCATTGCAAATGTAAATAAATGTAGGCGTCTGGGTTTTAACTGCTGCTTTCAGAAAAATGTCTTTTTAATGTGGTATAACTTGCAATCACACTGAATGTCATCACAGCTTTTGAGAGTGGGCAAGTCTTCATGCAAACTTAATTTTTCGCAGAAAAAAAATCCTGGCATTTGTGCAAAAATAATGAAGCCCATAAAAAAAGGAAAGAGAGGAATGTAACTAATAATCCTATTTATGTTCTTATGCACTGCATTTCATTTACTAGAAGCAGCATGACTAAATTCTAATAAATAAATATACTAATTGGCCATTGGAAATGCAAATTTCAACTACAATCTTTAATGCACTATAATAAAACCCATTACAAGCACCAGCTTTGTAGATGCTTTGATTGTAAATAAGAGATTAGTTTTAAATTCAGATGTGCTGAACAGGTTGGCATAATTTCAGGTAGCAGTGGATTTAGGCTGCTTGCCAACCTGTGAGAAGAGCAGATTTATTAATACCTGCACTGTTTCTACTCTCATATATTCAGTCTGAGTATTCAATATTTGCTACATTCAGTTATAGTGGGTGGCAGATATAAAGCTGGTTTTTGTTCTTCAGTTTCTTGCAGAACACTTTCCTTATTTTTAGTAGACTCCATCAGGCCATATTGTCTTAGAACTTTGCTTTGCTTTCCAGTCATGTGCAAATATGTACATTTGTATCTTCTTGACCACAGGATAAGACATAGTGTCTCTGAAAATGAGAAAAATAATGTGGTTTTTCACTCACAAGGGTGTTGCAAACACGTGCCCTCACCATACTTTATTTTCTCATTAACGAGAATGGTCTGTTTGTGGTATTGTCCATCCCAAAATCAGTGAACAATAAACATTCTCCTCAGCAAAACTGCAGATGGTCTCAACTATCCTGACTCCAGGCCAATTTATAATGGCCAGAAATCTACCCCTCGCTTCATGTTGC
This sequence comes from Tinamus guttatus, assembly GCF_059628265.1. NCBI lineage: Eukaryota > Metazoa > Chordata > Aves > Tinamiformes > Tinamidae > Tinamus > Tinamus guttatus. The sequence goes on from NW_028288613.1 coordinate 5,712,100, forward strand.
CTCAGATTACCATTGCAAAATCCTACACATGTGGCATCACTTGCATAGACAAAGATCTTGATCCTGCAGCATGCATGTCAGTAGATGTTTTGGTCCCAGAGCCCGTGGGAGAAAATCAAAAAATTTGGAGTAGTGGGTCACAGAGATGTGATTTATACTGATGTTCCTCAGCAGAAATTAAGACTTTTTTCCTTCTATACTCTATTTCTGTGGCTCCAAGCTGTTACTCAAGCCTCCCTGAGAGAAGGGTATATTACCTAGATGTTACCATAAACCGTCTCCGCCTAAACACTGCTACCTTGCTGTCAAGTTATCAGATAGTACTAAAGCCCTTTGAGCTTTCCCAGACTCAGTCCTCTATCTTCCTAAGATGAAGAATTCAATTGGCACTTTGCTAAACATAAATGATGAGTTTTCCTGGCGCAGACTTTAAGATGTTTTAAAGCAGCCTTTATTTAGGGTTGGAAATGGATAGTTTAGCTTTAGAACCCAAATCTCAAGTCTATTGAAACTTTCTGAAAGGAGTGGAGCCTTCCACTTTGCATTTACATATATGATAATTAAAGTCACTCAGCTCTTGAAAAACTTTCGATTCCTACCACTGAACCTCTCTTTTTTTTTTTTTTTTTTTTGAGGAGGGGAGTTTGTCTACATTAAAGTTACAGCTTCAAAATATGAGACACAAAGTGACTTATCCAAAATGAAGGATTAGCAGTGTCATAAGGAAACTGAGCATTGACAACCTAAGGACAGTTGTATTTATTTCATTAGTTTACATCTAAGCGTTTAAAAGAAGTGCAGCTTACTCTAAACCATTAGATTATGCGCAGCTATTTAATGTGACTACCTGTTGTTACCGTTGTTTTCCTTTTCAATCCCCTCCCCTTAATCATTGTTTTATATACCCACTTGTTGCATCCTGTCTTAAATTAAATTCTAAATTCTTTGTTCTTGGGAATGTTTCCAACCCTACTTTAACATAGCCCCAAACACAGGAGTCTGAGCAAGACCTGAGGGACTTTTGTAGTATGAATCATTAATACTGAAATTAGGATGGTTTGGCCTGAAGGTGAAAAGCCAAAAAAGGGAAGCTGATTGAAGTGTCTAAAGTGAAGCCTGTTTTTCCTAAAGAAAGGCCTGAGTGGCATCTCCAAGTGATTATTTAATATAATGATAGATCTTTTTGATAGACCAGATAAGCCCAGAATCTGAGTTAGACAATTTTGACATGCAGTAAGAATAGTCTGGGGCAAGCAATCCCTTCTTGTCTTCAGAAGCAGACAGTTTGTGCTCTTCTTTATTGTGAAATTTCTCTCACATTCTTTGATGACATAAGTTTCCTCAGCAATTTTTCATGGTCAAGTCCCAGCAAAGGTCCAAGTACAGAGAGAAAATCCCAAAGTCTGCACACTTTCTCTATTTTGAAGTGACAGTAGACCTTCCTGACCACTCTATCTTAAGGTCATGTGTAAGAAGTACCCTTTTTGTAACAACTGGAGAGTGTCAGGATTGTTTTCTCATAGAGAAGTATGATAAATGTTAACTGGTTTGGAACAAACTTCGATACTCACAAGATTCAGTGAACAGGTTCCACTTTTTCAGATTTTGGTCAGTGGTCTTATCATTGCCCACTGTAGACTAATGAGCATTTTTTCATTTTTTAAAAAACAGAATATTTTGTAAGACCATCACATATTTTGGTTAATAATCTAGATATCCGTATGGAGTATTTTTTATCTTGCAGCATTGTCTTCAGAAATCCAAAGCTTTTTATACAGATTTATCAATTACTTATTGTCAAAAAAAAAGTGCTTAACTGTAGTACAAGAAGTCTGGAGATCAAAGATCTGGAGATCAGTGAAGCCTTGCATCCTCCCACTACTGCTGCATTTGACACTCAGTCTTGAAGATGCTGAACTGCATTATTAATACATTATCTTAATGATTGTTTTTGGCTAAAAAAAAATCTATAATTTCCTGAATATACAAAAAAATCCCACAGGATTTTACATTTGGTCTTTTATTTCCCATATCCTGTTGAATGCCCTACAGAAATTATTTTTTTATTTTTGCTACATCTCTTTCTCTTTGTTATGACTTGCTACTGCCAAAGAATAAAATGTGATTCAGACCTCCAGTGCATGAAGAGGGCTTGCTGATGCTGACTGAAGTCCATTCTCTGTCATTGCAACCTGCTCTTTTTCCACAAATAGCATAGTTTTAGGGATGAAACAGCTAGACCGGATATTTGCAAGGCAATAGGATATAAATAATTATAAATTGTACTTTCCAGCCCTATCCCAAGAGACACTTTCAAAGTTATTTTATGAGAGACTAGGGAGATTTATTATTGAGGGAAGTAATTGTTACCTATTGGCAGAGATTTTCTACTTCACACTTCGGATTGCAGAACCACAAATGTCTTTGTGACAACCATGCAGCAAACAAAAGAGATGCTCACAGAATCAGAGATATGGATGCTAGGCTGTGTGATACATATTTTTTTAACAAATGGAAAAAAAATCACTCAGATAAATAGATTTGGTATCATAAACTCTTATAAAAATATAAACAATAAGTGGAGTAATTTTCCATAAAATTAACATGATGAAATCTACAATACATTGTTTGTGTGCAAGCAGACACAAAATTAAACTATATTTCTTATTTCATTTACAGTGTTAAACAGAGACACAATACCAGATCCTGATACTGCTGTCCTAATTCAGGATGTGCTCACTTTTGTCTTATTTTAAATATTTAGTTCCTTAAACAGTTTTGTATGCTAATCTGGTGTATTTATATACATACACACATACAAATACGTAAAATCATACTATATAATTATTTTGCACAAAGCCAGCAGCAGAAAAGAGACTCAAACTTAAATGGCCATCCGAAAGTTGACTCTTGCATGACTATCATTTCTGTTCTTTGGGATTCCTGTAAGTTTGGTACTGCCTCTCTTCCATCACTGGGAAAACTAGGGGCCAGAGCCATGATTAGCATGGCTTGTACTATCCTATATTTTCCACTGCTCTTAGAGAACAAGTAAAACTCAGTCTTGAAGGAATCAAGAATCCAGGAAGGAATCAAGAAGTTCATTCCAGGAATCAAGCTTATGTAAGACTAGGTCAAGCCTGGCTAATGGACCGGCATGCAACAAACATAAAAGACATAAAAGATTTGGTCAGTGTTCTTGAATAATAAATGTACTATCAGTGCATATAAATGCACTGAAATTGTGTATTAATAATATAATTTTATTTGACAATGTACAGTTGTGCAATTGATATTCAGTTGGATCTCATATAATTAACTATGTTATTTTCTTAAAGATTTTATTTGCTCAAGTGTGTCTGTTTTTTTGATTTTTTAAGTTTGCTGTGGATTTTGCCCCTGTACCGAAAAATCATATAAAGAACCACCCAAAACCCAGACAGGTCACATATATGTGTTAACTTGAAAGTGGATTTGTGTAAAGCTTACTGTAACTCATAAAATTGGTCCTCTGGTTATGTTTTGGAGTCTTCAGAAGCAAAGCACGCAGTGCTTCAGCATGGCTCGCAACTCTTTAAGAGAATCCATCACCCAAACTATAAGACTTACCACCTGTGTGCTTTTGTAAAACCTATTAGACCTACATCTGAAGCACTACTGCTTAAATGGTGTAAAATATAAGATCTCTTCTTCCATTTTTTTTACTCTTTTTTACATTGCTTGTTTTGGATTTATGTCTCAACTACTTAAACAGAAGTGGATCTTTTTTTTTTTCTTTGCTTTCTATTTCTAATGAAAGGTATGAATTTCTGAAAGGGAATTTAGCATGTGTACTTCAGGAAAAACACTGTATGAGTCTTCATATGATTTGCATTAACCTCTCATTAAAAATGAGCATGATTTAGATCCTACTGCATAAGAGTAGTAGAAAGTAAGGGATAGTCTCCAGAAACTGGAGGGTTTTTTTATCTAACTGGAGAGATTCCATTATTATTTGGAATTTTCTGCCTCCTTCCCATATGTCAACAATACTAAGGTGGCTATAGTGACTAACAGAAAAAAAAAGCTGGAGTTGTATCTGTTTGGAGAGTTATAGCGAGCAATTCCCTCAGGGACTGTCTCAACCAAGAAAAACTAAAACATCAGAGATTCTATCAGGAAAAGGGGTTAAATTTTAGAGCTGGTCAGTCTGAGTAAATTTTTTCCATTAGTTTGCAGCACAGTCAGGAATAGAGGTCCAGAAGATATTTCTATCTTTATGTTCTGTATGTTCTCGCCCGTTGGACTAAACACTGACAACAGTGCCTAAAATCTACAATTCTCTCAAGCAGAACTCCAAAGTAAATAGGAATATTGGTCCCTTTTGGCCTTAAAATCTAAGAATATATGTCAGATATAGCCACTTCCAAATGAAGATCTTCTTCCATGTAAATTTCAGAGAGGTTGGAGCCATGGCAAGGCAGAAAGAACAATAGCATCAAATAAAGGCAAATATTCCTGAAATCTGCATGCTATTACTCTTGCCCAGAAAAAGAGTCTGCAGGTCCAAGGTGGTGGTAGTGGGGAAGAACATCTGGTGGCAGGAAGGTAACCAGAAATAAGAAACACGTGGGATGGGGGCAGCAGAGAGGTGGGAATGGGGTTGTTTCCAATACCCCAGATCTGAATGACTAACCCCTGATTTAGCAGAGGCCACTGAGCAGGTTTGCATGGTGTTTGTCAGTGCCCTTGTGTAGCATTATTGTTGCTTTTTTAGCTTCTAAGAAGTACTGCGATCTGTTACTACATTAAATATGTTTTGTGTAAGTGTGTAGAAATGTATGCATATGTCTTCTCTTTAAGATATGATTTTCAGCCTCAGAAATAATTTTAAGATTCAGAAAGGGTGGAAGAGCCAAGGAAATGTGAATTGTTTGTCCAGATTATCTGGGAACTACATGACTTGCCGTTTCCAAGGGAAAGCTCTATAATTTGCCTGCAGATCTGTATTTAAATTTGGGAAAGAGTCTGAAGGGGTACTTGACACCTCAACTGTAAAAACTCAGATAATACAGACTTCAGGAGTTTCAAAGTTCAAGGTATTTACATATTGATGTTTTCCAGCACTCATGCAAGCAATCTAACAGTACAGGCTTTGCCACCAAACAGCTGTTTGGGTTGGGGAATTTTCAACTCTCATTTAAGTGAGAATTCCTAGATATTTGAATTTTAAAAGCCAAGTCCCCTGGATTTCCATTTGCATATTTTTGGCAGCAGTCCACCTCATTAATGCAGGAGAGAATCAGCCAATATTATAAGAAAAACACATATGACACTCAAGGGAATTAGAAATATATTGTTAATTTGATGGAGTGTTAATAGGCCTCCTAATGTCACCACTTTTTTCTAGCAGTTGTCTGCAATGTTTATTTCTTGTTGGACCAACAAAATTACTTGTTCATATTATAGACATGAGCTCAGTAGTGATAGTGGTTCTTTAAGAAATGTGTTCTTAAGCAAGTTTTCAGCACTTAGTACTCCCCTTCATTTTAATCAAAGAAAAGTCTCCGAGTCAAAGGAGGGAGGAAATCAAACTCACTGACTTAAATCTCTCATGTAAAAATACATATTATTTTTGAACGATGTCTCCCGAGAAACTTTTCATTGACCTCTAAAGCAGAAAGGCAGCAATGGAATGGTTATCAGGTTTAGCTTCTGTGACCCACAGCTGAAATCATTGCAGGCTAGTGGCTACGGGGAGATTAAATTCAGAATGTCCTGTAAGCTGAAAGAAATATGAATCTAAGTGATGCTCTTTAAGAAGCATCTTTAAAAATGTAAAAATCCTCTCTGTTAAGTTACTTGGTATTCCTTTGCTGTTCTTCATAGGTCTATAAAGAACTACACCATTATTTTCGACCCTTTACTGCTAAGGGGCAGGAGGTTACAAGTTTTGCTCTAGTAATTACCTATCAGTCTAACAAAGTAACCTTAATTAGTGGGATTTTTTCGTATCATATATAGGAATAGAGCACGGTGTGAACATGTGTTATTATGATTTAACACCTTGTTCAGATCTCATGTATATCCTTTGTCTTCCACTGTCACCACTGTAATTAGGCAGCAGAGGTGCAATATATTCAAATCTTTGTCAATACCTATCCAAAACTCTAAATTCATTTGTGATAGAAATGGAGGTTAATATGCAAAGAAAAGCTATGATGATCATTGAAGACGATCAAGCTCTATTTAACTCATTACATGCACTCTTTACCCATCTGATCATTCTTGTGTCATTTAGATTGCTAGCTAGAAAGAGTGTTTTCTTCTCTCTCATTTCGATGAAAATCTGTCTTATCTTCCCTCAGCTTGACTTTTGATTAGAAAATGTTCAGTACTGCTGCAGAGAACACCAGTATTTCATGGTTTGTAGATCTTCCGTTCAATCTGTAGTTAACTTACATCTTACAAACTTACAAATTAATCAACTTCCCTACGTATAAATTCCAAGCACAAAACCCCAAGCATCTACATTCCATACCTCCCTCATTCCCTCTATACCCCCAAAGTACCAGCTGTTCAGAAGCAGAAAAAGAGGAAGATCTTGTTACTGAAAAAAGGGAGTTTTCCCCTCTTTCCCTACCCAGACCACATACATACAGGTATTTTGAGTAAGGGCTGCAAGGGAAAAATATATTAATAAATAAATAAATATTCTGCAACTCAATATTGCTAGAAAATCTCCTCTGATAAAAGACTGTGTGTAACCTAAGTATTGCTTGGTTCACAGTCTCCTAAAATGTTCCTATTTCTTCTCATTGGTTTCCCACCCTACAATAAGACCACAGTCTCTAGTGATTTTCTCCTCTGGATCCCAAGAGCAAAATTTATTCAGTCAGATTTTAAAAAATGTGCTGTATGATACAGGTAACTAATCAAGACTAATGGTCTACCTCATACATTGACCATAAATTCATTGCAGTGAACTCTTTTCACCAAAGGAAAATTATGCAAAAGTTTCTTAAGCAGGAAGTGTGATTTGGGGTGGGGCATAAGTTGATAAAATAGACAAAAAAGCAACTTTCACTGAATTAATTATTTATTTTGAACAACATATTTTATTTTAATTAACTTCATGTCTTCTCTTTTTCTCATCAATATATATTGTGCAGCAGAAAGCACAACCTATACCCTTCATGTATGACCAAACTACTTTTGCTATTATTCATAGTTTTTCCTCAGTATGCAATTTGAAACTGTCACCAGTGCTTCACAATTGCTGCAGGAGTAAATAACATATTTCTAAGGATCTACATTGCAATTTCAATTGTAATAAAATAGCATGTGTACCCAGTGATATTTATGAGTTACCAGTTCCTAAAAGAACTGCTTACCTGCTACTTTTTTACCAACCTCATGGGAACGTTTCCTGCAAGCCACCTTAGAATACAGGTCATTAAAGCTGTGTACATGATGAAGAAGCACCTGGGATGGAAGAGATGCTGCTATAGCGCATAGCAAGAGAACGGATGCAGAATACACAAGATGTGTATGGTATGGGAAGGATGTAAAAACATGACAGGGGCATATGGAAATCCACTCAAAATACTGGAACATGCAAACTATTACGAAGTCTTAAGATAAGCAAGGTCGAAAAATGCCTTCCATTTCTTGAAAGTGAAGTAGTAATCAATATCAGCAAGAGTATACATTTTGCAATTAAGCTAAGAAAACTAGTAAGTCAAAAGTAGACATTCAGATTCCAATGGTTCGTCTAATTTTTCTTCACAGTCTAACGGGGAAAAAATACAGGTCATTGCACCCTTTTTTTCACTGTTGACCATAATAACTAATTATGAGTCTGGACTCCAACCAGATAGCTGAGCTGAAAATGTCTGTTCTGAAGCAGCTAAAACTAGGTGAGATTATCTTTAGCCCCAATATCTTAAAGTGAGAGGGAAAATAAGCTCTAGAGGGAACAAACAAAATCTTGTGTCAATGAAAACTGCATCATACACTTTTCTGGAGTCTTTGTTTTTATTATATAATAATTATGCTGCTCAGGTAGCTGTTTGAAAAGTGAAAACTCTTGATACTGCGAAGTGCAACAGTATCATTTAATGTAGTCAAAAACTATAATTGTAAACAAAGATATGGGATTTATTAAATACTTTTTGATTAGTATCTTTTAATCTCAATGTATAATGTTCCTCTATATTTTAAAGTCATCTATCTCAAAGAGGTATACACCATTCTTACCTAGATACATAAGAGTTAATGCTCAGTAAATATCTACTTTACACATTTTTGTCTAATGAAGACATAGTGAGAATCTTTTCTCATTAGGTTAATGTGTCAACATATCCAAGTTAAATCATCAGGATAGTTTAACAAAATGATTGTATGAACATATGTACACATGCTTCTAGCTCTTAGTTAAGATGCCATATCTTTAAAGCATAGAGGCTGCCTTAATGAGCTAAGAAATGAAATACTGGAGTTTTGAAATCTGAGGCAATAAACCATCTTTGAAGGCAGATATGCAAGACAATCTCTTTTTTTTTTTTTCAACTGAGTCCTGCACAAGTGACAAGGTATTTATTTTCCCCAATAGGCTTTCTTACCACAGAGTAAGAAACCAAAACAAAATTACAAGCTGAAAAGCTCCACAGGATGAAAGGCTTTTGTAGCTTTATTCCTTTACAAGTCATCTGTGTATAACAAGGTTTTATAAATATTTTTATTTTCTAAGTACATTTCCATAGTATTCACCAGCAAAATATCTCAATACTTTCTACACAAACTAATATATGCTCAGACACAGCCTAATTCCTGTTCTGATTTCTAGCAATGTGACATTGACTTCAGTGCATTTGTGACATATTTTCACTAAAAGCTGTGGAACTGGAGGCCGACCTTTTCTTGGGCCATGCCCAGCATTGTGTAGTCTAGCAGAATTTACTCAGTTTCTATTAGCACTTAGCTCAAAACTGGCCACAAGTGTGATATGAAGTTTCTGTTTACAGAAATCAAGGTACTTAATTAAAATCTTACCAATAAAAAAGGAATTTTCCTTTGTGTAATTTAAAGTTCCAGATCCTTAATTCTGCTTAAAAACAACAGGTACTCATGTCTTTAAAATAAAGAAGTGACCTTTTTCTTTTACTCTAAGTAGCATGTGCATAGTAAGACCTCTATGTTTTTTACCATTCAGTTCTTATAATTTAAATGCTTGTTTTGTTTTGTTTTGTTTTTTAATTCTGGTAAATGTTCATATTTGTTTTGATTTTGAAATTTATTATGTTGTGTTACATTGTAAAGTTCTCCAGAGCTTTATCAGGATATGGAAGTTTCCTTTAGAAATGAGGATTAACAGAAGAAAATATGTTGTACATTTTAAACTACTCTTAAAAAAAAAAAAAAAAGTCTAACATTCCTATTGATTTCATCAATTCAGGTTCAAACACAAAAGGTTTAACTTTTTTTTTTTTCTACCTGACCTCCCAAGGCAAACAGAGATTTAGAGCTTGTGTAACGAGCTTCCTAACATCATGTTGATCCTCCCATTTATGGACTTAAGAGTTTTACAAGAAAGACCTGTGTCTCATGTCCTAATCTGACAGATAGAGAGTCAGGTAGAGAGTATGGGGTAAGACATATCTAGGGTTATCTACAGGGACAGACAGGAAACGAACTCGGGCCTTTGTGAGACCTGGTCTCTGCTACATCCAGCAGCTCAGACTACCCGAGAAATAGTCAGAGCCTGAGACCCCACAGCTTCTTCCAGGAAGTGGTTGAAACATTAAAAAAATCAAATTTTGACTATGAAGACACATATTTTGAATCAACATAACTTTAGGGAGCTAAAAATGAAAAAAAAAAAAAAAAAAAGCAGAATGTTGTGTTAGAACAATTCATTTCATTCATTTCCAAACTTGTATCTATAAGTTTCTTGAAATACTAGAGCAACTAATGAAATGATTGTGAAAGTCTTTATTTAGACATTGTTTAAATGGGACCATCTGGGAATTCTGTTAATATAAGCAAAGACTAATGGTGAACATATCCATTTGGAGAGGTCCTATGCAGGGGCTGGTGTGTACTTGGCATGTTCAAATTAAATTCCCTGGCTGCTTACATTCTGCATACAAGGCAAGTTATGAATCATGGTCTTTGAGTAATTTTGTTTGCGATTTGCATGATTGCAATCTTTGTAGTGTGCTGGATTGCAGTGGGCAAAGTGTTTGGGAGCATTGCAGAGGTGTGAGTGGAGCAGCAGAGGCTCTTGTGGAGGTTTTGTAACATTCACCTTCCTATATCAGAAAGCAAAAAAAAAGAAACCTGTGAGATTCACAGAACCACAGAATGGTTGAGGTTGGAAGGGAACTCTAGAGATCGTCTAGTCCAACACCCTGCTCAAGCAGGGACACCTGCAGCACGTGGGTCACATCCACGTGAGTTTTGAAGATCTCCAGAGAAGGAGACTCCACAGTCTCTCCGGGAAGCCTGTTCCAGGGCTCTGTCTTCCTCACAGGAAAGAAGTTCTTCCTCATATGGAGATGGAACTTCCTGTGTTTCAATTTGTACCCATTACCCCTTGTCCTGTCACTGGCCACCACCAAGAAGAGTTTGGCCCCGTCCTCTTTACATTGTCCCCTCAGGTATTTGTATACATTGACAAGATCCCCTCTCAATCTTCTCCAGGCTAAACAGGCCCAGCTTGCTTAGTCTTTCCTCATACGACAGTCCCTTAATCATTCATTGCTCTACACCAGACCCTCTCTAGAATTTTCATATCCCTCTTGTCCTGGGGAGCCCAGAACAGCACACACTATTTCAGGTGCGGAATTCCTCCCTATAGAGAACCTCCTGCTCTCCAGAAAGCACCGCAGATGTGGGCAGAATTACATGCCATGTGGCAGGCTCCACAATGGTTTGAGACCCACCATACCTTCATTTGCCATGGGAGAAAATGGATCCAAAGCTCTCTTGATCCAAATCAAGAGAGTTCTTGTGAACTCAGTGAGCATTGCGGCAAGCCTAGGTCAGGGATTATGTGCTTTAGCAAGACACTTCTGAGCAACAAACAGGGCTTCATCCCAGCTATATCCGCTAAAGCCAATTTGGTTGTATCCGCATTAGATTCACAAGACTGGCAGGGGTGTTTGAGATGCCTGTTTTTTAGTCTCTCTCGGGCGACTGGCTTTTTAGGATCGTCTGGATATATTTCCCAGCATCCCAATGGTTTTAGGGACCTCATATGATGGAGATGCCCTTGAGTTCACCTGCTGCCTTTCTGGGACTCAAAACAGCAAAGGGCTAAAGCTACTATTACTGCATGTCCATTGCTAAAGCCAGGTTCTTGTGTGTGAGGTTTAACACACTGAGTGCTCTTCAGATCTCTCTGGATTGGGCCAGTACAACCATGTATTGCGCTGGGCCCTATGGCCCATGTGAGCTCTTTTACACCCATTTATGCTGATCTTTTAAGTCTTTTCCATTTTCTATCTGTGGAAGCACTCCTAGTCTAGAAACTTACTGTGCAAGGAGTTTACAACAGATATAAAGCAAATCATAAATCCAACTTGGTTGATAGGATCAAAATGGCACATGTAAAAATGCCTGTTGTGCTCTTATTCTAATTATTACCCACTTTCTCTAGTTTTCTTCAGGGATTTGAGTGTTGTTTGTTGTAGCAGACATATCTATTATTAATCTTTAGGTAGTTAGTAGAATAATTTGCAACATTCATTAGCAGGTATCACCTTATGGATTACTAAAAAGCATCTATGCTTTTGCTAATGAGCCCCAGTAGTGCAATACTTTACATATTTTATAGCCAGGCAATAATGTGATGCCTTGCTTTTATAGTCAATCAGAAGATATATTGTTTTGGACATAAAGATAGATAGCTAACATGAAAGTAGTCACTAATGGGAAATCCTGCCTCCTGAGCTGCTGAGTGGTAACTGTGAAGAGATGACACATTTCCAAAGCTTTCTTTTATTATTTCTAAAAACCTGCAGCCCCCGCTAAAAATGTATGCTGTTCACACATAGGATAAATCATAGTAAATGCAAAGAGAAAGGAGCCAGAGGGTTTCAGAGCTAAACTGCTCCTCAGTGGCATATTTTGTTACTTTGATTTTAAACAGGTTCCATTCAAAATAATAGATAGTTAGCATTTGGCCATTTAATGTGCTAATAAAGTCTGAATTAAATCAGCAAGTAAGTGGTGAAATCATTCAGCTCTTAAAGAAATGGCAGTGTTTGGAATTAAGTCGTACATTGACATGAACTAGATACATCCATAAAGTGGAGAGACCTTAATCAATTTACACATGTGAAGAATCTCACCCATTTTGCCTCACCCAAGGAAAAAAACATTTGCTTAAATTCCAGCGTATCCTTGAGAAGCAAGGATATTTTACTTTCCTGTTATTCTAGGTTTCTCATTTCCCCCTTTTGCCTTTGTCCTCTTTAAAAATATCAGTAAAGCAAGTGCAGCACAAGCGGCAGCAGGTCTGGCTTTCTAGCACTGGTCTCAGCGCTGCTCTGGAGAGACCACCTTGAGGCATATGGGAATAATTCCCCCTCAGTGCCCATTAAATCTTTAGCCTCTCCTTTGAGACTGCAACAAGGGTGCCAATTAATGTCAATTGTCCCAGTGGTTTATGTGCCTGGGACACCTGCCCACAAGGAGCTGAGCAGAGATCACCAGCTGAGACAGCGCAAGGCTTGTCCGTGATGCTACGGTATATAAATAATTTCACGGGTAATGAAATAGCACTGAGGTTTCACAACTTCCATTCATTACCAACACGAGTGGGACAGGAGCAACAGTCTGGTTGAAGGAGAAAGATCTGGACCACAGCTCAGATCCACTGCAGTCATTTGATCTTTCCATGACCTTTCTCTTTCAGTGGGGTTGACTATATATATTTTGTTCTTGGCTAACTAACAGTGGGTGCTTCATTAATAGCTGCTGCTTACACAGTTTTGCAGGTTAGCAGCTAGAGCCCAGTCTGAGAAGAAAAGAAATAGAAAAAGTGGAAAAAGAAATAGAAAAAGTAGGAAAAGAAAAAAAAATCATTTACTATTTGCTTTTTGAAAACTAAAAAGTTTTAACCAGCTCTACTATCAATAAATAATGTATTTTTTGTTTTTGTTTTTTTAATGTATGCTTTTGTTTGTGTGATATTTGAGGTATAGCGATCTGCATAAAGTGAAATCACATATGAAATATGATTCATACCCATTTGTATTCAACTATTTTCTTTATGGAAGACCTATCTTGCCAGATGCAAGTTATTTGAGTAATTTTTGATCTATACCTCCATCCATGTGGGCTAGAAATATTCAAGGAGTTGTCAGGTATTGTAGTTTATGATTCCTAGAATGTTTTTTAGTTTTTATATATATATAAAAAGAGAACAGCATTAATAAGAAAACTGCACCTGTAAGCTTCTACTCTCCATAACTCTGTACTGTTGTGACCTGCTGTGTCAAAATGCGACCACATTTGCTTCTACAATAGTTATGTTCATGAATTGACTGCACCCCAAGGCTTTAGCAACGACCTCCAGCACAAACAGGTTTCTGACACAGAGGGAACGTTTAATGGCTGTGTCACATCTTTAGGGAGAAAATATGAAGGAAAGAAGGAACAAGGGAGAGGGAATTCTGAGTAAATGCAGGAAAAAGAGAATGTTAAAAAATATTCTGTAAGGACAGGAACTAATGAATCTTGGGCTTCCTCCAGGCCTGTGCATCCCAACTTTCCAATAAATGACACTTAAGTTTTCCCTTCTGCCTCATATGTTCATGTATTTTTGCCTCTTTTCCCAGATGCAAGCGTGCAGTGATTTTCACTAGAATAGTATTTGGCCTTGTTGCTTGATTTTCAGAGGATCTGAGCACCCACAGTCTCTGTCAAAGCTAATTGGTCCCTCTGGACTAACAGCGGTTGTCGATATCCCCAATAAGATACAGCAGATTCTGCCCACCCAGAGGAATAATTAGAGAGAAAATTCTGGGGGAAAATTTTATGAAGGTGTCTTAGTCTTCTTCTCACTAGCAAGGGCTTTATGATGAAGGTGGGTTATTGGTCCTGATCCCACCAGAGAACCGATCTGTACAACTGAATGACTATGACAGAGTATTTGAATTTACTAGCACAATATGAGGTGGCCAGACTATCCAAAAAATGACCACTTCCTCCTTTCTTTCCAATCTGGCCATCTGTTTCTCAGTTACATTCAGTCCCTTAAACTGGGACCATCATTTTGATATTTGATCACCTGTCAGTAAGGTATGCAAATTGCAGAGTAGTAAAGTCAAACTGCAATTAACAGTACAAAATAATTGGTGTTTTTCCAGGGTTTCTGAGTCATATCATTCCAGTGTTCTGCAATTATATTTATAAAGTGTCTGTGGGAATGGGGTTTCATTTTGCAAGAAGTTCCTGAAAACATCAAAGACTGTTCAGAGCAAACTTAAAAATAAATGTGATATTATTATTGAGAATTGAGTGCACACAAATAGGCAAATAAATGTACACACTGGAATAAAAAACAAATAAAAAGAAACTAGGTCAGAGCAGTGCTTTTATTTTCTTACAGATCTATATGCCACTGTACCCCAAAATGACGCAGATTAAAAGACTGATAGTTTTAATTTAGTTTCATAGTCTCCATTCTCTAGACCTTTCCTGTGCATGATGCAATGTTAAAGGCGAAGCCCATTCACTCCATAGTTGGATACATCCTGCAACAAAGAGTAGAATTGCACTGAGATCAGAAAAGTGCAGGTAACACAGAGAAGTTTTCATCCAACTTCTCATTTTCTTATCCCTATAGCATTAAACTCATTGCAAGTGAAGATGGCCATCTAAACATTCACTTCAACCCAGGAATTCATTCTGCACAATCATGGCCCAGGTGCAGGGCAGTGTGTGCATCCCTGCGCTCTGGCAATCAGCATCATCCACCCAACCAGGGATTTGCATTACCCTTCTGCAGTTCTTTCCCAGCAAGCTCTCCCTGGATATACAAATCCCACCATTCTTGTTGGCTCCTGCAGTTCCCCTGTGCTCACTGGTTTCTCCACTGCTTCCTTTCTTGGCACATTTTCCAGCAAGAGGGACATTTATTTTGCTTTGGGTATCCTTTCCCACGAAGAGAAAAAAATAAACTAAAACCTCCATATAGGTTGACCTATATCCCTGATGAATTAAAAAAAAAAAAAAAAGACTTGAAAAAAAGAATGCTCTTCAGTTACTTCACCTAATATTCCCTTTTGATCTTCCATGCCCCATCCTCCCACCCAGGGCAAGGCCCAGAATAACTGTCCTCTTTGTGGATCCACCAGGAAATCCTTACCACAGTGCCCACTCCACAGTACAATGGGTACAGCTCAGCTGAGGAGATCAGTTTTCAGATCCTTTGGGAAGGTGAAAGAGAGGAGAGGGGAAAAATGTCAAGCAGAACTTAGGAATGTGTAGCTCACCTCCAGAGATACAGCTCCCAGTCACTTCTGTATTTAATCTGCATAATTTCCATTACTACTTGTGGGCCTTCAGATCTTGGACCATTCAGCCTGTGCACAGTTTCTTTTGCTTTTAATGTGTTATACTAATGCACTTGAAATTCACCTATTATTAGTATATGATGAATCACCAGTCTTAGAAATAAGGTTGATTACCGACACCAATGTTATCATAATGTTGAGGTCAAATCAGACAAAAATGGTTTGTCAAATCTCAAATTAATTACTTTGTTTTGAAAGACAAGTGATGTCAACTGCAGCTGTTAACAAACTAAAAGGTGTTCATGATCCAGCTTCTGAGTTACAGGTTACACTTTTTTTTTTTTGTGATATATAACACCTTTTTCAAGACCTTTCAAGGAAATAACCTTAGAAGTGATCCATGGCATAACCTAATAGCCTAAGAAGAGTCTTTTTCTGACCAGTCAAATAGTCATGCACTCAGATTCCTCACATTTTATGATGTCACAAAATACTATAATACATAAATCTTTGGTAAATACCTACTTATCTCTAAAGTACCTACACATATTGTCGACAACTTTCTTTGTAGAACAGTAAATTCTTACAACTTACAGGTATTTAAATGTTTCTGTAACTCAGATATTTACTGATCTGCCTTAGGAAGAAATATGCTTGAGGCAAAATTTTTACTTTATTGCTGTCTGCAATAGGCAGATATTTTTCTTGCAAAGGATTTCCTGCAATAAATACCATTGTCATTCTTACTACTGAAGTTGATGCCTTGAAACACCTTGTCCTGAAATACTGCCTTTGCAAGCCATTATTACATAATTATTGCAGCTTTTGACCTAGTTACACATAACATATAGAATGTTACTTTTTTCCTTTTGGTATTCCAAGGGAAAAGGCTAAGAAAAAAACATTCTACTGGTGAAAATGGATAATGGAGCCAAGAGAGAGATTTTAAAAAAAAAGCCCTTTGAGTGGTATATAAGGCTGTATGCACTTCATAGTCCTAGTGAGCATATGTGCCCATAATAGAGAATTGTTTTTTAAAAAAGAGTAAGAGTATAAAAGTTGTTGGGTTTTTTTCTTTTTTTGTGTTTTCTTTTCCTTAATTTTCTGCATTTTACAAAAATTTTTGGAAAAAAAAATAGTTTACTCATATATATCCTTTGTTTTGTCTGCCTTTATAGAGGAATTGATGACTTTCAACTGAATTTCCAGACCAAAATTACAGGGGGAAGGGGCAGTTCTGCAAGAAATTGCTCAAAGAACCAAGGAAGAGCCTATCATCTCTCTATAAACTTGAAAAGACAAACTGCAGCGCCCCACTGAGCTCTGCAAGGCTGTGAACTGGGGGTAGAATAATCTTAATCAGAAATTGCACACAGTGTATATCTTTGCCTTTGGATTTATGGGGGGGGAAAAAAGAAAGCTAGAGAAAGAGACAGGTTCAGTGTGCACAGTCTAGCCCAAAACATCAGCCGTGTTCAACCACCTTTATATATGGCCAAAGTACCTGCTACCCCTGCCAGGATGCTGAGGATTAATGATTCCAGTCTCTATCTATTTTTCATGGAATTATCTTAACAAAAGTTTGTCTTCTGCTTACAGAACTGTGTTTGGCATTGTCCCTGGGAGGCCTGAAAACAATCGCTGTCAGTTAAGCTTCTGCTTGACGGTGAGTGGTCGAAAAGCTACCTTAATTTGTCCTTGCAAAAGGCCAAAACCTCTCTGTGAAGTCAGGCCTGTGTGACAGATGAAACCCATCCTTCAATCAGCATGAACTGTGGCTCTCGCTCCACGTAATATATTTGTCCCAATACCAGATAGGCAATTTTAACACAATATTTGAGAGTTATCCTTTTATTATGTAAAATGCTTTACTAGCATCCCAAATCTCATTGCAGTCTTCAAGATTAATTTGTTTATCCAAAACTTCCTTTTTTTTCTTTTTTTTTTTTTTTTTTTTGGTTCTGAAATATATCTTTCTTATTGGATTGCTGTAACTTCCTGTTTGTAAGTACTAGAAACCATGCTTTTTAAACCACAGTTGTTATTAATAAAGGTTTCAAGGACTGAGAAGTCCCTACTTAATGCCTCTTTATTTTACCCATGGGAGACAGTTAAGCTATATTGTTTGATTTGTATACATTGATGTTATGATAACACTGGCCCCTGCTATTTCAGTTGGAGTGGAAACTAATTCCTTCTTGGCTCCCTATTAAACATGTTGGGCAATTTTTATGTCCACTCAGAATGTCTTGTTTTCTAACTGCATAAGCATAAGCCTAATTTTTATTTTCATTTTCTAATCTCAGGTAGTCTTCTGAGTATAGCAGGAAAAATAACTTCCATGTTTGTTTTCCCCTAACTTGCCCATTTTTTCCACAGATGTGTCTGTATAATTATTGGATTGTTAAGCTATCCAGAATTCCCTGGAAATTCATATCTTATCTCTCTTGGAGGTAAATCACAGTTTAATTGTCTGCCAAAGCTGGTATTAACTGTCCAATTAAAAAATGAACCTTTGCAGTTTATCACTTTATGTGGTAACAAACAGGTGTGTTTTAGGTGAGTGCTGGGTCAGTTTCTATTGAATTATCTGGTAAGACTCCCACCGACTTCACCAAGTGTGGGATGAAGCTGATGCTGGAGGATTACTGGGGGGTAAGACCTTGATCGATGGCTTCTCAGCCTGGACAACTCCCTCAGGATTCATTGAAGGCTGGTCCAAACTTCCCTGGGGTTTAAAACTTTCCCTTTTATTTTCCATGGCCATAGAGTCAAATGTATTTATGATCTTGCAGGTTGAGCAGAGCAGGAAGTGGTAGCTACCTGAAAGAAACATCATTAGGACAAGTCATTGCCAACTGGTGGCTTGCTAAGTGACACAGCATAGCAGAGTGTCTTTGTCACTGGGCCCTTTGTGCCTTCTTGTTCCACAACAGGGAGCAGCTGTCACTGTTGGACCCAAAGATGATGTCACTGCCATTGCTTCCTTGCTGAATTTGGCATGAAGGTTGTCCTGGTTGGACCACCCTGTTACTGATTGTCTCATTACTCATGAATATAAGGTCAGCACAGCTTTGTGCAAGTTATCCCAAGAAAAGGTTCCAAGGAAACATTCAGCCCACATTGCTGGGCATTCAGGTATGTTTATGCTGGAAAGGCTCTGTCTTCCATCATTCTACAAGGAACTAAGTTGGCCATGAAATTTCAGCCACTGTGCAGGAGGATAGGAGGAAATCTGTGCAATAACCACGTCTCTAAGCTCAGACCAAGTCATAGCGTACCTCGGTCAATTTTGCCTTGCTCTTCACTTCCCTGCCTAAGCTTTGCCCAGTCCCCTGACACAGCAGAACTAAACCAGATCTGTGGCCAGGCATCTCTGTGTTTGGGGATATAACCACCTGGATTTGCTCCTTATTGAACTGTAGGCATTTCACCTCCATGCACAGAGACAGATTGTTTACGTTGTTACGTCTTGCGTTGTCCTATTTGTGTGCAAGTGATGAATTCACAGGCAAAGCTATGTGCTCTATGTAGGAAGTATAGGATCTCTTGTAAATCCTTCCTGAACACAAATAGCAGTCCAGCTAGCTCTAGTGTCCCTTCTGAATTGTTCTTAAGTTACCAACAGTCAAGCCAGTCCCGGGAGACTCACATCTTGTATTGCACATTGTTTTTTCTTATGGCACAGAACGCTCTTTTTTTTTTTTTTTCTCAGATATCTGCATTCTTTAATCTTTTATGTGTTTTTACATGAGATATGATAAAAGGCAGTTTTTCTGTATCTGTATTTTCATCCCATAAACAAGTCATCTTGTCATAAGATGGTATGAAAGCTATTTGTACTCACTTGGTAGATGTCCTAGGGGTCTGTCAATGAGCAGAAGATTTTGACTGAGGGGAAACTTAAGTATTTCTGCAGTACTTCTGATTCATTCTGCTTTTACCATGTACAAAGTCCTCTCCAGTGAATGCTGTGGCAAATGGATGTGTCTGGGTCATATCTTGAAGACCCTGCGTAAGCAAAACTCCGGCTGAACTTGGGTCCTGGGCGAGAAGTGAAGTCAGACCCTAAAAGTCTGTTCAAATAAATCAGAGCTGATTATCAGTGAGTGATGAAATGGCCGTTTTTGCACAATGACATATACACATTTGGCCGCTTGAGTTTTTGTAGTTACATTCATTTCAGTCAACTTGTTAAATGAAAAACAGATGCCACCACCAAGTATTAAAGCTCACAAAGATGGATTTTCACATTTCTTTTAGTGAGTGTTTTTATCAATAATACACATGAAAAGGGCCTGGGAAGTTTTATTACATTAATTTAGCCATCATAAATCAACACAGAATGCAAAACTCATTTAAATTGCCACCTTAGGGCCAATGTAGGAATGATGAAGTGTTATGCTCCAATTCTTACGATGGATTTGGTGACAATCCTCTTTTTAAACGTTGGTGGATTGCTCACAAGAGAGGTAAAACTGATGGGCTTTGAGACAGTTTCATTCTGTTCATCCAAAGGCAGAAAAGTAAAAGCAGACTTTGTGCAAGGGCAAGTACCTGTTAAATGTGTGTTATCAGTTGACTTGGGCAATCCACAGAGGAGAGGAGATGCTACAGATGCCAGCTACACAGTGGTAGCTCAGTTAGAGCAGCACATGCCTTTGCTTGAGAAAGTCCCAGTTTAACATATTGCGCGTCAGTCTATGGAGGAATCATCACGTGAAAGGGGTTTGAATTGCTGAGGGGTTTAGGTGCTTCAGGCAGGCCAGAATAAAGTACATACCCCATGGGCTTGCCAAAGTGCATTTCCACTCAAGGTGTGAACTGGTGCAGCCCCTGGCTACAAGTTGTAGCTCTCTTGGCTCATTTGGTAGTTGCTGATGCTTTTAGCTCTAAAGAACTGTCAGAAGCGAAAACCTCAGTTCAGTCCATGCTGTGTTAGCCAAGCCAGTAGTGGTCACAGATGCTTTATTAGGCTGACCACAGCTTGTATCTCAACCCTGTTTTACAGTAATTTGGCTGCGTAATCGCTGCAATCTCATACGCTGTATAACTTCCCCTAGTGAGCTAATAGCAATAGTAATATACTTTTTAATAGGAGTGAGATTTTTTACTGTTATTAATTACTTACCCAATCAGTCCTTTGAACTTTCCAACATGATGACAAACAACATTGCCAAATACAAAATCAGTTTTGTGTGAATACAGTCGTATGCTGCCTAAAGCCGGTACTGAGACCACCAGTTTGTTCCGGAGAGGACATGCTCAATAACTATCAGATGATCATGACTAATTTAATTGGTTCATGAAGTCAGGTCTAGAATTTAAAGGAGTTTGGGGTTTGTTTTGTTTTGTTTTCCTATTTTTGTTTTTTAACTCAGCACCAATTCTTAGAGACAGAATTACCCCATTTTTGTCTCTTCATCTAGCTGTGGTTTTACTGATTCATCAAGATGGCCTGAAATTCTTTTCCATGATCCTTTGAGAGCAGTGGTCTCTTTGTTCTCTAATATTTTCCTCCCCTTGATATATTTTAGGATGATTCCTAGCCCTGTCTTGTTAAACCTAATTGGAGAGAAACTTAATTGAGGTGACTGCATCAAATGTCATGTTTTCCTCTTCTCTGACCAGTATTGTACCCATTTCCAGGAGCTATTCTTTTAGAGAAACTGTTTCTTAGGAAGTACAAATGTTTAGAAAATAAATTAACTCCAAATGTGATTAACCACTCACCCATGAATGATTTAGGCATGATTTGCCTAATTTCCCATGCTTTATTTATACCAGTTAAAGAAAGGCTAAAAACAAGCTAGATTTTTTTTTCATAGAATAACATCAAAGGTTCCAAATTTTGTCCATTCACATAATTTAAACAAGATCAGACTAAATGAGTGCTTGGAAGGGACCCATTATAAATTCGCAGGAAACCTAAGTATTTCAAGAATGGATGATGTCTGTGCAAGAAGGGCAGTTAGTGCTGAAGTGATGCCACAGTGTGGTTTTCAGAGAAATTTGTGAAAAATTAATCGGTTTGGTTAGATCTGGTCAAAATAAGGGCACATTTTGATCATATGATTTATATCTTTGTTTTAAAAAGTAAAATTTATGACTGTAAATTTTCTTTTCAGACAACTTCTAGGGGGAAAGTGCTCCTTTCCAATCACTGACTGTTATTCACATATTCCCTTTGTCCAGCTCTTCTTTTGACTGAAATGCAAAACTAATTTCTTGGACCCATGATACTTTTCAGAGTACTAAGCACACAACTGATGAAATGTGCACCATGGATTAATTATACAGTGGAAAAAAAAAATCTGTTTTTCTGTTTGTGAAGTGTCACAGAAGAATGTGAATCCTACAAATATGGATGCTTAGAAGTCTAAAAGTCTTAAGATTTTGCTGATATACCATGCAAACAAGGAAAAAAAGAAAGAAAAGAAAGAGAAGGAATGAAAAGAAAAAATCCATTGATATCAAGTTCAAAAAGGGCTATAAATAAGACTCTAAAATCCCCAAGTCCTTGTGATGATGTTCAAAGCCCACAGTGACCTAGTCTCCCTTCTGTGCTGGGGACAATCCTGAAGACAGAGCTGTTTTCCATGGCTGCTGAAGCCTGGAGAGTGCTGGTAGACCAGAAGGACTGTGTTCAATTAGTGCGGGAGCAAGACAGCAAGAGAACTCTGAGCTCCTTCTCTTGTCCAAAAGGCTCGTCAAATCAAACATGTTATATCCGCTGCATTGGAGCCCTGGTGAGTTATTACGTCATACAGAAAGAAAAATATTCACATTTGGATCATCCAGATGCAAACCCAAGAGCTTATTAGTGAAATTCTGCTTGAAGACATTGAGGCACATCTAGTTACATCTTCTAATATTAGCCTAGTTGCATATAATATGTGTTCAGTCTTCAGATACTCCATTTAAATGGCTGCGCTGCTTGGAAAACACGAATTATTCTGTAAGGGCTAATTAAATAGCACACTGCACTTCAGTAATATATTTTTCCCCAAAACAATTCTTAAGTACATTTGCAGATAAGCCCATTGCCATGTAAACTGCGTATAAAACATGAGTTTTTATTCAGGGCGAAATCCTGGCCCCGATGAAATCAATGGGAGTTTTGCCATTGACTTCAGTGGGGCCAAGATTTCTCCCTTGATGCACATGATATATTTTTCCTGACATTTAGTATGATGAAACAGCCCTGGTTCTGATTAGCCCAGGGTATAAATAGTATCAGTCAACTAGAGCAAAATTCAAATCAAACCTCAGGCATCTTTGCTGATGCCGCTTTGTTTCTGAGCGCTGTATACTAGTGAAGAGACCCAAATGGCTATTTGGAGTCAAGGACCTCATCTGAATCATCTTCTGTGGATTTTCACTTAACCATAAATCAACACATGGGCAGTAAAGGGTTAGTAATCAAGGAGGCATCTATTCATGTGTCTTGTGACATACATTTTTCCAGTGTGAATTCTTCGTTAAAAGAACCCTTGATGTCTCACAGCTTGTTACCAAACTGGGCCTTAACTCTTAGTAAAATTTAGATGTGTCCAAAATATGCTTCTCAGAAACACTGCCTAAATATTTATGAAAATTATATACAATAATATTAGGAATAACTCTGCTGGTTGTTTTGACAAGTTTTATTTTTTAATATCCTATGAATGAGCATATGAATATATTTTAACCTGTTGCTTTGTATTTGAATCAACAGTACTGTAGGAAGAGAACAACATGGTTTGCCTTCTGGGACCCCTTGATAAATTGCTTGCACATTGCATAGCAGAGGAAAACATTTCTAATCTTCGCCTAAAATTTGGATTGATACTTTTCAATAAAAGAAAAATATATATTAATTTAGGGGTGGTGTCATCAGAAAGCCAAAATAATGGAATGACAGTGTCAGAAAGGATCAGACATTGAATCTAAAAGGGTTCATTAAAATTGTGTCATTTTTTATGGAGCTAAGACATAGCTTTGAGGCCCTAATTGCGTATTTCCCTGGCCCGCACAATCCCAGCTATAGCCTGCCTTGCAGGCAGCTTCAGATGGGAACTAGTCAAGACAGGAGAAAACTTGCAGCCGAAAAGACAGAGAACAGAGACACAGCACCACGATGCTGCTATCCCTCCTTGCCTCTTCTCCCCTCTTCTTGCAGCCTTTTCATCACGTGGCTCTGCAGCACACGTGGGACTCTGCTGTTTATGAGAGACCCGATAGAAAATGCAGACCTGTTATTTGCCTGCTCTTCAGGCAAAGCTCCCACTGGCATCTCTGAGCCCTTAAATAGTACAGTATGTTGCAAGCAGGATTGCTCATTGTGTTCAGCTCGAGCCGGCGAGAGCCAGCGCTCGCGACTGACTCAACGGCGCGGAGAAGCTCGCCCTCCTCTCGTCCCACGCTGCCATGTTCACTGGCCTAGTTCTGTTTCCACTTAAATGGTAGAAGAAATGGAGCCAATGCAGCTCCACTATCTCCTGCTGAAATGCAGCACTCTGGAAAGATAACTAGCATGCCTTGGAGATGGAGATTATAAGCAGTGGGTCAGGCACAGGGCTGGTAGGAAGGCAAGATAATTCACGTGGACATGGGAACAAGAGAGAATTAAGTCTGGGTGCCCAGGACCTGCTTTACTGTAGCTTGCCCTTCTAAAAACTGGGAGAACAAAACCATGGAGAGGTCCTGGGTGAATGTGGGCAGCAGGATTTGGCCTCCAGTGGGCCAAGCAGCAGACAGATACTGTCCCATCACTGCCTTGCTTTTTGCACTGCACTAGTGCCCAAGCATAGCCCTTCACAGGAACACTATCCCCAAACATCTGTAAATGTCTAAGAGTGGCTGGAATTAGGATTTCCAGGTGCTGTTGCAATTCACATGGCTTTATGCATTCTCCTTGCAGCCTTATCCACACATTCCACTTGGGAATGCTGCATGCAGCAGGTTTTGTGTCTGTTTTAGCAGTGTTAAAATTCATCTGGTATCTCTTTCTTGTTAAGTGCAGATAGATACATGCTCTTGAGTGAATAGGATATGCTCCACTTGTGAAGTGTAGAAGCAGGTCAATAGACAACTTTCAAAAGGAACCATTTAGGATAATTAAGCAGCACATACACACCAGCAAGAGTTTATTTTGTATTGGAAGGCATGTGGTTAGGGAAACAATAGCAGTTTTTCCCCTGGAGAATGTTAATTAAATTGAACACCCTGGAAAACTGAACTATTCTTACCACAAATCTATAAATCAAACTGTTCTGTTTGCTTAATATAATGCTTTGCTATTCTAGTCACACTGAAGTGGGCCAGCCACACAAAGCCAAGATATTTCCATGATGAGCACATTAGAAACACTGATTGACTATAGATCTTATGGATGTAAGGCCAAATCCGTATCTCATTTACACCAGAATAACTAAGATCAAAATCTAGCCCATGCTGTTCAGATTAGCACATAAATAACATGAAAGATTTGGGAGCGCTCTACCAGATGCATTATGTACTTGTTGTAGTACTGCAAAAGTCCCTGGCAGCTTCAGAAATGGACCAGGACTTTGCTGTGCAAGGTGCTGTATGAAAACGGAGCAAAAAGGTTTGTCTTTCTGTTTTGACAAACTAGCTCGAAAAAAAAAAAAAAAAAAATGTGAGAAGTCAGTCATCTGCCCCACCCGCCCTGCTTGAATGAGGGAGCTACTCATCCCAACCAAAGGTACCAGAGGGCACAAATGAGCAGGCTTGGTCCCCTCTTCTTAGAGGATTAAGGGAGCTGTGGCTCTTCTCAGTATGAGGTATTCTCACTCAGAAGCTCCTATTTCATATCTTTTATGACCAGGGACCTAATTTTCAGCTGGCATAAACCAATTTTCTCCACTAGACTCAACTTACAACTAGGGATTTGGCCAACTCAGTAGCAGTCCTTGAGGACATCACCCCCATCAAAGTTCTTTGCTATGGTGGCACTTGAGCTGCCACTCAAACATGTATCATACTTTGGGCCAAATTACATGGCATGCACTGAATCCACTGTTCAAATCCCCCAGTTCACAGTGCTCTGGGTCTGATCCAGAACCTAGAAAAGTGTTCTCCTGTTTGCTCATATGGGCTCAGGTTGCCATGGAAGAGTCTTGTCATTATTCTTGCACAATTGTCCTTATTGGAAGAAAGGTCATTCTAGTTCCAAATCCACCAACTTTCTTTGTACATCTCACCCAGGTGCTAAGTGTTTAAAAAATAATTTTAAAAAATCAAAAGAAAGAATAAGAAATATATCAGAAAGCTAAGGTTCTGAAAGGAGTTTTACATATGCTGAGAAAATTAATCTACTATCAGGTTTTGTGTTCTGCAAAAACAACGCATGTGAGTGAGCATGTGCCCCTTCCTCTGTGGCAAGCTTTAGGAATGGTCACATTTAGAAAAAAATAGGAACCACATTGATCTTCACATGGGTAAATCGCTGTAAAGAACAAAGTCACCAGCAGATCAGTGTCTCTGGAAGAGGTTCTTCTTTAATGGAATGCATAACTGTTAACGGTCTTTGTGGTATCCAGATTTCCTGGGTCATGTATGGATCATAGAGTCTGTATCAGCATAAAAAAAAAAAAAGTCAAATAGAAACAGGAATGTGGAATCAGGAGGACATATTTGTGTCAGCAGTGTCTGCTGTGCTGTTAGGTGAACAGGTTGGCACTGCAAGCCCGGCTGCCTGGCATCCCAGCAGTGAATGTAGGGCTTGTGACACCAGTCTGGTCACAAGGCAGCCTCATTTATCACAATGTGTAAGTCCTGTTTACTGGAAGAATAAAAAAATAAAAAAGCAGCTTCCTCCAGGAGCCTCAGCGTGATGAGTAGAGGCTTTGCCCCAGTTTTCTGCATCCATTTCCAAACAAAGGTTGCTCACTGCCTTTCAATCACTCCTTGTCCCTGGGACAGAAGTGAAAAGATTTTCAAAGTTGGAGCTGATGACTCCGTTCTGAAGAACAGATCTTGGATCAATAGCTCTGTAGTGCCAATGGACAGACAGTATTTTCTGTCACCCTAGAGAACAACAAAAATATGCCAGCGTGGAAATATAGTTTAGCTACTACCAGATTGCAGGTAATTCTTGTTTAAAAGCACAATTGTTCACCATTAGTGACTTGAATTGTGTTGTTAGACGTAACTGAAATGTTCCAAACATGCAATTTAGCTCTTTTTAGACAGTTCCTTAAAATTCTTTGAGGTATTACTGTTTGGGACTTTCTCAGAAGATCCTCAGAATTATGTTATATGAAGAGAAAGGACAGTTGTTTACCTGATCATCAGTCACATCACAACAACAACAAGAGTGGCTCTTTCATAATTATATCTAACCCTTCCAACTTTGCATTATCCCTACTAGTAAACTGAATATTTTTGATATTTGGTTATATGTGGCAAATACAGAAGCAATGAAAGCTATCTGTGTAATTTATTTATTGTCTAGATTTGAACCCAAGTGTATTCTAAGTAGCTCTTGCCTTTACCTGTTTGGAAATATTTATAGATAGCAAAAAACATTCTAAATCTCCTGTGTGTGTCTCAGCAATTGTTTTTTAAAGTGATGACTATTTGTGTTGAATAAGGGCCACTGCTCTGAGCTTTAAAACTATGGCAAGACCATCTTCAGTGAAATTTCCTAGTCTGTTTTTTTTAAAAAAAAAGCAAAGGCTGTGAAACTATAAGATGAAGCAGACTTAAAAACACTATGTCCTTCTCAGTGCTGAAAAGGATCTCATGGTGGCTGAAGTTCTGCAAGTCTCATCTGATTTCTACTTCTTGCAAAATGATTTTGAGGGCAGTCATGGTTTCTGGTCTGCACCCTGCAAAACACTGCTGGTCCCAAGTTGCCCACTAAAGAAAGAAGGAAAGAAAAAAATGGAAAAAAAAAATTAAAAAAAAGAAAACAAAAAAGAAAAGAAAAAAGCCTGTTTCCTTTAAGCTGCAGGGAGGGCCTATCTCTTCTTTCAGACACAAAGTAACCTTGTGGAAGGAATTGTTTTTCAACAGTTGGTTTCAGCCTCTTGAAGTTTCCCTTTTCACACCTCCAGCCATGTGAATGTTTGGTCAAGGCTCCAAGCGCTGTACAAAGCTTTCCACCCAAACAGTCCCTGCCTGGCTAGGCTGGGCAGGAACTCCTTCGGCATTTTATTATGAATGAAGGGAAGAAGCTTATGTTAGCCAAGTTGCTGGAGGCACTGGAGGGGTGAAGGCCTGCGGGTACCTCTGAAATTTTCCGATCACGCTGTTTTCTAAAGTTCCCTGGCTGGGAAGTGCAAGGGCAGAGACGCTCAGCACTGTTCTCTGCTCCACAGAGACCCTCCGGCTCTTCTTTCCAGCACTCTGGTGCCAAACCTCACACGACCCATATGAAGGAGGGAGGAAAAAAAATGCCGGGGAGTGGGGGGGGGGGGGGGGGGGGGGGGGAAGAAAAAAGAAAAAGCAGTAAGAACAGAATAAACCGAGGGGGGATAAATTACACTCAGCAAATAGAGTAACGGTCCGATCGCGTGGTCAGGGTGTCCCCCTGCCTCAAGCCACTCTCTCTTGTCAAGCTGAACATTAACAAGCTGACCAGATCTGAGATAAGTCAAAGACTTTTCCTCCACTCTGCAGCCTCCCTCCCGGCCCCCGCTCCTGGCAGAGTGCTGGTGGCAACAGATTAACAGGTCACCGGACTGGGTCTGAGAATTGCTGCCAATTACCTGGTCTCTGCTTGTTGCACTACAGTCTAATGGCATCATTTAACATGCACTTCTCTGCCCGCACCCCAGCTGGTGACAACCAATAAAAAGTGTGATGGATAGAGAAGTCCGCGCGCGTACGTCGTGGGGAGCGGGGATCATCTTTCCGGAGGCCTTTCCCGTCCCCTTCCCCTTTCCTTTAGCTTCTTGCCCTCCCGGATAGTGTGATCAGGAATGTCCTCAGTTTGCAGCGGGGTTTAAGCTCTGCGGACGTCCAGTCCGGTGTCGATCTCGCCCGGGAAAGCGGCGTGGATGCGGGTCCCTCCCTGCCTCCCGCACCGCTGCGTTTAGCCTCTGCCTTTCCCCCTCAGACAGCGATTATAGCGAGAAACATCTGAATCAATACGGCATCATTTATTTAGAGAAATGACAGCCCTTCCACTTGAACTGGTTTAAATTAGCCGATGCCACATTCTTTTCCTCCTGTGTGTTTTCTTTTGTGCACCCCCCACTTTTTTCCTCTCCTTTTAAATATAATTATCTTCTTTAATATAATCGCAGAAATTCCCCCAGCTGAATGGGAAATAGTTCCGGGGAGAGGATGAGGAGGAAGAGGAAGGTCCGCGCTCCTTCCCGCCCCTCTCCCCCGTTCCGCACGTGCGGATGGAGTGGCGCGAGGTGGGGGGGGAACCCACACGTCCTGCCGCCCCCAGCCTAACCCCGGCGGGTCCCGGGAGGCGGCGGTGGCTCCGGCCCTGCCGGTGATGGGAGCTGCGGCGTTTCCAAATCCTGCCTTCCTCGCAGGAAGGGACTTCCCTTCCAGACGTGGG
Organism: Tinamus guttatus; assembly: GCF_059628265.1. Taxonomy (NCBI): domain Eukaryota; kingdom Metazoa; phylum Chordata; class Aves; order Tinamiformes; family Tinamidae; genus Tinamus; species Tinamus guttatus. Next base: position 5,741,131 of record NW_028288613.1, read on the forward strand.
CATATGGGAAAGCGGAGACATTGAAATCGCGTTACATACATTTATAGAGACCTTCGTTTGCACCAGGAATAATTAAAAGAAACAGCCGGGGAAGCCTTCTTGTATGAATTTTTCATGTTAAATGATGCAGTCGCCCTGAAGGTACCAGAGCCCGTCTTAATTAAACGAGTGGAAACCTTGCTTTTTACTCCTTTCACTTCCCTTTAAGTTATGTTTAAGTCAAGTGGGGGAGGCCATGGGGGGGTGTTTCCCTCCATATCTGACAAGCGGCCCATCCGCGAAGTGGGGACACGAGGAAGGGGAACCCGAGTGGGATGCAGCTCTGCGAGCTCTAGGACCGTCAGCGGACCCAGGCTCACCCGGCTCAGGGCAGGTTGCCCAGGGAGGACGGCGACTGTGAGTGGCCCTTGCCATAAGAAAAAACGCAGGAGAGTCGGAGCCAAACGCCGGGATCAGCCGAGGCGCGCACAGGGCACCTCTCCCATTCCCCACTGCCCCTCTCCAGGGCAGTCCCCGTGCCCCACGGTGCCAGAAAGCTCCCTTGATCCCCACATCCCAACGGAGCTGCCTCCGAGGCCCTCTCCGGCCAGGGCTGCTGCGCCGGCGGGAAACCTGAAGCTGCTGCTGCCCTGGTTTCCATGGCAATGAGCGGGTGGCACCGGGAGGGAGGTCCCCGGCACGCGGGGGGGGGGGGGGGGGGGGGAAGAAAGATGTGGGGGTTACCCAGAGCAGTCCCTACTTTTCTTTCTTTCCTTCCTTTCCTTTCCTTTCCTTCCTTCCTTCCTTCCTTCCTTCCTTCCTTCCTTCCTTCCTTCCTTCCTTCCTTCCTTCCTTCCTTCCTTCCTTCCTTCCTTCCTTCCTTCCTTCCTTCCTTCCTTCCTTCCTTCCTTCCTTCCTTCCTTCCTTCCTTCCTTCCTTCCTTCCTTCCTTCCTTCCTTCCTTCCTTCCCTCCCTCCCTCCCTCCCTCCCTCCCTCCCTCCCTCCCTCCCTCCCTCCCTCCCTCCCTCCCTCCTTTCCTCCCTCCCTCCCTTCTTCCCTCCTTCTCTCCTTCCCTCCTTCCCTCCCTCCCTCCTTTCCTCCCTCCCTTCTTCCCTCCCTCCCTCCCTCCTTCCCTCCCTCCCTCCCTCCCTCCTTTCCTCCCTCCCTCCTTCCCTTCTTCCCTTCCTCCTTCCCTTCTTCCCTCCTTCTCTCCTTCCCTCCTTCCCTCCCTCCCTGCCTCCCTCCCTCCCTCCCTCCCTCCCTCCTTCCCTCCTTCCCTCGCTCCCTCCCTCCTTCCTCCCACTTCCCTAGGAAAGGGACCATTTGCCAGGCTGGCCGGGCCCTGGTGCTCGGCGCTATAACAGGAGAAACCGCCCCAGTCGCCGGCCCAAAGAGCTGCGAGCTCTGCAGAGACGAAGTATTTTGGTTGACATTCGGTCTCAGAGAAAACCGACGGGGAAAAAAAACGAAGCCCCAAATCTTATAGGACCTTGTCACGATCATGGAACGAAAGCAGATTTCCAAAAGCCCTTGACTCACATAGAGCTAAAGTGGCCTAAATTTCCTAGCCCGTCAAATGCCGAACTAATGACCCTTCCCCATATCCCTATAACAGTGTCCCTGTGACATTTCCATTAATTGCCACACAGTAACTTTGAGTTGTCCTCTCACTCATGCCATTCCTCTCCTTTTTTTTTTCTTTTCCTTCTTCTTTCCTTTCTTTCTCTCGCCCTCTTTCTTTTTTCCTTGTTTGCTTGCTTGCTTGCTTTCTCACTTTCTCTTCTTATTTCCTTCTTTCCCTTTCTCTTTCCCTTTAATTTTTGCTTTTTCTTTCTCTTTAAGATTTTTAGTAGCTGATTTAGCTGATCTGGCTTCCTATTATTTTGCATACGCGGCCAATTAAGATAAAACAACCTTGCTCTTATGAAAAGATCCTTTCACGTTTTACTGGAAAAGCCGTTACCCTTCCAAATTCAGTCTTCCTTCTTCTTTTCTCCTTCATAACTCCAAGTCTGAGAGGCCCCGAGAAAGTCAGGACCTAGAGACTGATTCCAAAATGCAGGCAACGTGTTTGCTGGGGCAAAGAGGGAGAGAACTGAGATGAAATTGGCTTTATAATCAAATTTGGATCCTAAACATCACATCACCGCAAGCAACTCATTTCGACCACGCATAAACCAAATAAAACAGCCACGACTGCGTGGATTATAAATAAGATCCGGGAGTATCTCCCTCTTGCAGTCCACAAATACGCACTTTCTACACGGCCTCTTCTACCAACTTGTATTCTCCCTGTCCAAACTTACACAGAAAATCAGGAGTTCACACATTCTGTGGATATATGGATATAGCAAAACCACACACACACACACACAAAGTTACTTAAATATTGATAAAGCTGTGAATGAAAGTCACAAAAGCAAGGGAATTCAGCAACTTCTTCCTACTCTGAGGGCTGGATCAGCTGCTGTTTCCAGAAGTCCGGGCTTGACAGATGGGTTTCTCCATCTCATCTAAACAGTTTGTGTGGAGCCAGGTCATCAACACTTACTCGGTCACCACTTTCACTCGGGGACAGAAATTGTTTTGAATTCCTGCAACCTCTTCTCGTTCTTCTCTGCTCACCACCCTGCGCCCCCCCGCATCCCCGCATAATTATATAGACTTTCTCCGTTCCCCCAAAATGCTGGTAAAAACGAGGATTGTTGATCCCTCGAACTGTTTCTTTCCTGCTTGGGATTCGCTGAGACTTTCCAGAGGTTCGTGTGTCAGAGGAGGGGGGGAGATGCTTTCCAGAGGGAAAGCGGAGCAGGGAAAGAGAGGGCCACCAGCTTGTCCTCGCGTTTTTTTTTTTTTTTTTTTTTTCAGTCTCCTGACTCTGAACCGCTTGTCCCAAGAAGAGGTTGGAAACGACTCCCGATTTCCCCCCGGGAACATAGGGGAAATTCTGTCAGCCTTTAAGCCCCAAACCGAAGATTCAGGCAACGCAGCCTGAAATAAGCGCCCTTCTCCTCTCCTAGTTTATGGCCAGGTTGTAAACGCCTTACGGAGATTTATTCGCACACCAACGGGTAATTAAGAAAGAATTAGGGGTCCAGTTAAAAAAAAAAAAAAAAAAAAAAGGCGCCAGGAAGTTCCGAGCGAGGTCCTGGGTCTGTCTCCTCTGGCGAAACCCTCCTCTGGGAGCCGGGACTCCCTCCATCCCCTCGGCAAGTTGGGACCGCCGGAGATTCCGACCTCGCCTCCAAAACCTTCATCCTTTTCCCTAGGATTTTTTTTCTCTCTTTCCATTTCAAGGCGAGTCGGCACCAAAGGGGCTCCCCGAGGGTAGAAAGCCTGTCCCACTGCCTCCCCCCTGCGCTTCCCGGACCAAATTCAGCCGGGACGCGCTGCACTCGGTGCACCTGTCCCAGGAGCAAAAAGCGAAGAGCCGCCCCGGGAGGATGTGATCGGATCCACGCGCGGGGGGTGGGTATGGGGAGGGTATCTCGAGTGCCCGTTTCGGCTTTTGGGAAGCTTAATTTGGCCAGGGATGCTGACAGCCCCCGCCGAGCCGGCGCGGAGGCTCTGGACACCCCCGCAGAGCCGAGCGTCCGGTCGTTACCTGCTCGGGAAAGTCACTTGTCTCCCTTCTCCCGGCGTGGTGACAAGCGAGAGGCGAGAGGGGGACAGGTTGCTTGCCCCAGCCACTACCTTTGCCCAGGAGCCTGGTTGCCTCTCATGCTTTAATTGTTCCAAGGGGAAAAAAATGTGTGTGTATATATATATATATGCATACACACACACACACACACATATATATATATATATATATATATCTCCTGTGAGTTTTGCTGTCAGTCCACCCTTAGGGAAGCGAAAAGGATTAATATGAGGGGCGACGTGCGGAGCATTGGCAGAAAAGGGCGGACTTTGTTTTAAGACATCAAAAAGGAAAGGCATAAAAGGATGGACACTACCTTCCAATACACTTTACTTAGCTGGTGACAAAAACTCCGGGCATGCACTGAATGCATAATTACACCAACTGAAAATTCCCTATCTAATTTGATATTTGGTGCTCAGCAGAAGCTAGCCTTCGTAAATAATATACAAAGTAAGAAACCTAATCCAGCAGGCTAGAATGTTTAATTCATCATTATGCGAGCTAATTGGAAGGTGATTATATGGTAATTGCTCATTAGTGGTGTATATTTATCGCTGTACCTTATGTCAAGGCCATGGGAATTGTGTAGAGTCTGTTCTCTCATTTCAAGGATCAGTTTCAGAAGCAGGAGCAAAGCGGGCTAGATCAAGTTCTTCCTGACGTCAGGTCCAGCCGGGTGCGATGCAGAGCTGGGCTATAAATGCTGCCCGGGCGGTCCTGGCCCGCGAAAGGGCTCGGGCGGAGTGGGGCTGGAAGCGGGGAGAGAGCCACGGGACGGGGGAGACCCGGGTCACCCCTGAACGGGGACATGGGCTGGATGCCGAGCTGCAGAGGAAGAGGAGGAGGGAGAGGAGGAAGGAGGGAGAAGCAGCCCCTCGGCCTGGAACTCCGTTCTGACCGCGGCTCGCAGGTCGCCTTGCCCGAGACTCCCGCAACAGGCGCTAATTGCAAAAGGCCATTTAAAAAAAAAAAAAAAAAATAGTGCGAGGGAGGGTGATGGGTGATTAACGGCCCTTTCGCTTTCAAGTGCGGACCGCGGCCTGGGCTTCCCCGGCCAAGACCGGCTCATCAGGGGAAGAGATGGCAAGGAGCGAGGTTACGACTCGGGGTCAGTAGGTTCTCTAAACTCCCACTTCCAGCTCACAGCGGGACCCTTTGGAGAAGTAAATCAATTGCTATATTAGCTCCAAGCAGTTATGAACCACTGATGGATAAGGGAGCAGGGGTTAGGAGGATCCTGTTTATCAGGGAATCGGGTCTGGACGAAGCTGCCCTGGCTTCCCGTATTTCCTACGAGCCAGGCAGATAAGCTGTTTGCTAATTAGGGGGAACTTCTAATTTCCGCCCAGCCCTCCAAAGTAACAGCGCGATCCATCAAAGGAGGGGGAGGTAAATAAACAGCGTTTCGAAACAAAACAAAGCGGGGTCTCCCAAGCCTTTGCCTTCTCGGCGACTCGAGTGGCGACAGGGACAGGGGTGCGGGAGTGTCTGCACCGCGGAGCAGGGCGCAAATCACCGCAGCCGCTGTGCGGGGGGCTCGCAGCCCTCCTTTGTTCGGAGGGAAAGAGTTAAAAAACGCGGGGCGGGAGGCGACACGCGCGGGAGGCGGCGCGGAGCGGCGGCTGAACTCCGCGGAGCGGGCCGAGCTGCGCGGGGACCCGCATGCGGCCCTTCCCGTCCCTGGCTTGGCCATAGGGACGCGACGGGGCGGGCGGCAGAAGCCGCAACCGCTGGAGGCCACCGGGCCGGGCTGGGCCGGGGCGCAGCCCCGCGGCCGCCCCCGTGAAGCTCGGAGCTCTGCGCGGAGCGGGCCGGGCCGCTCCGCACGTGGCCGCGTCCCGGCGGGTCCACGAGGTGCCACGGCCCTTCCAGGGAGCGCAGGGCCGCGACCCGCCGGGCTCCGCGCAGGCACCGGTGTCACCACCGAAAAGGCAGCAAAATACCCGCCCAAGCCTTCAATTTGCCACCCGAAGTGCAGTGCCGTCCTCCCCCCCCCCTCCTCTCCCCCCACCCCGTTCCCCCCCACCGCCAGTCCTGGTCGTTATTTAATGTAAAATGTATTTTTAAACGCCCGCTCGGATAGCATCTCGCCAATATTTATATTTCCACGTTGCCTGGCATCCACTGTCCCACATTAGTCTCTCCCTCTCTCGCTCTCTCGCTCTCTCTAATCCTGCCACTTTAAATAGATGAATTAATAAAGCAAATGAGGGTCTAATAAGCTGACTGTCCTGCCTATTGAGGCAGGGGGAGAGAGAGTAGAAAGTGCGCCAAATTTGTTTGCAGTGGATCAAGGCTAGCCGCCTTTGCTTCACTTTCTTTATCTTAATTCCGACTTGAAAAGATATAATTATCTAGTTTGAACAGAGCTGCTATCAAATCCTTCTCTAGGCAAGGCAGGGGAGAGCTGGAGTGGATTGCAGTGTTCTGAGCCGCTTGGTGCAGCCGGAGATAGGGAGTAATGAAGTTGTGGAGTCCTGAGATACAAAGGGCATTAACCTCATTAGCATGAAACCTTTTCTTCTAACCATTGTGGGACCCTTTCAGACTCCTAATCCCCCCTATTTTCAAAGCTTGGTTTGTAATAAAGCTTTTAGGGTTTTTTTTTTTCAAAGCTAATGGCATTCTCTGAAGATTTTATTGCTGTTACGCTACATAGGACGCTTAATTTTTTCCCTCTCTCCCTCTTTCCTAACGGTTTAAAAAAATAATAAGGAGGGGGGGAGTGTATGGTTCCTGCAGAAATAAGCCTTTTATCAAGATGGGAAACAATTTCTAGAAAGGCCCAAGTCTGCTGTTCAGCGACGATCCGTTTAATGTTTGCCTATTTGCATGGGTTTGAAGTGAAGCGCAAGCGAACTTAAGCGAGTTAAGGTGAAATGCGCGCCCTGATTCATTTCAAGATCTGCACGATCAGCTGTTTAAGGAGAGGGGAAACGCAACGAGAAGTTTACCTTGGGAATAGCTCTGCTAAATAATTAGCTTAGGTCTAAATGGAAGGGACCGCATTGCGACATGCGTCCTAACCCTGCCTGGGCCTCTCTCATATTTGTAGCAGTAATGAATGGAAAGTCACCAGGACTGCATAAGGAGCGGTGATAAAAAAATAATAATATTAAAATCGGATTTTTTTTTTCAAAAAAAAAAAGAAAAAAAATACATAGTACCCAATAGAGCCAACACGTGCACAGAATGTCTAATCTTAACTTTTCAAGGCAGGATGTTTAACAAAGCTCGTATTTTCGCCGTGCATTGTAACTTCGCCTTATCACAGTGTAAAGGGTAGTCAGATTGTCCTAAATTATGTCCAACTAGCCCCCCTGGATCCACGGATTAAGAGATTAAAGGAGACCACTGGGCAATGCCTCCTCTCTCCCCTTCATATTCGTGGTATGATAATTGCCTAAACTGATTTGCACTTTCACAAAAGCTCGCAGGATTCTTTGTAGCTCGAACAGAGCAGACGAGGTTTCTCTATCAATGGAAATAAAACTGATTAATGCAGTCTATCAGGCTAAGGAGCAAATGAAGCATGAAAAAACAACTGTGTACCCCCAGAAAACCAGCTAGTTTCCTCAAGGACCCATAGCAACTTTTTCCCCCCTTCTTTAATGCAGGAGCTTTAGGCTGTGGCCAGCCCGAATCGTTCCCTTTCGTGTCGGGGAGAGCGGCAGCTGAGGGGCTTCCCAGGAGCTGTTTCTCGACTGGGACAGAAGGTGGGGGGGATTTAAAAGTAAGGAAAAATCCTCCCCGTAAAATAAAATGCTTATTTTTGAAGAGGGATTCCCCGCTGTACCAGAGCTTTTCCTTTCTGCGGACTGCCGAAGATCAAATTGTTTAACCCCCAGTTAGGGCTCGGTTTGCACTTCAGGTTGTGAGCAGGGAAGGGGCTGGGGTGGTTTGGGTGGGTTTTCTTCTTCCTTTTTTATTATTATTATTATTTATTTATTTATTTGCAGCAAGTGGGTCTCCGCGGCTAATTTTTTAGAGGTCTATTTACAAGCGAGCGGATCCATTAAGAAAATGCGCCTATGGCCTCAGGAATGCGCTGCGCGGTCAGGGAGTGCAGGCTCGACCGCACGAAAGTGGCAGCTAAAAACACGGGGAAAACTCTCTGTTCGCGAAAAATTTGGGGGAATAGGAGGAGGGAAATATATCGCTTAACATTTTAGGGCATATTGATAAATCTTTATTGACAAAATATTGACAATGACATACTTCTTGGAAGTATATAGTGTGTTAGAATTCTAACAAATTAAACACAAAACACAAAAATATTTACATTCTGGTATAGAAGACATGAAGGAAACATTTGTCACTTTTTTTTTTAGTAGCTCTATAATCTCGGAATAATATAAGGTCAGTGCTTGAAATTTTGCCCCAATGAAAATGGCCATTAGAAAAAAAATCAATCCGCGATTTTAAGTCCCTTTTTTTTTTTTTTCCCATTCTCCCACCTTGGGAGGTTTCCCACTGCTAAACTGGACATAGAGGTTGCACTTCATTTATTTTTTAAAATTGATCATCATCCGGTTTCGCTATGGGCATTTATTGGGGAGGGGGATTAATAGATTAGATTAGATTTTTATTTTTGGCAACAGAAGTCGTGACCGGCCCCAATCCCCTCCTCCCGTCCCCCTGTCCCACTTGCCCCACGGTGTTTGTCCCTCCAGAAGGAACACTATGCTTTGTTACTGCTACTTCATTTAGCTTTCACAAACACTTTGACGCCAGAAGTTATCATAAAATGTTTACAGACTGCACATTTCTCGTAAAATAAAATTAAAAAGCACACAGAACCTGTCTTAAAGGGAAAAAATTACAATTCATTTTTGCCTTTAGGAACCATTTTTTTCCTTTTTTTTTTCTTTTTTCTTTCTTTTCTTTTTTTTCTGTTTTCTTTTTTTCTTTTTTTTTCTTTTTTTTTTTTTTTGCCCAGTCGGCTTTACACATGCAATTCAAGTTTCTGAAACAGGTGTGGGTTTTGGCTGCTAATGGATTTTTTTTCTCTTAAAGACGGAAAAAAATGTGAAGTGCAAAATGTCCTGTAAGTTGGATTTTTTTTTGTATGTGTGGTTTTTATTTTTTTAAGATTTTTTAAAGGTTTTTTTGACGTAATGTTTTTAAAAGTGGACTGCGAGAAACGGAATACCTGTCAATCACCTCGCCTCGGTGGTTTGCCTTTGATTGACAGATCCCCTTGGCCAGAGTTGTGCCAGCAGTGCCACAGTTTGGAGCTCTCGCAGTGTCGACCTCGCTCGCTCTCCGCTGCCCTCCTAGCCGGGAATCGTGTTTTGTTGAAGATCTCGGTGTCCCTTCTCCGCACCGCCACGTCGGTGTGTTTGAGCCTTTAACACTTTCTTCTTGGTGGATTGGCTTGCTTGAGAAGTCCAAAGTGCCAGTTTTTAATCGTCCGACGTGACGTCGATTTCCTCTGGACTGGCTTGTTTGGTGGCGATTCTCCACCGGTTAATATGATGAGTCCCTTTTTTCTTCTGTTGTGAGTCTGAGCCTTCCTCCTCCAACTTCTGCCGCTTGAACTTCGTCCTCCTGTTCTGAAACCAAACTTTTACCTGCGGGGGGAAAGGCACGGCGCGTTAATCGGCCGCCTGCGCGGACGCGGCTCCGCGCGCGCAGGGCCCAGGCTGGCCGCGCACCCCCGAGGAGGGACGGGTCCCCCCTGCGCCCGCTCGGGCATCCGCAGGGCCACGAGATGCCGCAGGTCCCCAAGCGTCGACACGCGTGTGCGCAAAGGAGATGCATCCAGATGTGCGCGCACAGATGTGCTGGACACATGTGCGGGCAGGCAGCGCGCAGCCCCCGACGGGGCGAGCGGGCGGACGCAGCGTCGGGTGCGCAGAGACGCGGAGCCGCCGTGGATGCGGCTCCTGCGCATCAGCCAAGTGCTCAAACCCGAAATGTCCATTGGAGGCCAGTGGCTTCCAAAGCCCAGGCGCTCCCGTCGGGGAAGCTTCCGAGGTCGCTACTGCTCCCTATTCTCAGAGAAGCGTCCCGCAGCCTCCAACACCTGGGAAGCGCTCCCGAGGAGGCTGCGGGAGAGACCGGGCCGCTCCGGGCAAAGCCGGGATCAAGGAGCCCAAAGGCCCGCGAGGGCGGTGGGACTACGGGCGAGGAGGTGGCGGGGCGAGATCTTTCCCTTTCGGAAAAAAAATAGGATAAAATGAAACAAAAAGTGGCAACATTAAAACTTCCGGCGCTTCCGTGGCGGCTTCTGCGGACCTGCCGTCCGGGAGCAATCGTATTAAGGCGAAACCTGTAAGAGCCGTCGTAAATGCCGCTCTGAATTTGTTCCGAGACGAATAAATCTGACTTAACCATCCGGCAGCTGACTTCAGTGCTTTAATTACAGATAGTATTGATCTGGGAGCTATCTCCAGGGCCGGCCACACTCCTTGTAGTGGCCAAAGGTACATATTTTTTTTAAGCAGTTTAGACTCTGGTTCTGTCTGAAAGTGCCTGATAAAGGCCCCAGCAAGGGGGGAAAGGGAACGAGAGCTTTTTAATAAGCTGGTTTAACCCGCTTCGCTGCCTCTTCAGAACAGAGAGCTGCCTGGCCGGACACACATCTCTGCTGCATTTTCATATTCTCCAAAAGTCCCCCATTAAAAAGCTGAGCGGGGAACAAGGGGTGAGTTTAATTTGCTTTTAGTTTGCTAATTGAAGGGGAGGACGGTTCATTTCTGCACGCTGATCTCCCAAAAGGGAGCTCATTTGTAGGGGACTGGGGGTTTGACATCCGGACAAAAGACCCCAACCAGCTTCGGAATCAAGCAGCACAAAGACCACCTTAAATACAGCTTTCCAGTGGAAATAAGCCTGTGACCGGTCCCTTGTTCGGAGAACCTCATAAAAGTGGCGATCCCTTTTTATTGTTTTGTTAGGGAGACATTTTAAAACAAAAGCTCCAACCTCTTTATTACTTCCCCCACGAAAAGGAGTTAAAAAAAAAAAGTGTTACAACTTAATCCGCCTAGAGAACGCTCTGTTTACTGGGAACTTTGCACTAGGCTGCGGATGGGTGTTTTTTTTTTTTTTTTTTTTTTTTTCTTTAGTACAGTGCCACATACTGTAGCAGAGACAATCCCCATCTGGAGCCCTCTTTCTACTAGCCCCCTGGAAAGGAACAAAACAAAAACCCCAGCGCAACAACAACAACAACAACAGCGAAGCCCAACCCCGGCCTCTCTTCCGGCGACGAGAAAACCGCGTGGAAATCGCCCTCGCCGTGGACGCGGGGCAGGGGTCGCTGCCGTCTGGGGGCTTGGACCGCGGCGGCACTCCGCCCAGGCCCACGGTGAGGGGCGGCCCCAGGCTCCGCGCAGACCCTCGGCCGGGACACGCGGAGCCGAAACGCGGAGGAGTCTCCGACTGTTCCCTCCACGCAGACACCCGAAACGGTCCCCGGTGACTGCTTGGCCCTGGGCCAGCCGCGGGGGGCTCGGGGGGAGGTGTGAGGATTCCTTGTTGTGAACAATTTCGCTGTTTTTAAGCTTTATGCCATCATGAAGTGACTCCTTATTTCGCGTCTGCGGGACTCAGGGTTGCGAATGAATCCCGTGAATCCCGTTTCTGCCCCATTATCAAAGGGGGTCCTCTCCCCGCTTTTGTTTTTGCGCTCCCCGCCCCGCCTCCCCAGCTCTCGACACTAAACCATTCTTCCGAGCGGCCCCAGACCCGCAGCAAAGAGGCCAGGAGCGCCTTTCCGTCGCACACCGCGATGGTCTCCGCCGTCGACGCGTGGCTCCCTCTGCCCCTCGTAGCTGCCGGCTCCCCCCGGTGCTAGCGGAGCCACCCTGGGTCCCGCTGGGCCCGGGGAGGCCCCTCCGCAAAAGGCGAGAGCTGCCCTGGGCAGGCGAGTGTTTTATAACAGCGAGGCACGTGGCGAGGCAGGAGAGAGGAGCCGCCTCATCCCACCCCATAGGATTCATTCGAGAGGCCTAAATTCCCAGAGAATGGGCCGATTGGGACCCGCAGCTCCGGACCGGCCTCTGCTCGGCTCCCAGACACTTTCGCTTTAATCCGCGGCCGCGCTGCCCGCTCCGCGGCCGCCGCTCACCTGAGTTTCCGTGAGGCTGAGGCTGTGCGCCAGCTGCTTGCGCTCCGCTCCCACCACGTAATGGTTCTTCTCGAAGGCATGTTCCAGTCTCAGCAGTTGCGATGGCGAGAAGGCCGTACGGATCCGTTTGGGTTTTCTGGCCAGGGCGTTGTGCAATAGGAAGCTCTCCGGACTGGTTTCATTCCCTGAGCAACAGGGGAAAAGAGGGATTAGCAACCCACCTTCTCCCAAATGCTCCCCAGAGAAGTTTTTTTCTTCTTCTTCTTCCTTTTTTATTTCTATTTCTACATATACATGTATTAGCGTATGATTTGTTTTCTCCCATCGTTACCCTCGGAAGAACTGCTTGTTATTTTCATAAAGCTCCTTGCTTTAGTTCTCCTTCGAGAAGTAAAAGGAGGGAAGGGAAAGGAAAAGGAGATGACTCCAAAACATCTGGGGAAAAATAAACAAATACTAAAACACAAACTAGTGAGCACTAAAAAGGAAAGAAAAGGAAAGAAAGAAAAAATAAAAGTTGAAGAATTGGTGAGAGCCCGACCGCGGAGCGCAGCCTTCATCAGAGCTCCTTTCCCACCGCCATCCCCAGCTCTTCGCCGGTTTCTCTGCTTATTTATCCCCTCCTGGCGCTGGAATTGGGGCCGAGCTGCGCGGTCCCGATCGAGCCGCCGCCTCCGCGGCCTCGGCGCTCCTCGCCCAGCGGTTTTTCCTTCTCCTTCCCTTTCGTTTCGCCTCTTTTTTCCCCTGCCCAAAGTAGGGGGGAACCGCGGGAAACCTCGGGGAGGCGCCGAGGGAAGCCGGGTAGGAGAGGGCAGCGCTCGGGGGCTTCTCTCCCTGCAGGACGGCGCTCCGGGCCGGTCCCTCCAAGGTGGCCAGCGCGCCGAGGGGCTCTCTCCCTAAGTGCATTAAAAATCGTTGGAGGAGGAGGGTGTGTTTGAAATCAGGCTGTGGCTCAACACCAGGACATTTCCGCCTTTCATCTACCGCTCTTTACCAATCGCCTGATGGCTGTGACAAATAATTTGGTGAGCGAAACCTGCAATTTTATTCTGAGAGGGTAATAATCCATTTTGTATTTCCAGCCGCCTTGCTTCGGAGAGATTCTCCCCTTTCCAGCCCGGGTACAACGGCTCGGCTGCAGGAAGTCGGGGAATGGCACGGTGCAGGTGACTTGTTTTCGTTCGAAAATAAGAAATAAAAATACCTAAAGAGGCAGAATGGTCTCTTTCAGAGGGAACTGATTTTTTTTTTAAGAAAACGAAAGAGATAGAAATTGGAGCCATTAGAGTAGAAACCACCTCACCCTGCGGAGAAGGCGCTACCGATTGCAAAGGGTTAAACGAGGGGGATTTTATTGACCGTGCGCCATCGGATTTGGTTATTTTCCCTCGGCTGGTTGTTAATCGCTTGGCAGCTCGGGGGCTCTCCCGGCCCGCCCGCTCCCTCCGCGCCGAATCGCGCTCCCTGCGGCTCGGCTCGCCCCGGCGCCGCGGTTTCTTTTGCCTTTCCTGGGATTCGTTTCGTTCTTCTCCCGGCCCGCGTTCATACGAGGAAGGATTTTGCGCGGCTGGGAGCGGCGGAGGCTTCCCCGGCCCGCGGCCTCGGGAGCGGGGCCGAGCAGCGCGGAGCTTCCCGGGGGAGCGTGAACTCGCTCCCCGCTCTGCGGGGCCGTCTCCTTCGCGGCTCTTCGGCTGCTTTATTATTATTATTACTATTTATTTTTATTTAACGCCCAACACAACAAAAATATGCACCCTGGCGTTCCCCTGCTTTGGACCTCCGCTCTTTCGGAGGAAACAAACGCAGAAGTCGCCGGCCTTGCCTTCCTGCCTGCCCCTCTGCTCTAAAGGAACGGGAAAAGAGCCGGGAAAAAAGTAAAAAATAAAAAGAGAAAAGAAAGTCGAGCCCAAGCCGCCGGCCCTGACAGCTTCCGACTTCGGTGCCGGAGGAATGCGCCAACAAAAGACACCCGAGCAATTCGAGCCCGCGGCTCCGGTGCCCCTTTCCCCGGGCAGGGTCCGCGCGGCCCCGAGTAGGGCTGTCGAGGGGGAATAAGAGGGAAAACCAAAGCTGCACGTACCTTGAAACCTGTGGCCCAGGTAGCGGTAGCGGTGTATTAGCCAGGGGTAGAAGGTGGAGGGGTCCCGTTGCTGCGAGGCGAAGAGCGGGTGCGTGGAGTGCGAGGCGGGCAGAGGGTGGGCGGCCAGCGCGTGGGGAGGGGGCACGGGGTGCACGGGCACGGCCGGGTTAGGCGGGTGCGAGACGGCCTCTGCAAAGACCAAGTCCGGGTTGGAGTAGACCCCCCTGCCGGTGGAGTGGAAGCCGTTGAGGAAAGGGTTCATCGGGCTGGAGTTGGCATAGCTGAGCGCCGCCGGCCGGATGGGATCCTCGGAGCGAGACGCGGGCAAGGGGCTGTCTTTGGCCACCAGCGACTCGATGGTGAAACAGCGCTTGGGTGTGGGCTGGAACATGCTGCCGCGGCGAGAGTCCCCGAGCAAATCTCCGCGTGGCTCTGCGCGGCGCGCAAGGCGATCCGGGCAAGTTTGCAGCAGGGAGTGACTTGAGGAGGGATAGATACACACATAAATACACAGGGGCTGGAGGGAAGGAGGCAGCGGCAGCCAGCGGTACCCAAAAGGGAGACACACGCGCACACACACACACACGCACACACACAAAAAAAGTTGCTGGGAGAAGTTTCCCTCCTGCAAGGAAAAGGCAGTTGCCCCCCCCCCCCTCCCTCCCTAAGTCCAAAGACAATCCATGGATGTGATCGGCCCCTTCACAAGTTGTGCAAACGATTTGTTAGTTCATGAGCCTAATTAGTGCTGGGATCACATAAACAGCTTCCTCTGAAGCCTGGTAAATGGCTTGATGATTGGTCGCTATTACTCGCCTTGAGGTTGAAGGGGGGAGACTCTTTAAAGTGCGTCAGAGGGGAGGCGAGCGCCGGGCAGCGCCATCGGGAGGGATGGAGCCGCGGAGCGGTGCGGAACGGAGTGCGGCGGCAGCGCGGGGGGGAGCGCGGCGCCGCCGCCCCCGCGCAGCGCCCGCGCAGCTCCCTCCCTGCCTCCCTCCGGCCGCGGGCGCGCAAGGTAGGGGGGACAGCCGGGGTGGGGGTCGGGGGGCTCCGCTGGGTGCTGGGGGGCGGGCGGCGGCAGGGGGGCCGGGGGGTTGGGGTTGCCGCTGCATCCTTGTTCGCCGAAGCCACCGCACTCGGGCAGCGCGACAGCCCCGCGCCTGCCGCCCCCGGGGTCCTCCCGGCTCGGCGGGGGGACGACCTCCGTCCGCAAGGAGCCCCGCAGCCCCGGGGTGTCCCGCAGAGATGCCCCACCTGGAAAAAAGGTCTCCTCCCAGGGAGAGAATGTGCTGCCCTCCTCCTCCGCCAAACTTATGTGTTTTCCCCTTCACTCCTTCGCACTCCGGGCACCGAGCGGTGCCGAAAACAAAGCGCAGAGGCGGCTGCGTTGGGCAGAACCGGGACACGCGAACGGGACAGGGGAGCGAGTCTCCGGCTCCAGCCTTGTCCGGATTTTCGCGATTACCTTTGGGTCCGGGGATGATTTTAGGGCTGAGTTCTCCGGCTCCCATTGGCTGCGGCTGCAGCATAATTATGATCACATCCTAATGCTCTTGGCTGGTGCTTTCTGTTTATTGGTAGTTAAGGATCTATTATCTATTCATCAGCCTCCCATTTTTGCCAATTACATTCTTCTAAAGTGAAGTACCAGCAGGTATTTTGCACATTTACAATTAATGATAAAAAATCTGGCGTACTTTAAATCTATTACGCTGCTATGTAATTTATCTTAAAGATGCAGAATTGCTAATGTAAATTAATGTTTCTGTTGAACTAAGACATGGGGGGAGTATTAAAACCAGTCTAGCGTTTCTTTCCTTCATTCCTGGACTTTGCTTTCAATTTTTTTTTCCACTTTATACACAAAGAATCCATTACTCCTCTGCATTAAAATAATATGCTAAAAATCGCTGCCTAAACGGGCCTGGGACTCGCTCCTTTCCAGCACTGGGCAAGCTGGGCTCAGTCTGCTCCCTTACAAAACTGCCTGTTTGCAGCTAGCCGATATTTTTAACACGACAGCAAACGGGCAGAACCGTGTTAAATAGATGTGGCAAAAATAGTGTCTCGTGTGCAAGGGTAATGGGTTTATAGGTATGTTTGTTTAAAGATGCGTTTCTCTTTGTGCCCACCGTGGTGTGCGGACTCTGCGTACAGGGAAGTTCACTTTCTACCTAAATGTAAATCTGTTCTCCAGGCTTTGCACGCCTGTACATATAGACATCCCAATACACACGTGCATATGATTGCAGAGACAAAGTGAGAGAGATGTCTGTACGGAAGACACGTTAGTGTAACTCAATTCTTCTGACAGATTTTTCAGGGAGGTGAAATCCTCTCAGGTCTCATATGTCTGGGAAAATGTCTCTTTCCCGGGGATAACCGTATAGACATAGGCTCAAGGAGACACGGACCCGCTGCGCATATCTTGCTCCAGATGGATTTGCCTTTACCCCCCCGCCGCTTGAGTCCTTCCTGAATCGCTATTATTTTAACTTTTAGGCCCTCTCGCCCTTTCTCCGTGCCACCCTTTTCCTCTCAACCAGGCAGTAAAGACACTTCATTTTTATCTTATTTATTTATTTATTTATTTATTATTATAGAAATAAACGAGGTAGAGAAAGTATCTAAATATGAAAGGTTTTTGATACGCTGAACTAAGCTGGGTTCTTAGTTTGTGAACGCCGAACGGAAAACAAAAAAAAAAAAAAGAAAAAAAAAAGAAAAAGAAAGAGAAAGAAAAAGAAAGAAAGAAACTTCTTCTTCTAGGACGACCCGTGTTCTGCATCTGCGTATTTACACTTCCCTGGATTATGAGATGAAATCTGAGTTAGAAAAAAAAAGTTCCGATTCTTTTTCTTTCTTTCTTTCTCTCTTTCTTTCTTTTTTCTAGACATCCTGACATAGTCAAAAGACTGCTTTGAAAATTGCATCAAGTAATTCTGCAGTTGGGGAAGGGGAAATGATTTATATCCGTATGAAACAAACAAACCAAACCAAAACAAAATAGTCTCACCGGCATGTACGCACAGAGAGGGAATAACCGCCGAAAACGCCCGTACTTTTCCCTCGACCCTCTTTACCGCCGGTGAAAAATTCACGAGTCTAAAATCCCTTCCTAAAGGGGGTCCCGCTGCTCTCGGGCTCTGAGAAGGGGGCTGCAGCTGCAGCGAGAGCTCAGAGCGCGCCACGTCCCCTGGCAAGTCGGATTTGGCCCCGAAAAGCGGGTTATCTCCGCGCTGCAACGAGGAGCTCAGTCCCCGCCGGGTTCAGAGCTGCGCCCGCCGGGGCAGCGGCTGCGCCCTGGCCTCCCGCGCCGCCTGAGGCCTCTCTCGTGCTGTGCGTATGTGCATATAGATATACGTGTGTGTGTGTGTACATGTGCAGGAATATATGTGCGAGAAAGGGTATCTAAATATATAGAAAGAAATCGCAACCTCAGCTGTGGAGCCTCAGCTCCTTTGGCCTTGCTACACAGCAAATAGGGTCAAGGAGAATCTATCTATCTATCTATCTATCTATCTATCTATCTATCTATCTACCTACCTACCTACCTACCTACCTACCTACCTACCTACCATCTGTCGGGGCGATTGGGATAGGATTTCCCAGTATTTTCTCCTACCCCCGCCCCTGAATTCCCACACCGTTCTCCCACTCGCCGCCGTGGCCTTTTCTGGAGCGCGGCCGCTGCGAAGCCGGCGCCGGAGCAGAGCCGGGCCGGGCCGGGCCGGGCCGGGCCACCCCGCGCTGCCCGGGAAGGGCTCCTGGAGCTCCGCTCTTGAACTCTTCCTCCCCAGCGACTCGACAGGCTGCTCTCTCTGTCCTCTTGGCGTCTACAAGAAGCAAATCTGGCAGGGGCTGCCTTCCCAGCAATCCCCGATCTGCTCCAAACGCTCTTAGAGGCAGCCTCTCTCGGAGGGAGGGGTGCGCTACATTCGCAGTCAAATTACATGGCTGGCCTCAAAGGCACTAGCTTCGGATTTCCAAACTAATACTCATCTTTTAAAAGACGAGCCAAAAAACGAAAATGCAAGGAAGGCCTCGGAAGCGACAGAGCTCGGGGTAAGCCGCTTTTTACGGGATCATGCGGGCTGGGGGGATAGCGGTGAGAGAAGTTGGAGCCTCCCAGCCTCGATCTGAGCCCCTCTTTCCTCTGTGCTCCCCGGGATTTGTGCCCACATCGGGGAGGAGAGGTGGCAAAGGCAGGTCGTGTTTGGAAGGGGGCCGCGCGAGCTAGAGAAGCAGGTTAAATGCCTAATTTAATTCGGTTCTAGACGTCCTAAATCCCAGTCAAAAGGGCTAAGCGTGCCGCAAGTCCTCCACAAAAGCATTTTATACGGGGCAAGGGCCGGGATCACGGAGCCGGGAGCGGCCAGGACCCCTCCGTCGAGCAGGTGGATTTGGCTGCGGGGCTCTCGCTGCCGGCCCTGGCCCCGGCTCGCAGCTGCAGCCCCGCGCGAAGCAGCCTCGCTTTCCACGCAGACCCCCACCCCAGCCCGCAAACGCGGCGTCAGAGCGGGCAACCGGGTTTGCTTTTCCCGTATGTCCCCATCCGAGAGGGCAGCCCTGAAATCCTCCTGCCGCTCCCCTGCCTCCCGTCCGGGCGGACCCGGGGATCGGGACAGACCCGACGGCGGGCGGGGGTTGTCGCGACTGCGGGGCGCGGGGGGGGGGGGGTGTCTCTTGGGGACCCGTCGGGAAAGGTCCTGCTCGCTCCGCGGGGTCCCGCCGCGGGTAGAAACTGTTCCGGGACTGTCGCTAACCGGAGCTACCCCCCTCAATCTTCCCTCCCCACTTTAACGAGAGCATCGGAACAAAAGAGAAAAGAAAGGCGGCTTCGTGTGGAGGGAGCAGGAGTCTCCGATCTCCTCCTCCTCCTCCTCTCTCTCGGCCGGGCCTCGGTCTGGATCGCCCCGGCCCGACGGCCCCACACACTCCGCACACCCAAGGAAACTTGACTTTTTTTTTTTTTTAATATTATTATTCTACAAGTCTCCGCGTCTCCGGAGCTCGGCATTCGAGGATCCAAAACGGCGTCCGCAGCAGAGAACAGAAGGAAAAGAGCAAATCCCGGCTTTTACACGCGAGCTCATCATCCGCACCCATCCGCGCCAAACTCCGCATCATTTGAAATGTCACCGTGCGCGGAGGACGCAGTGGGAAGTGGCAGCGCGGGCAGAGCGCGTCAGGGAGCCCTCACCTCGGCCGGGCCCGGTCGCCGTCGGGGCTCGCCGCTTGCCCCGCGCGTGTCCCCCCCTCCCGCGGCCCGCGCAGCCGCCCCCTCCTCCGCGCCGGGAGCGCGGGCGCATCCGCGGGGCGGCAGCGCCCCCTGCCGGCGCCCGCGGGCGCCGCCCGCCCCCGGCCGCTCCGCGGGCCTTCCCTGCGCGGCCCGCGCAACCAGCGCACCCCGAACGCAGCCCGGAGGGGAAGGCGGCGGAGGAGAAGCCGGTGGGGGGGGGGGGGGGTCCGGAGAGGCTGGGCCATTTTGGGATCTTCTTTCCTTTTTATTATCTTTCCCGGTGGGTACACACGCGTTCCCGCTCAGTGCGCACTCACTTCTCGCCTCTCTCTCCAGCCTGCGCCATCCCTTCACACAGCCCAAGGTTTCAAATACCCTCGAGCAGAGCGGTTACCCGTCCTGGACATGTTGCTCCACGGGGAGAGCCGACATTGCTTCCAACTGAGCTCTCTAAAACCCCACACTTTATCCGTTTTTTATTTTTTTTCCGCACCTCATTCAAAACCGTGGCTGTTACAGGACATTTATGGTAACTTCTCACTCTTGCGCTGTTTTTGATAAGAAGTATTGTTGTTGTTGTTGTTGTTGTTGTTGTTATTATTAATAAGTGGCTCATTCCTGCCCATCTCACCCTCTTCTTCAGCCCCGAAGGGAACCTTCCCGTGGCCATTCAGCTGGCCTAGGAAATGTTCCGTGTTCCGGCAGTGTTGGACTCCAGGGAACCACAGATCGTTTTCAGCAGCTCGATGCTCGGGTGCAGACAGGCCCTACCTTCCGAGTAACCCTTCAAAATCAGAAGAAGCCACGAAAACTGCAAGATCATATCTCCCGTGCAAAAGAGGGTTCGTGGCACAAGGGGTGTGAAATCTCGCCATGCTCAGGAAATAAGCTAAGAGCCGGAGCAGAGCCGCAAGGCTAGTGAAGGGCTGCCCGGGCTCGGGGCTCTCTGGAAATCCAGAAATCTCCCTTTGCTCCGTTCCGGAGCGAAAAGTGCCGGAAAGCGCAGCAGCCCCGCGGGGGAAGGAGTTTGCCCCGGCGCAGGACGAGCGTGCGAGAGCAGCGCGTACACCTGGTACTTATTTTTCATGATGGAAGGCGATGGATCCCAAAATAGAAACGCATCGGCCACGCAGGAAGCCCGCGCTCCGCCGCAGCGGGACATAAGTTGCCCGGTCCGGAGGGGACTTCCACTGCCTGGTCCCTTACTCACCCCGCCGTGTGCCCCCCATTTCGTGTGTCCCCCCAGTGCTGCTCCCGAAACGAAAGTCCCGTGAGGAGTCGGGGAGCTGTTTCGTGCTGCCAGGTCCCCTCGCTACAGGGGCAGGGGACGGAATGCCCAGGGGTCGCCAGGGAGGGGGGGTACCGGGAGGCAGCTCGTATCCGTCCATGGGCTGCAGCTACGAACTCCCCGTAACTTTATTTGAGCCTAACACTGCGGATACGGGGAGGAAAGAAAACAATCAAAATCTTCAAAAGTTTTGTTAAAAACTAAGGAAAAATAGAAAAATACACTACTTGCCACTAACTCAACACGGCACTTTTTTTTTCTTTTGACTATTTGATTGGTTTTAATTTCTCCTACAGACATTAAATTTTGTGAATTATTCCTATATAACTTACTTCCAAAGGGTCCGATCCTGAAGTCTTGCAGAGGGCACGTTTATTTTTCATTTCAGGGTGCGTGGTTTTTTTTTTTGGTTTGTTTGTTTTGGTTTTTTTTGTTTTGTTTGTTTGTTTGTTTGTTTGGTGGGATGAATAGTATGGAGGTGGGAGGGTCATTCCTGCCTATTTTTCCTCAGGCTTGAGAGTCTTTATGCACTGCATTGAGCTCCCTTCTGGCCTCCCCGCCGGCGAAGCCCGTGACTGTGAGGGAACTTTTTCGTTTTTCTCAGGAGCCCAAAGGCCACGGGCGCCGGCGCCTCCCCACCTGCGAGCTCCGTGGAGCTGACAGGGAAGAGAAGCGCCTGCAAACGAGCTCGCTTCCTTTCTCTGCTCCATGAACGCATCCTTGTTGTGCTCGCTCCATTCCAGCGCCTGGCGAAATCCGAGCCCGCAGGGACTAGAGAGAGGTCCTGGGGGAGACCTGCTCTGCCCACCGGTGCTCCCAGCCACCCGCAGGACCCTCATGGGGCAGATAGAGTTTGCAGTGAAAGAGGCGGAAACCCTCTCAAATAATTTCCCAGTCTTCTAAAGTATAGCAATTCACTATTAGCATATTAAAGTGTCACTTAGTATACTAATTAATACGTATTTCGGTTTAAATCGTGCATTTTTTTCGAGGACTTCAAGTACGTAAGTGCTTGCAGTGGCATCTTAGAATAGAAACATAAGTGCCCTGCTTTGACACGCATAACCTCGCCGGATTCTTTCCCCGGCTGATGTGTATTTCCAAATATTCAAGCTCGCAGGGATGCGTGCGCTGTGGAAGTCACACAGAGCGTAATAAAACGGAACTCCTAGAGCAAAATCAGCGATTTCCGTGGATGTTTCAGGCCCCCGAGACGCGGGGCGGCTTTTTTATACATGCATAATATATGTCAAACATATACGCGCGGATTTCTTTCTTAAACTGTACGTGTGATTCCGCGTGTTGGATTCTCCTATCCAACAACTGCATTCAGCCTTGGCGTAGCTTAGAATGTAGAATGTCTTAGCGTAGAATGTAGTTTTATAGTCTACATTTTTTCTCCTATCGTAGCGGAAGAGCAAGAAAAAAAAAAGCCAAAAAAAAAAGCCTACTTCGGAGTTTTAGAAAACTTCACCTCGAAGCAATGCGGAAAAGAGTGGTCACCTGGAATGGAGGTGTCTGCCTGTCCCTGAAACTTCCCGTCGGGGACACAAATAGCCCTTTGGCCAGGACCTTGTCGCAGCGCTCGGAGCAGAGCGAAGTGCTGCGCGCGCCGCGGAGCTCCCTTCTCCGCAGGCGCGGAGCGAGCGGTGCCCTGCGAGGGGACGATGTCCGAAGCTGCGGTCGATGGACTCCTTCACAGCCGCCAGAGCGCCCTGTAACACACATATACACTAACACATACATTAACTCCGTGATCTTGTGGAAAGTGTTGGTGCGAAGGACTTATTTATTTATTTATTCTCTCTGCATGGGCATGGGCCCGGCACGACAGCAAAGAGCACCCAGGTGCTGTGCCGACCTCGCTCCGTTTTTATGGGTGCCTCGCTGGAGAGGCTGGAAGGCAGCGCCGAGCCCGGGCAGCGGGTGTCGGAGCGGGACTCGCTCCCCGCGGGCTGCGCAGCCCGGGCCGCGGTCCCCGAGGGGGCGACCGAGGCAGCTTCGAGCAGGGCGGCCGGGCCCCCGGGGCCGCTCAGCAGCCGGGAGCCCCTCTCGCATCTCCTGCTCGCTCTGGGCTGTTTGATACCGGAATCCAACGAAAGTCTGCGCTCGACGGGTAATTTTCTCCATATGGGAGAACGGCTTTCTCCAGAAATAGTCTACCTCCAATTGCTTTGCATGTTCCACAGACAGTTATAAGAAGGGTAAAAAAATCATATGGTAAAGAAAGTGCTTTTTTTTTTTTTTTTTCCCTGATCGCAGGTCAGAGAAGACAGCCCGAGCTCTCGGGCTCCGCAGAACGCGCGCATTCTACGCGGCGCTGCGAGCGGCCGCGGAGGGAGAGCTGCCCGGAGCAGAGGCAAGAGCGCATTAAGGGCGAGCAGGAGCGCGGAGCTCCGCGTAGGAAGGAGTGCGCGGGAGCGGCTCCAGCGGCAGTGCAGCCAGGGCAGCGTCGCGGCAGAAAGTCTGCTCGGCAGCTTCCCCGCGTCCCGGCGCAGCGGAGCCGCGTCCCGCTATTAGGGGCTCGGATAAGCAGAGAGAAACGCGGGTGCGGAGGCTCCACCGCGAGCAGAACAGGGCCACCGGGCACCGGGGACCGCCCGGCCTTTCCTTCCCACTTAAAACGGGAGGGCTTCTCCCCGCCGTTAACTGCTATTTTACAAGGCGAGGGTGGGAAAGAAGGGAGAGGAGTTGGCGGAATCTGGCGGATTTGGTTTTGGTGGAAGCCCCAGCGCGGTGCGAGCGCGCCCGGGAGGAGCGGAGGGAGCGAGGTCGGGGGCGGCGGCGGCCTCCCCGCCGGCTGGATTGCTCTTCAAGGCATCAGGGAAACTAGCAGATTTGCTCGTAGTTAGCTCCTTCCCGCGAGCAAATCCACGTAACAACACGGGAGGATTTTTAGGGAGATGGCGGCGGGTGTCTCCGGCCTCGCTGATATCGAGACGAGATCAAAGTGCCTCCTCAGAAACCAGAGCGCTTCCTTTTCAGCCAGCAACGCCAATGTGTTTGCTTGTTTGTTTGCTAGTTTGCTTATTTGAAAGAGTTGTGCCCTTTTCCTGATCGCAATTTATCCGCGCCCTGTTACGGGGATGCCTGTCCCGGCGATCGCCGCCGTGACGTTGAGTTATGGAAATAGTACAGGTGTTAGTGTGGTGTTTGGGAACTAATTCTCGTCCACTCTCTCCCCTCCTCCTTCCCGGAGTTATTTCCTAGCCTACCCAGATAGCTGGGAAAGGGTCCCACATACCCCGGAGCTGTAAATTGAGCGCTGAAATACTTGATCTCATTGATTCTTTGGAGAATTAAATCTGGCCTCATTTTACAGGAGGAAGCGAAGTCAATCTCGGAGCTTTTGCAAAGAAAGGCTGTTATTTCCTAGAGGATAGGCATTTAAGTTGTTAAATATTAGTTTTTAATTACGTATTGTTCTTTTATAAGATAATATTTATACTTAAGCCCGGACAGGTATTCAATTGAATTTTTCAAGCCATCAGCTAAATATTCTTTGCTCAAGCGATGGAAAATAGCCCGCGGTGCAAGCGCTGGGCTGTGTTTCTTCAGCAGACGGAGCCCGAGCCTCCGCAATTGCGCTTGGTGGCCTGGGCAGGCTGCGCTGCGCTGCGCGGGTCCCCGCGCTTAGCGCGCCCGGCAGCGCGAGCGGCCGCACGGCGGGGACACTGAGTAGCGAGAAAACTACGACCCCTTAATAATAAGGATAATAATTTAAATAATAATGAACATTATAGGAATGATAAATAAAATAATAAGATTAACAAATAAAACAGGATTAATAAATAAAATAATAAGAATAATAAATAAAACGGCTCTGTTGAGGGGAACCATAACTGACTTCCCAGATGAAGAGGAGGCCCCTCTGCACTGAGCTCCTAGGTGACCCCCTGCCCTGTTCACCTCCAGGTACTAAATGGAAAATAAAAAGAGGTTAGAGTCCTCTATTCTGCTTGCAATTCCCTAGTCTAGGACTGAGGAGATCTCCAGTTCACTGGCTGTCTTTCATTTAACTGTTTGGAGACCAGAGATGGAAAATATTTGCAGAGAAGAAAAGAAGAGCTGCATGGGATCATTTGCAATTCAGTGTGAAAATATTCTAGCAAACCCATTTCTATCCCAGTGCAGTTGAAAAAATAGCTCATAGCCGTCAACAGCCCATTGCACTCTGCTGGACAGCACGGAAAGTTTGAGGCAACTAAATTCCTAATCGGAGACAGCAGAAAACAGCATAATCATGTCTTTGACTATAACTGTGTGGCAGCTGTAATCGCTAAAAATGTTAGCAATGGCTAAAATATTAATTTTAGTTAAGTGGGAGGCTCCCTGGCAAAACTGTAAACTGATAAACTGTATAGCCTATATGAACAGAAACCCCCAAACACATGAGCCTCAAGTGGCATGCTTGGAATCACAGAGGAATGAACACTTGGAAGGAAGTCAGGATAGAAGCGGAGCAGCCCAGTGCAGCATGCAGGGTGTGTGCTAGAGAGGCACATCCAGGAATGGCTGTTTTTTCAAATTAATGTTGACAAAGTAATTAGCATCGCTTATATTTAAATACCTTTTCATTGTCACTGCTACCACGGGTAGGATATTTTGTGCAAAAATGTGCTTCCTAAAGCACAAGCAGAACTGGCCTTTCCGGGCTGTCCTGAGAGGCTTGGTTTACTCCTTACAGAGGGGTCTGTCCCTAGTTTTAGGAGTAAATGGCCAACTTTTCAGTTTTCTGGCCTGTGCTTCTCGCTAGGCAGACAGGGATCCTGCAGCTGGACAGTGCCCACTTGTGGCTGGCCTTGTTGGAGACTGAAGATGCAAAAAGCCTCTGCAAGGGCGCATTGGAAAATACGATGTTTGTCTTGTCCAGAAGTGATTCTTGCTTATGTTGTACATCTGTAAATGGGAAGGAAGGAGCAAGGGAATAACGAGCACCTGCATATCCTTTCTGAGCTGCAAAGCTGCATGTGAGCCTCCTGGACCCTGCAGGGGAGACTCCTGCTCTCATGGATCCCTGCACTTACTTACACCGCTACTTACTGGGGTAATGTACAGGCCAGTGGAGATCTGATATTCCGGTATGTCAAAGTTTCCTTGGAGGAGCGCTTGGTCATAACTTGGTCATTATTCATTTGCTTTGCAATAATGCTTAGTGGTTCCTGTCAAGGACTAAGGATCTGTGATACCAGAACCCTTGCAAGTACCTAGAAGTGGACAACAAGGGATCTAAGTAAAAGGGTAAGATCTAAGTAAGTGCCTGTGTTCAACAAAGCAAGAAAAGGAAGCATCAAAACTGCAGTAAGCAGTAAGTAGGAAATGGCAACACTGAGGACGGAAGGACAATCCCAACTCCAGTGGACAGGATTTTAAAGGGTCTCTTCTGCTCTGGCTGGAATCAGTGGCAAAATGTCTCCTGGATATTAAGAGGACAAGATTAAGCCTCATTGCATTATCATGTCATATTAGTTCTCAAATAATATTTCTATTTATTTATAGGATCTTGCACAAGTTCTGTATATCATGCAGTGCTATGTGCTACTCGATATACAGGCAAAGCCATCAAGAATGTCATAAAGCAAATCACCAGACAAGCTGTAGAAGCAGGACAGGTAGTCACAGTTGCAGATAACATGTATATGTGATTTAGAAAATAGATTATAACACTTGCTCTTCACAGATGCAGATGCACTCCAAGCCCGGCTTTTCTTTTCAGGCATTTCAGTGCTGCAGACACCATCTCCACCTTGAGCTCCAAGCACTTTTCTTACTGTCAGACATGTTCTGGACAAGATGCAGAATGTCACTACTTCAGGGCAAACTACTTTCCCAAGGTTGTCTTTTGGGCAATTTCTTCAAGCCCTAAATGTGCTCTGAAATTTAGATCAGAAACACCAGCAATTGCCAAATGAAAACATACAACACATGCAGGCAGCCAAAATAAAATAAATAACCACTCAGACCTCTGCTATGCAAACACTTCCAGTCAAGTAAAGCAGCATTACATTACTTTGCAGAAGTTCATTAAGTGCTTCCCTGAAGCTGCATTTACCCACAGCATCCAGTTTTCAGGACATTCACCATTCAACTTGCCGGAGGTTGTTGGGCGCCAGCTGTATTTATATTGTTTTGCACTGTTGTTAGTGTTACTGTTGTGCCAGGTAACCAGATCCTGTAGCAAGAGACAGAAACACAGAACAAAAAGATGCCCCAGAGCATCTTCCAGAGCATCTTCTGTCCTGTGCCAAAACACTTCCAACGTTAATATAAGATACAAGAGGAAAAAATAAAGGAGAAAAAAAAAAGGGAAAAAAAAAGAAAGGAAAAGAAAACAGCAGGTGGAGGCTGGGAAGTGAAAAAGAAATGATGAGACAAGTATGGTTGGTGTGGTACCGAGCAGCCTCAACACAACAGCTGCTATCTGGCATCAAATTCTTTGCATAAGTGACGGCTGGATGGGGCCTATGCAGAACTTGCCAGCACATTTTACCACATGAACCATACGTTCTGTGTCACAACTGCCAAAAGTGCTTTGGGGTTATAAGGATGGTTTGTGGTTGTGGCTTGGCAAGAAGTATAAGAAGGCAAGAGCGTGTGTCTTTCAAGTGTACTGATATGCCAAGAAGAAATAAAAAAAAAAAAAAAAGAAAGAAAAGAGGTTAGCAAGGCTCCCAAGCACAGTCATTGTGACATTATTGTGAAAAGAAATGTTTATTTAAAACAAATGTGTGAATCACAAAACCTACCCGACATCCTCAGGCCTTCCCACTGCAGCCCCCTCCCCAACCCCTGTAAGCTGCAATTGCAAACTGAGGCACTGCATGGGGGTTTGGAGCTCACACCGTGCTCTGGCAGCCTGGATTTTGAAGGTAGGCTCCCAAATCCTTCAAGGAATTGCCAGATGTTCACAAGAGGGTGTCACATGCTCAGGGTAGGAGCTAAGCGTCCCGTTTTTTTGCCTTGCCTGTATCTGGCACAATACACACCTCACTCTGGAAACCTTGACCTATATTACGTTACTCTCCTAGTTAAAATATCATTCATGTCAGTTTGAAAACCACATCCTTTAAAACATAATGTACTTTAACATTCCTTCTGTCCCTACCCCCCCAGCCTTTAATTTAGTAAGGCTTTAAGAGCATCATGTGCTTGAACTTTGGGCTGCTCCCGGGCATTTAAAAAAGTAACTGGAGTATTTAGGCTTTAAATGGATCCTCTTTTCAATCCAAATGGTATCACACATCAGAGATGTCAGTATGAATGACTGAAGAGAGATTAAAAATTCTCCTAAAAGCCTTGTAATTAAATCATCTATACATCCACATATTTGGTCAAAGCAACCCTGAGTGCCTTAGGCTCCATCTCTGTGCTGCAGCACCCCCACCACCTCAGAACATGTGGTAGAGGAACCAGAACCTGGTCCTGTCTGAAATGTTGGGTGCCAGTCCCACCAACTGGGATTTCTCTGAAGTTCTCTCTGAAGAAAGATTCTTTTCTCAGTGAAGAATCCTGGATCTAGACCCATAAAACTATTTCACTGCCTGACTTTAGCCTGCAGTGGTTGGAATTAGGCACTGAAATACCTTCAGGATTTATGTCTTCATCTTTTTTCCCCCTCTATGCAACACCTAGTGCCTATGAACCCCTGCAAACAGCAAGAGAGTAAATAATGGCTGAATTCTGCTCCAAGCTCAGACCTGAGAGCAATTGTTATAATTAACCCACATTAACTATTCATCCTTTTAATTTCTTTTTACAACCTCACAAGTTTTTATCTTCTCTGAAAAGAGACATAAAACAACAACAGAGAGGATCCTACCCTATGGAGTGTGATGTCTGGTGCCACTGCACGTTGTGCTCTGCCCCTCAGGCGTCCCGTCCCTCCACCAGCCAGATTGTGACAAGGAAGGACATTTCAGTAAACGTCAGACAACTCAGTATCACAGCTATATGCTGCACTTACATTCTCTGGAAAGTCAAAAGCTGTCAATATAACAACCTAACAAAGATGCTATAAATACAATAAATCCTTCATCTTTCCACTTACCTCATTCTAGTCCCATCTCTTAAAGCAGTACATAGCTGATCAGATGGTAGAATTTTTGATTAGAAATGGCTCAGATGATCACTCTTTAATGTTCTTAAGTGCAAACCATTTATTTTCTTTGCTTTTTATCCCTTCTTTACTTACAGAGAAGCAGCTGCATGGATTTTCTCACTTTTTGTCAGTCTAACCCAGTTTGGAGAGCCATGAGCAGGTTCATTCCCGATAAAGAAAGAATGATAGACCTTTTTCCTACTCCTTTCCTTCCCAAAATCATTAAAAATATAAACCGGTCAACAACTGAGAAGGCAGTGCAAGAGTCTGCTTATATTATCACTGTACTTGATGAAATGGAAATGGCAACAGCAGCTCAGCAGCTATTTTAGTGATTGCATCTTGCTTATTACAGTAATTACCACAAAGATTCAGAAATATATAATTGTGAATACATGTACCCAGCCGTACAAATAGGTAACAGGATTCTGAAATCACAAAAGTTGAATATAATCATATCAACTAACCTTTAACAGTCAAAAAAATTGATCGGATTCCTTTGCTTTGTTGTTGTGCTTATGTAGTCCAGCTCTGAACACATTTGCAGACGTGTCTGTAACAGTGAAATGGGTTTGTCCTATGTGTGGATTTTGCATTTTACAAATTCAATTTCTTTACGCATTGCAAGGAGTTTAGTCATTAGGATCAGTGATGATTTTCAATATGTAGTGAGCACTTGTTCCACAGTTCCTATCTCAAGTCACAAAGCACCCATGTGCTGTTGAGCAGATTTCAGATTTTGTATAAAATATTGAACCTCGCAATCAACATGTGTTAGCAGCTGGGACTTGGGGCATACACATCATCAAGGCAGCAAAGCCCTGCATCTAAGGCACAGTTTAAAGATTGGATTAACTGTCTTTTTAACATTCCCCTCCCTCGTCCTGACCTGCTAGCATTGAAGCAGTAATGCCCAAGGATTCCAAGAGCAAAGTGGTGGGACATGACAAACTGTATTTCAAGTGTCTGCAGCCGCCACATTTGTTATTTTATTTGGGGTTTCTTAAAATGCTCTTCAATGAACTGAATTACTTTCAGTTGTAAATCTAAGATGAAAAATGCAGTATTAGGCATATCTGGCTCTCCATCCCTCAAGTAATATCCATATGCACATTCCTTCCCTTTGCCAATCTCTGTTTGCTCATGACTCTGCTGGATTTTAAGCAAAGGACCTTGCATATGGTAGCAGCACTCCACTGGTCACAATTCAAGGCAGCTGTAGATTTCTAAATGAAATACAATATGGAAGTTCTTAAAACAAACAGAGACTCTTGGATTTGCAAGTACAGAAGTTTTTGAGATTCACTAAATATACACAACAATCCCTTCTCTGTGCTTAAGAAGCTCACTGGAGGAAGCAACACTTGTCATTTAGTGCAGTAATTATAATGATTCATTATTATGATTATTAATTATAATCGTATAATCACAGTAATGATTAGTAATTACAGTCATTACTGTTTATATTAGAACAGATCCTAGAGGCCCCAGTCAGAACAGTGGGCTACAACATGCTTCATATGGTAAGGACAATTAGGGGCACTCTAACGACACAGAGACTGCCAACAAGCACCCAGATCCTTCAGATTTGAGCACTTTCTTAATGCATAATCCATTTGCTTAATGCATAATCCATTTGTGTTCAATGGGGTGCCATGCTGGGAATTAACGGAAATGTGCAGTTCTGTCAGGAATGAGGCATCAGACTGCATAAAATACCCTGGGGAATGCCAGTGGGGACAATGACAAGGGAAACAAGGTGTCAGTGACATCTTAGAGAAGTTACCCGTGGCTGTAATCTTTGCAAAAATAGCGGCATATCCTGGATCTCTACTTTGTGACAACCCCATGCTTTGCTGATAAGGGAGTACTGTAACAAGCACAGTCTATCTTCAGAAGGACTTTCCAACTCATCAGGCTGTTCTTGTGCAGCCAAGCCATGTAGATGTGATTCTCCACACGTTTTCTGACTTAGTGTTGCTTAAGACTCTCTTGACTTGTGAGGTACTTAACTTCTTTTCCCTTCTACAACAGACACACACACCCACAGTCTGTGTGGTTTGAACTTGGGACTCTTTGATTTAAAAATACCAGCCTCAAATGCTTGAGTAAATGGGCTGTGTCCATAACTTCTGACAAGGGACTACTGTTGATCTTGTCTTCATACAAACTGTTTGCAGTAATTGCCATGTCTGTTTTCTTTCAGCTGCTGCTTTCTTGCCATCTCTTTGTATGTGTTTAGGTTTCTAGATGCAAAAGGTAGGAGTCTCTACATCCAGTGCTATAATTTCTCTGTCCTTCTCTAACCTACACTTAAATTTATTGGTTAGCTGGTTAATGGGACTATTCTATTTAGAGACCACAGAACTGATTCAGCTACCAGGTTGTGTGCCAGTTTCACTTAACTAGCTTTCAGTTGCCCCAAACAGGAAGAAACACAGATCATAATAGGCTTATCTTGTTATGATCAAAGCCGAAAAGAGGTTCCCATACTGTGCAGGTATATCTGCTGCAAACTTCATTAGATAAGTGGAACGTGTCTTGTATGTGATAATGTGATGCAGAGAAGGACTAGCAGCCCTGGAGGTGCCTTAGTTATTCAAAAAAAAAAAAAAAGAAAGAAAAAAAGAAAATATATCAACTACTGATATATACCTGATATATATCAATATATCAGGTACAGACATCCTCATTTCAACAAGAGAGTGTTGCTGTTTAACAAACAGTAACTTGGTGCAGTGTGATTCTTCTAGAGATTATGCTGCTATTATTAAAAGTTTGATATCCCTAGGAATTCTCACATTAAGGCTTCCATAAAGAAGGAAGTTTGATGCTGGGAAACGAAGCTCGGAAAGGACAAAGTTAAAGCTTTCTTCTGATCCAGTCCCTGATTACGTGATCATGTGTGTATGTTGAACAGGGAATGAGGCGGAGTTGGATAGTCCAAGTGCATGAGTTATGGAGGAGCCTTGTCTGGTTCACTACAAAGGTTGGATGGTATGTGCTCGCTGAGACATGTGGCTGTGCAGCAAACAATGAGCATAAAAATAAAAACTGAACAGCTGCCTCGTTTGCTAATGCGTCCATGTTGTACACTGAGCAAGCCTGGGTTCCTGAAAAAAAAAAAAAAAAACTACCCCAAAATAGCGCCTGATCGTATTAGCTATATTTATACACACCATGCAGATGCATCAATACTGGATGCTTTATAAGGCTGGGAAATGTCCTGGACTCCAGACAGATAAAAGAATAAAAGACTTCTTAGAGAATATTGCATTTTTGGCAACATATGTTGGCTCAAAGGAATTGTAAAGGAAGTAAATTAAATACTACTAAGAATGTGTATATTTATAGCCCTTTTCATACAAGGATCCCCAAACACCTCTCAGATAATTAAGCCTCATAACATCACTGAGATCTAAGTAACAAGCATCACTTTTTTTTTTTAATGTGTGAGGTAGATCATAAAAGGAGCAGGCAGTTTACCCAGACTATCCTAAGTAAGAATGTCTGAATTTTAGGCTCCTATTTTAACATTTAGACAAACAATCTTGTTTGAAAATGTCCAGAGAAGCTATTGATTTTCGTGCTTTCCTCCAGTTCTTCAATAATCCTGCAAGATGCTAAGGCACATGGTTAACTTAAGACCATTGACTGATGGACTGTGTTTCAGAGAAACATTGTGGAGTGCAGTACATGTAGTTTTAAAGGGAAAAAAAAATGTTTATAAGATCACTGGTCATTTTACCAACTGTGCCTAGAATTTCCTGGACGTTATGAGTGTTCAGATGAATCCCAAGTGTCAGATCAGATTAAAATACTGTCCTCAAAAAGGAACATTCCAAATTTCCACGATCTTTGCCAGTTTCCAATGATTTGACATTTATTTGCGCTATTGTGCAAAGTTTTCTGTTGAGTCAGATCATTCAGGACTAGCTGCTGGGACCACAGAGTGTCAGCAGAACATAATTCATCTGCTGGTGAGCGGCAGCACAGTTTATTGGATAGGTAGTGCTCCTCCATGCTGAGATATGCCACCAGGAAATCCTTTCTTTAGTCAAAATAGGAACTAAACATTGTGTTGTCCCTTTGATCTGAGCAACTGGGCTGTGTCTGGTCACTTGCTGGGTTTCCTTTAGGAGGAGAAATGACACGAGTATCTTCCTGGAGGGGAGAAGAGGGAGGGAGAAGCAATCTTACTGATTGCAAAGTATTTCCACGATGACATATTTTTTTTCCAGATCATCAGTGCTTTTCTGCATCTCTGTTGACTTTTTGGATAATTTGGCTTTATCTTTCTGGTTTCTACATATGTAGGTACACCTACTCGACCTCCGTGTTTTTAGGCGTTTCCTAGGGGAAGTTGCTCACACAGCACGACTGTGTCATACTAAGCTTTTACTTCACAACAGCAGAAATGCCCACACAGATCACGCTTCACATTTGTAATATGAACTACAGTTGAAAAAACTTCCCTGACTGCACAGTGAGACTGGCTCTTTGAACCCACATATGCTTCATGTGAATAGAATTTTCCCATAAGGGCAAAGTAAGTGTTTTTTTTTTTGGTGAACTATCTTTAAGAATAACCATGCACGGAGCTCTAATTAGCTTTTACTTCTGTAGATGGGATATCCTGGCTTCAAGATAGAAGTGAAGTTGACTTAATTGCTTCACTCTTACGCTGTGCAAGGCCAAGAGCCTCTGTGCTGCGTGCCTTGCAGTCCTAGCAACGCTGGAACCAGACTGAAGCTCCTCAGCAAGACCTCAATGCAAATAATGAATGCAGCTACATGAGAGGACATGGAGTGACTCATGCTAAACCACAAGATGTTTGGACTGCAAATAGAAAAAGATATGTGGGATATAATCTGCTGTTGAGTTTTAACACAATTCCTGTTAACTTTGAGCTACACACACAGAGAACAATAGCAGGCTATAGATTTTGTTTCCATCCCTGACATTTCACTAAATGCTGCAGGCCTAAAACGTTTTGAAGGTTATAGGCAATGTCCTGAGGAATGAACATCAAATGTTGACTCTTAGACTCTTGCAAGATCTGAGCAAGAATAAGACAACTCTATAGACTGAGACAAGTTTATTATTACAAATACCTTATTAAATCTAAATGGTAATGGCATTCCAATTAGCTCATTGTTAGGAATCTTTCATGTTTGACTTTCATTTAGACTGATTATGGGAATAATACAGACCCTGTATAAGTAATTGGCACAAAATAAAAGCATTTGAGCTGCAAAAACCCTCCTAGAGGCTGCACTCTTAAAAAAATATAAATAAAAGCTTCCTATCTTTCCCAGCTCATGAGCTCTCTCTGTTCACCACAGTAATGAGGCAACCCATGGAGTCTCCCGTGGGCCTAGTGGTATCAGAGTTCCCTTTCTACCTACTTCTCTCTTCTCAGGAGCTGTCAGGGGCTCCTTTTCTTTTACTCTCCCCCCATCACAAGCCTCAGCGCTGTTTTATTGATCCTTCCTGATACGGATTCTTTCACACTCCCATCACAGACTTTCTTTCTCCTCTCTCCCACACCCGCCTCCTCCTCCTCAGTGCCCATGAAGCCACCCCACTCTCTCCGGTGATCAGATGAGCAACTGGGAACCTGCAAGTGAGGAGGCCACAAGCCTTCATCTTTTCCTCCTTGGCCAGAACTCTCTTCCTCTTGCCCTGATTAATCCAGTGCCAGATCCATGTTATTACTGGGCACAGAAGCACTATGTAAATGTACAGTGT
Source organism: Tinamus guttatus (assembly GCF_059628265.1). Taxonomy (NCBI): domain Eukaryota; kingdom Metazoa; phylum Chordata; class Aves; order Tinamiformes; family Tinamidae; genus Tinamus; species Tinamus guttatus. Next base: position 5,775,292 of record NW_028288613.1, read on the forward strand.
GTAAACCCTTCCCTATCTCTCTGATTTGGGTAGATGCGCCGCAGTCATACGCTCTTTCACATTGGAGCACAGCCTGCACCTTCTGCCTCTTCCCAGCCCGTGCGGAGCGGGAAGGAAATCCAGCAGAGAGGCTCACGGGACCTGAGACGTATTCCAGCCGCTTCCCTGAGAAGGAGATCAAGCTGGGAGCACGCTCTGGAACACAGCTTCCTGGCAGGGCCAGCACAGCATGTGTGAGCCGTATGAGAGAGCAAGGAAAGGTCTCTCTGGTGTGGGAAAGGGAAGGACCAGCACTTCCTCTTTAGGAATCTTTTCTGCAGGGTTCTGGCTCTGTAGGGTGAGCCAGAAGCAGTGCGTGAGCCACAGCAGCAGCAGGATTTCAGGAAAAGCTGGGGAAGTATCTGGTGATAGCAGGCAACTGTAGAATAACAGGCAACTGAAAGCTGGGGACAAACTGCCTAATAACGAGGACCAAACAGCCTGAAAGTTGGGACAAGTTGTGTTTTGCAAATCTTAGAGGAGCATGGTGGTACCTGGAGCACCAAGGTGATGGACTAATGTGCAGGGGCTCAGAGGCCTAGAAAGACTATGGAAACCCCATCCTTGCAGGTTTTCAAGAAGCAGATGAACAAAATCCTGAAAGACCTGTTTTCATTTCAGTGTTGACCCTGCTTTGACCAGGAGCTTAGACTAGAGACCTTTTGAGGTCCCTTTCAACCTGAAAAATTCTGGGGTAGGATGAGTTAACATGGGCTAGGAGTTGTTATTTCGTTCTCTCAATTTGTGAAAGCATCTTCTACTTCTGGCAGTACTGTCTGATGAATCTCTTCCATTGCTGGAAAAAAACAGTATTTAAAGAGACCTGGGTGTGCTGGAGGGCGTTGTCTGTGAGGGCTGCCTTCCTTCTGCTTTCCAGACAACCAGTTTGCAGTCCTGCACATCATTTTGGGAACCATTTACTTTTGGTCCTGCAGTACCTCTGTAGAGCCAGTGACTACCAGCCAGCTGGTTGCTGGTTTCTTTCTCTTCTCTTTTGAGGGACTGTGACTCTCCTGTTGGAAACAGTTAAAGATTTCCATTAATCTCCATAGCAAGGTCAGGATTTTTAATCCTCCCTGGGCAACGATGCTTAGTGAAATGTCTATGTTGGGTGGACCACGATCTGATACAAAAATCAGTAGTGCTTTATTAAGTAACGTTTGATCCACCATAACCCCATGTCACACTTTTTCTAGAAATTAGGTTTTTTGTTGTTGTTGTTTGTTTGTTTATGGAAATAATGAAGTTACTGGCTTATAAAGCAAATTTTGTCATCGTTTCTGCTGTTGGGACAGGTGAAATGAGCATATGTATAGGCACATACTTAACTAAAGCACAGAGCTAAGCATGTGCTTATTTGCTTTCTTGGACTAAATGGTGTATTTTCTTGAACAGAAATTGAAAATTGCTCCATAGCTGAAATATATAAACAGACCTGTACAAGAGAAGTCTGCACTGTGTGAATGAGAAATATTCCCATGGATGGCTAAGTTTTAAATTAACTCCAATTTTTATGGGACTCTTTGAACCAGAAACCACTACAGAACTTTTAATACTGAGCTGGCAATAATTTAAGCATTGCTGTATTGTCAGGCATATTTATCCTGCCTTTGTATTTGTAACTGTTTTATATTTACTTGTCTCATTAAAATAACCAAGAATTCACTTCTGCGTATGTCTGAGTCATTCTGATGAGGTATGTACAGATAAGAGCCTTGCTATCTGTCTGCAGTAATAAAGATGAAAAATCTGCTGACATCCCGAACAAGCTGTAAACTAGGACATTTAACTAAGTTCATTTTAATGCTTACAGTCCCCGTGTTGTCATTGTAAATTAGGAAATTCAGGTGCAATCTTGAATGTGTTGAAGTCATCTGCTACAATGGATCTGGAGGAGGAAACAAACTCTTAACTACAAAATTCTTCTGAATAGCCCTACTTATGCTTCTGTCCATAAGTTTAATGAGAAAGGAAATTATGCAGGCTAAATTCTCTCTGTTTAAAAATCATAAGCCTTACAAATTATATTTACATTTAATTAAAAAGTAGACACATTAGCCATTTTTTTCTATATATTTTTTTCTCATATTCTGCAGTGGTTCATTTTTTCTTCTACAAGGTGTTTAAAGATAATCTTTTTATAAATGATAAGATATTTAGATAGAGTTGCCTTTAACCCCAAGGCTTGATTTGTAAGCTTAATAAGTGTCCAAACATATTGTTAAGGTGCAGACAAAAAAAAAAAAAAAAGAGAGAGAGAGAGAGATAGAGAGAGAACAAAGAATCAAGGTGCATTTTGATATCAGATTAATATTACTCATTATCAGGAATGATAATGTTCCATGCTAACAGATAGATGGATTCCCTTTGTCACCCTTTAGAATTACCATTCTTATCTGTTTCAGAATTAGATCAACTGCTTATCTCAGCCTTATATGAATACTACATTCTTAGTCAAAGAATATATGCCCTGCCAACATCCTAAAAGTTATAGCCAGAATGACTAGTGATCCTGGTATCTGGATAAGTCACCTCAGAGGGAGTCTAAGAAGTGTATTTAATTGTGGAGAAAAATAGTTGGAGACAGTTTTATGCTGAATTTCCAGAGTCAACCTAAATTTTAAGCACTGGTGAACTATCAGGAGAACAGTGTTGTCTCCAAATACTGACCCATGGCTACAGAGGGAGTTCCAGGAAAGGATGCATGGAACAAATCCCCAGGAGAGCTTTTGGTATCAGGAACAAAACCTTGCTCAATGGTGAAACAGACCAACGGGAGAGTGTTGTTCCTAAGCTCTGTGTTGTTAAATGAGCACCATCTGATCCAAATTAGGCCTTTTTGAGATCAAGGTAATAAAAGTATAGAGGCCACAAATGCATTGCTCATAACAATCAAGTTCAAATGAGAAAGATGAGATAATCAGGCCAGGGGGAGGTAAAAGAGGGAATTCTAAGTGATTATAGTGATTTAGAAATCCAGTGGAGGGAGGATCCCTGTGTCTGAAAACATCTCCACACCTTGAATTTGTGGAGGATGAGGCCTTGGTGGTGAGTAGTTCTTTGACGTCTTTTCCTTTCCCCACCTTTATCTAAGCTCCACTTGAACCTCAACCAGCAACTTGCTCCCAGATGAGGTTAGTTCCTAGATGTTGTGGGTAACTATCCGCCTGCTTATTAAAACACTGTTTAATTAGTTATATTATTACATTTTCACAATAGAAGCATGTACACAAAGAGCTGGAGTTATGAATTACAGTAATGGAGGATAATCTACCGAGAGACAACAAGAAGATATATGAATGTAATGCCCAGACATGCCCAGGTGTTGTGCTTAAATCCATCCAAGTGGTGACTGTATATGTGGGATATTTGACTAAAGGCTCACATAGCAGAAAACAAAATAAAGCAAATAGAACAGGGGAGAGAAGGGTGAAGAGGAAGATTTTAATTTCTTAGACCATCACTTGCAAATTCAGAGATCACTAATTGTCCACTGGAGGGGCAGCTGCACTGGACAAAGATTAGGCAAGAAGTTTCACTGTGTGGTGTGATGAAATGGCACAGAGAAATATGTATTAATTATGTTTGTCTTACATACATATATTATATTTGTCTTACAGATCAGTGCTGCTGAACCAGGAGCATGTTCTGATACTCTTCAATAACACAGTTAAGAATAAATAGTTAACAAACCCAAGTAATTTACTACAAGGTCAATTTTAATTCCATTTTTATAGGTCCAATTCTACTTTTAAAAGGGCAATTACCTGAGCATTAAGGTAAGTATTGTTTACTCCTGCACCCCTATTTTTTTATATAAGCAGTGTAGAGAAGCATATAAAGTAATAATCTCAGTCTCTCCCCTCACTTCAACTTTCACTTGACAGAAACCAGTTCAGAATAAAGAGCTAGCGGGGAAAACAAAACTGAACTATATATGAAAAACATCTCTAGATTGTCTGAGCGGTTTTGGGTCTGAGGCTGAAGTTTCTCAGTGACTGGAGCTGGAGGGCATGACAAAATTATCAGATCATTATTTGCATAAATGGCAGAAAAGTCACAGATTTGTGGTGAAGATTTTTACCTTAGTGGAGTAAGTTAGGATGGCCTTAGCTGTTAATAAAACATGCACTAATTAAACTACTATTAGCCTGGAAAATCAACATATTTTATGAAGAGCATTTTAACAGAATAGTTCTTCAATAACAAAACATCCTGATGAGTATTTCATGGGCTTCTGCCATTTCCTCAGGTATTCTCTTTTTCCAACATTTCAGACATTAAATTATTACATGCTAGAAACCCAAACCTGAAATATTAACATTTTTCCCCTCTTCTCATTTATAGCATGAAGGTTCATACATAAAGCAAGTGGCACTTGCCTTATCCTATTTCCAGTGGAAAAAGTGATTTTGTCCAAGACCTTCAAAGAGGAGTGAGTGACATGGATCCCTTTAGGAATCCAGTCCAGCAGGCTCATAAAGAGCTCAACAGAGGAAGAAGTGGCTCATACTAGGTATGTGTACCAGTCACTAGGGTGGTGGAGGACTTCCCATGGCATTGCCTCAGTATTAAGTGGTGAGTAAATACAGTTGTATACGTCACAACTTGTAAGTAAAACCCAAACATTCAAAGGCAACTAATTCTAGTGGTCTAGATGCTTGGAGCAATATGGGCATGCAGTGTCTACAGGTCTGCATCAAAGTCATAGAACACCCTGTAGAACAGGTTAGAGGACTTTAGAACAGCCCAGGAGAGAGGAAGAAGGAAAGGTAAAGAGTATGTCACCAAGTGCAAATAACCAAGCAGAGCTTGTCTTGACAAGCAGTGGTCCTACTGTGGTTCACTGAAGTCATGATTTCCTCATGATTCCTCATGATTCAAAGATCTCTCCTGATTTTGATAAGTTTTTCTCTTCAGCTGTCCAGGCTGGAATGCTGCCATTTCCTACGAGGAAAGGAAAGCCGTCCAGAGAAGCCAAAGCAATTCAATTTTTGATTTCAACCAGGTTTGGCCAGGGGCTGGGCTAACCCAGTGTGAGCTCCTGATTGCACCAGTAGTTGCAAGTAGCTTAGTCTGTGTCAAAGTGCAAATGACCTCCCTGTTTGCCATGTGCAAGCCCTGCAATGACAAAGATGTCATTAGATACTCCGTATCTGGGCCAAACCACATTTATCTAGCCCAGGCCCTGTAGAATTTGACAGGACTTGTCAGGATTAATCTCTTAGTACTTATTATTTTTACTATTTAAAAATATTTTTAAAAATGTGAGTGGGGGGGCTGAGGCTGCAAGTAACCTGCAGGCCAATTAAATTTAAAGAAAAACAAACTTCTGGACTTCTAGTGCTATTTCTCTTCTGTGCTTTCAGTGGAGTGTTCCTGTCTGCCTGAGCAATATGTGGAGTTAGGGTGACAGCCTGTGGCAAAACAGAAGAATTTCAGTATCTTAATCCTTTTGATTTCCCCTTTCTTTTGATCTTGTCTCCACTTTCTGCTTGTAAGGCCAGACTAAGTTTGGGTTAGACTTTCCTGGGCTGACACCATCAGTCTGAGCTTCAAGGGTGGAAAACTGCCATCCTTTTTTCCCTTTCTTCCTGCTGCTCTTCATTAGTGGTGTCTTCAGGCACCACATTAAATAGGTTTATCTGCCAAAAGGTTCCTGGGTGCAGAACCCAAAGGAAATAATCTTGTGTGCTTCTTCACAAGAGTCACTCTAGTGGGACTACAAGTTGGTTCCCTTGGATTCCCAGACAGCAGAGCAATGGAACAGCCCAAACTCTGTGTTGCGTTTTTTTGCACACTTTGCTGCTGGTCTGTCCCTCCTCTCATGATATAGGATGTGTTAGAGACACTTCATATTGAGGTCTTGTTACATGCTGCAGAGCAAAAATCAGCTATCTCAAGAGCAAAGCAGCAACCTCTGCACCTCTAATAGGACATTAGACATATTTTTTATCCCCCCTAAATGTTTATTCTGTGTTGGAGTTTTCTTCTGCTGCTTCTTCCTCCTAAGCAGTAGAGTTAAAAAAAAAAAACTATATTTTTCTATACTCTGCCCAAATTAGTCGAATAAATTTTCTTTAAAGCGACACTAAATGAGTCACAGATGGTTTTGTCCTTTTGCAGGTTGCAGAAATCACCAATTACAGTTCTTTTAATTTATCAGTGCGGGAAAATAAGATGGCCTCTTGCTCCCTTTGCAATAGTAATCAGAAACAGTCTATTTGGAGTTTAATTTACTCCAAATATGTATTGATAGTTGCAATGAGGAATATGTGACCTCTTTGAGAGTCACCAGTGGATGGAAGGTGGATGATTTTTATAAAACCACCCTTAATAAAAAAGTGTTATATGGAGTATGTTTGGTGCTGTATTTAAGCATATGGTTTCCATATCATGAGCTAAGATGGCAAACACATGCTTTACCTTCTGCCTAACCTTTCTAATACTCATCACTCCTTGCAAAAAGAAAGCTCAGAGAGATTTTTTATTTTATTTTACTTTACAACTCTGATTATATGGAAGAGCTGAAGAAATCTCACAAGGAATGTAAAGTGGGTGCCCCACTTGCTTCGTTTTCTGCTTGTACAAAGAGGAGGGGACGAAGTCTTGGTCTGAGCCCTGTTCTTCTGGCTCCTCCATCCTCTTGGCAGGATCTGTCCAAAGGGCATGGAGTTGCATCGGACAAAAGGCAGGGAAGATGTAAAAGCATTCCATGCTCCTGAGCAGGGAGAAGGTCCTGGTGAGTGAGCGGGTTCCCTGGGGGAGGCTGGGGACGCATCCCAAGCTGGATCCCTGTGCCTTACTCTGCTCTCCAGTTCATCTTTGCAAAACTCCTTTGCCATGTTGGAAAATCCTCCCAGGACTTTCCAGCATGGGCCTTGCTGGCCCATGCCGGGGGTGCCTCTGCGAGGGTCTCCCGGGCTGTCCCCGCGGTGCCACCGCTGCAAGGCCAACCTGGAGGGCGGTGCTGGCTGCCGCCACCCTCCCGCGAGGGGCTGCCCCGCTCTGCCAGTGATAAATCTCGCGGTCCCCTCGCTTTTTCGTCACTTGCCTAATCCTGTGCCCTTCTTTTCATGTGCGGTAATTGCTGCCAGCTGTGCGGGCCGGGCGCGGGGCTCGCACACGGCTCTGTGCAGAACAATAGCAACAGCTGTTTCATTTAGCCTCGGGCCAGCGCTTCCTGTTCAGTCTACAGCTGCCCTTCTGTGTCCAATTTATGTTCCTGCTTTTTTACTTTTTTCCCCCTGTGACCCCTCCATACATCGAGGAGAGGTTTGGAGGCTGCCGCTGCGGCCCCTCTTTCTGGCACAGGCTGCTTGCAGGGGAGTGACAGTCCCCGGACCCTCTGCCTGCTCCGGGCTCTGCATGGCAGAGGAAAAGATGCAGCCTTTTCCAGCAGAGCCAATAACAAACGTTTTTTTTTAAAAAACAAAGCATAAAGCACTTTTCTGATGTGAAGCAGCAGCGAAGGCGCCTAAGGTCCCAAAGGCAGCAGAAATGCCTTGCTGGGTGTGGACTTGGGCATGTCCAGGGTCGGATCCTCCTGCACTGTGCAACCCGAAGGATTTTCGATGAGAAGAAAAGGAAAAATGAAAAGAGCAAGGAAAATAATGGCTTGAGGGACCAGGCTGTATAGGTAAAAGTGTTGTTTAAAAGCGCCTCTGTGGAAAACTCATCTGCTTGGCCATGGGCAAAGTCATTGCTCTGCCCTCTCCAGTGTAGAGCTCCCCTGGGACCCATGGAAAGGTTGGGAGCAGCCATGGGAGGCTCCACGCTCCTGGCTGAGATGGTTCCCAGTCTCCCCATTCCCTGTATCTTTCTCTCTTTTTTTTTCCCCCCCCTTTTTTTTTTCTTTTCCCCAAGAAAACGGCTGCATTCTTCCTGAGTTAATCGCGTCTTTCTGTGCAGGATAAGGCATATCTCATTAGAGGGGGAGAGAGATTTAACCTGAAGTTCAAGGAACCTTCCCCATGCTACCTAAGAACAATCCCTAATCAGTACAGTGTATATGTTGTATAATTGTTCTTTGGCATTTACCCCTTTTTCCTTGCTAATTAAAACAAAACTGTGGTGAAATGTTTCAGTGCGTTTTTAGATGATAAGAAAATTAAAGCCCCAGTGAGTTTTTATAGAATCAGAAAATGAAAGGGTATTTCAAGGGTCTGGAGCATCAGATCCAGGTTTCCACAGGCACACCTGAATTTATTTATTTATTTATTTATTTTTCTTTCTTTCTTTCTAGTGACACATTGAGCACATTTGCAACTAGAAATCCGTTTCGCAGTGGTGCGAACGGGCACAAGTTTGTTGAGGTTACCTTGTTGGTCACTGGCCCAGGGGCCTGTGTTCAGATTAGGCTGTGTGGAGGGGGCACAACAAGGCTGTGTATGCCGGGGTCTCAAACCAAGACATCTTTCAATAAAATCTATGATCTATATCCCTGGGTCTATATCCCTAGGACCCATAGTGGCTCTGCCACCTCTGCTGAACTCCTTGTCTCTGGCACCTTCCACGGAGCAGCAGTGGCCCCAGGACACTGTCACCGTGGTGGAACCTGCAGCACCTACAGCGTATTTCAAGCTTCTGCCCTCCCACAGATTCCTGAAATAGAAATAGGAAAGGAAAAAAAATGTCTAATAGATTGAAGAGAAACCACCCCAAAAAAGGTCTTTCCTGATGTGATTTTTCCCGATTTTCCTTTTCCTGTAGGTTTTCCACAGACAGGGTGGGCCTGTGGCACCATGCAGTGGGCTGCTTATGGTAAACGTAGGGTATCATCAAGGGAGAATGGCAGTGCTGCTGGCTCAGGGGTTTATCCCTGGTCTCCTTTTAGTTATAGATACTTGACACTTTTCTTAAAATCCTGAGTCAGGTGACCCCGTATTATCCCCTTTTATTTGTATTTAAGAAAATCTGAACATTTGGGAACTGAACTAACATGCCCAGTGGCAGGAAAAATACTGAAAATACTTGTGACTGCAAGCAAGTCCAAGAACTGAACTGAAAAATGAAGAAGCTCTTCAATGTATGTTTTATTTTAAAATCTCATGATTATTTAAGCCAGTTTATTGACTTAAATAATCAGTTTGTGGTTTCTAGGGCTGAGAGCACTTGACTGTTGCAGCTTTGGAATTTACTGTCCTTCTCCACTCTCAATGGAGTTTGTGGTAACATTTTATCCTGCTACAAATTCATCTGAAGGATTTTAAGTGCAATAACTCTACAGGAACAGCTTCAATCTATTTGTGAAGTGCCACACACCTCAACGAAAATGGCATATGCTTAATGCTAGCAATTAAAGATAGATATGGAACAACTGGAGAGAGTCCAGTGCAGGACTATGAGGATGGTCAGGGACCTGGAACATTTGCCCTGTGAGGAGAGATTGAGAGAGTTGGACCTGTTCAGTCTGGAGAAGAGAAGGCTGAGAGGGGACCTGAGTAGTGTCAATAAGTACCTCAGTGAGGGGAATGGGGTCGGTCTCTTTTCACTGGTGGCCACTGATAGGATAAGAGGAAATGGCCACAAACTGAAGCATCAAAAGTTCCACAGGAACTTAAGGAAAAATTTCTTAACAGTGGGTGTGACAGAGCACTGGAACAGGCTGCCCAGAGAGGTTGTGGAGTCTCCTTCTCTGGAGATCTTCAAAACCCGCTTGGATGCAGTCCTGTGCCACGTGCTCTAGGTGACCCTGCGTGTGCAGGGGGGTTGGACTAGATGATCTCTAAAGTCCCCTTCCAACCTTAATGATTCTATGATTCTATGATTACAGAGAGGCTGCCAGCAATTTCTCCTTATGGGAGACAGCAGTATATACATTTAGTCAGTTACATATATATGTTTCCAAAGTGTATTTAATGCTGTTTCCTGGTATTTATTTGAGTAAGAGTAGGTGACACTGACCAAGTCTGGTGATGCTGACTGTCTTTTGTCATGGTCTCCTGTTTATGTGGAACACTCACGGTACTTGGGATGAGAGCCCGTCCTCTGCTCTTGAGGGCAAGGTACCCCCAAAGTCCTGCTCAAGCCCTGGGTGAGAGAGAATGGGACAAAGTAGACCCTGGTCTGTCTTCTGGCCCCATCCGGCCCTGCTGCATCCGTGCCTTGGGCATCAAGAGGATGACACTGGGGAATGGTCCTAGCCTGTTTCCCAAATCCTCTGGGATTTCACTACTTACGGCAGGGATGATATGGGGCTCAGTAATCCCCATCTCTGTGATGGAGGACTGGGCAGATGAATCGAAGAGATTATTGTTGTCATGGTTGACAACTGTCTCTCATTCAATAAAGTAAAGTCTCAGAGTTCAGGACTTTTGTTCACAGCATATCCATGTTCCCTTTATCAAGGAAGCACACTGTTCTCTTGCAAGATGATCATCTTTTTTAATTAACCATATCCTTCTGCAAGTTTTTATGATATCTTTTCAAGATGGTACTAAAGAGAGCTCTTTCTTTCATTCTGCTCAAGTCCTTTTTTAAAGGGAGCTATTTACATTTTTTTTTTCCCTGAAGCTAGTCTTACATGGGAAGGCAATAAGAAATGTAATTTTATGCTGATTGCGTATCCTATTCCCACTTCCCCACTTGTTGACTGTAGCGCCGGTTTGGTCTCTGCTGCAGTTTTGTTCCTGCTGGATCAAGGCCATTCACATACCAGGAAATCACCTACCCACAAGAGCTCTGCATCACAGTGTCACCTGGGAACACATCTCTGTCAGTCTCAGGTTCCCATCATGAGATCAGGGCATGCATTCAGCCTGAAAATCCTGAAGTTTCAGATCTTTTGCCCCAGTGTTGATGCCCTACTACACCCCAGGCTCATGACGGATGTATCTGACATTTCAGCTACTGTATTTATTTACTGTTTTATTTCCTATTAACATGTTCTTGCCAGGAGAGATGCTACCAGGGTGCCAATGCCCTTTCATTGTTTCTCTTGCATCATGGTGCTAACATTTGGCATCTTTCTAAGATGAATGGAATTTACTTTAAAACAACAATTTTTAACTCAAAGTATGAATTAAAGCATGCTGTCCAGTCAAAAAAAATGCATTTCATGTGGCTCTGATCTGAGAGGTACCTGCAAAATGTAGTTCATTTTTGTCTCCTCTTTCCCAGCCATGTGCGCTCAAACCCTGGTGACCTGGGTCCACCCTCCTACCTTGCTCGCTCACACCGTAGTTGTGCTGATGTTGGATCATGGCATTAGACTCACCAAAAGACAGAGAAGGGTATTCAAAGCCACCGATGGCACAGCAGAGTCAAAATAAGTAGTTGCTGACAGATTTATAGGTTTTAGTCCAGTTAAAATGCTATTTATTGCTTTTGGAAGAGGACAGTTTGTTTCTAATTTTAGAAGCATGTTTGGAATTGACCAGTTTGGCTGTGCATTGCGAGTCCAATATTTGACTTTTTTTTTTTCCATTAGGCTATTGTAATTATTAATTAATAATAATCATTAATAGTTACTTAGCCTAGGACCTCATTCTGCAACAGCAGGGTAGAAATTCAGGACAAAGCCCAAATAACGACGACTCAATGGATTTGCTGTGAAAGGGCTCATTTTTGTTCCTTTAGCTCCCAATTAGATCTGGCTTAACCAGGATCTTGTGTTTTTGGATGCAGCCTGTTGTTTTCATCCATTCCTGCTGCTCTTCTTCCTTTCTCAGCTTTACCTGCAGTACAGCAGTAACCTCTCAGTACATATCCCATCAGTTTCCTCCCACAGTAGAGCTAGTGATGAACAAATTCACGTATGCATGAACTACACTGAACAAATGAACAGCTCTTATGAGGCTGGAGGCAATAACACATTTAGCCCCTAGGTGCATTACTTCTGCTCAGTAGGAACATATTTTACTAAGACATTTGCCTTTACACGCTCGGTTTGTGGGTTTATTGAACCCAGCAGTCACCCTCCACAGGCATTGTCAAAACTGGGTGTTTTCCTTCCGACTGTTGCATCCATCACCTTGACCTGGCTCCATCCTCTGCAGTCCCGTGTGTTCTGTCCTCTTCCATAGCTCCTGTCCCATCTCATGCTCTCCTGTTTGTCCATCTTGACTGTCCTATCTTGTCCTATGCATCCCATCCCACCTGATCCCATTGCATCCTGTCTGTCCCTTCCCCCTTCATCTTGTCCCCTCCCATCCATCCTGTCCATCCCATCCTGCCCTGTCTCATCCCCTGCTGTCTGTCCTGTCCATCCCATCTGTCCTATCCCATCCCATCTGTCCTGTTTATCCCATCCTGCCATGTCCTGTCTCCTCCTTTGTGTCCCATCCTGTCCATTCTGTTAATCCCATCCCACCTCATCTCATCCCCTCCTGTCCATTCTGTCTTGTCCATCTCATCCCATCCCATCCCATCCCGTCCTTCCCTGCCTCATCTCCTGCTGTCTGCCCTGTCCATTCCATCTGTCCTATCCCGTTCCATCTGTCCCGCCTGTCCCATCCCGCCCTGTCTTGTCCCCTCCCGTCCTGTCCACCCCGTCTGCCTTATCCTGTCCCATCCATTCTGCCCGTCCCATCCCACTCCGTCCCATTCCCACCTGTTTGCCCCTTCCTATCCATCCCGTCCCTGCTATCCCGGCCCGGCCCGGCCCGGCTCGCGGGCGGCCCCGCGCTGCCACCTGCCGGTGCCGAGGCCGCCTGCAGGCGCCGGTACCGGCGCGCGGGCCGCTCCGCTCCGCTCGGCCCGGGACCAGCCCTCGACGGCGCGGCGGCTTCGGGGGCTCCGGAGCCCGGGCACCCGCCGGGCTGGGGCGACTCTCCCGCTTGCAGACCCTGTAAGGGCTCCCCTCCATCCCTCGTTCCCCTCCATTCCCTCTCTCCCCTCCGTCCCTCGCTCCCCTCCATCCCTCGCTCCCCTCCATCCCTCGCTCCCCTCCATCCCTCGCTCCCCTCGCTCCTTTCTCTCCAGATCTCAGATCTCTCCAGCTTAAGCAGTTTCTTACCAATTTCACAGCGCAGGAGAAACTTCGATTAAAAAAAAAAAAAAAAAGCATCAGTAACAAAGAGCATTTCTGTTTCTGGTCAGCAGTGATGGGAAGTGCAGACAGTTACCCAAAAGAAGAGGAGATATAACAGGTTTTGTTTGAGAGATTAATGCGGAATTGGAGTCAGGAGTCGTGGAGTCAGGACTGTGCATGTATTTGTTCAGTTCTGTTGTGTGACTGCGGCAGAATCATTCTAATGTCAGCTTGCCTACTATCTACACAATCTACAGTGTAAACTTTGGTAAAACTTGGTCTTTATCTGTGAAGGTCTTTGAGAGTCTCTGGTGAAAGCTGTTGGGTAGCTGCATGGTTCCCTGTGGTTTATAAAATACATATATATCACAATTTACCAAAGGCAATGACAGTAGGTTTTAAATGGGGAGAGCCCCAGCCATGCAACCGCAGGATCCTCCTGGCTCCAGTGAGAGGTTTAAACTCCGAACTTAGACCCAAAGTCAGTGTCATTACAGAAGAGAGAATGAGAACCACAAGTCTGCATGTACGGCTTGAAATCTAGAGGAGAATGCAGAGATTCGACCCCATCTCCTGCCTGTTTGTTTTTAATCTCCTGCTGGAATGTGACATTCCATAAAAGCTCTTTTGGGGGAGAAGATTGAGGCATCTGCCAAACCCCGGTAAGCTCTACCTTTCCTTCCTCTACCCTGGATCATCCACAATAACCCTCTAGCTGGGGGCCGAAGGCACAGAAAAGTAAAGATAAAAGAGAGCGTGAATCAACTCAGACTTCTGTGGTAGCTAAGGCTTTAAAAAAACCCAAAGATCACTTAGATTGCACACAGTTTGGGCCATGTGCCATCCTTTTATTACTTACCCATGTACAGGAGATCTGGTGGGAGAATGTCTCTGTGTTGATGTTTCATTAAAAATATACCTATTTCTTTTGGACGAATCCAGAATTTTTTAGCAGGAAACCCAAAAGATTTTAGCTAAAAACTGTTTAAAAAAAAAAAAAGAGTAGAGGAAAGCAGACATTTGTGACAGGCTTTTGCGTTTACTAAAAGAAATCTGTTGGACAATAATTTCAAGGCAATTTTATGCCTATGGCTACTTTTTTTTTGGCTATGTCTAATATACAGTTGCTATCCTGTAACTCCTATCTATTGTAAACAGTATTATTGCTAATAAATAGTGGAGTGCGAGGATGCCAGGAGTAACATAACCCTACCATTTTGTTCTATCCATTTTTATTTCTTTGATACTCATTTTTGTTTGATTGCTTTAATGGGCTAATAGCGAAGAAGGTTAAAACGTAAATGAATCTTGCACAGACAACACTAGATGGAAAACATCTGAACTGTGCAAAAAAAAATCCCTTTTGTTGGAAGTTGTTGTGTTGCTACATGAAATCTTGTGTGAAGGGTCAGAAGAAATTGGGTGAAGGAGCACCTTGACATTTGGATATATTTTAGTGATAATTCAAAGGAAAAGTTGCTAGTTATTACTAGTGGTGACATTAATGTATCTTCTTTCAAGAGCTCTGCAAACCTTCCATCTCAAATGGAGGCTGGTTCGAGGGGTTATTTTCTCAGGAAAACAACCAGGACAAAGCCATTGCAGTGAAATCTGCCGGAGGTTCAGTGTGGGACACCACAGTGTTGTAGGCATTGAAACCTTTGGGGTTGTGAGTGCCCTATGTCATTTTTTTTGTCAGGTGGCTGCACCGCATCACTGCCCTGTGTTGTCCAAGCTATTTGCAAAGACCTCACATCACAGACCCTGTCCAGCCAGCCTCACTTGCCCAGCCCTTCAAGAGAAAGCAAAGCACGTGACACATTGCAGACCCCGTGCTCTGTGACATGCACTTGGTGTCCTGCCTTCCCTAAATGCTATGGGGATGATTTCAGAAAACATCTCTAGGGACTTAACACTGGATGTCACATAAACAAGCAGGATGTAGTGATGAAGAAATAGGTGCTATTGCAGAATGAGGACTGCACTCCATGCAGTAGCAGGCTTACAGGGGTTTTGTAGATTTCTGGATGCTGACAGTCTTAGGAATCCTTTAACATTAGCAAGCTGACTGTGTTACTTGGTGGAATGATTATTCTTGTATTTGTTGGATGAATATTAACATTCATATAGTTTTTCATAAATAATTGTTAGTGTATGATGAAGCCACATTTGTTTTTTTTTTCTGGTTTCCTGACGAAAAAAATATATGTTGAAGGAGCTTTCAAGCCAGCATGTCCAGCATGTGGGCTCTGCTACTGACTTGCTCTGCAACCTTGGGTGAGTCTCCTACATTTCAAGTCTCAATTTCCCTTCCTGAAAAGTGAAGCTAATAGCGGTGAGCTTCATGCTTCCTCTCCAATTACTTATTGCTTTGATGACCCTAGGAAAAGATAAAGAAGTTGGTCTATGGAGACAATTTCCTCTAGGATCTTAATGCAAGAAGCCCTATAGACTTTGGACTGCTAGTAGAAAATATGTCAGGAGAAATAACATATGTGTACTTAAACAGATATGGTACACTGCCATCCTGTTTTGTATTGACATATCTTAGTGTAATCTTGATAGCAAGGGAAAAATATTTCAAGACATAAAGCAATGAGACCTTGTTTCCCAGGACATAGAAATGGATCACTGGTGGGCAGGAAGATGCCACCTATTTCTGGCAGTTAAGGAGGGCATATTCTCAGCACGGCTTGTTCACTACTAATAGGGCACAGGGGAGAATTCACTCCTCCAGGTGGAAAGACAACGTAAAGTAAGTAAAATCCAGACTCCCTGCAGTGCTTAAAAATGATGCTGCTAAAAACATGAAAGACTTCAAGAAGACATATAGGAACAAAGTTGATACCTCTGAGTCTTGCTGGATATATTCTCTTAATAACACAAAACCTGCCAGCAGGTTACTGTGTGTACAGAGCTGTCGCCATCAAAAGTACCCAATAATTCTGAGGTGCAAAAAGGTTCAGCTTGCATCAGTGCTACAGTCCAGTGAAGCAGCACTGAATTGACCTGGAACTGCAAAGAGTTTTCTGAGTAGAGTGGAATCTGAAATCTCTGGGTTTTTCACATGTGAAAAAAAGCTTTCTTTTGTGGGTAAAACCAAAGTCTGACAAATGGGAGGTGCTCTCTGTCTTTAGCCAGGCTTAGTAGAAATTAATGAAATTTGATTTAAAAGACTTACAAACACAAAGTGATTCCATCCCTTTCCTTTTCTTTTCCAGATGCTATCCACCTTTCCTAATGTATTTAATTGCCCATTTTCCTATATATAAAAAATACAGCTCTATATGTCATGATCTATTGGATGTTTCAGGCACTGCTGCATGAAATAAAAATCCCATTGTTTTTGCCTTTTTTTTTCTATTTGAATATTAAATGCCAAGAAGATTGGTAAAGATTTCAGAAAAACAAACTGACATTTGGCTTAATAAAATATTGTACACAGTTTTTCCTTTCTGCTTTGACTTGGCAGAAGATTGTGAAAAGCTCAGAGAAGAAATATTCCAATTTTCCTGGAGGGAGGCAGGAAACTATTAACAAACAGTGCTGGAGCACAATATCCTGATATGCCCTTTAAAATTAGTTCATAAAGACACAAAAATGTGAGATGTGTGCATTAAGATTAAATTTGGAAATCACAAATGTTTTGGAAGAAACAGCCTCCTGCTCCATGAGATTTCTGTAGTCAGTTCTCACATGTTTCTCATGCCATATATAATGTTTTCCTTAACGCCCCAGCTGTTGAAATCATGCAATAAAGAGAAAGTCTCAGATTTTATTTTTAAAAGTAAATTTTTGAAGAGAGACATCTTTAAAATATGGTCAAAGTGCACTGGAAGCTTTCAAGTCCGGAGAGGAAAACAAGATAGAGGCCCAATATGGTGTTCTTATTATTAAACTAATCTCATGTTTTTTGGAACTTGACTCTTGAGAAGATTTCAGCACTGGCAATTTTGAAAGCTGTCTCTCAAAATCTTGTTTTGGGGTATATGGTGAATTGGGAACTCTCCGTGCCCGTTCATGCCCTCTCTCTGCTTCAAGAGCTGGACTATCTCCCATGCACGTTATTATTATCTCACCTATAGAAGAGAGAGATAAAATCAGCTCCCCATGGACACCAGTATGGAGACCCCTCAATCACACTGCCATAAGATATAAGCACACCGTGGTCTAACCAGCTATGCTGTTCTACTCTTACAAATCTAGTAAATAATGCCTAAGGACTATAGAAGTCGACGTTTTTTTGTAGCTCTCAAAAAAGTGTGGTTAGTTTTTGTTGCAAAGCAGCATTATCCATTGTTAAAAAGGGGCTTCTGTTACAGGCCAAAAAAGAAAAAAAAAAAAAGAAGAAGAAAAAAAGTAACTTTATCAAATTAATAACTCAGAGGATCGAAACCTCCATGTGTTGCAATTCAGTCATGAAGGCTGTCAGCAAAAATCTGTAGCAAATTGGGGGAACGACAATAAAATTAAATTTACTATTGAAATAAAAGACAGAAGGCAGAGTGGTTTTATTCACTAAAATCATCCACATCTCAGCTTACTCAAAGTTATTGCTGTTTTGCCAGTTCACCGTGAACCAGATGGCTGCCATTTTGCAAGGCTTTGGCTGTGTGGCTCCAAAAAAACAGCGTAGACTCTGGGAGAGGATAAATTGCTTTAAGTCACAAATGTTAAAAATATTAATCTGTATAAATGGAAATGCATCAGCCCCCTAGCTTTAGATTTTTTTTTTTTCTCCTTAAATTGGGTATCTTGTGGAAGGTCTGTTTAAGGAAGTCAAAAAAGAGCGGAAGTAGAAATTACAGCAGCAATAGGTAAAAAAGGACTGTGGTCCTAAACAAGCTGCTCTGTTCTGTCTGGAAAAAAGAAATTAAGAGATCTAGAAAGTAATACTTGGAGAAAGAAAGTCTCTCCCCTCAGCATAGTCAGGAAAAAAAAGACTAAAGAAAAGGGTGCAGAGCAGGGCTGGATAGCACGGAGCCAACCAAAGTGTATGAGAGAGCAGTGAGACAAAAAGCTGTTTCTGTCAGTTCCCAAAAGAGAAATTGGGAGGGAGGAGAAAATATCCTGAATGCAAAAAAAAAAAACAAAAAAAAAAAAAAGAGAGAAGATTAAAAAATGCTAGGGACGACTGATGAACGGATCCAGCTATATCCTAGAGCCATAAAAGTGAATCCTGGCATTTGCCAGGGTGAAGTCTCCAGTTAAGAGGGGCCACCACATTGGAACATCTGTCACGCTCCTTTGATTTTTTACATTAAAAATAGAGCACAGACAGGAGTGTCAGAAGAAAAACCGCTTTTACTACTGTCTGCGCAGGGCGAGTGTATAAACAGCAATTGGAACCCAGCAGAGGACGGCTGTCAGCCTGGCAGAAGCTCGGTCACATTTTCAGCTGATGTAAATCAGGAGGGCTCCGTTATTAGCGCGGAACTGGCGTACAGCAGCTGAGGCTCTAGCCGAGCCACTGAAGTGGTAAATAGTGCTGACAGCAAGTTGTGGCTTAAACAACCTTAAATGAACCCCATTAAGTCCTCATTTCTGAAGAGAATGTTGTTGAAACCTGGAAATGAGGCTTTCAAAGGTTTAACATATTTGTCTGTTGTAGAGGGTTTATTTTGAAACCAGATGCACGGAGGAACCGAGCGTTGCTGCACATGGCAGGAGAGGCAGCCGCAAAGGATGCATTCTGCGCTCCCTCCTGCTTCAATGGGAATAACCTCCGTGGAGTCACTGTCATCACATTAGTGCCAGTAGGAACAGAGGTAGGATGAGGGTGTATAATTCCTTGCAGGAGATGAAGACGCTGACAAGCTAAAACCTATCCGAATAATTGAAAAATATTGGTGATGTTGCATTCTTGGAAATAAAACTGGCACACGTTCCGCAGAAATCTCAGAGTGCTTGAAACAATTGATCATGACAGGCCTGGGTGCAGAAACGAAGCTGTCTCCTGGGGGCCTGAACAACTCACAGGCAGCTTTAATAAAAGACAGAGTGGACAGGGGCAGGATGAGGCACCAAAAGTAAGATCAGCATTACCTGAGGCAGACTGTGCTACACAAATCACACCAGCACCTCACAGCTCAGGACGCAGAGCTAGTCAGGACAGCAGGGGATTTGGGATTTCAGTGCAAGACTAGAGGTTAGTCAAGAGGATTAATAAACTGCCTAATTCTCAATTAGCAACAAATGCAAGCACCATCAGGTTAGATTTAATAAGAGGGCTCTGTCATGTCTTGACCAGAAACCTCCAGGTACTCCAGATCAGAAACTCTCGGTCAGCATCTTAAAGCAGTAAACACCACTGTAGTGTCTGATGCCCAAATCAGCTCCAAACTGGTGTTAAGGGCCAAGCCTAAAGGTATCAGAATCGTGAGCCCTGTCCAGGTTCCTGGCGATTTGCCTGCCTGCACTCAGGGCTATGACGGATTCAGGTTGGAAGTGGTCACCAGATCTTCAACCATCTTAGTGAGTGATTGCCAGATTCAGAGCACCTGAATTACACAGGTTTATTTTATTTTATTTTATTTTATTTTATTTTATTTTATTTTATTTTATTTTATTTTATTTTATTTTATTTTATTTTATTCTTTTTCTTTCTGTAACATCCCTCAGGATGTAATATTACATTGTTCAGTAGATCCAGGAGTGTCTAGAGAACACAGTAATTTTCCCTTGTGAGTGTCTGGGGCTGATCAGGAACCAGAAGCTGTGTGCAACAGGGTCCACCCAGTCAAGGCTCTCAAATTTATGTGGCCACATTCCTCCTGGCAGGTATCTGGGGTAGCTGCTCTCTTCTAGAGCCATGGCATGGTGCCAGAAGTCACCTGTGTCCTCCTGCCTGCAGCTCCTTCCTTTGAAGGTGCTATCCTTGGAAATGCGCTAAAAGACTTCTGGCAGAGTGGCAAAAATCTTTACTGAGTGCATGATTTGATGTTCTTGTGGGCAGCGGACTGGAGGGACAGAAGGACATGAGGAAATGGTTCTCCTGCCTTATCAGCTAGGTTGTTCATGTAGGGAGATGGATTTGGGATTTCCAACTTGGATTCAAGCTGTATACTAAAACACACCTGATATGAGTCAGTTTTGGGGTGGATATGTGTGGAAAAGGACAATGGTCTTTAGACATGTTTGGGTAAGTCTTAAAATCTAACTGATCTGTAGTGCTAGGTTTGCTACTTGCACAGATCTTACCTTTCTTAAAAAGAAAGAAAAGGAGAAGAAAACTCGTGAGAAAATATTTTTCACAGATCAAATAACAGAAAATGTGTTGACTTCTAATGCCTTACTTGACCCTAATGCTAGTTCATTCAATGTCACAACCTTTAAGAAAAGCATTGAGAAAGAAACTGGCTGCCTGCAATCACAATAGTGCAATGGACACGTTCCACCATCGTATTAAGACTCCTCGCTAGCCCACATTCAATTCCTTGGCCAGAGCCAGCAAAGGACACAAGTATCTCCAAGAAGAATTTCAATAGAATTCCAGAGAATTACAATGGAATTACACAACAGTACAGAAAATAAAATTTGTTGGTTATTATGGTTTGTATTTCTGTTGATTCCAAAAAAACAATCTCAGTGTAAATACTCCAAAAGCCATTGGAGTCTACTCTCTCCTTCTCTCTCCCCGCCCCACCACCCTCTCTTCCCCTCAAAGAAAAACCAGATATAGAGTTCTGCTCAGTACATTGTTTTTTGGTTCAGCAAACATCCAAATGCCATTGCCATCCAGACACGTTGGCACCATTTTGTTCCTTCCTCAGAGATTATGCACTGAAGATTTACTCTAAAGCTGCAAACTATAGGCTGGAGAGAAGAGCAGGTGACAGGTGAGGTTGCTTTTAGGCTGTAGTATCTGTGTGGTAGGGAGAGCCTTTCTGTCTTGTGTTTGTGCCATCCACAGCACAACTGAGGCCCTAGGGTTTTTGGGCTTGACTGCAAGCCCAAGTTGTAAATGCCAATAACACAATAAGGCCTAAGATATTTTAAGGTTGGTTGTCTGGACCAAACTATTACACATCCATCATGTGGCAGTGTAAACACATGCTTTGTATGCATGAAACTGGGATTTTTTTTTCCAATGAATTCTGAGAGCTACTTGTTTTTCAATTGAAAAGCTCAGTTAAATGGCATGCAGATTATCTCTGTGTACATTGATATTGTTTTTCAGACTACAGGCATGATTATTGCTGGGAAATCATAGACATGTTTCATTTTTTTCACTGCTGCTTTATGCTGTAAAAGGACAGAGACATTTCTTTGCTTATGAAAGCCTGTTTTTATTTTTGTTTTTGTTTTCCAGATTTCTTGTTGACATGAATAGCCTTTGTCTTTTGTTTTCCCACATTGCTGGACGATGGTAGCAAAAACATTAATGGTTCTGGATGAGCAACATCACTTAGACTGTGAGAATGTCCTATCTTTCACTACATAAGCCTAATATTAATTCATCAATCAATCCATGACACCAGTATTGCTGCCAATAGATGCAGAATTTACAGAGGCAAATGATCCAGTAACAAGTAAAATGTCCTTCCGCTATGGAAACTCCAAATTGCAGTTTAGGTGACCCATTTATTCATCCTGTGCCCATCTAATTCTGCATGCTATAGATCCCGGTTTGCAAGTTGTTGCATGGTCGCTTTCCATTGATGAATAAGCCTTATGGAGCAGCCAGGATGGAAGCAGAGATGTTTCTGCCATTCAGTCAGCTCTTAATGAGAAGTGCTTTGGCACCAATATCCTGACATGTGTCCACTTCTTGAGGGCTGTTCCTTCATTTAAAGGATCCCACGTGACAGCTCCCTCCCATGATATTCCGTCTCACTTGATTTAATAAATGTAAATTCCATCTGAAAGCTGCCTGGGGCACAGACCAAAGTGTCTGCTCGGTATGAGGTGCCTAGCTGGCCTTTAGATACCCAGCAGCCCCCAAAAGACTTCTCAAAGTTAGTCTGCTATACTGGGAAGAAGAGAAGCAATGCAGATACTGCAGTATAGGGAAATCTTCAGCTAAACCGTTATCTTCCAAATAAAATTGCCTACACTTAGCCTGTTCAAGAAAGTCTTTGAGAAAATACCTAAGAGGATTTTCCTTTCAGATTAAGTGATTTCTAGATGATTTTGCCCACAGCAAATCAGCAGGGGGGAGCTTAACTGCATTTTGCCTAAACCAGAGGAAGAGAGGCTTGCTCTTCTGAAAATCCTTCGCTAAATTAATGAAGTCATGAATGTACATTTACGCTGAACTTATTTTGCTTACTAAAAGCTCCTCTCTCAGATTGTTTCCTTCTGTGTATGTCTCTATATCACAGGCTCTCTGTTTGTAATTTCAAAAGTTCAAAAGAGAGATTGCATCTTTTTAAGGGGTTACCCCCAGCTTCCAGCAGTCAGAAACAGTATGTACAGTAGTCAGCCTAAATCCCCATAGGAAGATGAAAGACTGAATGCAGCTAATGCAAGGATAATGACTGCCACTGCACTCATCACGTATAGTATGAGGTGAGTGTCACTATTAACAGGGAAGTAGAAACCTTAATAAGATGTCAATTTACATTTCATTGTATTGGATGTATTACTGGAATCTTTGTTCCACAAAACTTTGTCTGGGATTATTTTTACTCTCCGGAGGAAAATAAAATGTTTTGTCAATGCCAGTGTTTTTGACTCCCATTGTTTTAACTGGCTTTGGGAACAGACTCTTATTTTTGCTCTATTTTTTATTTCTCTTTTACATCCTCATATCTAATGAATAGACTAATGCAAGAATTCAACAAAGAAATGCTGAAGGGAAACTGTACTGACAGAAAATAAGGAAGAAAGAAAGGAAGAAAGAAAGAAAGGAAGAAAGAAAGAAAGAAAGAAAGGAAGAAAGAAAGGAAGAAAGGAAGAAAGGAAGAAAGAAAGAAAGAAAGAAAGAAAGAAAGAAAGAAAGAAAGAAAGAAAGAAAGAAAGAAAGAAAGAAAGAAAGAAAGAAAGAAAGAAAGAAAGAAAGAAAGAAAGAAAGAAAGAAAGAAAGAAAGAAAGAAAGAAAGAAGAAGAAAGAAAGAGAAAGAGAGAGAGAAAGAAAGAAAGAAAGAAAGAAAGAAAGAAAGAAAGAAAGAGAGAAAGAGAGAAAGAGAGAAAGAGAGAAAGAGAGAAAGAGAGAAAGAGAGAAAGAGAGAAAGAAAGAAAGAAAGAAAGAAAGAAAGAAAGAAAGAAAGAAAGAAAGAAAGAAAGAAAGAAAGAGAGAAAGAGAGAAAGAAAGAAAGAAAGAAAGAAAGAAAGAAAAGAAAGAAAGAAAGAAAGAAAGAAAGAAAGAAAGAAAGAAAGAAAGAAAGAAAGAAAGAAAGAAAGAAAGAAAAAGAGAGAGAGAAAAAGAGAGAGAAAGAGAGAAAGAAAGAAAGAAAGAAAGAGAGAAAGAAAGAAAGAAAGAGATAGAGAGAGAGAAAGAGAAAGAATCAACCAATGAGTCCAGGGATACACAAGCTATGTAGGATTCTGGGTTGGTGTGACAAGGTAAGCATTTTCTGACCCTCACCAAAGTCATGTGACATTTCACATATTCTCTAAAAATTTTGTGTTTTTTAAAGCTCCCACACATCGTCTCCATCCTTAGCAGAAGGGATGAGGGCACTGCTAGCCAGGCACAGCTTGGGATGCAGCTAGAGCACAAGCTGACTCCTAACCAACATCTCTCCTTCCCCTACAGCAGGACATACTTATCCAAGGAAAAGCTTACCTTCCAGCTCTAAAAAGATTAACAAGGAAAATAGAAGTCAGAACAGTATGCCCCTGCATTTGCAAAGCTTTTTAATAATATAATAATGAAATAGATTTAATGGATTTGTAGATGTTCAAGAAATCAGGTTCCTCAGAGAAATTAATCAGCCTATAAAATATAATGGGTGTAAAGTAGCCTTTGACATCAGGAATTTGACTGCTGAGATTAATGAAGAGGGAGATGGACTAGTCCTGAGTGTTTGCCTATCTTATCCTGGAGATAGAACAGCTGTGGGAACCCCTGGGGCTGGGAGCTTGGGTCTTATTGCTGAATCTGGGCTATGGCAACGGAGGAAGTATCATGGTCATTCTGGGTGTCTTCTACAATATTTACTTTATATGGACCTTGCTTTGATAACATTTTATTTGTTTTTCCTTTCCTTTTTATTCCCAGCTTCATCTCTGTCAAATCCCAATTTCCACATGAAGTTTTGTACCAAACCGAGTGAAGGCTCTAAGATAATCTGTTTGTAATAAAATACTTTTCCTTTATTTTAGTAAACTTAGCTTTTCCCTGTAAAAACAAACTCTTTACTTATTCAGGTGTGACTAGTCATCGTAGTAAATCACCATATTACCTCCCAGTGTAATAACACATTTATTTTAAAATTTCATTTTAGAATCATTCTTCTTTTGCCTACACTTACTTTGCACAGGAATAACACTGCTGTAAAAGCCTCCAGGTGTAAAAATACTACATTTTTCTGTAATTATGTACTGTCCATTAGCCTTTAAAAAGTAGACTATAAAAACTATAAATACTACCCATAACTGAGTGGAGTTACTTAGTAAAACATTTAAGAAAAATCATTGAAGAGGTAGGTTGTAGGACAAATACATGTATACCTCAGCCTCACTTGGTCATTTGCCAATATCATTTTTTAAGTGAAATTGTCAACTTTTACACAGGTAACCACATTTTTTTTTTACATTTCTGTTCAAAATTTGCAAGCATACTGCTTGTGCAATAGAGGAGAGCATGATGAAGAGGAGAGACAAGTACCTGAGTTTCATATTCAGTGAATGCCATCTTGACGAGTTCATACCTATGGCTTTTGGATGAAGCTTTGGCTCACCAAAGCCTATCAAATGAAGCTCAGGCTCCTATAACAAGAGCAATTATGACTACAGTAACTTTTAATTCTATCTTAATTCGGTATACTAGATGCTCTTAATAATTCTATGGAAATACAGACTGGGATGAATTTCTGCAGCCTTTAAAAGAGTAGTTTAAGCTAACTGCCTAGGCCCTTTCATTCTCTTTCATTCATGGAGAAATATAATTAGCTCCAGTGAATGATTCATGCAATTCTAATTAGATACCTAAAACAGGCAAGGTGAATAAGTCTGTGTGGCTACTTCTTTCTCACACCATACCCGGAACAGAAGGGATAAGCCTAGATAAAACTTCCAACATGGTTAATTTTCTCTTAGAGGAAGCCACCCAGTTGACTTTGGTGAGTTTGGATAAGACCCTATAAGGTAGGTGTGTATAGAAATCAAAATTGGTGGGAAATTTTCAGTTAAGCTCTTTTATTTGGAGAAATGTTTCTGTCCAAATGAAAAATTATTTTGTCAGGTTAGGGGTGCTATTTTTGTTTCATCTGTGTTTCTGAAAGATTTCTCAGTGCAAGATGAATTTTTTATCAAAATGAAAAAAAGTCCCCAAGCCCAAAACAACCTTGTGGTCATGTGTCTGGATGTGGGCAAGCTGATTTTAGCAGTTGGTCTCAACAGGAAAATGCTGTTGCCTGATTGCTGATTGCTAAAAAGCACTGAAATGAGGGTCTTTCTCTGGTTGTTCATGTTAAGCACCAGGGAGCCAGAGCTCTACTCTAGCACTTTCGTAATGGACGATTTCATAGGATAGAAAAAGAGGAATCCTCTTTCATCACTCTTTAAGGCTATTCCAGATGACAGACTGAAATCTGCAACTAAATACCAGTTAACCTCACTTTTTGGCTTTCTTGCAATGGCCCAGATTATCTTTGCTACACTAATACAGTTGGTTCATTCAGTTTTGATGGTGTGAGACTTAGACTATACTCTGTTGTTTATTGTTTTGGTCATTGAGGTTGTGTCAGAGCCTGCAGCATGCTGCAGTGCACACAAACAAAACCAAAAAAGACTGTTTTTCTTCTAAAGTGCTAGCAATATCTGATGTTTGCTTCCAGAGGTGACCTAAAATAAGGCTGCAGCAGCAGCGCTATGTTGTAGTGCAGCTTAAATTTCACCCTTTGTACAAAGATGTTTGAGGTGAGGAGGGAAAGTGGTTGTGTTTTCATTTTTTGACTACGTTCAGCAATTTATGAGGCTCCCCAGACTTATTGCAGTTTTTCAACTCCATATTTTCTGAACTTCTTTCTTCTACTATTTTCTCTTCCTCTTCTTTTTCCTCTTCTTTCTCCTCATCCTTCTACTATTTTCTCCTCCTCCTCCTCTTCTGCTATATTCTCCTCTCTGATGGCCTTTCAGAACATCTGGATCTCTTCGACTTCTCTCTAAGCGAGCATTGCCCCTACTTTTCTCTCTGATTTCTCTTCTCAAAAAATTTCTTTACACTGTTATCTGCAACTTCAATCTCTGAATATTCCTTGTTCCTTTTCTTGAGCTGCAAGTGGTTTACGTGGTGGTTTCTCCCGTCATGTTTCTATCAGGCTTCGACCAGTAACATTCCTGCATTTGCCCTTTTCCCACCAGGTTTCTATTTGCCTTCTCTATCTGTTCTGGGCCTGCATGTTTGCAAGCTGTTGGATTTCTCATAATTGCAAGGTTTAGGGTGTTTTCTTTCTTTATGTTTATATGTTTTCTTTCTTTCTTTCTTACTTTCTTTCTCTCTGTCTCTCTCTCTTTCTCTTTCTTGGACTGGGTTTCTATCTTATTAAGATCTAAATTTCTTTTTTCTTCCTGATTTGGATGGTTCATTTTTAAAACTTCTATTTAATCAAATGAAATGAATTAAAAATGAGGAGGGAAAGCCCAAGAATTTAAATTCCAGTCCTTTTTCTACCACAAGAAACCAAGAATTCTTTCTATTTAAGACAGTTACAGATTTTATCATTGTGACTGGTTTCCATTAACATTGTAAGTAGAAAGACATTTACTAAAGTTGAAAGCTGTCTCTTATGTGATGACAGACTTTGCCTGTTTTAATATTTTTACTGGTTAACTACCAAATCCCGAGTCTACCACTGTCTACAGCCAACATTTAGTGTTCACTACTTCGCTGGCAAGAAACGTGACTTAGAAATATATCTTCTGTACTAAGCTTTTGCAAACATAGTAATTTTGTCTTATAAAAACAACAGTTTGAACATGTGAAAGAAATTGCTACAGCAAGGCCTCCTTGAGAGAAAGCAACATATCAGAAATGCGCAAAATATTAGGCAGAGCATTTGTTTTGTAGTAGATTGCCCTGTCTACACAAAAGAGCATCTACTTCAAATAATCGAAATGTATGCACTCAAAGAAGGATGAACTGCTTATATAGATTCACAAATTGCCTACACCAACAAGAGCACCATGTTGAGATGCAGACATGCCGAGTCGGATTTTATTTCTGGAAGCTAGGGATTTACCCTGATTTGCTCCTGCTAAAACTCTCACCATGGCTGGAACAACGTTTGATTTGCCAGCTGTTCCCACACCTGGCATGCCAAATGCAGCAGCTCCCAGCCCTCACCCCATTCAATTGACTAAGCGGGAGAAATGGGAGCTAAAAAAGTTTCACTAAGCTAGAAAAGACTTCAGGATACCTGTAACACACTGAACATAACTGGCCTATTTGATCCTGCAATAATATACAATAAACATAGATACTTTATTTAGTACTCCAGTGTAAGACATCCCGACTGGACTATTTCCCATTCTAAACCTAGGTCTTACCACAGCTGGAAAGTACTACCAGTCCAGTTCAGTTACGAGGAGAAAGGATCCAATGAGAGAATTACATTGATAAAAATGTCCATGTAGATAGAGCTCATCTAGACAAGCAGCAATGTTTCCAGCATGGGTTATTCAGAGTGGCCCAAGCACAGGCCACCGTTGGCTACTCAGCCAGCCCTCAATGACTGCAACTGGTGCTGTGGGCAATTTTGGGACTGTACCTGCCTGCAAAATGCCAGAGGGTTATAGTTCCACAAGCACCTCGAGTACTCAGGTCTGAGAGGATTCAGTTGTCTAAATATCTTGTGTCATTTTGGATGTTTTAGGTTATCTCACCTGTCTTCTAGTCCCCTCTCCAAAGGGGCACACTTGCTCCACAAGTCCTGAGTCAATTGTAAACTATAGTTAGAAATCCTTGGAATTTCCATATAGACCTCTATGCACACAGTACACACAAGGCCTTGTGCTAGAAAGGCTGGACAGGAAGCGTAGTGATAGGGATCATGCTTACAATGGAAGGCAAATGAAGGGGGTGAATTGCGATCACTCTTCTCCGACCTTCTTTTTGACTCTTCACCCATCAAGGCAGACTGGAAGCAAGGTGGACTTGTCACCCAAGACTGCTGACAGATAGTGGCAGCAGCAGTGGAAATACTTTAAACACTTTGCTTTGTCAGCGGAATGAGAAGTTTGTTCTTTCTGGCTCTGTCAAAATTTGGCTTCTGTACAGCAGGGTCAGTCTGGCATTGTTACTATATGGAATATATTTCCTAGGAGCTCAGTGAAGCTATCCTAGACTTCTGCAAATTGGTTACCTAACTAATATTTGTTGCTATGTGGTATCAATTTTAGATTACTGGATAGACAAGTTAGATGTGAATAGATGGCTAAGAGGAGAGACAACCTCCTCCCATCATTTCCTACCTGCGTAGATTTTTATTTTTATAGTTCCTTGGGAGATCTTTTCTGTTGCAAAACTCTCAAATATTCTTCTGCACTGCTTCTTTCTTTAGTACCTGAGCTTCTGAAAGTCTGCAATATTATTGTAAGTTGCAAAAATTCAAGGTGAGGCCATAAGTCAACCTCTGCAAAGTTCTTTTCAAAGAGGTTCCTCAGGATATGACTCTCACTCCCTCATTTTTCAAACGAAGAAGATTCTGTGGTCAGCACCTCAGGCAGCGCCACATCCAGCCCCAAAGTTACCTAGTGACATCTCCATCCTGATGGCCCGACCTCCTCCTCCTGTCCCTGGCCTCAACTGCAGCACAGTCATTCCAGCAGGGCTTCATACACTGCAGCCTTCCTTTGCACTGTGCCTCAAACACACTCCCACTGGTCGTTCGGTTTTTAATCCCACGCATTTTCTTCTATTCAGATACAACTGTTGCTAATTTCTTTCTTAGTTTATTATTGGAGAAAGTCTTCTATATTTAATTATGAGAAACAGAGAATCCGTAATATATTCAAAGCTCTGGAAACTTAATCTTAGATAATTTTTTACTCTAAAAGAAATGTCTTTATGACCAATCTCTTCTTTCAATCAAGAACACCCATTTGGTTTATTTTTAACATTCCTTTCATTATATTATGAGCTTGTCTCTTGACTGATCTTTGTTTTGAAAGGAAATTTTAATAGTGTTATTTCTAGAGAAGCCTTACAGTATAATACAATTAAAGGAAAACATGAAATTAAAACACATTAAAGCACACGTTCTAATAATAAAACCTACAGTCCCAGTCAGCTAGAGGATTCTGAAGGGAGAAATAAATAATTAAATGAGAAATAATTAGAGTTTATGACAGAGAAACTCATATTATTTTGCTTAATAAGGTAAAGAAAGTACATTATAATTACATTTATTAATATTATATATCTGTAACAGTCTGTAAAAAAAAAAAAGAAAAATTCTGTGTGTCCAGATCATTTGTTTTCAAGGTATCAAGCTAAATGAAGCCTGGACACAGGGTGTGAGTGGTCACTTTTCATGTTTTATAGATTTCCAGTCTGTGTTTGGCACATGAGCAGCTTCTCCCAGTTGCCCTCTTCCAGCTTTAGCCAGCAGTGGCAGACATCGCTGTCTAGCACAGCTTTGGTGGACTTACTGCCACTTGCATCTTTCTGACCAGACTTGCCACAGACACTGTCCATAAACCAGTCCCCACTCCATCCCACTGCACACAGGAGAGCTTGGAAACAGTTGCCCTGAGGAACAATTCCACTATATTTTTTGTCCTTTCCATGTTAGTACTGTACTGGTCCTTCCAGCAGGAATGAGAAAAGGAATGAGCAAATGGAATAAAAATTGGAGAGCTGCAATTGCACTAAGATCAGCCATGCCATCTGTTACTGCTGTTTGAGACAATTACCACGTAGACGAACACAGTATGAAAAACACTGATTACCTAAGAACTGCTGGGTTGTTTGAAGTTTAGAAACAATTTGTTACTTAGATGAATAAAGAAATCTCTCTAAAATATCATCTTTTGGTAATGCTCAAAGCCCATTTCTTGTACCTTAATATGAATTGTATTTGCATTCTTGGTAAACAGGATATTCTTATGCCTTTTAAGAATAATCACTTTTTTTTTTTTGCTTATATTCAGCCCAGAAATAGAAAGAATCCTTACACCAAAGCATTCAAAAACATAACAACAGAAACTTTTAAGAAAGTAGTATAGAAAGGCATTTTGAAAAGCCCGTTAGAAGTAAGAATTATGCATTACACAACTCTCTGTGAGATGATATAATGTGGGGAGGTTCAAAAACTTTGTTGCACTTTGGTATCTCTGAATGTAGTGTATGCCTGCAAATTAGAAGGAAAGAGAAAGAATAGAGATCTGAACCTGGATGTATATGCTGTAAGCTTGAAAGACTTCTGCAGGCAGCTACCTCCTGGTCCCGCAGAGAATTAAAAAATTGTGTAGAAAAGCCTTTCATCCTAAAATGATGACCTTGCAAAGCCTTTTTGGACACTAACAGAAAGGCAAACCTGTAGCACTGGGATCAAGGACTTTCTGAAATGTATTTTTTCCCATCTTTAATCTGACTTCTCAGCAACAATCTGAAATCCCAGACAATCAAAATATTCAGTGATTTTTTTTGTCCAGTTGTCCAGTTGTAGTTCCATTCAATTTAAATATTCAGTGTTTGGCAGGGAAGGATGGAAGGGTGGAAATTTTTCACTTTTTATTTTTTTTTCCCTCAATCCTAGACCCCAAAATCTTTTCTCTATTCAAGATAGTGGAATCACTCAGAGGCTGTCACCTTGTTTGGATTCATGGTGGACAAACAGCCTGCCCTCTGACTTGGAGGAATGAAGAAACAGGGACAGGACATCCCATGGGAGCTCCACGTGAAAGGGAAGGCAGGTAATGGCCCTTTCCAAATACTGAGGTTCTTTCCCAAGGCCCAGGTGGGAAGGAGAAGCTGAACTACCCAATGGCTTCTACATTTCAGGATCATTTATTTTTCATTTATTTGTGTGGGATTCCAATACCTCTAAATCGTATAGGGACCCAGTTCTCCAATGAAGTTCAGATGATGTAGTTCCTTTTTATACAACCCCTGGGGATTCACTTATCATAAGACTCTAAGCATCCATCCCCATGAGGCACTATCAGTGAAAAAAAAAAGAAAGAAAAAAAAAAAAAAACCAAAAAAACAGATCCACAGCTATACTGTGTCACACAACACAATTTGGCAACTTTAGAGGGAAAGTCAACAATCTGACTGTGCAGAGGACATTTAGGCAATGCTTTGTAATTGTCCAAACTGGAATCTGGTCTGCATATGGGTTTAATGTCTTCGTTTTTGTGAGGCTGGGCCACAGATTCAAGCCAACCAACCTCACTTCTGCAACGTGACTGGGATTTGCCCTCCTGCGTGGAGCGGTGCCCTGGTGGCAAGAATTCTGAATGAGCAGGTCAAACCTGGGACTATCTGGACTCTTGAGTCCATGCTGAAAAAGCACACTGCGTTTGTTTTTCAGGATTCCTATAAGTCTGCATTAGTAAACACAGATGATGGCAATTACGACTGCAGTAGAATTTTGGCACATTGGAACCGACCGTTTTTCTGATCTAGAACTGAGATAGGATGAGAGACTTTTATCCCCTGGCTGAACAAGAACATCTTGAATCTGTTTGTGTGTGTATGAAAAAAAAATAATTAAATCTCTATGGGCTGGATTCCTCAAGGATGATAAAGACTCATCTGGCTTTAAAGTCAGCACGAATGGGATAACCTGGTCAGCTTTTTGACTCTTGACAAAGTTGAAAGGCAAGACTGTGAGGAACATGTAATAAAATGGGACTAGAAGGTGGGGTCAAGTCTTCTCTGGGCATAGAAGAGATACTGAATCATTCCAGTTTATTTTATCCCCTTGGATGTTCTTCACTTTGTGTTGCTAATAAAGCCAATGCATTTTAATCTGTTCTTGGCATTTAATTGACATTGGTCAGAACACAATCTCTGTTACAGTGAGTACAGATCCTGACTCAGCAGCACTTAAATGTTAGAGTTTAAGGAGAATTAATAAGAAATCACGGGAATCAAGGACTGCTTTTTGAGGAGAGGAGGGTAAGGGTAAGGTGAGCCTAAGGCAGACTCTGCATGACTGCAATTGGGTGCTGCTTGTACGTAAAAGTTGTCTGGTTTAGACTGCAAGATCTGACAACTCACTGTTGCCTCCTACTGAGTTCAGCATCTTATCCAGGGTCACCTGGAGCTTAGGTGCGGAGGAAGGACACACAGCTCAAGAGAGACAAGTAGCTGGTCTAATCTCAGGGTTTTTGGCTCACCCCTACTTTTTCTTTCCCTGTCATTCCCTAAACAGCAAGATGGTAATGACAGTAATCTCAAAGGGAGTGGATTCAAAAGCCTTTCCCCAGAAAGATTTATGTTTGCATCTCTCACATCACAGCTGAGTGTCTTAAATATTTAGCAATAAATGTGGGTATCTTTTTCAGTGTTGTAAACTTAGACCAAAAATAGTTTCCATCTGTGATTATATGGCTAAGTTGACCTGAGACAACTTTTGAGGGGCAAATATTTTATTCACAGAAGAAAAATAATTTCACTCCCCTATGAAGAAGACAGGAGCAAAGATGCTTTAGGAAATGAGCCATGAGATCATGTGGACAAGGTTAGGAATCTGCATTAATATACACCAGCTTTTCCCAAACTACAGCTTGAAAAACTTGAAAAACTCTCCATCTCCTCTTGTATATGGTCATAGACTTCAGGGACATTGTGATCTCCAGGAGACAACCGAGTCACTAATGTATTCTCACAAAACCAATATGAAGTAATGATTATCTAAATTTTACAGATGTAACCCCAGAGACAAAGTGCAAGTAGTTAGCCAAAATTTACTATCTTTCCAAAAAAGGAATTCAAATGATTTGATGTCCTGCTGCTGGGTATCATAAAAACAACATACTTTTGAGGACTGAGATGGGAGAAGACTTGAATTTAGCAGCTCAGACTATCTTATACCAATTTCTGAGTGTGCTTATTTTATATAAATGTACAAGTAGCTTCACATCATTAGTGAGGTTTTGCTTTGGGTAACTTAAATGTGCAAAAATACTAGTCTTAGGTTTTAAAAGACATTTAATATTAGGCTCCTAGGATCATATTTAGGCTTATAAATAAATAATCCATTTTTTCATGTGCTAGCTTCTAACAGCTAGCAGCTTCTCCTAACACATGTGCTTGCAGCTGGAGACCAACTCATTTGAAAATAAGGATACTTACTTAGGTGTTTGAATATAAACCTGAGACTAGGATTTGCAAAGGGAGTTAGGTGCCCAACTTCTGTTGAGAAAAGGTTTAAGAGTTACATGAGCATAACTTTTAGGTATCCATTAGGAAAATCTCAGCTTTGCTGTAAATGCCTCTGGATTCCTTAGATTTCATTCATTTGGCAGCCAGGCACCAAGTTCTGTCGTATGATCCGAAAGATATTTGCAGAGTTCTGTGTAACTTATGCAGTCTTTCTTTGGAAAATAAATAAATCATTCAAATGGAAATACTCAAATAGCTGGGCACATATCCAGATATAGTTTGCCTAGCTTAGTGGCAAAAAAGTTACGGCACACATCCTATATTGTCAAGGACACTGAATGTTTTGGCTGCCCTAATAGAAAAACAATAATTCAAATATGTATTAAAAAGGAATTTCCTGGAGAAGCTTGGCCTCACTCAATCATCCTATTAGATTTTTCCTTAATGTGGAAGAATAGCACATTAAATTCATTACATTCATTAGACCAGCTACATTTATTTCCAGATGGGTTTCCATAACGTGGTTGAAAGGACTTTTTTTAGACATTTTGGAGATGCCTTTATGTGTAATTCATATAGCATAGTAATGACACCACAATCTCACACCACTGCACACTCGACATGTGAGAATTCTTTCTCACAGTGCAAAGACACATTTAACACAACTAGCTGTAAGTGTTTTATAAATCAATAATAATAGGCCCACCGAGCTAGGATCATTGTTAGATTTTGTTGGCATTCACCCACAGGACAATGATATTATGCAAAGACCAGAAGACATGTGAGGAAATAATTATGCTAATATACACTATTTCCCTCCTCCCTGTCTCATCTTTGGAGCAATTGTCATAATGTTGCACATGTTGATTCAGCCCCAGCAGTTACAAATGATCTACACCTGCTGGCTCCAGCATATTGTATAAATACCCAATCAACCACCCCTCTGTTTATAGGGTACCAAGGAAAATGCATCCCATCACAGGTTATGAGGGATGGTCCCTGCAATGAAGGCCTCTTAAGAAAATGCAAGAGAGGTTTGACAGTTTTGCAGTGTTGATATTATCTTTTTCTTCAAATCTAGCTAAAAACTCTCTTCTCAAAGGTTCTTAAAGACTAGGATCTCACCCATTTATGTAGACAATTCTATATTGCCTTTCTTCCAACAGTGAATTCACGATTATCAGCCGCCTTAGGCAGAGATTTCAGTGTTCATTGGGTACATTTTCATTTCTCAAGATCCTTTAAATGTTCCTACCTCACCTCATGTATCTGCTGGGTGTCCTGCAGTTGGTCAGCCAGAAGACCAGTGAGAACTTCACCCTGGGGTCCCAGACCATAATAAATAAATAAATAATTCATGTCATAACCAGGAAGTGTGGATGTCATCTACCAAAGCAGCAGGTTAATAATAACCACCTAACCACCCACTCCTTTTATCTCATCCCATATGCTCAGGCTCAAGCCCACCCTGGGCACCACTCTATCAACCATGCCCCTCCATGCCCATCCCCATTAAGTTCCACAATATGCAAATCTCATGGAGCAATTTTTTAACCACAGAATCAGCGAACAGAACTATTCCTCAGTCACAACTTACATTTTAACAATCCCCTCACTCCATGCATGAATTTTAAAGCAGAAATGTTTGGTGTGATGTTTGAATTCCTTCCCAACTCATTCAAACCAGATCCAGACCAAGATCTTGATGACAACCTCCCGCCTACTTGACATTGAACTGAAGAACCACGGAATTTTTCAGGCTATATTCATACAATGGTGTAGGTGCTTTATGTTGCTTTCTCAGCTGCATAATCAACACTGTAATGAATTACTAACAATATCCTCAGACTTAAAGAGAACTGCTAATGACACTTCCTGATTACTGATTTGTTTACACCACCAGGTTGTATTGTTTTACCTCTGAGTCCAAGGAAAGCAGAACTGCCTCTCTAGTAGGAGGATTAGCTTATCCTGGAGGCTGGAGTATATCCTGTTGCCCAACATCTTCTCTGCTGGTAACACAGCACATACATTGCAGATGTACAAGGATGGATTGATGCACCTATTGCCATAAAAATTCACCCCTGAACTGAAATTGAATTCTGAACTGTCAGAACACAGGAAATCTCTAAAGTCTATAGCTTTTCCATTTGTACTTTTGAGTATGCGTAGTGCCAGACCAAACCAGGCCAGGATACAGCTATGACTCTAAAACATCACTAAGCACCCAGCCACACTCAGATGATCTGGGCTGAGTGCTAATTTATTTGTACTAATCAGGGTTACCAGAAATGTGGAGGCTCTACAGCAGAACTCTTGGCTGATGCAGATATGGACAGGTTTTACATTACACAGCTCCCAAACACCAAGTTACGGCAAGAAGTCGTCTCAGCTGCACTTAGTGTTGGACAAGGCCTACTGTGCTTGGATCTTGCTCCACAGTATTTCATGATGTTCCAGGGCTTCAGAGGCAGAAGGCTCCAGCATTTAAGCAGTGCCAGTGCAAAAGGTTTCTCGGTCATTTAGCCTGAACTGTCTCCTAAAGATACTCATGGACACAGTTATCATGTATTTCAAAAAAGGTCTACATTATATGCATATTTAGATGTTTCTGTTGCATTCATGTATGTGACTAAAGCATCACTTTCACAAGTCTACAAGATTTTAACTTTACTGCTGCATGTCCAGGTCTTCTGCATACTTATAAATTACATCAGAAAGGTGCATGTGCCAATATTTTTCAAGAAGGAGTCTGAACTGGGTAATAACGCTAAGACAAGCCAGAAACTCTGACGTGTCCAGAAAGTACCACAACACACATTTGACTTGCGTGTTGTGTTTCCTTCCAGTGATGATGGCTGCAATAGGCAGACTGCTCTGTGACAGTCCTGCAGATCTGCATAGACAGAGCTTGTGTGGAAGGTCTCCTGGGCATTCCTCTATACACTGCTGGTGTAATTTGCCCATGATATAATTTAGCATGTGTTTGGACTGCCTCTGGAGACTTGAAAAATGTTAAAAGCATACCTATTTGGTAAAACTCTGGGTCACCTGATGTGTCAGAATATCCTTAGGAACCCATAATGAGTTTCCTCCAGTCAAACAGAACCTTTTTCCCTGATAATTTCTGCCAGGTTTTCCATACTCCCAAAGGGGAAAAGTCATCTATCAGTTCCAAATTACTAGAACTGCAAGACTGAGAATATCATAGTTATTGAAAACTCAGAAACTATAAATGGAGCATCTATTTATAAAGTTTTGCTGTTTGGTCTCCTGCTGTGCTGAATTCAGTGTCCCTGCTCTTAAAGCCCTAGGTCCTTTGTTCTGCACTGATGGAAACAGTTTCATACAATTTCAGATGTCCCACCAGGACAGCTCATTGTAATTGTTTTATTAATCATCCTTTCTTCTAGACTTACCATATCCTCAATATTGTATTTGTGTTCATAGTCATCCTCTATCTGTAAACTTGTAATCTCAGAATTACCCTTCTTAAAAATCAGAACCCTCCCTTCCTCATCACTTATCCTGTCCAAAAAACAAGTGAGGAGTTGAAGACAGAGACAATTCAGCTGGGTACGTCCTTAAATCCTTTTATATACCAATTAACTTACATTGTTTACAAGAAATAAAGAAAATCTGACAAAAAAAAAAAGAAGTGAATTCTTTATTAAGTACACTCTTACAATTAGATAACAAGTTGTTGTTATCTAATTGAAACTCAGGAAACTCAGGACAATTTCTGCCTAGTACATTTTCCAGTTTTATTTTTGCTCCATAACTAATATCCATTGCTGGAGAGCATAGCCTCTGTCTGAATAAAGCTCTCACAGACATACTGAAATTATAGACTGCATTCTGATTTCCCATATGTTAAAGAAATACAGTATGATGCCAATTACTTCAGGGGGAATGACTCTGGATTTATACCACTGTATCTGAGATCATAATTTGACTCTTTGTGAGTAATTGAGGTCATGTGTCTTCCTTTTTAACCTCACCACTGTAATGCCTACGCCTCATGCTGGAGGGTGAGTAGCCTGAACCATCCCAGATGACTGAGTCATGAACATTTTTTCTAGATGAATACACGAGATTTTATATGAGAGCAAGTAATTGCTCTTCGTATATGCTTGGGATATTATTTCATTAAGCAAACTACTCCCTGTTCATGCAGAAGCCCTAAAGATCAAGCAGCTGCTAGTGCCAAACTGAGTTTTCCTTCAGGTCAGAGTACAAAGTCAAAACTCCTGGGTTATTTTTCATT
The DNA here is from genome assembly GCF_059628265.1 of Tinamus guttatus. Lineage (NCBI taxonomy): Eukaryota > Metazoa > Chordata > Aves > Tinamiformes > Tinamidae > Tinamus > Tinamus guttatus. The sequence goes on from NW_028288613.1 coordinate 5,813,014, forward strand.
AACCTGCTCATTTGGTGACTTTGAACAAACTCTTTAACATCTCTGTGCATCAGTCACATACTTATAAAATGTGACTAAAGCTCTACTTTATGAGGGAAAGGAGATCCTCATGGGGCCAAATATTGTCTTCTTACTAAGATTGAAATAATTCCTTATTCTGTATTCCTTAACTGTGTTCTTTATGATCTGGCTCCACAACTTCACTGAGAAAAGCATAATTTTATGTAAGTTTATATGTTTACCCCTGAGTCTTAAAGTTGGTAACACACTGGGAACATCTCCTATGAAAGCTGTCCTAGAAAAACCAAGTGTTCCTGTGACTCAAGCTCACTCTTTGTTTGGTTACAGATTCAACATTTCACCTCCTTGGCTTATGAGACAGGTTGTTATTACAACTTTCTTTCCTATCTCCTAACACCTACTTAAAAAGAAATCACCTCTTCTGCTCCTGTATTCAGGGCATGGCAATCTATTTAAACTTTCCTTTCAACACGCAGGAAACCATTAAAATGAACCAACCTCTTCTCGCCTATGAGGGAGTGCTGCCTTGTTACACTGAACCTTTACAAGTAAAGGCAATAGCATGTCTTTAACTTTGCTTTCCTTACTCATGAAGCACCTCAGCTTTGGGATTGAAAGGACTTCATTAAAGCTGTGAGCAGCATGAGAGCACAAAGAGAAACAGAAGTTCCTCTTTCCACTGAGAGGGTTGTAATGTGCCCGCAGAAGGGAGTTTAGGCTTTAGATCAAGACCTATGCATCATGTTATATCAGTGGGACCCTTCAACATGAAAACACTGTATAGTGTAAAGCAGCATATTATCAGGTATGTTTATATAAATACATAAAGTGGAGAATATATAATACCCAATTCATACATGTGTCAGTACGTATATAATGTACACAGCTCTGGAGGTCCTCATTAATTTTTCTCTCAGTAGTAGCTTTTCCTTCTTATAAGCAATATTTAAGCTATAACAAACAAGGCTAGTGATAGAAAATTCTATTTTCTAACCCCTGCAGACACAGCCGTAATGATATTACGTTCCAATAACAGTGGACAGGATCAAACCGAACCAAATTGAACCTCCTGCTCACACACAGTGGACTTCTCTTACCTTCTCTTCATGCACGAGCCTCAGGGTCCAGAGCCACCAGAACCAGATGTGCTCCAGAGATCTATTAGTGCGCACACTAAAGAGCATATTTATGATACCACAAATATTTAAGTGTGGTCTCTGCAAGTGGGAGGAGAAACTGTTCTCTCTGAGAGCTTTTGGCCGCAAGATTTCCCTATCTTGCCAGTCTGCATGCATCCCCCTGAAGCAGTGGGTTTGGTGGGAAGGCTTCAGATAATCATCTGGCATCTCTTCTTACACTCATAAAAAAGCTGGTAAGAACTCCTTGCATATCATCATATATACCTAAGTTTCCACGAGACGTCCAGGAGAGGAGAGTGTGTAGTTGATGCTAAGGTTTCCTGGGATTCATCTGCCAGGCAGCAGGTGAACGAGTAGGGAAAGAAGGAACCTGCCAATATATGTCTTGGAAAAATCTGGACGCTTCTTGCCATCTTTGCTTTCTTGTTAGGAAAATTGAGCTTTACTGGTGTAATATATGGTGTGACTATGACATCAAGCTGATGAAAATATAATTTAAACTTGATATTCAATCTCTTGTTTTGGGCTGGCTTTCCTACAATATGCCACTTTGCAGAATGGTCACCTTTTCCCCTAGCTTGAGCAAGAGCCAAACTGAGTGCCTGAATCCAAATGTTTCTTGTCCCTAGTTTATGCCTTCAAATGAAAACAAGGAATCAGATTCCCTCCCTCAGGCTGACTTCTAATTCTGTAAGTAATTCTGCTGAAATCAATGCAGACTATCTGAGGAGTGAAAAGATGTATTGGCCCTGACTTTGGTTCCAAACACTGTTTATTTCAGTGATAAAAGCCTCTAGCACCCACAGTTGCTGCAGTACATTAGGACTGGGGTGCAACGGCTGAGTTCTGCTGTCTGCTTGGTTCTCCCAGGATGTGTAAAGAAACTCAGGGTCTGCAATGATGGTGCCATGAAAAAGTGACATATGCTTCACTTGGTTGTCCTTTATTAAAAAGTAGCTTTTCTACCAGTAGAGTGGAAAAGACAGATTCCGTGTACATGGTCTTGCTGCTGCTCTTCCTGAGCAGTCAGCTGATTAACTAATGCACCTGCTCTGCATATCCTTTTTGCTGGTACATGTTGGTATGTGAACACTTTCTTTCCAATGGCATTAACACAGCTCTATGTGTAAGGATGCAACACCATTTCCCTGCGACATGAATATGGAGCTGCAAGTAAGTAAATAGGAGGCAAAAAGGAACTGTACAAAAGAGTTGCTTGTGCCTTCAGCCTTCACTAGAACTGGTTGGAAATTTCAGAGAGAAAAAAATACACTGGCAAAATTCCAGGTTGATTAAATCAGAATGAACCTTCCCAGCAGAAATCAGATGAGTTTCTCAGGTTTCCGATGAGCTCAGTGGGTTGGTAGGCTGCTGCTGAGCCTGGTGACTGGGAGAGCCTTAGCTCAATCCCATTATATCCACAGAGTTATATCCACAGAGTTATATCCACAGAGAGTAACGCACAGTTAGATAACTGAGTGTTAGTCACCACTGGCTTTATCTGGCTAGGTCTCTGCAAATAATTCATCAAACTGATGTAATCCACACCAGACCAATCTCCTGGGTTGGGTGAGGATGCTCTAAGGCCATACTCTGAGTTTGTAATGAAGCACCATAACTCCAGAACTCATCAGTCCTCTGCTGTTGAAAATACCTGAACCACCCTGAACACCCCTGCCTCCCAAACTGGCTCACAAGAGGAAGAAATCCCATCAAAAATATACAGTTAAAAATAGTTTTAAACACTCTAAAGTAGTAAGGCAGAGTTTAAAGGCAATAATTTTTTAAATTTGCCTGTCACCGTTTAATTACATCTTGTGGATTCATACATTTACATGTCTCGTCCTATTCTCCTTTCTCCTCCCAGGCTGCCATCCAGCTTCAGGGTCTCCATCATAGCTGGATGATTCCTTAGTCTAGACTCTCTACCATATCTCTTAAGTCCATCTGTTCCCAGACTCTTCCCCCTCCATAAAACTCCTTCCTTATCCAAATCCTCATGTCAGCTATTCCTTTCTTGTTCCAGTTTCTGTCCTCTTTGCCCCCATATCTGGTCATCTCTCTTCAGTTGCCTAGCTGGATGCCACCATGGCAGAGTGAATGAAAGCCCAAGAACAGCAGGCTTTTTCCTTTTAGTTTTGGGAAGTGGTCTGATCTAAGCCCATAGCAACTGGAAATGGCAAATAAAACACAAATCCGAGCCTCAGTTCCCCAGGACTCGTTTATAAATTGCTTGGGAACCACTGGGATGTTTGGCTTGCCTAAAAGGAACACGTCTTAGAATTCTGAGTCCAATCATTAGTCTCCAGAAGTCTCCACTGAGTATATATGATTTTTCTTTCAGATTTCTGTCTTGAAAAATAGATTATTAGTTTTATCCCCTTTTAAGCTCGAGGCAGAAATCAAACATGTAAATTTTCAGGTTGGATGATGGAAGTTTAGTAAAGTTATTCAGGATGGGAAATAGGGCCTTCTCCTGGGAAGTACTGTACAACACATGCATGAAGTGGGACGCTCGCAGTGCGGGACAGACCCGAGCCCGGCCTCATTCAGAAGACTCTCCTGGTCAGGGCTGTTGAGAGGTGTCAGCCCCTTCAGAGCACTGTCCTCAACGTATAGATGTGTATGTGAAGTGATGTGGATTCCTGGTTTTGTGGTATTTTCTGTGAGACCTCACAAGTATCTCCTTTATCTTCCTTTTCTTGTTCTCACCTTTCCATAAAACCCCAGTCTTAACCAATTTAAAAAATATATGTAATACATGGGATCAGATTTTTGTCCCCCAGAAAATGGGCTAATCTGCACTGTTTTTGTGGAAGAGGGTGGTAATTACTTGGCCATTTAGCATTAGCTGCAGAGAGACACAGAGCTGCCTGTTGGTGTCCCCGAGCTCACGTCCCCCAGCTCATGTTGGTGTCCCCAAGCTCATCTGCTTGAAGGAGCTCCTGCTCCATGCCGTGGTAGCAGCACTTGAAAAGTCTCATTGTCCTTCCCTGATCCTTCCCCCGTTGTCTGATACTGCAAGAAAGCACCGTGAGCAGGTGTTGTTGTGCTTCTATAGACAAGGTGACAGGCGTGCTATGCTGACTTAGGAAAATGAGCTAACATTCTGTCATTAATAATCTTATTAGGGAAAAAATAATGTTTTATTATGAGGACTTTTTGGGTTGCTCTCATAACAGTCTACTTGGTGCTCTGAAATGGATCAGTAGTGACATCCAGTGGCCACAAACATTTATGAGGTGCCTGTAGTTCTTTTGGGATTGAAATAGAATAATCTGGATTTACTATCTATTTATAAAACCTGCTAAAAGCATCGTGTGCGCAAAAATCTTTATACTACTTTTATAAGAAACACTGTCAAAGGAGTGAAGAAAAACAACAAACCCACCCAAATCAGCTTTTCAAGGGCTAGTGCAACTTATTTTCTTTGGAATAGGTGTTTTTCTTTGGAATAGATGCTTTGCTCCAAACCACATAATGAAGGATGTCCACTCCTATTTGGGCTAGACTTTGAAAGAAGCTTTATCCACTTTATCAGGTATTTTAAGACAAATAAAGTGACTAAAGATAGTAAGGACAGGCATTTATTGCTTATGCAGGTGTGCTGCTTGTTTTTATCAGCACTGTCAAAGGACTTTGCGAATCCCAGATGGATTCTGTTCTATCTGTTTGGCCTCTTACATTTCATCTGACCACGCTGCCTGAGTGTAGGGACTATTTGTGCTGTATAGAGTTGTACAGGTGTCACAGTTCATATACAAGGGGGTAAAGGAGCTAAAGCTTTTTTTTTTTTTTTTTTTTTTTTTTCCTTTTTTTGAGGGAAGCAAGTATGAAACACGCAGTTTCCCAGTGCAGATACAGATGACAACTCCCATGGCATATTTCCTGTGTTTTAGCAACGGGTCTAGCTGAACCCTGCAAACTCAGACTGAACTATTCTGGTTAGCCCTAGATCCAGGCAATCCAAGTTCAATTTGGCAATCCTACATCACAAGCAATTCTGTCTTTTATTATACAAAGACAGTATTCTGTGCTACAACGTGCTAAATTCAGCAAAGGATGTATTTTAAGCTTTCAGATAGTTCACTGACCTTGAGCACAAATAGAAGCCCTTTCTTGGATCACAGCCACCCTGCTTTTCTTCTTGCCTGATCCAGGATTAGACAGTTCCTTAGCTCCTGAACTAGAACATGCATCACAGACTGGCCAGCTCTTTCATACAGGTCAGGGAACTTGCAAAAGCACTTGCTTCTTTCCATACCTTAGAAAAATACTGAGCCAGTCTAGTTTGTAGTCAGAAAAATAGCACCTCGTGAGCCATGCACAGGGTACTTTTTACTTACTGTATGTGAAATGGGAAATGCCTTACTCCCTCTCTGAGACAATAGGCCTTTCTTTACTAAAATGCTAACACTGTGGCTCTATAAAGTAAATCCACAATAAAATATTGTTTCTCACTTGATCTCCCTTGCAATTTAAGAAGTTAGATTTACAAACTCTCTGACAGCCTCTCGCCTTCTGCTGAATTCTAATCTGAGCTGACTGCTGCGGTTCAGTTCAGGGTTCTGAGTGATAATCAAGTTACTGTTGCTTAAGGAGTTACTGTGTGTTAGTAGAGGCTGGGGGCTCAACCACATGCCTACTTCCAGGCCCTCACGAAAACAAGGCAAAGATGCATTATCTTAAATCTTTTCAATTGACACTTAAATGAACACATTTTCCCTCAAAAAGGGCAGGCCAGGAGCACATGGCTCCATTGCTGCTTTGTCAGTAACTCATTGCACTACAGCAACTTGCTCACTGCCAAGCCTTGAGCTTCAGCAAAGTTCTTGCTTACTTTATGGCACTTGTTTGCACTTGAGCCAGCGTATTGCATTCAGCCACCCAAGCAGCACATTTTGCCCAGAGTTCAAGTCTTTAATTCACAGTTATGGGAAGAGTTGGGGTAAAAACTCCTTTCATTACTTGATGTTTACATTTAGGATATGGGTGCTTTGGAGAGTGACAATATGTAGGGAGCCTAAATACATATGCACTGAAACTAAAAAGCAGAGGCATTTAAGCTAGCCATTTGCAACCTGCTGCTACCTTATCTGACATGGTTGCTTAGTTAAACATCCTACTAGTCTGCCTAATGTGCCTGCTTAAGGACAGTATCATGACTGGCATTTCTAGCATGTAGCAAGAAACAGACATTTAAGGACAGAATCCTTTGAGCTTCCTCAAAACGTAGATCTTTTGAAAGAAAATGATGGGATTTTTTTACCCCTGCTAAATAAGAACAACAAAGGTAAATTAATGTTACAGGACTGGCAGACAAGGCCAGCTTATGCTGAGCTGGGTAGGGCTGAAATAATAAAAGTTTCTAGCTGTCTAGTTTCATGCAGGTGCTTGGAGCGCAAGTACTGGAGCAATGCAGGGGCAGCATGACTCCAACAGTGCTGGAATTCACCCTTTGCCTCATGTCCCTAATCCCATGAGAAGAAAACAAAAGTGTTCATGGAGGGGGACACAATAACTGAATTGTTACCTTTTCCCTATATGTTTTATTTCTTCCCTCTGCTAGAAAGTTATCTTTCTTTATACATGGCAAATGCAAACAGTGCACATTGGTACACTCAGGGAGCTAATGCAGCATGGAAACTAGCTCTATCTTGCAGCCTGCAGAAGGAACCAACAAAAAAATTGCTTTCAGTAAAGCAATAAGAGAAGTATAAAAGGGTTGATGTGGGACAAAAATATATACTAATTTTTGCTAAGGGAATTTGTGCAATCTGGCCAAAAAAGTCTCAGCTGTAGAGAAAACTGGGAAATAGGTTGCTTGCTTTGTCAATAGAGCAAGGGAATATCCCGAAGGCAGCGTGGGGTGATTTTAAGAGCCTCTCACTGGCTCTTCTGAAAGCAGCAAACAAATGTAACCTCTCCTGTGTATTTCTAACCAACTGTCCTCTTAGGATGTTCTTCTCCCATAGAAAATGGTTCATTGTAGCTCTCCTCATTATCTACAGATGAAGGAACTAAACTGAGTAGTGGGAAACATACTCATGATTTCAAATAAATGGCAAGAAGTCAGAGTTGGGCTCCCTGGTGAAGATGGTGGCTGCTGCAAAGAAGGAATCTGGCGATGCCTGTTTTTTAATGGGTGAGGGCAAGGTTCCTAGGGCTATTTTTCTAGCTCAGTGTTTAATATAGGGGTAAAAAGGGAGAAAGTCTTATCTGATGTAATAATTGCTTGGGTTTGCCTACACAACTCTGAAGCTTTCTACCACCATCAATAATTAGTATTGGAACCAAACATATAGACAAGATATAATGGAATATTCTGGCCTATGAAATATTCCTGTGCTACTAGCTTTGATATCACATTACAAGAAGTCTGGCAAGACAAACCTTGGCAATATGTTATGGTCTAATGTGCTTTGCTGTTCTGTTCTACTTTCTGACTTGCAGATACTGGTCTGCTCTGGAGAAATTATGGGATGGTTTTGTACCTTTTGTTACTCAAGGAAAACTAAGTTTCTTAGTCCAGAGCACTAGAAGTACTGTGAGAATGAAGTTCTACCTTCTATTTTTCTCTTCAGGCCGTGACTACTTCTATATCTCTAGAAGAAGCTGAACAAAGAAAAAAACATTTTTTGTTGATCAGTCAGTGAGGCTTTTCATGTGTAAAGGTACAGGGAATTACTCTATGTAGTTAACTATACAGGCATGTAAGCAATGTCTTGGAATGGACCCAAGGCTTAATTTTAAAATATATACATATATATTAGATAATTTTTTTCTTTGATTATGACCATCCTCTGTGTGCTTTTTCATCCACTCGGTATTGTTAGTGTGCATTAGCTCATTAGCCTGATGAGATCTATGTGTCCAGCCAGTCTTGGTAAGTTACTCGCTCATATTTTCATTGCATTTACAAAATAATAGACTATGGTTATCAAGTTCCTTCACCCAAGTATGCAAGAAAATACACACTGTCCATCAGACTAAATGTGGAGTTGATTAATTTCCTTAGATGAGCTAATATGCAAATAGGTGCCAGCTAAAGAAGGATAAATCAAGACAATATTAGAAAGATTTGTGGTGGCATTTTTTCAGACAAAACTAAGTGCAAAGAATTTCATGAGATTCATTGAGCATGAAAGCTTCAAATGCTAAGGGTCAGATCCTGGAAATTCTTCTCATCCATCAGAGATTCTTGACAAGTGAAGCACTAAAGTATTTCAGTAGTATTGCTGAAACTACTTTCGGTTGGGTCCCACTTGTAATCAATAGAATATGGAAGGGAGATGTGCTTGTGTGAAGACAGGCATTTCTCAAAAAAAATCTGTGAATATGACATTTTTAATGGCTAGAAAATGACACTTCTATATTGTTTACCAAAACCCAGTGTTTCTAAATGTTTCTCTATCAGAAAAGGGCACTTGATATTGCCAGTAAATGGGATAATAAAGAAGTGCGAAAGATGAGTCACTGAACCACAGAGAAAGGAAATGCAGTGTTAGCAACCGCAGCACCCTCACTTGGTCCTGTGGTCTTTATTTTGACAGAATTTAATGCAGTTTCCTGTAGCAGTGGTCTGCAAAACAAAAAAATATTCAGCTAGATCATGTAGGTGACGGTTAAGGATATTTATTCCAGCTGCCCTGGACAGGTCTACACAACCTTTATTAAAAAGCTATCTAAAGAGCTTGTAATTTTAGTGAATATGTTTATCCCAATCTATCTCAATCCTAAAGGTGTGACTTTGAGCCTTAAAAAAATAAGCTTTATTTTTCCAAGGATGCAGATAACAAAATGCCTTCTGAAGATATGAAGCTGAGCTGCACAATGAAAGTAAGAATTCATATCACAACATGAATTTTGGCTCAGCAGTCTAATAGTCCTTTGTCTCCAAGTTTAGAACCTAAATTGCTACAACACTGTCAAACGTAGGGGTGGGTCAGATCTAAGGCAAAATCACCCTGCAAGGTATGTCAGTTGAATCCAGATGCAGAATAAAGCAAGTACAAAAGGTGCTGCCAGACCGAGTGGAGATAAAGGGCATCTTCTTTATGTCTGACAAAATAACAAACAAAACAACAGCAAAACCCAGCGCTTTCTATAGATGATGCTCGTGGCCGAAACTCCCCACCTCATGCCCCAAATGCAAACCAACTAGTCTGTGATACTACCAGTGACAGTACCAGAAGATAAAGGTTGGGATGAAAGAGAAAGGAAGAGTAGATGGCATGTGGCAGAGAAGCAGTAACTTGCTTCTAAAAATCTCTCTTTGTTGTCTCTGTGGATTCCTTCTGCACCAAAAGCTGAATCTTTCTGCACTCCTAAGAGTGCCTCCTTTGTGTCATATGAACTCTGTCTCCTCCTCCTCTCCTCTTTCCAACAAAAGATGCTAAAAAGCCAGTTGTTACAGAATGATGACAAAAATAACTATAGGGAAAAAAAAAAGAAAGAAAAACAAACAACAACAACAACAAAACCCCAAATCTGAAGATTTTGGCCTTGTGAAAGGGAACAATTTCCCTTTTTTTTCACAAGGATTTTACAAATAACAGGGTGTACAATTTACAAATGGCTTGACTTTGAAAAATGTCCTTAACAGTGCCCTTTTTTACCACGGAGAAAGCATGTGAGCTCAAATTACAGTGTCAGATATGCTGAGCAAATGGTGTAGAGGAAGTATTAATGCCCACAAGTCTCCTGTGTAAAATCACAGACAATTACCTCCGTTATGAACCCAAGCTGCAGCCAGCTCTCACTAGCAGCCTGTCCAGCTGCTGTCATGCGTGGATCCTCAACAGACCTTGCATTTGGTCCTAAATCTTGAAATACTTCCCTCCTCTCACACATGCTTTGCTGCTATTTGTACCTAATGTATTAATCATTCACATAGCCGCTTTTCCTAGAAATCTGTATTGCTCAACCTAATTGCCATGGACAGCCAAGAGCGCAAGGGAAAGCGAATTTGGTTCTGAAGCAGAAGAGCTTCCTGGTCGACTGCCGTCCAGAACAGGATTGTAATCAGCTGAGGAATCTGTGCTCCTTTCCTGAAAAAAAAAAAAAAAAAAAGACAAAAAGACAGAACCTCCCCAAATACAATGTTTCACGGGTGGCCACGACACTGGCAAGCAGCTTCTTACTGGTAACTCTTTTTCATCATGATTTTTCTCTGTTTAAATCTCCTGTTTTTCCTTGAAAAGATTTCATATGTGACAGAGCTCACTCCTTTTGCCTATCCTGGCCTGGATATCTTGTTCCGGGCAATGCCTTTGGCAAAACCGTACTCATTCCCCCCTCCTGGGAAACCTGTGGCCTCTGTTGCTTCCCTGAAATGCCTGTATACCAATGCACGAAGCATGGGGAATAAGCAGGATGAACTGGAGATCTGTGTGCGGTCCCAGCGTCATGATCTCATCGGAATCACAGAGACGTGGTGGGATAGCTCGCACGACTGGAGCGCTGCCATGGAAGGCTATGTGCTCTTTAGGAAGGACAGGCTGGGAAGGCGAGGTGGTGGAGTTGCTCTTTATGTGAGAGAGCAACTGGAATGCATGGAGCTCAACCTGGGAGTCGAGGATGAGCGAGTTGAGAGCTTGTGGGTAAGGATTAGAGGGCAGGCTAATGTGGGAGACACTGTGGTGGGTGTCTGCTACCGGCCACCTGACCAGGACGAGGAGGTTGATGAGGCCTTCTATAGGCAGCTGGATGTTGCCTCACGGTCACAGGCCCTGGTTCTCATGGGGGACTTCAACTACCCCGACATCAACTGGGAGGACAACACAGCCAGGCATAAGCAGTCCTGGAGGTTCCTGCAGAGCGTCGACGATAACTTTTTGACGCAGGTTGTGGAGGAGCCGACGAGGAGAGGTGGGCTACTGGACCTCGTGCTATCAAATAGGGAGGGCCTAGTAGGAGATGTGAAGGTGGGGGGTAGCCTCGGCTGCAGTGACCATGAGTTGGTGGAGTTCAGGATTCAACGAGGAGGAGGCAGGGCTGTAAGTAGCCTTGCGACGATGGACTTCAGGAGGGCCAACTTTAGCCTCTTCAGAGACCTCCTCGGTAGAATCCCATGGGCTAGTGCTCTAGAAGGCAGGGGGGCCCAAGAGAGCTGGTTAGTTTTCAAGCGGCACTTCCTCCACGCCCAGCAGCAGTGCATCCCTGTGTGTAGGAAGGGAGGCAGAGGGGGCAGGCGACCTGCGTGGATGAGCCGGGAGCTTGTGGCAATGCTCAAGCAGAAGGCAGCGGTATACAGAATGTGGAAAAAAGGACAGGCCCCCTGGGAGAAATACAGGAACGTAGTCAGGGAGTGCAGAGATGCGACAAGGAAAGCTAAGGCACGTCTGGAAGGCAAGCTGGCAAGGGACGTTAAAAATAACAAAAAAAAATTCTTCAAATACATTAACAGCAAAAGGAAGATCAGGGAGAACGTGGGTCCGCTGGAGGACGGGATGGGCACCTTGGTTACAAATAACACAGAAAAAGCAGAGTTGCTCAATGCCTTCTTTGCTTCGGTGTTTACCAAGGGCAGCCCTTTAGAGCCCCAGGCCCTAGAGGCAAGAGAAGAAGCGGGTGGAGAGGAAGACTTGCCCTGGGTAGAGGAAGATTGGGTCAGAGAGCACCTAAGGAACCTCGATACCCACAAATCCATGGGCCCTGATGGGATGCACCCCAGAGTGCTGCGGGAGCTGGCAGATGCCATAGCTAAGCCGCTCTCCATCATCTTTGAAAGATCCTGGAGAACGGGGGAGGTGCCGGAAGACTGGAAGAAGGCCAATGTCACGCCAGTCTTCAAAAAAGGCAAGAAGGAGGACCCAGGCAACTACAGGCCAGTCAGCCTCACCTCCGTCCCCGGAAAAGTGATGGAACGGCTCATACTGGCCGTTGTCTCCAGGCACATGGAGGACAAGAAGGTGCTCAAGAGTAGTCAGCATGGATTCACCAAGGGAAAATCTTGCCTGACTAACCTGATAGCCTTCTATGATGAAATGACCGGCTGGATAGACGAGGGGAGAGCGGTGGATGTCGTCTATCTCGACTTCACCAAGGCTTTTGACACCGTCCCTCACAACATCCTCCTGGGCAAGCTCCGGAAGTGTGGGATAGATGAGTGGACAGTGAGATGGATTAGGAACTGGCTGGATGGCAGGGCCCAGAGAGTGGTGATCAGCGGTGCAGAGTCTAGTTGGAGGCCTGTGGCTAGTGGGGTCCCCCAGGGGTCAGTCCTTGGTCCAGTCCTGTTCAATTTATTCATCAATGACCTGGATGAAGGCACAGAGTGCTCCCTCAGCAAGTTTGCTGATGATACCAAACTGGGAGGAGTAGCCGATACCCCAGAGGGCTGTGCTGCCATCCAGAGGGACCTGGACAGACTGGACAACTGGGCGGTGAAAAACCTCATGCAGTTCAACAAGGCCAAGTGCAAGGTCCTGCACCTGGGGAGGAATAACCCCAGACACCAGTACAGGCTGGGGACTGAGCTTGTGGAGAGCAGCTCTGCGGAGAAAGACCTGGGTGTCATGGTGGACGACAAGTTGACCATGAGGCAGCAGTGTGCCCTCGTGGCCAAAAAGGCCAATGGGATCCTGGGCTGCATTAAGAAGAGCATCTCTAGCAGGTCGAGGGAGGTGATCCTGCCCCTCTACTCAGCCCTGGTGAGGCCGCATCTGGAGTACTGTGTCCAGTTCTGGGCTCCACAGTACAAGAGGGATGTGGAGCTGCTGGAGAGAGTCCAGCGCAGGGCCACAAGGATGATCAGGGGCCTGGAACATCTGCCCTATGAGGAGAGGCTGAGGGAGCTGGGCCTGTTCAGCCTGGAGAAGAGAAGGCTGAGAGGGGATCTAATCAGTGTATATAAATACCTCAAGGGAGGGAGTGCAGAGGACGGTCATGGTATCTTTTCAGTGGTGGCCACTGATAGGACTAGAGGAAATGGCCGGAAACTGAAACATCAAAAATTCCATAGGAACTTAAGGAAAAATTTCTTAACAGTGAGGGTGACAGAGCACTGGAACAGGCTGCCCAGAGAGGTTGTGGAGTCTCCTTCTCTGGAGATCTTCAAAACCCGCTTGGATGCAGTCCTGTGCCACGTGCTCTAGGTGTCCCTACGTATGCAGGGGGGTTGGACTAGATGATCTCTAGAGGTCCCTTCCAACCCTAAGCATTCTATGATTCTATGATTCCAGCTATTATTCTTTCATTCTCAGCATTTAATTTATTATTATTATTATTAATCTGGGCTTGTTTCTTCTGATGCCTTTGGTATCCTAATTTTCTAACTAGCTAACTAAGTATGACTATCTAAGCACCTGAGTTTCACCAGAGAACGAGCGGAGGTAATGGAGTAGATAACGAAGGAATACACTCTCACGCTCCCTGCAATGCTTTCCCTCCAAAGTAGGTAATTTCTGCATGGTACAAACCATATTGCCAGATGATGTTTTAAGCTAATGAACAAGGGAATAGCATCTTTGATGTCTATTAACAAACCTGGGCGGGTTGTATAGATCAGTATTTGTATCTATACATTGTTAATGAAATCCCAAGCTTGTATGGTATGTGCCTGTGTTATTCCTATGTTAATGTGTATAAATTTTTGGCTGCTGTCTTCTAGGAAACTAGCAAGGATCCTTCTGTTCCTTCTAGAAATAAAACCACTGCTACCATGCTAAACATGGGTCTGAGCTTAGCTCACTCTCTACCTGTTTTATCTGCCTGAAATCTGCCTTCCCTTTAAACTGCTTTGACTTCTGTGAAGGGTTATAAAGCAGAGAAAAGCAATAAGATGACCCTAATTAAAAAAACTGTTAGGTACTAGGGAGCCTCGAAACCTATATGATCATTAACTCAGTCTTTACATGGGAACCAGTGTGTTGGGGGTGAGACTCTCAGGAAACAGTCTTGAGGGTGAGTGGGTAAGAAGCAAAAAAAACCGATGCCTCATTTTTTCAGAAAAATATTATCATCCTTCCTGTTTCCCCTACAGATGCAGCAATTTCTGATCCCAGAGACAAGACGGAGAGACTGCTTTTTGCTGCTCTTTCTCCCTTAAGAAAGTTCTGCTCCTGCAGCTGCCCGTCTGCTGCAATGTCCCTTATCACTTCTTCCTCCCAAGGGAAGAGGAAGCTCTTGCAGGTTATTTTTCCAGAACAGCTACATTTTGATATATACTTGTGCAATGTTCAATTGAAATGTACTGTAAAGGAAAGAAAACATACAGTAATCTGTGGAAGAACAAGGCAGGGATCATCTTTTCAGTTTGTGTCAATGGGGTTTTGTTTGATGACTAGGTCATTGCAGCAGCTGGAATGGAAATAGTTAAGATTTGTATTTAAAAAAAATGAACATGAGATTTAGGTAGAACATCTAAAAATAACTGTTCTTAATGTTGCTACGGAGACCTCTATTATAGCTATTGTATTTTATGTGCATCGATTATATTGCACATAGGCAACATTTTTATTTCAGACTAGTAGCAGCTGGCAGTGCTCCCACCTGACTGAGATGGTACGTGGGATCACAGAGGTCATGGAACAACAGAGATGAGGTTTACTCTGTTTTCTGTCTCTTAAAAAAAAAGCAAAAATGTGTAGTTTCGTACTCCACTAGCAGCTTTTTTGCGGTATATTCCTTATTTAATACATTTCGCCTCATCCATAAGAAGTGCTGATGAGGAGTGCAACTGGATTGATAGATGTGGAAATCCTACTATAAAAATAAGTGACATAATTTATAAAGAATTTATGAATCAGTAGTTTCAGTGCACAGCTTTGGAATATTTAAATAAAAGGGAAATATCCTGTATGGACTTCATTGAGGATTTTGTTTGTCTTTAAGTCTAGTTGATTAGGCCACAGTTCTGAAGGCAGAAAATCTATTGCTAGTGCCCATAAAGTAACATGGGCTGCTTCTTTAAAAATATTTTTTGAGAAAATGCTGTAGAAAAAGAAAGCTGTTAAATGAAAATCTTGGGGAAAAAAAAGTTTTCATTACCATATTCTAAGCTGCACCTATGCCAATAAAAATAACTGTAAATGGAATTGCAGCCCTCACAGAACTTCAGTTTCACTTTTTATATGACAGTTTTCATTTTCTTGGTTCTTTTTAATATTGACTTGGATTAAATAACCTTGTATGGATGACAAATTTTTGCAGAAATTATTCAGGAAGCCAAGCTTCTTTAGGGCTTATTTCATAGAAGTTTTGAATTTCATACTGAAAATATTTACTTCAGTTTTTCCATTTGTTAGAGTGAGAGCTCAATAAGCAAATTCAAATAGAAGTGTATATGCTGCATTTCAGGCAGCTGTGATTTGAGACATGCTTCTAAAATTATTGGAATAACTAAAGTTGTAGGTTGGTAATTGGAGGAATTCATAAATAATTTGCTGAGATACTGAGGAGAGCAGAGAAGTTCCTCGCTGTTTTTAACATGCAGACTAGAACTCTATCTTCCTAATTGATTCAGTATTCTTCTAAATAACACTGAGTGACCAGAAAAATAATGGGAATTGAACAGAATGAAAACTACGGGGATATATGTGAGTTTTGCCCTCTGTTTTAATGAAGTTATGTGAATACCACCTGCTTCAAACGTGAAAATTATTCCTAAGTTGAAATGAAATGACATGATTTTTTATGCCTTTGTCTGTACTTTGAGGTTGGAAATGACGAACGCTGATTTAACACATACTTCTGTGAGAGGTTTTTGTCTACGTTTTTACTGATAATCTAAAGATTACAGAAAAAAATACTAATTTTTCTTCTTGTATTTTGATAACTTCCTGTATGTCCTAGAGAGCATCTGGCCTAGGTGATTCCTTTAGTTCATACCCCTGAGGTGTCTTGTGTCTTATGCACAAACAGCTAGAAAGCGCTCAAAAAATAGTATGCTGCAATATTGATACTGAACTTACATAAGGCTAAGTCTCTCTGGTATTACATAAATAAAACAGCTATCAAAGTTACAAAATGTTTGTGAAATCATACCAAAAAATGCTTCTGTCCTTTTAAGTGATACTTTTCATGTGTGAAACACAAGGTGATACATGAGTGGAAACTGAAGAGATGAGTTTACAGGTGAATTTAAACTTGGCTTGGGTTTCCTTGCTTCAAACAAGTTCTGAACAGAAGCAGCACAGCCTGTAGTACAAAATCAGACAATTAAACTCTAACAAAATAAAGAAATTGTAACATTACACTTTTTCTGCTAATGGGATTTATATAATTTCAGTAATATAGCTATTTGTCTTATATAGCTTACAGTTATCTAGGTGGCACTGCTCAGATTGCAGTGGGCTTTGTAACTACTGGTATTTTTCATTAAATCTGCTCTTCAGGCCATATCCTTCAGACAAACTACCTTTGTGCAAAAATACTTTGTGAAGGCAATAAAACTATCTAGTTAAAGATTAGTCATGTGAGTACTCATGTTCTATCTTTTCAGACCTTGAATAGAAAAGAATCAATACAGCCAAAGGAAGGTTGTTATGAAAACAGGAAAGTACAGCAACAATAAAAGGTAAATTAGTCCTTTTGTTTACTTTTCTGTAGCTAAACACTAATAGAAGAATCAAGCAAGAGGCCAAACTACTTTGCTCAAGTGGACTTAAGTTCATATAAGGAACTGAGATGAAATAACCATCTTTCAGCCTTTCAAAGAGAACTAAGGAAAATATTTATTTACTTTAGTACTCGTCAGACTCATCTCTAAAGTATACTTTTGCTTTTCCATATTTATTTCTATTTAAAAATGCCTATTCAAAAGCTTTGATTCCTGTAACAAGTTCTTCTTATGTCAGTTTAAACTATCAAGTTGGAGGAGGGCCTGTACAAAGAGAAAACGAATTGATCTCTCCAGATATATGCAAAAGTTTCAGCTCAAAAGTGTACACGTGTCTAGATGGACAGCTCTTATGTGTAGCTAGGGTCACTAGGCACAGGGATGCCGTTAGGCACTGAGAAGCCTGTGGAGTGGCAAGGAAAAGGCATACCTGTGTACTGCAGGTACAAGCCCACATGTTCTTACATGGTGGTCAAACACTCTGTAGTGCCTTGATATCACATGTGAAACCTTGAGGTGAAAAGAGAGGCAAGAGTAAATAAAAAACAAATCCCAGAATCCTCATTTTCCAAGAATTTTCTGGATCTGGGCTAAAATTTACGAAATACTCCCTCTGGTTTGAAGGACAGGTACAGATTCCTGTCCTGTTGCAGTTGTGTACTGTTCCCTTGTTTTCCATTTCTTTGCAGGCGTGCCAGCGTCGGCACACGTGGGTGTTAGTGAGCAGCAGGAGAAATGCAAGAGCTGCCACAGCACATCCCTGATCTCAGACCTTCAGCCTGGGCAATTGGATTAGTATCTGCACAAGTCAGCACTCTGTGGAGACCAAAGGAGCTTGTTCTTGGACTGTTAAAGTGCCAGGCAGTCCTGACCTCGCCACCCCTTAATGGCTATTAAGGCTAATTAGCAGCCTAGACACGGCTGAAGGAGGGACAAGTGCTTGGGTCTGACCTTGCTGCAGGAGCAATAACCTCCAGCAGAAGCGAGAGCGCTTCTCGCCGGGCCAGATTTGGCAGAGCTGCTGCGGACGCTAACGAGGCAGAGGCAACGAACTGCAACTGCGCTCCCTGACCGCAGAAACGGCAACGCGGCCGCGTCTCGAGCTGCGAACCCGCCAAGGACCTGCCAACCTGCGTGCGCAACCACACGTCCACGAAGGGCTAGTGATGCACGCAGCCTCGCAGGGCCCCTCATCGCAAAAATTCATCTCGGAATTGTCAAATCTTTACCCACCAAGTCTTGACACGAATTAAAAATTGCTTTTGGATGCAGTTTCTTGAAGACCCTACGCCAGCCAGAGGCTGCTGTGGACTAATCAAGGAAGTGAGCCAAGTATTAAAAAGATCTGGGGTTGTGCAGCATCACAAATATATTGATCATAGTGTAATTACACTTGAAACGTATTAGGGAAGTAGCTAAAATAATTTCAGCTCTGGCAAGGATGATTTGGGAGCATGCAGGATGGCCAGCCCCACAGAGGCTGACTGGAATTCTTATGATGAATAATTCTTATGGTGAATCTGCTTCAGAATACTTGAAGAAAAGGTACTTAATGAACACGAATGACAAATGTGATAATAACTACCCCAAATATAACACTTTCTAAAGATTAAGTAAGGTAGCATTTACATAAATACTAGATGTCAGTGAAGTGAGTGCAGTAAGAAGCAAAATATTAGTGACAATTCTCAGCTGTGTCTTTGAATTAAAGAACTGATCCTGGACTTAAGATATTAAAGACAGACAAGAAATAACCCATCTTTAGTTCTGAGTGGATACTGGTAATATAGAAAGACTGAATTTGTTAGATTTAAATTTAAAAAAGGTCTTTTTTTTAATCTTTGAAAAAATATCTCAGAGCTAAAGTTGCTAAGTGTGGGGAATCTTGTTTCATGTTATAACAAAAGCCAAGGTCAAGTGAGATAGTAACAGAATCTCTCATTGAAAGACAGGATACTTTCAGCTTTAACGTGAGCCTTTTGAAGTAAATATCCAATGTACCTGTTCATCTAAAATGTTAAGTTCTTGATTAAATGATTTTAAAATACTTCTGATGACAATTAAAGATGAACTTCATCTAAAATAATTGTTTTATTTGGGTCAAACTAAACCTTAGATCAAAACCCTATCTTTCTGTTTTGACATGTCCTGATCCAAACTGTTTGGGCTTAAAGTCAGTAATAATAACCAGCTCAATGCTTTAGTTGTTGTAGGTAGCATTGCAAAATTGTCCACAAGCAATCAGTCAAAATACCCATGCTGTGAGATGTATCACATTAGAGAGATAAACAAAGAGATGAGTTTAAAAGTCACTTTTTTTTCAAAAGCGAACATTAATTTGGATGTTAATATTTTTCAGTAGAGTATGTAGATGCACTCAACTCAATGTCCATAGATCTAACAACTGATTTCAGCTGACAATCCACTGGTGGTTAGCTATAGATTTACAGTCTGAATATGACTGAGCTACCCAGACCGTATATTCGTGTACTTAGGAGTGGAAGGATTTAGCTCATGACAGAGAAACTCACTCAAGTGATTTGGAGCCCATTACTGAGCCAGAGGAGATGGGCTGTCATCTGTGCCACGGCTGGGCTCCGAAAGGACGAGACGGATGAGTTTTTCCAGGTGAGCTGAACAGAGGTCTTCCCAGGGGACCACTTGGACCGGGGCCATGCCTCTCTGTCTGCATCATGGGCAGACTCATCCCACAACCTGGCTCTTCAGAATGCAGAATTAAAAATAAAGGGGGACAGGGGAAGGGGAGGGTTTAGACGGCCTCAAAGGAAACTGCATATGCATTGAAGCCTTGTTCTTTTTTACCAGGTTCATTCCAGTAAAATGTACAATCATCTGAGAATAAGATGACATTGTGCCTGAGAGAGTTCCAAATTAGCGCTGTGCTTTTCTTCTTTTATGTGTTGTAAGAGCTGGAGCAGGTCAGGTGCTCAGTATCCTGCCTAAAACAGTGGATGCCTGAGGACAGTCATAGGAACAAGACATCCCAAGCAGAATGTCAAGAGTTTGGCTTCCAGCAAGCCTGGTACTTAACAGCCCTCAGTGGATTTTTCCCTCATGAATTTACCTAATCACTTCTTAAATCCCGTTTCATGCAGTACCATGAGAACTATAATCTAATTTTGGTCACTAAGACATGTAATATGAAAACAATAGGAGGCCCAGGAAAGAATGAAATCATTTTGTCAACAGATATTAAAAAGGCAGGCAATGACTGGAGTACAACGATGAAGAAAATTGCTAAAACCACTTATTACAAAATAACCCAGTATTTCCTGCTTTGAAACAAAATCTATCATTTAGACTACTTCACAGTTTTGAAAAAAAAAAAAAAAAAAAAAACACGATAATAGTTTTTCTAGGCTTGCAATATGGATAGTTCTCTCATCAGTGCCATGGCATGCGGACTTTAAATGCAGCCTTTTCAACTGCTTATGCTGTTTACTGGTTATCCTATTATACTGGTTATTATCTACTATCTTTTTCGATATACACACACACACACACACATACATTGCAACTTTTGTACATTATCACTATTCCAATCTCTTGCAAAAAAATGAGAAGTATTTTAAAGTTCTATACACACAGGTCTGCTGCTGTCATCTCCCAAAACTGATATAGAAAAAAAAAATACACACACCTCATCCTTTCTGTTCTTTCTTATTTAAAAATGGCTGAAATAGTCTGTTTAATAAATCCTTACCTAGTAAAATTGTTTGGAAAAATCAAATTACACATTGGGCCTAAGTTTTGTCTATCCTGCATCCTTTTTAATAGTTCACAGTTATGCAACGAGTACATGGGTGAATGTATTTAACATTATTTTTACAAAGCTTAAGTAACCAAGGTGTAAATTTGTCAGACTGAACATTATTTTCTATTTATTTAGACTTTCATAAATTGTAAACAGCACCTAGCAAACTGAAGTTGAAACATAATTAGCTCTTAGAGGACCTTTTTTTGAATGGCATGAAGAATCACATTTTTTCTCCTCTACCTGACAAATTAATAATTCTTTTCCATCCTTACCTATTTTAGCCTTATTCTGTTTTAAATGTTTGACATGGATCCTCACGGTATCCACGTTAATATATTTGCTGCTATTTCCCTTTTTGTTTTCATTCTCACTGAAAATACACAAGCACACCTGCCTCTGCTTTATAATTTGCCATTAAGAATAATGAAAACATTCCTCTGACAGGGGAAAGATGATTACTCAGCTGAACACTGCAGAGGCTTTTAAACTGTCATGAGGTCCACAAAATGTTCTACATTTCCTGTTCTGCTGGTTTAACGGAAGAATATGTTCTGACATCTGCAACATGACTTCTTTTTTTTTTTTTTCTTTTTTTAAACTGGAGTTCTTCCTGACCCAACACCAAGGCTGTTATTGGCTTTCAGAATATATTATTCCATATATGAAAAGCTATTTAGATACAAATCCACAACCTTTCCATTTTTACCACTTATGCCTGTCCTAGACATGGTAAAGACCCGTAACAGAGCACTTCAAATTTTGTGCTAATGGCCTCTCTGGTATTTCTATAGAAACGCTCTGTTAAACACTCAGGCATTTCAACTTTCGATCACAAGACCTATAAAAAATTCATACTCTGAATCTCGAATTTCAAACTGTGGCTCTGCATCATTAACACCTTCCAATTGTCCTGTCCCACACACTTAATGAAGGAGAATAGGGAAGATGGGGTTTATTTTCCTGGCATTTGATTTTCTTCTTCTCTTCTTCTTTTTTTTTTTTTTTTTAAGTAGTTTTGGCTTTTTTTTAAAAAAAAAAGTAGGGAGCAGCTTGAATATTCTGTTAAAATATAATATTATATAGTAGTATCATGTTTAAGCTAGATGATTAACTAAAAAATAGGTTTAAAAAACAGCATTAAGTTACTTTTATCTTAAAAGAAATTATAGAACTTCTGCTTCAACACTGAAAGAAAACACTTTCTTTCACACATGGAAGCACCTGGAAAAACAACATGCAAATGTCAGTAGTGTCAGAAACTCTAGCAAGTTATAGCTTTGATTTGACCTTTAAATGAGTTTGCTGGAGCAGGCCAACGCACTTTCTTGAAGTATGTTTATCCTTTCAAGTTAAAATATGATTATTTCATATGCCACCTCTGTAAAACAAAATAGAATATACTGGGTCGTCTGTCTCTCAAAATGCTTAAAACTAATAGTCTGAAGAGTCCCAAACACATGTTTTTCCCACTCCCAAGAGCCTTACCCTAAATGCTATGTATGTTTTTTTCTTTCTGTCCCTCTTGCTCAATGATTTTTAAAGCAATTTTTATAAATGTCCATTCTTTCTGTAAAAGCAAGTCTTCAGTGGATGCTGCTGGCCTGTCTCCTGTGCAGGATATATCTGCTGCCCTCCTTGGAAGGAGCCCGTGAGCTCCCTCCCACCATCACGAAGCCAATGAAGTCATTTTTGTTTCTTTTGCTCATATTCCCTTACTTTTTTTAATACTTCACTTACTCAAAAGATGTATTTTAAACAGTAGCAGGTATTTGAGTAACAGCACAGCTTCTTAAAATGTTAACCTATGTAATATGTTCAAAATCTGCTAAAAACATCTCTAGTCAACAGGAAACAGAAAAGAGGCTTTGATGAAACCATGGAGCTTCCAACAGTTGTCAAGTCTTGCCTTGAACCTGCTCCATGACAATTTTAGTGAAAAAAAAAAAAGAATCTACCTAATTTAGTTTCCAAGAAACTAAATCAACCTCCACGGGGTTGCAGTCCCTGTGGAGACACAGGCCACCTCCTGCACGACTGCGACAGAAGACACTCTTGAGCTCGCTCTTAAGGTCCATGTATTTTTATTAAATGTAGATCTATATTTGGCAGTGGCCGAACAGGTGCGTACGGGCCATGGAGCGGGCACGGCGGGAGGCGCCCGCGGGCACCGACAGGGACAGGGACCGGGAGCAGGACCGGAAACAGAACCGGGACCGGGACGGTAACCGGGACCGCGGCGGGACCCCAACCACGAGCCCGGGCGCCCGCCCCGCCCCTCCGCGCAGGCGCCGCGCCGCCCCGCCCCGCTATGACGCTCACGCTGGGCGCCGTGACGCTCGCGGCGGAGGTTCCACGTCTCGGCCAATGGAGAGCGGGCGGAGGCGAAGGCAGCGCGGCGGTTGGTTGGGCCGCGCCACCGCCCCGCCCCCGCCGCCGCCGCGGAGAGGGCGGGCGGGGACCCGGATGAGGCGGCGGCGGCGGCGCGCGCTGGGAGCGGCGCGGGGGGCCGCGGCCGTTAACGGTTGGGGGCGCAGCCGTTAAACCGCCGCCGCCGCGGGGCAGCGCTCGCCCTCAGCTGCGGCCCCCGGCGAGGCGGCGTGGCAAGGATGCTGCTGGTCTATGTGATCCTGCTTTCGGCGCTCGCCGGCTCCTTCCTCACGCTCCTGCTCCAGCTCCTGCTGCTCTACAGGAAGAAGCCGGAGCCGCCCGGCGCGGCCCGAGCTGCCGGCGGCCTCGTCTACTCACGCGTCGCCTCCGACTGCAGCCTCCGGAACTACTTGCAGGGGCCCGAGGCGGCGGGCGGCCCGGCGCCCTCGGAGCCGGCCCCGGCTGCGGCCACCCCGGCGGAGCCCGGCGCCAAACCGCAGGAGCCCCCTGCGGCTCCGTCGTCCCAGGAGGAGACCTGCCACTTCCTCAATGCCATCTTTCTCTTCCTCTTCAGGGAGCTCAGGGACACGGCCCTGGTCAGGAACTGGGTCACCAAGAAGATCAAGGTGGAGTTCGAGGAGCTGCTGCAGACCAAGATGACAGGGAAGATGCTGGAGGGGCTCAGCCTCCGGGACGTCTCTCTGGGCAATGTCCTGCCCGTCTTCAAAACAGTCAAGCTCATTCGGCCTGTGGTCTGCAATGAAGAAGGCTGCCCCGAGGAGCTGGGCTTCGAGGTTGACCTGGAGTACAACGGGGGCTTCCACTTGGCCATCGATGCTGACCTGGTCTTCGGCAAGTCAGCCTACCTCTTCGTCAAGATCTCACGGGTGATGGGCAAGCTGAAGCTGGTCTTCACACGCCTGCCCTTCACGCACTGGTCCTTCTCTTTTATGGATGACCCGGTGATAGTCTTTGAGGTGAAGTCCCAGTTTGAAGGGAGGCCCATGCCCCAGCTCACTTCCATCATTGTGAACCAGTTCAAGAAAGTCATTAAGCGCAAACACACCTTACCCAATTATAAAATCAGGTAAGAGGCGTTGCCCTCTCAGTGTTGTTTTGGGAGGAATGTAGGAAATTTTCTGTCATATTCTTAAGAGACAAAAGGCATGTACCTAGTAGATAAAAAGAGATTTCTACTGGTATATTTACAGGCATGTAATGGAAGTATTTGTGTATTACTTATCTGCTATCTGCTTCTCATATCAGGTATTACTTCCCTGAAAGTAAGTGTGGCTTTCCATTTATGTTAGGTGAAGAAACTGATGCACAGAGGAGTTGAGTGCCTTAAGTTACATATACCGTATACCTGGTGGAAATAGTAGATATTAAAAATTTCAGGAGCCTGTCAGGTGTCTAGCAGTAGGAGCATAGAAAAGGAAGGAGTGTGGTGCTGTGGGGCAGCACGTGGGTGTGGGGTATCATTCTCTGAAACACAGCCACTGATAAGAATAAGCCACAAGTTTTGTCTAAGGTAGCTCATCTACAAAAGCTTTGCTTCTGTTAGTTAGTGTGAGGAAGGAATGAACACTCTTTCTAGAAAGAATTTTTGAATCTCATGATAGATGTTGTCTTCTGCCTTTCCTGTCTGATAAGTTTTTTTCAATAACTTCAGGAAAATCTAAAAGTTGACAAGAACTGTATTGCCATTGTCGTAAATTTCTGGAGCTTCTTTTCTCTCTCTCTCTCTCTCTCTCTCCCTCTTTTTTTTTTTTTTTTTTTTTTTCTCTTCAGTAAACAACTTTTATAATCATATGGACTTCAGTATAAATTGCACTGTATGTATTGCATTCAATGCAGAACTCGGTGATAAATCTCTATCTGAAGTAGCAAATGGTATCATCTTTATGTGATTCTATCCTGATTTCCTCTCACTGTATTTCCTTGTTTTTCTTTCTTGTGTTTTGCTACTCTTAAGGTACCTTGTTCCTTTTCTTTCTTGTTCATTGTTTGTAGTTTGTATTAGTTCAGTAAGGATTTCTTTTTTGTTTACCACATTTTTTTGCAATAAGTCTTCTCCCTAAGCTTCCCCAGAGATGAGTAACTGAAGATGCTGATTTGGATTGTGAAGTGTAATTTGCTTTGCAATAACATGATTATTAAAGCCTTTTCAGCCTGTTCTTCAGCAATCTAATTTGTATGAGATTGCCTGAAAGTGGATGTGAAAAGTATCCAAGATTTGGAAAGGCTGAAATGGGCAGTTAGTAGCAGTGCGGTGGTTGCTGCAGATTTTGAGGTTCTGAATTGCCCTCCAGAAGGCTCTGGACGGCAGGGACGCTGTCAGAAGGGAATTTGCTTCTGTTCTTTCACTCTTTCCCAAAAAGTATGAAACTAGAAGCTGAGTAAAAGAGCATAAAGGATGGGCTGGTGTAGCACCATAATAATGTCAGAATGAATGTCTTTAGTACATCTAAAAGGAGCGAGTAGGGCAAATATTGTTTACACTCCCAAGTTCAGCGTGCCAGTGTTAGCAGTGCTGACATCCTCTTCCCCTTAAGGCAGAGGAGGAAGATGTCATCAGTTTTCCTTGGGGAGATGGTCCTGGGCAGTAGGACAGAGACAATGGATGTTCCATATATTTCTCCACCTTTTTCACCAAAAAGAACAAGTTAGGCAGGTGTGAGCCATGAGCATATTAAAGAGATTTAGAGACAAGAAGCCAGAAGGAAGTTAAAAATGCAAGAAGTGTTTGGGGCAGAAATGAGTAGGAGATATTAAGAACAGCATAAGAAGTATAAACTGGAGTTAACTTTATTTTTAGTAAGTTCTCTAAGCTTTGAGGAGTTGAGAATTTGGGAATGCTTGGAAGAAATTGTAGCATCTTAGCTGTTTTTTATGCTAGATAGTAGGCTTATTGTTCAGCATGGCAGGTGTCTGAAGTTGTCCAACCTTGTATATGTTACTTTTTAAACCTTAAGTTTTATACTACTTTCTGAGAATGTAATTTTGACCTCACTGTATTGGTACAGAGGAGGCAGGAGGCTAAGCTTAATACACATTAGTGAAATTATTCTGAGGAAGGAGGGTTGGGTCATGAGTGGCCTAACTGTTCCGAACTCTGCCTTTAACACTTCGTATATATATATATATAGTATAGGAAATAGAGCCTTACATAAATGAGAAACATAAGTCTAAATTTTTATCACCCCTGAATCTTCTAGCTCTCCAGAGCTGCCCAAGAATTTGTGGAGCACAGACTGAAAATAAATGTTCTAGACCGGTCTGCCTCAAATGAATTTTTATAAATTATTGCACAGTGAAGCATCATTACAGACAGGTAATAATAACACACACATGTGTTAGAGCAGAGTTGGGAATTGAGGCAGAGTGATTTACACAGTGTGGAGAACTGATTTGGAAAATTCAACTCCCGCTTAAGGAGCACAACTTATTTTAAGAGTGCATTGGCTTGGGATTTTGATATTCTAAGGCCATACTTGTACATTCTTTAGCAAGGAACGTACAGGAAGAAGTTGGGCAAGTTTCACAATCTCCTGGTAACCTTTGTACCTTACATGAAATTTAAGTTTCCTATGCACAGTGAATGAGCTTATCTTCTCCCCATTTTATTATGTCCTGTGTTTGTTTAAGTATATAAGTGTTTGCTTCCTTGTGTAGTTCAAGACTCTTCTGAGGTCTCCCTGCACTTGTTCAAGTAACTTTGTAAATAACCCTCTGAATAGCAGTAATTACTATCTTGGAAACAAAAGCATTTGCAATACAAAGAGTTCCCCTTTGACCTTGCTCAAAAGAGGTCTTTTTTATCCTGCTAGTTTCCAGATTGAAGTCCACAAAAAAAGTTTTATCTTGTTTCAAGTTGCCAAGTATAATTAAAAATATGCAATTTTCTTTCTTTTGTATTTAGGTAACTTAGAGGGTTACTGCTTGATAATGAATGGCAAAAGAGAACAGTTAGTAGTAGTGAGTAATCCTCATCATTCTATAACTAAGTTTTTGTAAAACAGGACATTTCTCTCCCCCTTTTTTATTTGTAAAATACTGCATAAAAAATCAGCCATGTGTTGTGTCTTCATGCAGGTACTGTCTGTCTCTGCAAACAAGTAATTACACACATGCTCTTGCGTTTTTCCCAGACATGAACAAAATTATATGCAACAAAGCTGTAATTAGCAAGACCATATATCATCATCTTTTTGTAATTCATTGCTAAGAGTGACTTTGTGCAACTTGCAGAACTGTAGCTTGAAAGTGGAAGAAGACACCCTGTATTCTTGATGTACTGCAAGTGTCTGAGGGGAGGCAATGTAGAAAAGTGCATTTTAAAATTAGTCTAGTGTATTATGCCCAGGTTTCTCCATGCAAACAGTCATCTAATAATGGAAAGAAAGGGTGTGCTTTGTTACTGTCTAAATAAATTAGTAGTTTGTGTTTTAGTATAACAACATATTTATTATGTAATAACTTTTAAAAGTAAATTTAATTTTAAAACTTTTAATTAAAAGTAATAACTTTTTAAAGCTCTTGAAGAAAAGCACTTATATCTGACAAAACATCTATTTAGATGCAATTGCCAGTCAGTGGAAGAGCAACTATTTTTTATAGTAGGAATTGCTAAGTACATGGAAGAGAAGTTGTTGCTGAAATAGAATGAATCTAAGTTAAATATTAGTTATTATTGATTCAGGATTAATTTGTCTTCACCTGTGTTTTAAAATTGGCTGTGTCATCACTTTTTAGTAACTAGTTAATGCTTCTCGTTACTTCTGCTACTGTGTCTGTGTGTCCCGGGAACTGGCGCTCTTTGGAACCAGCCTGGATGAGCCTTGCGCATTCATGCAAACTGGTCTGATCCTGGATTTTTCACGTAGGTTTCTTTTACTAGATCGTGGTGGTAGATACTACTTAGCAGCAGGCAGCAGAGTTTGTTTAGTTGTTTGAATCCAACCTAAGTTTTTTTTCCTTGTATGATCTCAAAACAGTTTTTCAAAATTACTATCACAGACTTTTTCATATTGGCTATAACTTTCTGTATCTTGGCCTTGTAATGGCAGGATAAAATAGTTAACAGTTACTGGCATTGTCAGGTGCTTGGTGTTTAAGGGAACCAAACAAGGACTATTTTAGGTGTGTACCCTACTTGTCTGTGTTGTCACAGGTGTCAAGATTCACCCGTGCTCTCTAGTGAACGAACCTTGTTCACTGACCTAATACTTAGCAACTTACTGGTGACAACCTTTTTTTTTTTTCTGTCTTTTTTTTTTCCTATCACTTCAAGTATGTGAATATAATGATTAAGCGAGGTTTTCTAGTACTGATGTGGTGTATATTCCTAACAGCTGCAGTTCTGTTGTTTTGAGTTGGTTCTCATTTTTCTTTGTGTAGGTTTCAGAGAGTCAGCTTTGTTTTCTTGTGCTTTCTAAACAATCAGAATATGCTTTGCCATAATGAAGACACAAAGCCCTTCCTGTGCATGTAAATGGAGGTGGGAGGAGTATTTGCAGGCTGATCTTCCTCCAAAATGTCATTACTCTGTTATTTCTCCAGCAATTATGTTAAAAATCTGAAGGCAGCTGTGGGGTGGTTTTTTTTTTTTTTTTTTTTTTTTTTGATTTTGCTATCTCACAAGTTCATCCATTTAGATTCTAAGCAGATTAGGTATTGCCTAAGCAGTGACTTCCGCTTTTTAGGGGTACTTAGTTTCTCAGTATGTTACAATAAATAAGCAATAGATCTGGATGTGTATTAGCATCTTTGAGAGAGCATATTTTTACTTTAATGCATTTTATTACAGACAGGAATACTTTTCTTAATTTTCTATAGACCCCATCTCACTAGGGATTACTGGATGACCTCTTGAGGCCCTTTCTGACATGCATCATCACACGAACGGATCATTTGCAGTGTTGTTAGTTATGTTAACCAGCTTAATGCTTAATTTTGAAGCTAAGGCTGTAATGAAGTTTACTGGGAAAATGACGATGTGAGCAAAGCTATTAGGCAAGCCTATTTTAAATTACTGCTATAGAATGCATTCTGAGAGTTGCATAGCAATTTCTTCCTTATGGCAGAACCTAAGCCAAGAAATAACATAAGTAGCTATTGATTTGAAGTGTTTCCTATAATAATAATGACTTCATAAGGTAGAAGGTCTTGTAAAGAGTATCAATTTTGTAAAAATATATATTATTCATAAGAAGCTAAGATTATGGGCGTTTGTGACTTCAAAAATCAGGTCTGGGAAACCTAATGTTGCTACAGCTTCTGCAAAGGAAGTGGGTATGGAGATTATATATATATATATATATATATATATATATATATATATATATATAGATTGGATTGTTTCTGGATTCAACATCAGCTTCTTGCTAGTTAATCTGTAAGACATACCTATTTGAATATTTACTTGTTGCTGTTAGAAGGTATTAAAATTTTAAAAAGGCCACATTTTCTCATGTCTTTACCTACTGTAGGTGTAAAACTTGTGGTATGTGGAAAGAGAAATGGAATTTGAGTCTTTTTCTGCTCTGAGAAAACCGATGGTAAAGAAACATTGATACTTGCATGGTACTTCAAATTGTTCCAGAGTTAATGTCCTGAGTGGTATTGGTACAGAGATTTCTGTTACTGGCAAAGCAGTGATAACTAGAATCACTAGATCTGTCTGTTGGAAGATTATCTTCATAACTAACTTGTCTGTGCATTATATTCATAAAGGATTTTGCTAAATGGATCTGTAAAAAACTTGACATACAGAAAATAAAACCAAACCCAGAAACTTTTTTTGAGGATTCTGCTTGCACAGAAGGGAACATTTTTACTCTATTTTGGGATCTTTCTGCCTCAGATACTGCTCTTCATTGTGTCTAGGGGGTCACTAAATATAGACGTCTTCAGATTAAATGCAGGTCTGTTTTATGTAGATATTAGTTCCTAAAACTATTGGTTCTGGAAGGTTTTGAAACCTTGTATCCCTTTTTTCCCCACCTCCAAAATATTATGGTCTTTTGTGCTGGAAGGGTCTGTTTCCATAAGGAAGCCGAGTTGAAACATTTTTTTACTATTAAGTCGCATTTCTTAAATACTGACTACTTGTTGGACACTTCCTAGTAGACACTTGTGCTCTTTAGGGTAAAAGAGAAAGTCTTTTCCTATGACTAGGTCAAAAAAATGTGTTTTTATTTATTTATTTTATTTTATTTTACTTTCAAGGTTGAGGAAGTAATATAGGACTCATTTAAGTAAAGATAGTGACAAAGCTAGGTGACCAGAGGTATAATTGAGAACAAAACATCTTAAAATAAAAGCCTAATTTTGGTGATTATTCTGTTTGATGCAGCTGGTGATCCAATAAGGTTTAATGTTAATTGGCCTGACGGGAAAATAAAACCTCAAACATCTTTTACTTGAAACCGGGTATAAAGGATTCTTTGTGCAGTTACAATGAGAAGAAAATTACCTCTTTAGTTTAAATCCTTTCCCATTTTTGATTTAAAAATACTTACTTTTAGTCCTACGGTGACAATGTGGGCTGTGAGTGAGGGCTCTGAAAAAATATCATAAAATTTATTTCCTGCTTCCTAACGTTCTGCATGTGCTGGCAGAGACCTTGGTTTTTTGTTTTCCTTAGCTCTGATCTCAAATGCTTACAGTTTGGTGAGAGCAAATACTTTGCAGAGGTCAGAAAAATGGCTTCTCTGTATAATTTGCATGTCTTTCGCTACTGTTTAATAAAAATTACTACTATTTTGCATTTCTATGTTTTGGAAAGGTGACTTAATTCAAAGTAAATACAGGACTCGGGATTTACTTTCTTTGCGTAACTGCAGGTATCTAACAAATATCTGGGTTGGGATCCGAGCCCACCTTTACAGCTGGAGATAAATAGATACTTTCAAGCACTGAAGTTTGACTGTTCTGAATTGCCTGTCTAAGCTGCTTAATGATCTTTAGTCTCTGTGAGAAGGTGGTGGGACTCTAATATTCCCTGCCTGTCGCATAAAACTGAACATTAGTTTTCTGATGAAAGCCTTGAGAGTTTCAGAGTAGAGGCACAGTTTTGTTTGTTTGTTTTTAGTGGGTAGCTCTTATACTGCAGGTTTTTTTTTTTTTTTTAACACGTAGTAACACATAAGATAATCTTATGTTTTTATATGTGTATATATAAAATACATATTTCAGCTCCTTTGGTAATGACTTCTGGTGTTGAAGCAGCCTGGGTGAGGAGAAGGGTTTGAGTAGTTGGTGAGACACCAGTGTGGAGATCAAATCAATGGGAATCTTGGTCTCAGACTGCCAGTTTGAGTCTTGTAGTTAGTCCTTCCTTGCTGCTGGGTTACTGTGGTGAGCTACTTATTCTACGTTCCTGCAGAAATCTTATGAATTTGCCTGATATAAGTCTGTGTTTACAGCTGACATTCACACTTGCTTGATTTAAAACTATGGAGAGAAAATATTAGCTACCTGTATGGTACAAAAACCTTTGCAAGATGACTTCCAACTGTGCCTTTGTCAAGAAGAAAACAATGATCCGGTACTATAATTGATAGATGGGAGCAATTACCTTATTGTGCAAGCTTCATACAAATATAAAAAAATTATACAGAGAGAACACTGTTAACACAGCATTCCTTCATGTTTTTGTTATGAGCATTCTCATGAAAACACCAATTTTGGAGGAAATATATAGAAATATTATCAGCTTTTATACTAATACTGGGATCTGCTTTTATAATGTCACAGGATTATGTTTTGTTTACCAGTGTCACTGAAATGAGGAAACTAATTAGATACTATAAGTATCTAATATCACATATATAACATGTTTTAAAAGATGATAAAACTTCAGTTATATTGTCAAAAATACTGAGGTATTTTAAATGCAAGGCATGCAAGGCATTGTGTAGGAAGAACTAAAAGAGCTTTTAACGTAAGTGTCACTTGGATAGTAAATGGCTTAAAGCATTATTCCTGTTTGCCTGTCCTAAAATAGGAAAAGTAGGAACTGAAGACCATGATCTTGTGGCAACATTGCGGAAGACTTCAGAGAATTGCAGAAATCACTGCAATAATTGATCTGGCTTGGCTAATGATTCTGAAGTAGCTGAACAGTGGAAGTGGAGTATAGCTCTGGAAACGTCATAAGAGTGTGTTTTTCAGAGTAAATCTGCATACTTGCTTAAAAATAAATGTTATGGCAATATTATAGAATAAACAAAAAATGAAAGCATATAATGCTGCCAAGTGCAGCCTGGCAGAGTACAAGCGGAGGTGGCATGAGAACAGCACTGTTAGTCAGCAGTATTGATTTTAAAACAATGCTATAGAAACTCATACTTCCCTGTCTTTCTGAAAGGAACAAAAATTAGAAAAAATACCTAAATTCGTTGTGTTTATCATTAAGATTATGGTTGATTATCATGGTAACTTGAGCAGCTGCTGCTTTTAAATGTAATCACAAGTCACAACTGTGCAACTTGCCCCCAGTGACCTTGCAGCACTTGGGAAGTGCAGGAAGTTCTTCCTGTTAATGAATTTTTCACTCCTTCCCTGTGTTTGGTTGTCAGCAGGGGTGCCCTGCACCCAGCTCACACTGAGTTTCTGCATTATTTAGTCCTGTATACTTACAGCACAGGCTCCTTAAAATGCCTTGCTTCACAAATGGTGACAGCTTTGCTTGGGGACAGTTGGCAGGAAAGCTTTGTGTGTTCCCCCTTCTTAACTCTCCCCACCATTGCAGCCTGGGTGGCTGGGGTACCTGTGAGGCAGATCTTCCATTGCTGCTATTTGCAATGTGATATTTTAAGGTGATCCATCACATAGCTTTGAAAAATGCTAGACCCAGTCTGGAGGGTAGGCTCAAACATTTTGGAAAGCTTCAGGAGTGTGAATTGCATCTTCTTCTGTGTCTGCAAAAGTGACCAGATAAATATAAATTGGAGAGAGACTTCTGTAGTGTGTACATTTTTTTAAAACTAGGTGGTGTGAGGTGTAAACCTGTGAAATCTATAACATCTGGAGTTCAGATCAGATTAAAAAATGTTTTTCCCTTTTGGTTTAGCACTGCCTGAGAGACTTTGTGCAGGAGTGACAGATATTGTTTTTCTAGATTCTGCAAAAGCTGCATGAGAAGTTACTATTAATTTCCCCGTAGATGTAGTCCAGTGTTTAGAGCAGAGGATAAAACCTTTCCACCTCTGTGGAGGAGTCATGAACTAAACTTAGTACATCTCTCTCACCAGGATTACTTTGTGATACAATTCTCACAGAGATTGAAACCTTCTTATGGAGGAAAATATTATTGAAGTAGACAAATGCAGCTCTTTCACAGGAACAGACAGCTGTTTGTGGTTTTGCTATTTTTCTGAAGAGTAATACACTGAATGTATCCTGCTGCCAGTATGGAAGGATACCTTTTTTTACGTATGTTTACTGTATGAATAAATTGTTTTAAATATACTGCTGCATTTTGCTAGCAACGTGTATAAAACTTATCTAACTGTCTGAAGATAGATGATTTTTTCCACATAATGTTTTTGAATGCCTAAAAAAAGAATCTCTGCCTTTTTTTTTTTTTAGCTGTCTTGATTAAAAAGGAACTGATAGTAGACTGAGACCTTAAGCGTATGAGCATGCCGCATGTCTGTAGGAGAAAATCGCATAACACAGGGAGTGCTAAAATTGATTAGGATGTTACCATTAAACTTCCTAGAAAATACACCCACTCTCTCATTGTAATGTGGTTAGGCTATTTGTAAACTGAATTACTTTTACTGGTGTGGGTAAAGCTAGGACTAGTTGATTCATTCATCTTTGCTCTGGTAAATGATGTTTGAGGACTTTAGCACACAGAATAACTTCATGCTAAAGATATTGATGTTTTCAACTAGTGAGCTTTTCTGAGATTTAGGGTCTTTTTTACCTTATTTATTATAACTGTTCAGCTAGTGTTACATAATACAAATCTATAATTTGATCGAACATTCATATATGTGACTATTTTATCTTTATGGCAGAAGAATTGCTCTGGAAATTTTATAATACAAGTGATTAATGTGATCTGAAACAGATTATCAGGTTTTTTCTTTCTTTTTTCTGTACATGCCACATTTACATCAAACTTTCTTTGCAAAAATGGAGAATAACTTTAAAAATTTTCCAGAAGTTCTAATAGGAACATGTTTTCACTTTTTAACTAATGCTGTATGCAAAATTCTAGCCTCCTTCATTAAAAAAGTATGATTTTTTTTCTGTTTATGGTGATCAAAACTTTCAGTAGGCCATTTCCTATTTTTAAGTTTATTCTTTATTTACCCGTTATGCACTGTGATTTTTTGGATAATTCTCAATGGATGAATTGAACAGAGACATGTATGCTCTTGGATATCTTTGTCCAGATAGCTTGATGTTTTTCTTCTTGGTGGATTTTCTCAAGCAACCAAAAGCATTGCAGTTAAAAAGGTGCTGGTGGGAACAGTTAATTTAGCCAAGTGGCTTAAGCTAACCCAAGGTATAAAAGTCTCTTCTGCTCTGATGGAGATGAGTCAAAAAGTAGCCCACAAAACAGTAATCCTGCAGTTGTGAATACCAATTGGTATTAATGTAGGCCAGATATTTTTTAGGGTAGAACATTGAATTATAGTCTTGGTGCAAGCAGCTGGAAAGTTTGTGGGTTTTTTATTTATTTTGGTGGAAGGAGTTTGGAAGAGAGCAGGGTGAGTGTCTTTTCATAGAACGTGAACAGTAAGGAATATGGTTATTCCGGGATCCGAAAACACCTGAATGAGGGTATTTTTCTTCTCTTCAAATGCAGCTTTGAGCGAAATGCTGATAATAAACTCAGATACTCTGAGTTTGGTGCTACTGCCACTGTAGTAACCCTGGGAAATAGGGCATCAAGGATGTGTAGAAATCTTTAGCATGAAAACAACTTACTGACTGTAGGCGGTGTCTGACGAGATTTTTGTTGTGCTTTGTAGTTAAAGATCTAAGTATTACTTTATTTTAACATAACATTTTTAATCTTGTATAATAATTGAATAATTTTCTTAATTACTTTTTAGTAATCTGACATAATCTGACATATTTCCTGCTGTAAAATGACAGTAGTAACCTCAAAGCAAACCAGAAAGACACTATATGCTTCTAGTACAAGGTGCTTTTTAAGGCTGTTATTTTTGTTTTATTTTGTTTTTTGGATAGCATGTGATATCCCAACAGGATTTTTGGGGTGGACAGGTGCAGTGTTTGTTTTCCAGTAACTATGACATGTCTGGTTTGCCTCTTTGGAAAAGAGTTTACAAACGTTTGGCAAATGAGGTTTAAAAATGGTGTAGTCCTTCTAAAAAAATCTATCTTTGCAAAATTTATCTTCTGCTATTTGCTTAGTATCGCATAACAGGTTTGTAAGCAAGGAGGAGACGTTTTGGTTATACGGATTGAGTTAGCATAATCCTACTTGGTTCCTCAAGTATCTGGGACCTGCATGTGAATGTTGCCTTTTGACCTTGCTGAGTAAGGTTTTATCAGCATTAGGCTCTGCTTTAAAAGTGGTTTAATCAAAATGCAGTGGAAACTTGCCTTGGAGACAAGGGTAACAACTGGGGAATGCTTTGTAAGAGGGTATATTTCTTGTAAGCAGATTTTGGTAATATTTCTCGACTGTTACATTGTCAACAGTTATTCCAGAATTTCTCCAAATGATTATTTCTTAAGAACAACCTGAGAAATAAAAAGCGTTTTATGTAGCTAATGGACCAACTGCAGAGCATTTATTATGCTCTGTTCTGCTGATTAAGGTCCACCAACTCATGCAACTTTGGTTGCTGGTTAAAGTTAAGAAGGAAGCAAAAAATACTGGATCAGTACTTAAAGGTACGGACAGCCAAATAGAGACTACGCGTTTTCTTGTTTGGAGTTTGCAACTGAGAGTCTTGAATTCCTGAGAGTAATTTACCAAAACTATCCGAGATCTCCTTGGCCAGCTACTGTGATGAGGACCCAGTTGATGTGAGGATAGATACTATTTGAGATTAATGGAGTTATTTAGTCTCCTATCAAGGTTTCTTTTAGAATTTCCTGAGTAGCAGCTCACTTGCAGGGTACGCTTTCTTTTTTTCTTTTTCTCTCTCTTTTTGTCAATGAGGTGAATTCTAGGCATTTCTCCATAGATTTTTGTTCAGTAAAGATGGTCTAAATGCAGTGGTATACCTTGTTACTCTCTGAAAGTGATTGCCTAAGTTCAGGGTTAGTTACAGAAGGTAATTAATAAAATAAGTTTTACCTTATAATAATGAACTTGAGATAGGAAAGTATTATCCCTTTATATAGGAAGACTTGGGACACGAAGAGTGAATCACTAAAGGTCACATGTAGGGTATGGAAGTAGAATTCATCTCTATTTCATTAAATTATGTCACTGGGAATCTTAGCCAAAAGTCTACTTTTAATATTAAAAATGTGGAAAAAATTAGTTCCCCTTTTATATCAAATATGCCTTGATATTCTTGCTGAAATGTTTTCTGAATCTAACTTTATAATTTGTAGTACTTTATATAATACCAACTTAATAATAAACTTTGTCTTCTGATAGGATAGTTCTTAGGCTGAAAAGACCCAAAGCTCTGCAAGAAAGTGCTCTCCAGAGTGAGTGCTGTTAGTTAGGGGTGACAGTTTGGGGAAGGTGAAGTAGCTCTTAGGTTTTCTCTCCCATGAAGACTGACAGGAAAACTGACTCCTGACTCCTGCTGCATTTTTGCAATGCACCCCCCAGGTAACTAAACATTACTATATTACAAAGCATAACAATCTTTCTCTGTATTCATTCATTAGTTCCTAGCGGGAAATAGGCTTTTCAGTCTCTTTCTCATCATAAATTTGGGTTATCTTGTATTTAAGCAGTCTCAACACTTCACTGTGCTAATATGTAATTAAGATCTCTCAGAGCTTGCTTGATGTCTAATTTTGGAAATGTACAAACTCAGTAAATTGCCTTAAATTTAAAAAACAAACAAAAAAAACTAAAATGCCACAAAGCAGTAGTTATACATAAAGTTGCTTGTGCTTGAGCATTATTTTATCAGTCATTTCTGTAGCAAAAGATTGCAGTGTGTGCTATACTTAAAGCATTCTTGAATTGCTTATAAAACCTCCGTGGTTTGCATACATAGTTTTTGCATATCTTCATTTTTAGTGGAATATTTTAGCAACTGTTTTTTTTTTTTTTTGTCTTGTTTTTAATAGTGAAAAAAGTTGTCCTGGTGGGGTGTGTGTGTGTGTGTGCTTTTTTTGTTTGTTTGTTTTGTTAAATTCCTTGCAGTCAGTTTATGGTAGGCAGCCACCATATGAGTACCAAAATCTTTAAGCCCTGTATTTATAGCAATTCATATAGGTAATAATAACCTATTACATCCTCTTTCTTCTCTTTCTCTCTCCCTCCCTTCCTCTCTCCATGCCTAAAATCATGTTGTAATAGTTATGTGATTATGGAATACATGATTGATTCAGCTCAGGGTTTGGTAGGCTAAAATTAATGTTTCAAAGAGGGGGGAAAAATCTTCCTAAAAGTAAAATATTGTGTCATTTAATCATTTCATGTACAGACTTTAAAATCTAATATTGAGTAAAATATATAAAAGTGAATATTTTCATTTGACCAATTTCCCAACAATTTTCTCCTTGAAGAGTTAATGAGAAACTTAGAACAAAATTGAAGTTAGAAATTGAGTTGTATTTCAGTAAAAAAAGAAGACTAAGATGTATCTATTGAGAAGCAGAACAGAAAGAAGTGTCTTTCTCATGGCTTTGTGCCAAGTTGAGAGGGCTGGTGTCCTGTGCTGGTGCAAAAACCAGGTGCCTCGAAGCAGAGCACCAGGCACCCTCCCGAAAGGCTCTGTGTCGACAGTTAAAGGGCCTTTGATTATTTATTTGGTGATTATTCATTTGAATCTCTGAAACCTTCGGTTCAGATCCATGTGACTTTCCTGAACACACTGTGATCTCTGAATGCGACAAGCAGATGCTTATGATGGTTAAGCAAGCAGGGTTTGTGAAAGACTTCTTTCTTATGAAATGGCAAGTACATCCTGCAGGCAGTGCTGTTCATTTGCTGTGCTTAGTAGGTCTCCTAAGCAGAAATAATCACTGGAAGACTATTAGTGCCAGAGAATGGAAAACAAGGCACAGACAAGTGATGGAAATGAACACTAAATAAAAATGGGAAGATGATGTAGTCCAGAAGTGTTTTTCCAATTTCTTCATATAAATATTAATGCAGATTCTATAATATTTTTCTAATTACAGCTAATTCTAATTAGCTGTACCCCTCACTATTAGCACTGTGTGTGTCTTTATCATGTCATGTGGTTGCAGCTGTGCAGCCTCCCCTGCTCCTTCCTTCCTTTAGATCATAGCTGTGTTCAATGCTGAAATAATGTCTTAAAAATGAAAACTGTGTTTTTTTAAGTTGGCATATTCTAAATCAAATAAGCCAGTAATGTTAGTATGTTAAGACTTGTTAAGATGTTGGCTGTGAAAGGACTTCAGCTTTCCTTTTTTTTTTTTTTGTTTTTGTTTTCTCTCCCTAAAATTATCTTCACTAGTAAATACAATACTTGGATAATTCATACCAATGAAATAGTCATTGTGTTTACATATTCCCCAGTCTCCTGTCTTCAAGGAGCAGATTTAGCTTCTGGCTGTGTCCTTTGACAAGTAAGTGTTCAGAAATAGCACTTTTTTTGTCTTTATTTTTTAAGTAATAGTTGATCTTATTAATGTTTTTGAAATTCTGTGCATCTATTCTGTTTATATATTTGCATTATTGTAAGTCTATTCTATTTTTTTCAGGTTTAAGCCATTTTTTCCATTTCAAGTACTATCACCTGATGACTATGAAGATCGAGACCTCTGTATACAGGATTTTCCATTGGCAGAAGGTCGACTAAAAGTCACATTAATTGAATGTACAAGGTATGTTTTGTGGTCTTCTCCTCATTTAGTCACATATATTTTCTTAAATTAATAATTATAGTTGTAAGCCTGTTGTCATACAAGAAGATAACAGTGACTTTGGTGTTGTGAGTAAGCTGTAATCAAGAAATGTATAGTTTTAAGTAAAAATGCTCTGCTCAGTTGAACAAACAAAAGTTGCAGTAAGTTTCTGAGACTCTCTGTTGGCATGTTTTGCCATTCTTTTGTTTTCTGGGAGGGATTCAGTCTAATCTATATTTTTTTTCAGCACATCAAATTATGAAAATCTGCCCATGACACGGTACCTAGTGATGCAATTGTGACATGCTGTAAGCCAGGGAAAGTATTTAGTTAATTAACAAAATAAGAGACTTTAAGAGTGCGTTTGAAAGCTAGTGATCCTCTTTAAAGCTGAAGAAAAGGCGTGTGGGGTTTTGGCATGTTCTTTGTCAGGGCTCTTTGAATCCTTGGTTTATTTTGGTTTATCCCAGCTGTGCCTGCAGTCTTTGATCCTCTCAGATCATCCTGATCTTTATCAAGCAAGCTCGAGTTTGCAGTGAGTTTTGAACGAGTTATCCTGCCTGCTCATGTTGCTGGAGGAGCCACTTGTGTGATGTTTGCTTTAGCCTTGTGTGCACGTACTAGAGCAAACGCAGGTGCTTGTCAGGTGGCTCAGAGGATGCAGTTACTGGTTTCTCGGACCTTTAAACTTCATGTGTGACTTCATCCAGCCATTTTATACATGTTGCAGTCTCTGGATGTGTGCATTAAAATTGGATATGGGCATTCATGCACGTTTAAGGTTTGTCCCTTAGTACTATAGTAATTCCTAAGATCCTGCACATGTTGGGACACTTTTTTGGGACTTAAGCAATTGCTGTCTGTAGAATCCTCATATAGGTGAATATTTTTCCTGGGGTTGCACCTGAGGGTGTTTGTGACCTCAAAGCTGAAAGACACACAGAGAATTTCATAAGAGTAGACAAAATACGCAGTGTACACGAAGGTTACAATTTCAGAACTTCTTCCATTTTCATCCCTGTCATGTGTGAGCTGGTGTGAAGGTTATTGGGGTCATCCTCAGGTGTTCATTTGCAACAAAGCACTGTGTGCTGAAACAGAGCTTTTTTTCCTCCCTCCCATCTCTTGCATAGAGACCTCTGCTCTATCACCGTGCTTTCTCCATCCAGAACTCTCTGTTCCTCAGACTCATCCTTGAATCTTAAAAATGAGAATAGTTCTGTATGGCTGGGAGCTCTTTTTTTCTTTTTTTTTTTTTTTTTTTTTTTCCTTTCAAGATAATTCTTTATCTAATGATGCTGCAAGGTCACAAAATCCTCAGGAGCTCACCTGTCTTTGGGCATACACCAGAAGGAGCATATAGTGTAGTTTACATTTACATTTGAGAGAATTCATAGTGGCATGTTTGTAACTTCCTAATGTACACCACTAAACTATACGGATTACCTGAAAGTGGTTTTTCTTTTGGATATCTTTCCAATTTCATAAAATAAAAGATCACTTTGAGTTTTTTCATCTTTGCTCAGGATCCTGGGAGGTTTTTATATCCCATCTCAATATGGGATCCGATTATGTGATTTCTATGTACAATTCAGAGCAGGAATTTTGATGCTGACTTTGTATTCCATCTCCTCTTGTAACAGCCTTGTAACAGCATGCTGTTTCTTCTGTGTTCAGGTTCCAAGCTGAAGATAGCATTGTCATAGTGGAAGTATATAGAACTTGTTTTTTTAAGTATATTTTCAGTGCATATCTCCATGTCTGGAAAGCTGGGCACTTTTTGGTCATCAATAATGTTTCTTAGTTAAATATTTAAGAGCATCAGGATGAACAGAGAAAGTTGATGTGTTTTTTCTTTACCAACTTTTGTTCCTGTATCAATTCAAGGATTGTGTAACTTTCAAAATAAGATCCTTTGGATGAAAGCTTAGAAGGGATCTATGTCAGAAGTATATAGAAAAAAACTTTTAAGAGACAAAAAAGCCCCTTGATGACCCTTCTAGAAAGGGTAAGAGGGTTGTCTGAGAGTTTAGCTACTATAAGATCTGCTGTGTATAACTTTAGTGCTATATCCTAGAGTTGCTAGTTTTTTTGCTTTCGTAGTACTGATATTTACCTGAAGAGCTTTTTGCAGTACGGAGACATTCACGAAGACACACTTTTGTTTTCTCTGAATATAATGAAAAAAAAATCATATTTAGGAGGATCTCAGTGAAATGGACTCTTAAACACCTGTAGAATTTTGACTCTGATCTCTGTCGAGTCTTCTGAGAGTGGAACTGCGTAAGGTTTTTCTGCTTTAAAAAAAAAAAAAGGAAAAGGCAAGTTCTTTCTTTGGTGGGAAAACACTGAACTGCCTGTTAAATGCTTTAACCAGCTAAAAATTTGGAATGGCCATTATAGAGTTCTCCCACTAGAGGGTGGCAGTGCCTTTCCTTTTTTGTCTGTTCTCACATGCACTTCCTTATGTGTTTGTATACCTTGAATATAGCAATAGAGACTAGGTATGGAGAAGGATGAGTTTAAAATATTTAGGATATGTGGAATATATTAGATGGATAGTAGATATCTTTTTTTTCCTATTTCAGGTTACTTATATTTGGATCCTATGAAAGAGAAACAAATGTTCACTGCACAATGGAGCTGAGCAGCAATGTTTGGGAAGAAAAATCAAGG
This sequence comes from Tinamus guttatus, assembly GCF_059628265.1. Taxonomy (NCBI): domain Eukaryota; kingdom Metazoa; phylum Chordata; class Aves; order Tinamiformes; family Tinamidae; genus Tinamus; species Tinamus guttatus. The sequence continues at coordinate 5,854,565 of NW_028288613.1, forward strand.
AGTTCTATTAAAACGGTAAAGTCTTGGCGTTTTGCAGTACATCTGTTGTTCTTAATACATTGCCTAGAAAGCAATTTTCTAGGTATTTTTTGGACTGTCAGTGGATAGTTTAGCAAAAGTCCCTTATGCTTTTTTGTTTACTCTTTAATACAAAGTTTAACTGTCAAATTGACCTGGATGTGTATATAGCTGCATGTTCAATTATCACAACCGTGCTTGAAAATATACCTAGCCTGAATATTTAAATTATCAACTGTCTGTCTGCATTAAAATTAATAGTGTGAAATATACATTTAATAGCCCAGTTATTGGAGGAGAAAAAGGAATGTTTAGATATAGGGAATAGGATTCTCTCACTGGGCAATGCATTCCAGGCTGATATGAGTGTTGAAGACATGTGTGATCAGAGTAACCCATTTATTTATCTCCCTCCTCTGTATTCTGAGGAAATGCAGAGGGAATTTCCATAGACCGCTCAATTTTTGGAGCATATAAAACTTACCCTGTCTGCTGAAGAAAAAATACTTTTATACGTGTCTGCAAATATAGAAAGTAGGAGTGTTAGTGGTATTGTAAGTTAATCTGTTACTAATTATCCTACTTGACAACATGCAATTTAGCAGCATACAGCCTACAAATTGCATTTCTGCCTTTTGTGTGGAAATGAGAGACTTTTTTCTTCTCCCTACTAGAGCAGCCTTTAAATTTCACAGTAGCAATACTGTGCTAGTCATCAGACTGCACTGAGCTTACCCTGAGCAAAAAGTAATAAGCCCATTGTAACAGAACAGTGAAGTCTTATAAACCTTTTTAAAAAGCCCTTGTATGCAAAGAAATTAGTGGAATAAAATTATTGTACATTCTAAATTTTACTGTCTGCTTTGAGGGCCCCTAGCTTTAAGCCCCGTACCTTCTGTTGTCTTTACTGCGCCGTGGAACACAGACTGAAGCTCTGTTGGGAAATGAGGGTCATTTTCCCAGTGGAGTGACAACAATGTAGAATTTCAGCATCCTATCCAGTTTATGAAATTAAAAAGAATGCATTTTGCATTGTTTTGAAAACTTTGACGGATGCTGTGATGCTTGTTTTCAACTTACCTTTGCCTAAAAGACTTTGTGAATGAGCAACAAAAACAGTGGCCTATTCTTGTTGTCCTAGGTGCTGTGCTCTTAGTCAGTTGAAATACTTGAAGGGGCAGTATAGATTCATCCTTCCTCTCTTAGCAAGAACAAATACTTGGTTGCAATTAGGTTTTTGAGAGAAGTATGGGAGAGGCAGGAAGGGAATCAGCAAGGAATCTCTGTGCAGTGAGAAGCTTCTGAGAAGAGCTTGCTTAAAACTTGCTTCCGCAGCAAAACTTCATCTCAGAAGCCTATGACAGTTCAGGACCAGTCAGTTGGGTCTGTCTCAACCTCCTGTTTACCCATTCCTGACGCTACTGCTGATGCTCATGTGGTTGTGAGCATTCCGTAGTGTGTGGTGACACTGTGATTGTGACAGCAGATGGCAGCAGGACTAGACTAATGACGATTGGAAAGGAATTACTCCTGTGTAAAACTATACCAAAGCACTTAGGGTGAGACTCTCAATAATCCATCTTCTCTTTGAATTCCTAAACCCTAATGACAAGTTTTTAAAATGTCTGAAGCTTTTGTAAATCCAGGCCTCAATGCACAGAAGTTTTATCTATCTTACGTCTAGTCCCTCACTAAGAATTGTCCAAACACTGCCAGAGAGCATTCTTCAGATCACTCCTTGATCTGAATTGCTGAATCTGTAGACCAGGGACCTGCTATCAGTGTCACGATTTTGTTGTGCTCAACCTTGGCTTCCGGGTGACTAAACAGGTGGCCTGAGCATCTGCGCCTTAAGAATCTGCATCTCAGAATCCTAACACAGTAGAATAAGGAAATGGGAGAACCAGCAATTTGCAGAACTACCTTGCTTCTCCATTTATATTCAACAGACATAGCGAAATGACGGAAGTTTCTCTCCCCAGGAAAAAAAGGTTAAATATGCAAGTTAATTCATAAAACATCAGGAGATCTTGCTGGGTGGCAAGAGCCTTACAAACTCCCTCAGCAAAATAGGAAGTGTTGATAGCACACTTAATGATGGAACTTATTTTTCTGAGAAACTGTAACTGCATGAATGTTAAATAGGTCACTATTACTATAAAGAAAAAATAGTGTCTTCCAAACAAAAATGTACTTATTAATGTTTTCTGTGACTTATAGCTATAATGCAATATTAATCATAAGGCAGCTGATCACATTACTTAATATCTTCATAATATTAAATCCTTCACTTAATGCTGTTGTGTGCAATGATTGAGATTAAGTTGTTAGTTTCCAAATTTGTTTTTTATTCTAAAGGGGAATGATAGACAATGGAAGTGGACAGTAAATATGTTTTGGCTTAAAACTATCTAATTTGTAAAAGCGTCATATTAGCATTAAAATACATAATCTGATTTGGCCTACGTTCCACAGTGTCCCTGAGGAAAATTCTGAGAACTTTCTGTGCTTAATACTGTGGCATTTTCATTCTTCTATTATGTTAGCAGCAGTGATAAGAGATTAGACAGGTTTAATACTTTGTAATGAATGTTGGTGAGACTTTGATCTGATTCTATTATTTATGGAATATTTGTAGATGATACAATTGAGTTTGAAAAACAGATTGTGTATTTGAACATATCCAAAGCATTATTGAAGTGTCTGTTATAATACAAAGGTGTTTTATGCCTGTAAGTGTTTATCAAATCAATTCGAAACAGCAGTAAGACTTCAGAGAGATGATTTGGCACATTCCTGTGTGAAATATGTAAACATTGTTAAATAACTTAATTAGTAGTACATGCTGCTGGAATTAACATTAATCACTACAGCGCTATGCAAAACTTAAATTATGTGTGAATAAGATGTAGTAATTAGACTGCTAGACAGCACCAGATTGCTGGGCAGGAATTTTGGTACACTGCAGGTAGTTAGATGTATAGGTGTTAAATCTAAGTAAGTGGCATCATGACTTTTCATGATTGTGTCCATTGAGACGAAAGTTATAAACCCTGGTTTGATCTCCACAACATGAAAGAATTGTTGGGTTTTCCTTGGGTTGCATTTTTTAGAGGGGACTCTTGGCTGTGTTAAACTTGCAGGGCCTTGACTGCTCTCCAGATATGCTGCTTTTCACAGTATGGAGAGGGGTGACACTTTTGTCTGTGACTGCAGCAGTGCTGAAAGCAGTGCATGAAGAATGTAGTTGTCCAGAAATAAGAAATCTTGTTTCCTACCAACTCCTGAACATGACCAGCAGGTTAAGCAGAACCTGCTCACTTTCTGTAGGTACCGATTCTTCTGATGGGTAAATTAGTCTTCCGTGACCCATAGAAGCTGTTGTCAGTAGACTGCTGTGTTCTGCTTGCTCTTATAGCCAGGAGGTGTGTATATACTGCAGATAGTCTGTGCTTTTTGTTGGTGGTGTGAATGCAGAGTATTAGGAGATCACCTATGCATGTGCACACTCTTGAACATTCTCTGTGGGCATCTGTGTCTCTTCCCGTTGTTGTCTTGGACTGCTGAATGGGATCACAATTCTTAAGTAATGCTACAGTTATGGAAAATAATCGTGAGGCAGTCTCCTGGGTTCCAGTTTCTTCCAAACTTTCAAACTATTTGTTTTTCACTCCTCTGCTTTGTAGAACATCAAATGATGTGCCTCATCAGATATCTAGATATTGCTAGTTGTAGAAATTAGACATGTCAACAAATACAAAATGCCGATAACTCAAAGCAGTCCTTATTTCTAACTTTTACACAGATTGCTTAGTGGTGGAAAATAAAACATATCTATGCCAAATTTTCTTTGGTCTGTCTTCTATATAGAAGTTGAAAACCACAAGAGAAAGTTGCTATTAATCTTGAAGTAGTGAACTTTAAATAATCTGGATTGAACTGGAGTTATGGTACATCTTTATATTCATTTTAACTAATACTGTATTTGAGCTGGTGCTGTAGGAACAGCTACAGTTTTGTGTTCATAGTTTTTATGTATGCAGTTCTGTCTTCTATAAATATAAACTTAAATACAGAGTTTGCATTTCATGTTTTCCAGAGTAAGTATTTTCCTCTAAAACACTACATGCAGTAGCACATACAGATTTCTGTTTGCTTTAGTTGTCTTGGAAGCCCACAGGTATATTATGAAATAATGTAACAGAAATAATTTCCCAATTAAGATAAGTTCCCATCACTTCAAGAACTCAACTTGCAAATTTCCCTCTTTATTCTGCACATTGAGTGCTGAACACTGGAGTAATTGACAGGGAAGACCAGTGACGTCCATCTCTAAATACTGCATTCTGAATGTGTGGGCTCATGTACGTGTGCACATACGTTTATAGGTCATGATCTTCATTCTTTCTGGGAGATTGCACTACCACATGTATTTTTGCAGGAAAATTTATCAGTAATGTTGATATTGCTGTAGATAAACTAGGTGGGACACTTTAAAAGCAAAAGGATATTTCTCAGTCTTTCATAAAAGTAAATCTCCTTTATTACAGTTTAAGGGAAACTTAAAGGTATTCTAATGCAATAATATACAAATGTAAAATGAGAAATGTAAGTCAAATTCAGCACCTCCTGAAATGAATGGCCTGAAGATATTGAACTGTAATGTCAAAATTGAAGCAACTGTAAAACATTAATTTGTAAATACAAGTAGTTAAACGCCTCACAGCTGGCATTTCAGTCTGCTTATTTAACAGTCTGCGATTTCAGAACTTAATCCTATCAAAAGAAAGGAGGAGGATTAAAGCAGGAGAAGCTTTTTGAAAATGTCACTTTTTATGAAAATTCATGGTCTTGTAAAATTTGATAATATTTGTAAATACAATGGGGAATAGTTCTGAGATTTGTGTCTTACGTAATATTCTGTAATCCGTCTTTCAAATAAACTTGAAGGCCATCAGGATTTTTTTTTATCTCCTGCTAAACATTTGAACATTTGGACAGCAGGCTTCAGAAAGCTTTTCCTGTGATTTTTCTGCAGTGGTGGAAAGCAGAGCCCCCCCACACCTTACTGCATTTACCAGCAGGCTGCACTAAATCTGAGTTTATAAACAAAACTCATCTGTGTTAGACAGGTTCTGAGGGGGGGAAAAAAGTTCTTCAGATACGTATTTTTCTTATATAGTAAAATAAATCTGTTGTTTTTAAGGTGTGTAATGGCGATTTAAACAGGAGCTCGTAACTGAGCTGTAGCCGCAGCTACTATCAGTGATCTCTGTTCAAAGGGGCTCCCAACTTCATATTTTGCAGGATATTGCACTCTAATCATAACACTGCCTCTCTGTGATTATTAAAAAAAAAATAATGAAAAAGTGTAAGCCCTTTGGAAGATGTTGGGTGAATTCACCTTTGAAGACAGTACTGACAGTACCCAGTGGGTATACCATATTTCTTGTCTTAGTTTAAATACAAGTTCACATTAAAAATAAAATTTTTAAGTAGACAGTACAGGGAATTTGCAACCATTTCTAAGGAAGAGCGAAGATGAGCGACACTGTTTTAGTATCATTAGATACACTTTTTTTTTTCTTTTTGTATTCTTGTTATCTGTTCTATTGCATGACCAAATATTGAATGCAGGAAAGAGTTTTAAGTAGATTTTGCAGCAGCTGTGTGTCTCATTTGTAAAGAACTTGATTTACAGTGATAGCTGATCTAGCTAAATAAATAGATGGGCGATGCCTGCAAGCTAACTTTGTTTGCATAAACAGTATGGCCTATTGTATGAGAGATAACAGGGTTTTATTGACCAGAGTCAACAAACCGGACTCTGGGTAATTCAGTGTATTTCTGGAATGACTTTCTAAACTCTCCTGTTGTGTCCTCTTCTCCAAAGTCCTCCAGCAAAGCCAGCCAGCAGCTCAGACTGGGGATGATTGCATGTGGTGAGGGTAGAGGGAAGATGATGGGAAGGGTGGCAAGTTCAGGCCTTTCCTCTTTTTAAAAATGTTGATACAAAAATGAATTATGGAAGTTTGCTTTCTGGAAAACATGCTTTCTGAAAGCATATATTTGGGTTTGGGATGTGGTGGTGGTAGAGTTTTGCATATGCAGGTGCAAAACTCTTTAGAAATCTAACTTCACGTTTTCAGAAGTCTGATGTGGATTTTTTTTTCTTTCAAAAATCAAGACTTTTGTCTTAAGATCCACAAAGATCTCCTCTTAAGAAGAGGATGAATATAAGCACCTAACAAGAGGTTATTGTAAGAAGGGGTGTAACAGTTCCTTTTTATGCCTACCTTCACCCCCACCTCCTCCAGGTGTCTTTTAGGTTGTTGTTTTTATGAACTCAAGCGAGTTAACTAGTTTGCATTCTTGGAATCAAGATAATAGTGTTGGTACATGAGTTGTGCCTTACGTTTGTCGTATTTATTCAATGGAACGTTACCTCAAAATAACTTTTTTCTTCCTTTCTCTCTCTCCCTTTCTCCCTCTTTAAACACAATTAAATGTTACTCTGTGGTAACATTGGTCTTGCAGGGTGGAACTGAACATCTGGAGGAGACCGAGTGAATGAGAATCGAGTTTGGAATATTTCTGTGGTCATTTTCAGTTTCACTGTCTAGAATACTGTGGCTAGAACACCAGGAGAGAAATCTTGTCATATTCAGCAACAGTGCCCACCAAACACATAATATTGCTGCAAGATAAGTGGTTTTTCTGTTCTCTTAAAAGGACTACCAAGCATTCCAAAAATACCTGCAGCAATAATAAAAGAAGCTTCAGCACGTAGAAGCAACCAGTTTATGCCGCAAGTGATGCGTGCTCTCCATATACCTTTGATGATGGCAGTTAGAGCACGTAATATAGGCAGGCAGGATAGCAATTGCTGTGGAAAAGCCTTGGGGATCAAAAGTGAAATTGCTGATTTGTCATACAAATGAAGTGACTGAAAGGTCAGTCCAGAGTATTAAGATTAGATACAGCAGACTGGTACTCTGCAAAGGACACCTGTGTGTAGTAAGTAATCAGTAGTGAATCACCATTTGAAAAATGGGGCATTTTCCTGAATGCAGCTTGCTAAAAGTCTACCTTCATTACAATTCAGAAAAGATAAATAGCTTCTGAGTTTCGAATGTCTTTAGAAATCTTTTAACCAAAAGTAAGTATCTTCAGATCTCTGCTAATGTCATCTGTTTCCATTTTTAGGTGCTCAGTTTCAAACCAGTATCAGATTCATTTGCTGTTAATTGAAGCTATATATATATATTTTTTTTTTTGAAGGAAGAAAACAAAACCTTAAAACCCCTCTAGAAATCTGAGAGTGAATATCTTAGATTTTACAGTATAAAAACAGTTGTGAAGTTGCTCATATCTAAATAGCTTATTTTGGAAACCTGTAAACTTTTTCCCCTTCCCCATCATCAAAAATACTCTATCTATATAAAACTTCAATTCTTCAGTGAAATTTAAACAAAAATCTTGTGGCTAATAGATTGTTCATGCATTTAAAGACATAGAACCTAAGAAATATGATAAATGACTCCTTATGCTTGAGCAAGTTGCTTTTGCTTATCTGGAGTTCATCAGTGATTGTATTAATACTGTACAAAAACACCAGGAATTACAAAGATGATAACTGTCACAAGAATTGCAGAAATCTTCTGTTTCCAGATCCTAGGCTTTTAAAATGCATCTCTTTTAGGAACATATCATAGACTATACAGCAGCCTCTAAATTAAAAATATCTTCCCCCTTCCCCAAGTGATTTTAACTAATCTCAAATCTGCTACACTTTGTGAAAAGTACAAGTAAATATGTACATACTCCATATGATATCAGTGACCTATTTAACTGTGTGTGAAGTTGCTTGTTTACATTACAAACTGTTCTTCAGGTGATCCTTATGTGAAATATGGAGCCAAAATCCATTTGAGCTGTACAGCTTGTTCTTTGGGAATATGAGAAATAAAACATGACAAAGCTGTTAATTTTGCATGCATTTATGTACAGCAAGTATTTCCCTATCATTTCTGGATTTGAGACCTATGTATTAACTGCAGATGAAGTTATCCTTTCTAAGGAAGTGTATACATTAAATCAGCCAAGCTGGAAAACTGATGTGCGTATCTCAAACTCCAAATTGATACAGGGCTGCTTGGGCTCTGTGCACATCAGTAAGTGGAATAGCACAGCAGCAGATCTACCAGTGCAAGCCTCGGTGCTGAGGGCACAGCTTCCAAGTGTGCACGGCCTGGAGGCTTCGCTCAGGTCTGGCCCCAGTCCCTTCCCATGGACTCATTGCCTGTTAGTGGAGCAGGAGATCGTCCGGTTGGGCTTAGCCTGAAAAGGGTGCAATTTGTGCCTTCCTGGCCCCCCTGCAGAATGCAAACCACAGCACAGTAAGTGGAAACAGCAGAAAGAGCAGCTTCAAAAGCACATACCTGCTCTGAACTAAAATGCAATTATAGGCATATGCTTGGGATAACTTAACTTCTAAATTCCCTCGTGTGTGTGTTTAACACCCTGGGTTGGCAATGAAGTAAGTTGCCCTTGGGTGGACTTAAATCATGCAGCGAGTTTGACACAGGAGTTATTTCATGAAGGGGCTACAGATTATGGGGAAATAAAGTATTTCACAAATCAGCAGAGGAGAAAAAACACTGGAGCAGTCTAATGTATGTGTTAAGTGTTGGAAGACCAAAAACATGGGCAAGAGAGGACATATGCAACCCTAATCCTGTGAAATAGCTCAACAGGGAAGAAGACAGGTAGCAATGCTGTACAGGTGTGCATTCTTCCTTCTAGGTCATTTTAATTTCTTGGGGTATCTAGAGTGACATAAATATATTTGCTTTGATTTTGGAAGTTGCATCTTTTGCATCTTTTATCTGTTGCTTTACTTCAGGGTGAAGTTTAGTGCCATGTATTTATGAGAGCAGAATTCTGATTATGAGAGTTGAATTCTTGAATTTCTGGTGCTTTGGTGTTAGGTATACAGGAACATGAGGGAGAGTTAAGAATTTGCTGTTGTTGCATTAGGAGTGATAAAAATGGGGTGGGGTGTTGGGAGGGAAGACAAGATTTCAGACACATGGTTTTGACCCGAAGAGGGCTCTTAGTCTATATGTGATAGGAGTAAAATTTGGAAAGCTGCTGTGGTAAGAGCTATGTTAAGCAATCTTGTTGATGAGAGGAAGGTAAGAGTCCAGGAATGAGACTTTTGTTAGAGTTTCTTTGAAAGCTTCCAGTAAGAAAAATGCTCTAGATGCTCAAAGTGTATTACTTACCCAGATGAATTCTCTAAGCAGCATTTGGGTTTAATATCTGTTAATTATTAAAGGGGAAAGCAGGAACAGTGGTGAGTAAAAGCAAATAATGGCTGTTAACTCAATGCTAGAGACCAGGTGTGATAATGAATAACTGCATCAGCTCAACTGCATAAACAGGGAGAAAGGGACATCTAACAAGGATAATACTGTAAATGGTCCTAAGCAATAAGGTCACGAGAGGAGAGGAGCTGTAAGCGTTCAGGTAGTGTAGAATCCTAAAGCACCTGATTATGTTATGTTATTTATAGGTTGTAGAAACTCCCAATAAACCTGTGATTATCAAAACAAACAAACAAAAGCAGATATTCTGGCTGCAAGTGACTTCAGACAATCATTAGTAGAAACAATTATAAACAAGATGTAAATGATAATTGAACAAGGTATCTGCTTGTTTATTAGGTTAGAGTGAGAATAATTTATAGTGGAACAGACTTCTGAAGCACTGTGGTCCAAATCCCACCCAGATTAGAGCTAAAATTGGATGATCCCTCATGGTCTCATTCAGAAGGCAGCACTGCCAATTGGTCAAGCAAGCTTTGGCTTCAAATTTTTGTTATTGGTAGTTAAATAGTACTTGGCAAAGGCTGTGTTATAGATGGAGGAGAGGCAAGAGAACTATCTGAACCCATTTAGACTAAGTAAAAAAAATCCTTCATAAGAGTCCAGAGACCCTCGTCGGAGGTTTTCTATATGAATGAATTCAGACAGGCCAAATTACTTTGTTTTCCAGGCTGTTAGAATCATAGAATCATAGAATCATAGAATGCTTAGGGTTGGAAGGGACCTCTAGAGATCATCTAGTCCAACCCCCCTGCATACGCAGGGACACCTAGAGCACGTGGCACAGGACTGCATCCAAGCGGGTTTGGAAGATCTCCAGAGAAGGAGACTCCACAACCTCTCTGGGCAGCCTGTTCCAGTGCTCTGTCACCCTCACTGTTAAGAAATTTTTCCTTAAGTTCCTATGGAATTTTTGATGTTTCAGTTTCCGGCCATTTCCTCTAGTCCTATCAGTGGCCACCACTGAAAAGAGACCATCCCCGTCCTCTGCACTCCCTCCCTTGAGGTATTTATATACACTGATTAGATCCCCTCTCAGCCTTCTCTTCTCCAGGCTGAACAGGCCCAGCTCCCTCAGCCTCTCCTCATAGGGCAGATGTTCCAGGCCCCTGATCATCCTTGTAGCCCTCCGCTGGACTCTCTCCAGCAGCTCCACATCCCTCTTGTACTGTGGAGCCCAGAACTGGACACAATACTCCAGATGCGGCCTCACCAGGGCTGAGTAGAGGGGCAGGATCACCTCCCTCGACCTGCTAGAGACGCTCTTCTTAATGCAGCCCAGGATCCCATTGGCCTTCTTGGCCACGAGGGCACACTGCTGCCTCATGGTCAACTTGTTGTCCACCATGACACCCAGGTCTTTCTCCGCAGAGCTGCTCTCCAGAAGGTCGGTTCCCAGCCTGTACTGGTGTCTGGGGTTATTCCTCCCCAGGTGCAGGACCGTGTGCAGGTGCAGGCCGTGTTATCCCCTGACTCTGTTACAAAGCTGGCGCGAGGCTGTGCCTCAGGTTACAGTCCTACTGGAGAGGGAAAATATATTTTAAATAATGGTAATAACTTGTTGCTTTTCTGCAGGCTGGCTATAGTGGATGCTAGTCAAAGCATGGGAACCTGTGTCATGCTTTATTCAAATATTGTCTTCAAATTAAGAAACGAAGAATACTTCCTTAAAGTGTCTTGCCAGAGTTGATAAGTGTTTCTATTTCTGTTTTTTCTTGGAGCTTCAGCTAATGGAAGAGAATGTGAAAATACATATTTTCTTAAAATATGGCTGTAGTAACTAGGACCAGACTGTTGGCTGCTGTTGTGAGCAAAGATATTAAGATTCTTGCCAACTGATGTGTAGAAATGCCTAAGGAATAGCAATCTTGGTTATATGATTGGGCTAATTAAGAATGACTATTAATTCTTGAGCTTTAAAAATAACTGCTAGGAGGAAATAATTTTGTAATGAGTCACTAAAGCCTTATTCGCCCATGTCCCATCATTGGAATGAAAGTCAACCAGATTTACCAGAAAGTAAACCTTTGGTTTCCAGCTAAGATCATACAATTCACTGTTAGAGATCCGTTTCTTTTTTGGATTGGTTTTGACAGCTGGAAGTGCTATTCTGTAAAAGCAGAAATGTGTCCTGGGCAGAATGCACCTCTCTCCAAATTCAAAAAATAATTTAGTGGAACAAAGAGGTCTCTTGATATTGTCAAGCCCCCAGCCCACTTTACAACTCTCTGCAAACGCTGAAGTGAATATTATAGAGCTACAGTAGGGGAGCAACAAGAAATGTGGCTATGGGGGAGGCAGCATAGGAAAAGATGTTAGAATGATCTGGACTGATTGTATCCTGCATCTCCCTTACAGCAAGTCAATAGGAATAGAAGAGCGTGTTCTGGCCTATTCCTGTTCTTCTGTCTGTGTCAAATAAGAAAATAAAATTATGATATTGAAACTTGGCAACTATTTTTTTTAACTTTATTTGTGATTAATTGTTCCGTAATCCAGGATAATTAGTTTGTCTCCCCATTCTTCTATCTCTTTCCTATCCCCACATAATCACTGTTTTTACTGCCCTCCTACCTATTACTGAATGTAACTTTTCAGATACTTATTTCCTTTCTAGGCTTTCTAGGGTGTTTCAGACCTTACACTGAGAAGAAAAGTTGCTCAATGAGGCAAAGGCAAAAAAGAAATTTTCTTGAATTCATTAGCCTGTCTCCTGATCTCTGGTAGGAGTTCAGTGATCGTATAACTAATTGGGAACAAGTTAATGACAGAAGTTCTAATTTTGTATGCTTAAATTATATTGTAAGATATTTCAAGCATTTATCACATTGCACATTTATATTTCTGCAAGGATCTAGTTTCATAAACATGAGGGTTTTAAAATCCTAGTTGTTGTTGTTATTACCAAGAATTTTAACTCTAGACTATTTTGGTGACTTAAAAAATGCACACTTTTCCCCAAAAGAAGTTTCAATATAAAGTATATATTTTTAATTTCATGTTCAAACTAAGCTTTTTTAGGAGTTGCCATATTTTCTATGCATTGTCTATTTTTATTCATGATCAACAACTTAAAATTTGTCAACTCATAGCAGAATCATTTGGAAGAATTACAACATTTGTCTTGCAAGGGCTACCCTGTAATAAGTAGAACAATAAATGTTTACCCTAAAGTAACGGGTTAGAGCTATGTAAAAACAGCTTTTGTAATGCATGTGCATTTGGCGGTTCTTTTAATAGTCCATTATGATTTTTAAAATATATTAATTTCTCAGGCATTTCATGATATTGAATAATAATTCTTGATCCACATTAAAATAAGGGCTGAGTTGTAGATTTTTTTGTGGTTAATTTGTCACTCTCAACCTGTCACTGTTTCTGGTGGCAAAGAAGTGGGGATTGCGAATAGAAACATGTTGTATTGTGAAGTCTGCAGAGTATTTTTCATATATATTTCACTAGCTATCAGTAAGATCTGGTACTAATTTAAAAATAATAGCTATAAAGCCAGAGCATCTGAAGTTATAGTGAAGTGCTGAAGTCAAAGAAGGCACTTTCAAGCTTGACCTTTCCTATTTATTATTTCATTTGCCTTACTATAAATATACATAGAATTGGTGTATATAATTTCATCTGAGCCAGAAAACACCTTGAAACAGATAAAAATGAATGAATGTGTAGTTGATGTCGTGCCTTTTCTGCAACTTTTTCCCTGACTCAAAGTTATTTCTGAGATTGTTTCTGTTTTGGTTTCTCTTTTCTCTTACTGCTTTTCTGTGCCTCAGTGTTAGCAGCTTAGGGTCTGGTGGAGTCTCCAGAGATTTCACATGTGCTACTGCTTCAAGAAATATTTTGGGGGGATAAATTGTGGAAAGAATTTTTGCCAGAATCCTAATTGAGCCTCATCATAATGTACAATCCTAATCTCAGATGTTTAACAAGAAATCATTTTGTCAGTCAAAAAGTCAAGTTGACTTTTTTGGACATCTATTAAAATGAAGCCTTTTGCATCTTTCTCTATAATTTATTTTATCACATATTTGCAAACAACAGCAGAATATTCAGACCTTCATGAGGAATGTATTTGTAGGAGTTGGGATGAAAATAGATCCCATTTTGGTGCTGATTTACAGCATGTGCAGTTTGGTTCACTTTTCTAAATCATTCTTCTGCTCTATTGGAAAGTGATTTTTGTGTGTGTGTCTGGAAAGAAATTTCTGACATACTTGCACACAAAGTGAATATAGCTACATATTGATTTCCTGTGCAAAATGAATTGTCAGGGTTTGACTTAACTGACATAGAGGCCTTTTCTGTTTATAGTTGTGGCAATTTTCGTAAGTGATGAGCACTAACAGTATGAAAATCTGGCTTTTAGGTGTGCTGTTGTCGTGGTGCCACTAATAAGCTGTGACAACGAGCTGCTGTTTCCCTGCTTGGCAGCACCTTGTGCCCTATAACCATCAGCAAATTGATTTGACATGATGTACCCAACAAAATAACCCAAAGTAGGCGTGTGATTGAGGAAATCTTTATTGGCTGTATAGTTATGTGGTTAAACTGAAGTGTTTGGCTTAATTAAACATAAGCAGTGTAGTTTGGGTTCCTTTCCTTTGTAGAGGAAGGTTATTATATATGTTATGTATATGTAGTGCTGAAGCATTTTATTACACGTTCTCTAATTCCTTTGCATTTGGTAAATTGGAATGCAACAGTCAAAAATGATGTGGTGCTCTGGGGTGTACTATTAGGGCCTGCTGTTTTTATTTAATAGCCATCTAATCATTCATTAATGTTCATGGCAGATGTAAGAGTTGTCAGGAAGATAATATGCTTATGTAGCTTAACTACAAACTATGTTAACTCATGTCCTATAATATTATAAATTGCATAATTATGTTGATTTTGGTACAGATGAGATCATTCTTGCCTAGATTGTAATTACTAAGGATGTAATTTATATTACCAGAAATTGTAATGGTTTATTTGGAGAAGTATGCTTTTTTCTTGCATGCTTTTTGCAGTGTTGTGTAAGTAACTGTTAAAAACATCACCTTTTGATTGAGTCAAATGATATTGCTTAAGCTCTTCTGCTCCAGTGTGATGCTTAATCTAATGATCCTGCTGCTTTGGCCTGTCCTGGGACTGTCTCCTTCTTGGTCCTTGTCCCTGCCTCCAGCAGCACTGAGCTCTTGCTCAGAGCAGCGTTTCAGCAGCTCTTTCTTGTTGCTGCTTTTTCAAAATTAGGCTGTTTTCGTGAAAAGCTCCATTCCGGACCCATTTGTGAAGCTCCTGCTCATTTCTACCTCTTAAGTTTTTTTTTTAATTAGCATTACTGTTCTTTTAATGAAAATATTTGTGTTCCAGAATAAAATAAGCCTCTAAAATAACTTCCATCTGCATTCTTTTCCAGAAACTTAATTTTTAGTGAGATCTTAGGGATGTGATTTGCATGTACTTCTGAAAATGACGTATGTTTTCTTTCTTTGGAAATCAGCATCTGCAATGCATGTTACTGTAGCCACAGTTGGAAATAACTTCTAATATATTCAGTTTAATGAGAAAATGCACGTCAGTAAGCAGAGTGTTAATGCTGATAGATGCCAGTGGTCAAGCAGTGTCAAGCAGTTTCTCTTTGTAGAGAAGCATTTTCTCTACAGTCACTATTTCCAATACTGTGGAAACTCTGTGTTTCCTTTGGATTATGGATGTTCTCAAACTTTTGAATTTCTTGTGTAAAGATTAACAGTAACTGTTTTCTATGAGAAATAACTAATTGTTTAATAAGTTAGTAGTTTAATATTAGATGTAATATTTATGATACAAACATAATTCTTGGTTGTTTAATAGGCTTGCTTTTAATGTATGCACTTGGATATATTTTTTTCTTCCACTTTGAAGAAACAATCAAAATCCTAGATATTTCACTCATATTTACACATCTACACTCTTATATTTCTACTTATCTCCAATATCTTTAATTTGTATTGCAGCAATTAATAACAAATTCATACAAAGACAACCATCAGCTAGGTAAAATTTCCAGGAGTTTTGTCTCCTATGTAGTATTTTTAATCCTGGATGGTCCCATCAGCCTCTGTTTTTTAGATCCGGTTTCAGTAAGCCAATTGCAGTATTTTTTTATAGGCTACTTGAGGTTTTTGCAAAATATTTTTATAACTGAGTTATGCTCAAGTAATATTAGAGGAAACCTTTTTTCTATCAAAGACATAAATGGTGATAGAAGAATTGGAAAAAAAAAATCAATCTTTTCCGTTTTTTCAGGGCCAAAGGAAATCATCACAGTTGGGTTTAATAAAGACTAAAAGGATGTGACTGAGTAAGAGCACTTAAGGAAGAGCCACATCGGTGTTTGTGCTAAATTGCTCTCCAAAGAAGAGCTACACATAAATCTGAAGGTCTGCCTTTTACCTGCTGCTGACATTTTGAAGTTAAATGCAGGTTTTCTGCTGCCTTGTTTGTCTTCAACGCCTCTGTTCAGCTCCTGTAATTACTGTTCAGTGAGAATGCCTCAGCAATTCATGGTAATTGCTGAGCAGCTTACTTTTTGCATGCCACATAACCTGTTTTCCTGTACAATTGCAAAAAAGTACTTTTTTTAGTACTTAATTTACTAAAACAGTGCCAGCATTGTGTCAGAAATACCAAGCAAAAATGATGTGTAGCTCCTTATTTTGCTCAGTAACTGTCTTGTTCTGTATTTTGCTGATGTCAAATGTTTTTAGTGCTCAGGGAGTAGACGTGCAGATGTTTAACTCTCCTACCATGAATTGTCACATTGGTTTCAGACCAATAGCTCGTGATGGTAGAAGTTAGACATGTGCATAACATTTGCAGAATGGTGGTTTTAATAAATTATTGTTTTAAATATAATCTTGGTCCAATATGTAACTCATTTCAGAGAGAAATTACCATCATATTTTGTAATGTATATTTTTATGGGTTTTATAAGATATTATATAGAACAAAAAATAATGAGACCCATTAGCTGGCTATAAAGCAGATCTAGTAAAAATCTCTCAAATAACTTACCCATAAAGTAGTGACTACCTAAAAGCAAAGAAGAAAGACTGCAACCTTCATTTGAGATAACGGTGTCTTCACACAGCCAGAAAAATTATCAGAAAAAAAGGTCTAACATCTCATTTGCCTTTTTTTTTTTTCCCTGAGTTTTATTGTCTTACTAAATCTCTCAATTGTCCCTAATTTTTCACAAGAAATAAACTGGCTGCTATTTTAGATTTCACCAGGAAAGCAGAGCGGTTTTTGCAGTACTTATAACTCTGTTTTCTTTCTGACACCCTTGCGCTATGAACTTTCACATTATTAATGCCATTTGATTGTTTAAACAGAAAGTGTGTGCCCACTAAGAAAATAATACTCATATTTGATTGAGGTGGTTAAAATATGACATATATATTCCACAGGAAATTTTATCCCTTAAAAAAAATGCTTCCCAGCATGAATGACTTTTCCCTTTGAACTTTTAGTTTTTCAGATAGTGTTTCACGTTAGACAAAATGCTTTAATTTCATAGAATTTTCTATCACTTTTGACCTTTTTGTGTTTTAGGTGATTTGTGTTGTCAGTCAGACTTTTTAGTGGAAGTTAGCGGTTGTAATTCTGAAAGGTAACTGATAGCTCTTTTGGGACTGGTGCTCTGCATGGTGTGAAAGTTTAGAGAAAATTCCATGTGGTTAAGGATATTTGAAATGGGCAGGAAGAAATAAAAATAGGGTGAGGGGCTAAAATGATATTAGGTACCTGCTCCCTTTGGAAAATCGGTCGCGGTCACAGGGAGCTGCCTGAGGGACTCCTGGTCGCAGCTCAGCCTGTCTGCTCCGTTGGAATTGGGTGATATTAGAGATTTCCTTCAAGGAAACATGAAGAAGCCACAAGCTGGTGGTTTTAGTGTCCATTTAGCGACACCCCAAACGGTGTAGCTGGTAAATAACTTTGCCATCAGTACCAAATTGGTCAGCAGTTTGTGTTCTGCTTGGTTATTTATAATGTGAGTGCAGGAGACTCTGTTCTGGTAAGACTTTAATATTTCCTCATATTCTTTGCAGCTCAGACCTGCTCTTTTTTAAACATGTGCTTTTATTTTTGTGGGCATGTACTTGTGATGAAAGCTTACTCTGCAGCAATTAGCCTTTCCAAAATATTTCTCTCTTCCATATTATGCTTTGTTTATTTTTTTAATGGTTCTGTTAACTTCTAAGCGAAATGGGCAGAAGATTGTTTTTACAGCAGAGTAGAATGCGTATTTCAGACAGTTGTTCAGTTGTGTAATTGGATCCTCAAAATTGCCATTCAACAGACAAACGACTTTATCATGAGGAGCAGACTTTTCAGTTCTTTATTTCTTAGATTTTTTTTCTCAGATATATTTTAATTTTCAGTGTTTAAATATATTTTAAACTATTTTGGAAGAATAACACAATTTCAGTATGTTTAGAACAATATATATTTATCTGCTCAACATAATGCAAATGTTCAGCCACTTCTAGTATTAAATGTATGTGTTCCTATGGTGTGGGGGAAGCAGCACATTGCAAGAAAAAACATGTGAATTACTCTCAAGTCTGGTTACTGTTTTTAAATCTGCATCAGTTTCATACTGAAGAACTTAGGCTCAATCATGGAAAGAATAAAATTCTGATTTTTATTCAAACCATCTTAGGAAACATACTTTATGAATTTATTTATAAAAATCTGCAAATCAGTAAATTGCTTTTCAAGTTAGTTTGCGTTTCCAGTATGTGCTGCTCTTTTAGAATGCAAATGGCTTCTAGAGCTGAGATAGATATATATATAGATATATATATATAGATATATATAGATATATATATATATGCACACACACACTTAATTTTAATGCAAAGGCTATTTTCTTCCTTTAAAATAACTAAATTATAAAAATGTTGCATTTCACAATATTTCATTTTATAATTATTTCTCTATAAGTTTTCACAGATAGATGTTAGGCCTAAAGCAAATATTGAGCCACATATATTAAGATTTAAGTAGCCGGTTCCTGGCTTTGTTTTTTTGATGTTATTTTTGTATTTGTTTTTCCAACATAGAGTGCATATTACTCAGAAGCTCACTTGGAATGGAACTCTGTGTGTATGTGCATATATATATATATGTATATGTACATATTTATTTCTACACCAACATAAGACAAAATAGTGAATACAATTTATTATAATTTTGGAATAAGTAATGCATGCTGTATTGAGTGTGAAAGGTTGGCTGTGAGGGTCGAGTCAGACACTCACAAAACTTTCTCCTTTCCCTGCTATTGGGAGTTTTCATGGGAAGTCAAAGCGATTCTGCCGTCTGTCCCTCCCGTTGTCCCTCCTGCGTGCAGACAGGATGGCTTCAGAATTCAATGGAAGTGGCTCGTGCTACTCTAGCCTCATAGTTTTGCACTTTGGGACCATGCCACAAGGGAAAGAAAACAGCTGCTCTTTCTAAAGCATTGAAATCCTCAGCACATTCAAAAAATGTTGCTTTTTGTATTTTTTTTTTTTTGGGGGGGTCTAACATTACTAAGGATTGCATCATGAGATTAGTGATCGCTGTTTCCTTTTGCTGTCTCGTCTAGCCTAGCAAAATAAACTAGTGACCAATTCACTGCACGTCATACGTGGCGACTGCTTTAATAACAGCGTCAAAGGAATACTGTTAAAATCCGTGTTTTAATGAGATATGCCAAAACCTTTTTTCTACAAAAGTAAATTTCTGAGTCTTCAGAATAGAAGCAACTAGTTCCAAGTTCTGTACTTAAATGCTGTTTTCCTGACATGAAATATTCCTTCCTTTCCTCTCTTAACATGCAGGCTGTCTAGGAGAATATAATAATTTACAGGCACATGATAGACATAGTCTATTCATAGACGTGTTAGCTCTTTTCCTCCAAGCTTACAGCAGGCAGTGTCTTCCAAGAATACAGAAGATCTACTGTAGATCTTATGAGTTTGGGGGACAAAATAAGACCTATCTACAGTGCAGTAAATGTGCAGACGCACGGCTGCATGCACAGCTGGTTCTGTATCAATGGTTGGCAATGACAATGTCACTGATAGTCAATAGGCAACCTTTGAAATGCTATTCTTCAGTTGATGTTAAGGTCAGTGAAGTAAGATCTCTTGCATGTGCTTGGATGATTACTTAAAATAATGTGAAATACTTTTTTAACTTGTTTTTATTAAAGCTTTATTATATTGAAGCTTACAATTTAGCAAGTATGAGGTGTGAGCATGAGATATGAAATCAGATTAAGCGTCCTTTATGCTTGCAAATCCTGGTGTATCTGCAAGTTTTCAGGCTGATTATTTTATGAAACACTTGCAGAATGAGAACTGCATCTTCTGTTGACATTCATTAAAATATTTAGCCATTTTAATGGTATTAGCAAACTGCACATTTCTGAATTATCAATATGAGCTGTGAGATTCAGTATCTCTTTATTCAAATTTAAAAAGGCTAAAGAAGCTGATTTCCTGGCAGTCAACATCTGTCAGGCTTTCAAAATGGCAAGACTGAGGCAGGGAACACAACATAATTTCTTTGTGCATCGTATTTCCAGAAAACGCTTCTCATTCTGGATTGAGAGCAGTGCTGGGCTTGTGCTTGGCAGTGGCGCTTACACTAGTGCATGTAAATGAACTAAAACCTTTATCATGAAATCAATGCTTATATACTTAGTTTCTCTAAAACCCAGGCGTTCACAGCACCACATCAAAATGTCTTATTAATTTTAAAATGAAAGGAAATCTTGTATCTTTTTTTTTCTTGAATAATAAAATACTACGGAAATTACTTTTTTTTTCCCCCACCGTTAAAAATGCATTTCTGTTCCATTATGCCTTAATTTCACAAAGTATTTTATAAATAGTCTGGAAGATGATTCACAGCATAGGCTTCATTTTTTAAAGAAGGTTCGTTTTCCAAATATTATGAAATTGTTTAGCTCTGATTCCTTGAATATGGTTCCCTGAATGTATGCCTTTTACTAAGAAGCATTTCCTATTACCTGCTTTAGCTTGCACCTTACCCAAATAACTCCAGTGGGAGGATTGCAGGTGGTCATAGAGCAGAACTATTAAATGGATTGAAATAAACTTGCTTTAATGCTGTGTAGCTACGTGGCTATGACTCCCTGTTCTCCAGAGCACTATTTCTAGTTTTTCTACCCCTCATTATGCTTCCTTGATAATAAATGTCCTTTCATTATCAGCAACTCTGTTCTACTCTGTGATTTAGGAGATTTTGCCCTTCTGATGCTTTCATTTGGTAGAGCGGTGGGTATTCCAGAAGGCTTGAAACAGCTTAACTGCCCAGTGGATTGCCTGAGATATATTGGTGGAAGTTTCATTTGGTGAAACTCAGGGTTCCCAGACAGAAAAATAAAGAAAACTATTCATCTGGTTTGGGTTGATAAATAAAACCGGTTTACTTTGTGAGAAAGCTTGTGACTGTGCCAAAGTTAATAAAATGCCGAGATGAACTTTGCTTGTTATGTTCAAAGGATCTGTCCTTTCAGAAACAGCTTTCCATCAGATATTGTTAGAATATTGCAAGTCTCGCTGCCGTCAGTGATTCATATCCAGGCTCAAAAGCAGTCAGTGTCCTTGCATGGAAGCCAAATGTGCAGAGATACCTAAGTGTCTTTGGTCCCAGCTGTCCCTAGTTTCTTTTATGTGGTCTAGCCCTGGGGGAGGACGGAAGGCCTGAAACGCTGGAAATCACCTCAGAGGTTTCTAGGCTTTTACAGTACAGAATATTTTCCTTGTTAAGTCACACTGCTATTGAGATCTGCTCAAAGAAGTCCTTGGATTAGAAGGAAACTCAAGAGGATGAGGACAAATTCTGTAAGAACTTCTGGTAACACTTTTACTTTTAAAGTATCTAATTATGCCCTGTTCTCATATTTTGCTCATCACAGCTGCCATGGTTCGTAAGTAATAACTGTTCTGAGGTCATGGCAGCCTTCTGTCCAAATTGCTAGGTGTTACATTACTAACCCTTGTTTTTTGTGCGAGCTTCTAATTTTGAAGTAAGGCTTCTTTCTCCCTCAAGAAGGGGTCTTTGCAAATGTCATGCCTTTTGGGCACTGCTGTTTGGATAGAGGAGCAAATATCCATCCAACTGTGAAGCAAAGTTTGGTTTTCATCAGGTACCCCTTGTAAAAAGGTTATGATGATCCACTTATCAGAAAATAAACTGCTCCATTTAAAAAACGGTTACATAGTTACTGCATATTGCTAATAAATTTACAGCAGGATTCTTAATGCAGTTGTGCAAAATTAACAGACTATACATCCTGTATGAACCATCACTTTAAAATGTCATGTTATTTTAATAAGCTCCAATTATGGGGATTAAGATCAAACATACAAAGACTTGTATTGGTTTTCAGACAAGCCATAGATTTTGAAAGTAGATGTCTCCCTCAAGGAGCATAATTAAATTGCCAAAATATTTTAGCACTAAGAGAAAATAATCCTGGGATTATTATCCCCTTTGGGGATTTTTTTTTCCTTTCACCATTTGGACTAAAGATCGGTTTCTTTCCTAAAAGTCCCTCACTAAAAGTCTTTATACTTGTAGGCTTATGAAAAGTAGGACAAAAATGCTTATAGTTTGCTTTCCACTCTGTATAATATTCTTCATGTTTAACTCAGCACTTCTTATGTGGAAATCTCTTCTCTTCTTTGTTAGTTTAATTATCTATTCAGACAAGGATTTTTTTTTTTCCAACCTTAATTCAAGGCAAAATTTTCAAAGACTTTTTAGTGAAAGTAAGATTTGAGTACTTAATCTGTGGCAAATTCCAGAAAAAGAAATTTCCCCGTTGTCTGATAATCCACAGAGCTGCATAACAGAGAACTGAGTTTTCTTAAAGGAAATTCTTGTTACCGGTTCATATACTGCCACACCAACTTGATGGCACTTGTGTTTTTGACAGGTAAAATATTAAACCAATATTGTTTGAAATAATAGTAGTTGTTCGTGCTGTCTCCATACAGTTCATGTAGTTCTTACATGAGAATTGCTAGCATAAAGCCCTATTATATATAATTTAAAGAGAGTAAAGCAAAAGACTATTTTTAAGGAGGTTTCTCTTTCCTGTGAATATTTATAGAATAATTTATTTGAGTTTTTAACACTTCAAAGCTTTGTAGCAATACACTGTTTAACAGTGTTATAGGGGTGTCTCTAGTGTAAGTAGGGATGAGGTTTATTTTAAAAAAAAAAAAAAAAAGGAAAGGAAAAAAGAAAGGCACCACTGTTTTTGCAGGCAATTCAACTTGTTTTATTTGCATTACAGAAGAACCTTAAATCCTAAAACAGCAGTTCAACTTGCTATGTCTTGTTTTGCATGAGCTGCTGAGCATAGATAGTTTCCTGAATATTTTAACGTGCCTTTCTCAATAGGCAGGTTAACAAAGCTTGAGAGCAAATATCCTTGCTTAAGTGACTGTGTGAAATGCAGAAAGTTAACAGCCAAGCTTAGAAAGTTAATTCAAGTCTGCTTCTTTATACTCAGTAGTGTTAAGAAAACAATTAGTATTTTAACTGCTAGGAAGAACAAAACTAAAATTAACAAAAAACCGAGACTATGCCATTGTTTGCAGTATAGCAAAGCAATCCTGAGACTCTGCAGCTAAGGAGAGTCACATACTGAAGTTAAATGATCCGCTTCCTCCATGAAAAGCCCCTGTGCAAAACTAAGCAGACCAATGTGCCGTAAAAAGAGGAGGATCAACTCACCAGGTCAAACGTAGACAACTGAGTAGTAGCACAGGGAATGCAAAAGGATGAGGGAAGAGGATTGTCTGTCTGATTGTCTGCAGTAAACCGAAAATAAAGAGAAAGTTTCCTATGGAGGATTTCTACAAACGATGTCTGTGACTCAGTTCCTGGGAAACAAAGCAGCAAATTAATTTTCTCCTCTTGGAGCGGAGACAGTTGCCTTTCAAATGGGCAGAGTATACTTTGGTGCAGTGATAGCAGGCAGTCTTTTGAAGCAGTTCAAAGGGAATGTTCCTTAGGGAAAAAAAATGCACCTTTTTTATTTCATAAGGCATTCATTGAGATCTTCCCTGACATCTTTATTAGCAGACATTGATGTATGATGAACAGTTAATATATTCTTGATATTTTCTTGAAGAGAGATCTTTTCTTGCATCTTGGAGGTCTGTGCTTGTATGTGGATGAAGTTCTACTACAGAGATTGCATCATTTTTAAGGAATAGAATATTTGAAGTTGCTCACTTAATTTTTTTTTTATATGGCTGCTTGACAAGATAAATATAAAAATGGTTCTTATTCTTTGGAGAAACTACTTAAAATCTTGACTGTTGTATTTTGTTGTAATAAATATGCATAAATACTACATAGTTTTGTTCTGAATATACTTAATTAAACATGTACATTCCCAATTGTTTTCTCACCCCAAATGAGTTTTTGTATAGACTACTGCAGAGCTATTAGTAATAACAGGCTTTATAGCTAGTGTACACATTAAAGCTAGAGCTTTAGTGTACACATTAAAGCTCTAGTGGTTCAGTAATAAACCTAAACCTTAATAAAACTTCTTCCTGATAGCACGGCAGGTGCTTGTTAGGACAGGGGCTTTTTGCAGAACTGAACCATTTGTTGCTATTTCAGCAGATTTGGTTTTGCACAGTGGAGCTTTGTGTTGTTGTCATTTGTATATAGATTGTATATATGTACAAGAAATTATATATTTTGCTGGTAAATTATTGCACTGCTTTCTAGCTTCAGCATATATGTGTCTTCAGAACCTGTGACATTCGCATCCGTTTATTTGTTAACTGCATTGGCAGATAGTGATTATTTGATAAGGTATTCATGGAATTCAGGGGATATGCCCTAAAGTAGTTCTTTGCAATTGTGTATTTTGAGTTGAGCAAAATGGTAAGTAACTATGAGTCTTTATAGCAAGTTAATCAACATGTCCTAACTCACACCTTCCTTCTCTTTAGGCAGAACTGGTGAAAGGAAATCTGCACAGCGTTGGGCTAACTCTGCGCCTCGTGCAGTCCAAGGAGGATGATGCAGGACACGTTGTAATTGAAACAGTTACTCCAAACTCTCCTGCGGCAGCCGCTGATCTACAGCGGGGAGACAGACTTCTAGCAATTGGCAGTGAGTAATGTGTCAGCTTTTAAAATAACAGGGGGATCTTGCAAAGTGGAAGGACATTTTTGTACCTGGTTTGACTTGACTACTTTTCTCAACAATTAGAAATATTTTTAGAGATATTTTTATTTTTAAGTGAACCACACACCTTTGTGTATTGTGGTTATCATTTGTTTGATCAGTTTTCTTGCATCTTTATTTACTCTTTGCTAGGCAAAGAATAAAAACAAAGCTAAAGAAATATTTTAATGTAAGTATATTTTCATTGTTCTAACACTTATGCCGTGAGGTTCCCTTCTTGGTTTCTTCCAATGTTTTCCAATTTTATTTTTCCACTAAAATCTACTTAGTTTACAAGGCAAAACACAGGAATCCACATCCTAGATTTGCATGCTCAGCACTGACGTTGAAATAATAGTTGAATATGGAACAAGCAGTATAAATACATTTTTGACAAAATGAGCAACCTTCTGAAACTTTTAGTCTTATTTGGAAATCATAATTAATTATAACTTATCTATTATAGTAGAAATTTAGTAATATTTAGAAATCTAATCTTAGCTTCTTATATTTAAAGATTTTGGTCGTATTTTAACTGGAAGGTAGATGCCGCATTGAAGCGAGAAATGAATCTATGACTTTGGGGGGAGTGGATTTTTTTTATTATTTCTGTCAAAATCGCTGGGAATTATGAAGTGGATTGATACAGTTTTGTATTATACAGTTTAAAATTAGACCAACTCCAGATGTAACTTGAATACTTATGTTTTATATGGACCATATGACCAACAAAGAATTAGGTCATAATCATAAATTATAATCAGTCACTGAAACTGGAAATCTTACTATTTCAAGCTTGACATTTGAAAAGAGTCTGCTGATTATTAGTATGGGCAAAAGGACCGATAAACTATTAATAGGAATAACAGCTAATAAAGGGCTAGATAGGAATCTGATAGTGGTCATTAAGAAATAATGCAATGTTTTTATTCTACTGGATATTATGGGAATACATAAAACATTATAGAGTAGGAATTGTAAGCAGCTTAGCTTAAAGTTATTGAGGCTTGTACTCCATCAAGGGATCATAGAATGAAGAAAAAGCCATGGGAATAATAATGTATGTTAATAATGCTTTAGAAATTAATGTTGATAGCATTGACAAAACAATATAAATGAAACTGATTTCAAAATGGTAAAGAAAATTTAAAGGTTGCATTTTGAATTTGGATCTAGAGGGATTATCTCCATTATTCTCTTGCCAGAGAAAGAAATGCAGCAGGAAATGCATAATTATGAGCTACAGTATCCCAGATATCTCTGTACACAATAGCCTGGGCGTTTCTTCACCAAACATTAACTGTACAAGTTAAGAGGTCAAGTTATTTTAGTTTTGTTTCTATGAATCTTTATGATACTATAGGAAGAATTTGTGTCATAATTTACAGTAAAATAAAACTCCATACATTTTTAACGTGGGTTATTTAATATATCTCTTAGGGGTTGTATATCTTTTCTGGCCAGAGAAGATTTACAGAGCAGAACTTAAGTTAACGAACATAATGAGTCATTGTGATAAGGCACTGTCTAATTTCCCATGGTAACCTCATATCATGTTAAACAACGTCTTAAAGGCTGCAGCCAGTTGCAATCCAGACTGTGTATTGGTTTCTCTTCCAGCTCCTGAAGTGTGTTATAGGAATAAAGTGGAAATAATCTAGTTGTTACTTGTCAGTTCATATCTTCCATCATAATTATTTGATTTCTCCTGTTGCTATTAGTAATACAGTTGTTCACTATTCCAGTTCTGAGGTTTCGTTGAGTGTATTTGGCCATTTTCATAGCTATCGTATTTTCAAATTTACCATTTCTTGTCATTGCCCCCCCACAGGTGTTAAAATCACGTCAACTGTGCAAGTATTGAAGCTCATTAGACAGGCTGGGGACAGAGTTCTAGTATTTTATGAAAGGCCTGTTGGGTATAATCAGCATGGGTCAGCACTGCAGGATGGATTTGGGCAATTGGAAGACTCTGCTTTTTTGACGCAACCAGAAGACGACCAAGCTGGTATATCAACTGATGTTGAAAATAAAGATTTTGATTCAGAATTTGAAGATTTAGCATGTGAGTCACCCGATCAAAAAGAAGATATGACAACGACGCAGAGTCCCAAACGTTCAGCAGCAATATTTTCTGCTAAACCGCTTGGAACTATATCGCCAATTCTGAATCGAAAATTACTTTTGGGAAACTATCAAACAACATCAAAAACACAACCAAAAGATGGAGCTAAAGTGGCAACACCCAAAACTTCTGAGAGTTCAGATGCATCGCAGCAATCAGCTAAACAGTCTCAAGGATCTAGTAATAAGCCTCCAGTACCACCTAGACCACAAACTAAGCCTACGTTGCCTGCAAGTGAAACCCAAAATCTGTTAGAACCTGGGGGTGTATCCTCTGAGAAACCAGAGCGGCCGCCTCCGCCTTCCAATAACGTCGATAAATGCACAGAGAAGGCAGTAAAGAATAATGATCAAATAGAAGACCCCCTGGTATCAAAAGTAATAACAGTACCAAAGCAAGATGCATTAAAAGATGGAATTTCAGAAAATGCACGTAGTGCTAAAGACTGTGCAGATGATCAGCAACCATGGGAATCGCCAGAAATTCCTTATAGAATCCGGCTAGGTCGGTGGCCAAGGACAAGAGCATCCTCCTGTATATTTGAAGTAGAAGGATGCCATAAGTACCTTAATGTAGCACTGTGGTGCAGAGACCCTTTCAAAGCAGGTGGGTTTATCTGCTTAGGATATGCAAGTATAAAACTTGAAGAAGTTGCTTTAGATTGTATAGCTACATCGTCTATGGAATATATTAGAACATTTAAATTGGATGCGCCGACACCTAAAGCAGCAGTCACCAGAACAGCGTTGCGGAATTTAACGACACATAAGGGATTCAATGAAAAATTTTGCTACGGTGATATAACTTTACACTTTAAATATCTAAAAGAAGGAGAATTAGAAGATCCCAACTTTCTGCTAGAAAAAGAAAAAGAATGTCAGGTGGAAGAAGAAGCTCGTGCAGTTCTGAAAGAGGATCCTTATTTGGGAAATATTATTTTTACCGAGAACAAGCATAACTTTCAAGATACTCAGTTTCAGAATCCAACTTGGTGTGATTATTGTAAAAAGAAAGTTTGGACTAAAGCAGCTTCACAGTGCATGCTTTGTGCTTATGTTTGCCATAAAAAATGTCAAGAAAAATGTCTAACCGAGACACCCTTTTGTGTAGGAGCCGAAAAGAGGCTCGATCGGACTGTGGGAAGCTGTAGAGCAGAAGGACAGGAAGCTGCACAAGCTGCACCCCCGCGTATAGATTCCGAATCTAAGGCTGTTAATAAAACTACAGGCCTGACCAGGCATATCATCAATACAAGCACCCGTCTGTTAAACCTTCGCCAAGTCCCCAAAACTCGCCTCTCTGAGCAAGGCACGGACGTTGCAGAGCCATCGCCAAAGCACACGCCAAACACGTCCGATAATGAAAGCAGCGACACTGAAATCAGCGGCCCAAATAGCCCGTCGAAGCGCGCGGGGGGCACAGGGGTGAAGCTGGTGAGGAAGGAAGGCGGTCTAGATGACAGCGTCTTCATTGCCGTTAAAGAAATTGGACGTGATCTCTACAGAAGTTTACCCACCGAGGAGCGATTTCAGAAATTGGAGTTCATGTTGGATAAGTTGCAGAATGAAATAGACCAGGAGCTGGAAAGTAATAATTCACTCATTAAGGAAGAAAAAGAGACAAATGATGCAAGGAAAAAAGCATTAATTTCTACTGCGCTGGCTAAATCAGGTGAAAGACTGCAGGCCCTCACCCTGCTCATGATCCACTACAGAGCTGGCATTGAGGATATAGAATCTTTGGAAAATACATCACTAGACCGGCAGGCACGAAGGGTCGCTAAGGATGCAGAGGAAGCCAATATAGCAGAAGAAATGGATAACGAAGACATCAGTCTGACAGAGGCCCCAACAATTAACATATCAGAAGAACCTATCGATCCACCTCAATCATTAGACTGATACCTGCATATTTCGCCTCTGAAAAGGCAGGCTAAACAGAATACTTTGCACTTAATCATAAACACTCAAAAATTAAATTAAAACACTGGTATAATGTACATGACCTGCTTCTCCACAGTTATTTGCCTGTGTAAAAGTACAGATAATAACGATTTTCCTCTGGCTATGGCACCATCGTTCTGTTAAAACTGTCTGGTTAAAAATGTGTTAAAACAACATTTTTGGATTTATATTGGAAGTTTATTTTTAATAATTTATTTTTAATTTTTTAAGTATGTAACCTTACCATTTCATATTAATATGTGGTGTCTTTAGTGTAATGCTTACCCCCTCTTTTGAATTTCGCTTTCAAAGGAAACGGTCAGGATTTTTGAAATGTTTAATTTCCATCATATGAGGAAAAAGTTACAAGCTTGTTGCATGCCTAAGCTGGTGACAGACACAGAAATCACTGAGGGACCAGGCTTTAAAACCTTGATCGCAGTTATTGTAGGTCATTAGATAGTTCTCTATCCCTTGCCAAACATATCATGAAAGCAAATAAAGTAATTATTTTTACTATTATTAATATTTAGTAAAGGTATCATTGCATATCATTTTCTTTCCATATTTTTGTTAAATACAGAAACTTTTCATAGTTTGTGATTAACATGAAATATAGTAATGCTGTGGCTTAAAAAAAAACCTTAGAAATCTGAGATATCACATCATGCTTGAATAATACAAAATATTAAATTACGTACCAATATCTCTTAATTTAATTGGAATATTTTTGAAAAAAAGAGGCTGATTGCCTTCCAGAACATAATTGTGTCTTTTAATCTTGTTATAGTATCTGATAACCTGATAAAAGATAACTTTACTTCACAGGATTTGGAGATTTTATTGCACTCAATGAAACAGCATGTGATGACGACTTAAGATTTCCAACATTTTAATGTTTCACCACAAGTTTTATCATTTCAGAATGCTTACGTAACACTTAACAAAATAGCTGAACATTGTGTTTCTCAGCGTTTGGGGGTGATCATATACCAGTAAACTGCATTCAGCTTCTCGAATGGAAGAGATGGTCAGAGCAAGACCAGCCCTTCCAGAGCAGTGTCCTATAGTGTATATAACATGTTGGGGGGTCAAAGGGAGTCCAGTAGAGACAAAGAAGAATTTCAGCCAGCAGCTTCTGAAAAGAATCATCTGGTCTTGTGCTATGTGTGAATTGTGGATCTTGGCATCACGTGGCTACGGCCCTTATTCTTATTTATTTCCTTGTAACCATGTCTTTTTTCATCTTCTGTGTATAGAAATGAGGTATACAATATCATCTTTCTTTTTAGGTACTGTTAGATACTGTTATCATTATCACTGGTATCACTGATTGTAGAAAAAAATGCCTTTGTGGGAGAGGAGATGAAGCTAAGATGGTAAATTAGTTTCTTTAAATTGTGAGGCAGCCTGTAATGTGCTTTTCCACGGAATTTGCTTCTCAATTTATTTTGTGATAGGCAAAAAAAAAAAAAAAGCAATTCCTTTCTGAAAAGGAGAAAGATGCTTCTAAGGAAAACATTACTTCCACTCACGCAACTACTTGCACTTTTTTGTGAGTTC
Organism: Tinamus guttatus; assembly: GCF_059628265.1. NCBI lineage: Eukaryota > Metazoa > Chordata > Aves > Tinamiformes > Tinamidae > Tinamus > Tinamus guttatus. Next base: position 5,884,864 of record NW_028288613.1, read on the forward strand.
AGGGCAGTTGATAATTACTTAGCTGATGTATGGAAAACACTGCCCGTGCTAAAATAGCCGTGTCACACTTCTGAAATTCTGCTTCAGCAAATAACCACACGAAACTCGCTTCCCTGATTGGCTAAATGATATTTAACCTGTAATTGCTTGAGGTGCATATTAAGACTTTCCCACTTCATTTTCTCGGTGGCTTACCATTGGTGGTGATCTGCATTAAATCTCCATCAGTGTTTGCTCTTAACGGACTACTATAGAAGTTTTCAAATATATCCAAGTACTTCATTTAAGCCCTGGTACACATGAAGGAGCTGTGAAAACAATGCAAACAATGATTTCACAAAAAAAAATGCATTCAATGTTTTAAATTTACTTGTGTAATACAGCGGGTATGAAAAGCTGGATATAGTTTTCCTCATATAGTACTGCTAATGATGATTGTAAGAGATAAATGTAGTGCAATATTTTTAAATATACTGAATGGGGAAAGGGTGCAAAATAGTTGTATTTTAGTGATAAGGAAAACACAAAATTCCTATTTGGCATTAATTACAATAAATGGTGGATCTTGAGGGGAAAATTGTAATATTACATTTCTGATGTAATCTTTGCTCATGCTTGACTGTAAATAGCTGAAAATAAAGAATACCACAGAAACCAACTATCTTGACTTAGTGATATCTGAATAGGTGGCAGCTACACACATTTACAGAAACTCTGCCTAATATGATTTTGTTAGCTATTATTTTATCATGAGAATAAGCTTTAATAAAATAGTTTTGCTAAATTATAAACTTCTTGCACTGTGTTAATATTTTTTAATTTTTTTTTATCGCGGTAGTTTATCATCTGAAGTCACTAAAAGAAAAGTATCTTTGGGAGAAAAATAACACATTTTGCATTAAATAAAATTACTGGCTGCTGAAATAATTGGGTTTTATGCATTTTTTTTTGTAACAGACATGCATTTATTTTTATTCTACATAGTTCAATAGACGCAGGCTCATTTCAAAATGGTCACCCCAGTTCATTCTCAGTGGAGCTAGATATGTGTTTAAAAATGCCGAGGGTTTATTTGCTTTTAAGAGCTCTAAGCACTGTACAAGCAATACTGCCCTCGTGTTAATAATGATAGTGACTACAGGTAGACTCATGAGGGGGAATAAATTGTCAGAAGAAATTCTTCGGACTCGCTGCTTCAGAAAATGTTAAGAAGGGATCTAAACAAACACATCCTTCCCCGTTACCAGCTTATTTTCCTCGGATCAGTTTTAGACTAGAGCGGGTTAGGCAGAGCACGGCCCGTGTCCCCTCAGCGGCTCCCCAAGGTGCTGGCACCGCCTGCGTGTGCGAAGAGCAGCGGGGTCCCTCGGCCCGGCCTGGCTCCTCTGCTTTGCTTTTTGGGCTTCGTTCTGTGTTTTGTTTTTCCCTTCAAACTGTAGAAACAATTTATTATGTTGTTCTATGCCCACACCTTTTTGTTATAAATTATGTTTTTCATTACTTTGAATATATCTGCATATATATATAAGTTTAAGCAATACAGTAATAATTTGACATACTATATGGCAACTTAAAATTCTAATATTAGCATTTTAGGCTCAAATTTGTCAGGATACTGAATTTGCTACTGACTAAAACTTCTGTACTAAATTTGGTTTCTTTTGGGGGGAATTGCAAGTGTCCAAATGATGCAAATCATTCACCATCCGATTCCAGCAAGCCTATTTATTTCAATCGCAGAGTTGTTACCTGTTGAGTGGCAGTGAAGTATTCAACATACTGCAACATCCTGGTGCGTACTGTTTTCGTGATAGACTGGTCTCAAACACTTGAAGGAAGAATTTTCATTGGTTTGTGTTCAAAAGAATGCAATAGAAGATAAACTAATTTAAAATCTGCTGCTAGGGTAAGTGAATTTTCAAATTTCCCGTAGGACTTCTTGCTTGATTATTTATACCATTTCAGCCTCCTGTGATGGTCTCTGAATATTCTGCTTAAACACTCTGTTCTGCAACAGCTCCATCTCAGCAGTCACAGGGCAGCTTGTTTGCCGTCCAGTTGCTTCAACACGTTACACATCTGTCACCTGGAGAGAAAATGCTTGGCCCCAAGGACAGAGTGGCTGGATGAGCACGAGGAGGGCTCCCCACAAGTGTTTATCAGCTGCTGCTCCCCCTTCCCAGTATACAGTAAGCCACAATATTTAATGTACACCATGACAGGAGGGTTTTTTTACTATATTTCATTACAATAGGTCATGAACTTATTTTAGATTACTTTATTTTACCGCACTCTGAATGCATAATTATTGACAAAGCTATACTTAAGTTTGATCCACTATATTTTTTTCCATTTTTTTCTGACCATACTATATACACTTTACAAAACTATATGTAAACATAGTATCTATGCTGTAATACATAAAACACCACAGTTACATGAAAGAAGGCACATAAAGATTTTAATTTATAAATAAAAACCATACACCACAATAGATAAGGACATTGTGATTTTTTAAAATGCTTTCTTTCAGAATAATTGTTTTCCTCAGTGCAGATACAGCCTAATGCAGCAGATTATCTGCATTTGTCCCCAAAGATTGATATTGGCACAAGCTACTGATTCTTACTATTTTTTTAGCAAAATGATATTTTTTACTTCATTTTTGAAAAATAAATATATATAAATCTGCAGTTTCTAGGGCCGCATACAAATGCGTGTAAAATATTTTCCTGTTCAACTTACTACAGACATCACCTTAGTTGCAATACTCCGTAGATCTAAGAGCTGCCATACTGCAGCTTTTATAACTAGTCATTTAAAATGTGTCTAAAATAAAATTCACGTGTTAAAAATAAGAACCAGGACATAAGAATATAAATACTTGCCATATCTTTTATGCAGTTCTTAATTCCCTTTAAAGGAAAGGAACCGTTTACATTCATACATGCCTTTACCCTGTGTGTGAGAGAGACCAAGCTATCCAGTTACTTAAGACTTCATCAAAGTACACAATAAGAGTTATACATCCATCTGCCATATCTTGTCCTTGATGTTTCATGACTGGTCATGTGGAGCTCATTTTTAAATCAGCAAAGAAATTAAGGCCTTTTATTTTAGTATTTTATGATCCAAAATGGATCACAAAATTCAGTGATGTCTATACTTTTAATTTCAGTCTCTACCTCCTGTGAATGTACTTACAAAGATACAGTTGAGAAGAGTAGAAATGGGATAGGTGTGTTTTCTTTGAGCTTTGATTTTTTTTTAATTGGATAACTAAATTAGATCATAATTTACTATCAACAGCTCAGTTCTTTCCTGTGAGTCTAAAATACAAAATATTGTGTATGAGTTTAAAAAAAAAAAGTTTAAATTCACATTTATACAGATTTATACTACACATTTAATCAAAAATATACTGTGTAATATTTAATAAAATTAAATACACAAAATAAAGGTTAACACTATAGAAATCTGCTACAAAACCTTTCTTTCCCCTCTTTATAAGGCGGTTAGTAGTCTGCTTCATAACCATGGGAAATAAATGATTTACCTTTGGTTTTTTTCTTTCTCTCTCTCTTTTTTTTTTTTTTTTTTAAACTATTTCACTATTAAAAGTACAGTACAACCAAAACGTTTCTGGATGAGATGTTTCACATGAAACACTGCATTTTGTACACCAAGATACTTGATATGGCTCTTAATGGTATTCATCACTTTCGTATTCTTCATCATCACCTATGGGATAGGACTGGGTGTTGTTCTGAGTATACATTTTTGTTTTAACGGGACAGTTGTGATCCATGAGTATTGCCTAAAAAAATAAACAGAAAGCAGAGCACGGACATTAGCTTTTCTGGAGAAGGTTTCGCTGAGTTCCCATGAGCTCCCAGCCATCCCGCTGCAGTCCCAGATTTAAGGATTCACCTCTCTTTCAAGAAAGTAGAAACCAAATTACTATTTTCAATTAGCGTAAAACAAGCTCCTAGGCCTATATGAGGTGGGATCTTTACCCTACAGGCATCAGCAGCAACTTTCTATTACTCCAGTAGAACCAGTATTCCAGGCCAGGGAGGGAAGCTGAGGTACCTACAGGCGTTCTCCAGTTACAGCACTTACCTGCCGTGTGTTGGTCACCACCTGTAAAAGCCGAATAAATGGCCAAAGAATCCCACTACCTCAGGCTCCACACCCCTTACTACTCACTTTACTTTCCCACTTTCAAAACGTCCTTTAGAGTGGATTGAGCATCTTCTCATTATTCTTTTTTCCTTTATGTTTCTTAGCCTTAGTCACTGTGTAAAAGGAGTGACACAGTCTGCAAAGGTTTAGCTAGTCTGCAAAGGATTAGCTGTACTTGGGATTCTGCAATCCAAACATTTGCAGAGCTGAAGGCCTCCATCCTCATACAGCTTCAGCAAAATTCATTTTTTCCATTTTTTAATTTTGCTATTTATGCCAATCCAAAATCTGAGCAACTTACCAAGCAGTTTCTGCCCTTACCTTTCAGAGATGTAGCATTACATAGTAAGACAACAGTGGCGCAAAATTACATTTTATTTTCCTACCAATAAACAACCACTACATTCTGGCCCCAAGCCACCTTCTTCAGCCTGAACGAGGACTGAGCACCATCTGGACTAACCCTACAAATGGTGACAGATGTTGCAACAAAGATTTGTACTCATTTTTCAGGGTTTCCCAGCTCTGGAATCAGAGCACAGATTATTCTACCTATTAATAGAGCTGCATGATGATTCTTTCTGGAGCTTCCTGTCTTCTTGCCAAACAAAGCAAGGGATCTTCTCCAGCATAAGATGGCTTTTGAACCTGATCCAATATAAATCTAAAGGAACAGCAGGTTTTACAATCGGAATGGAGGGGCCTGGATAAAGGACATTTTTTAAAAGGGCAAATGGAACTGTGCATGCTAGGCGAGCAGTGCAAAAGCAGGAGAAAGAGTGGACTGTGCATACACAAGCACATGTGCAACATCCCGGGGCGGAACTTGTGGACTAAGGAAGCTCCTCTCTCCAGGCTGTTGTAGACCTTGGACTTCCACATTGCTCCAGAGAGCAACCAGATAATTTAATGGAGTACAAAGTCCTTTTAGGTCTATTAATCATGGTGTTACGAGTGACTTTGGAGATCTCTTAGCTCCTTCTTCCCCCCAGTTGTTGGAGGTTGAGACAACTGTGGAGATGGATCACAACGGGTCTGGTCTTATGCTCATCCTTTGGCACTCACTGTTGGCCACTGTTGACAAGGCGTTACTGGCAATACTGCTGATTTGGCCATGCACCATTCAGTGGGCAGGGAGGAAAGAGCACTGACATAGGCAACGTTGTATTTTAAAAAAATCGGGAAAAAAGACCTATGCTATAGCTAGGGTAAGAGAAGTCTTTAATTTGTAAGGAAAGTTGATTTGTATGAAGGAATAAGGAAGAGGAAGGAATGGAGCAAAATACATCATGACCATAACGAAAACAGGATGAGGGCCAGGAAGGAATAAATCATGTTAAGTTAGTACTTGGCTAACACAATTCTAGCTCTTGGGGGAAGCAACAGCACCTGCTGTTCCACCACATCATATACTGTTGCAGATAGATGTTTGCTTGACCCCTTTTTGTTCGATAATAATCGTTACTCATTTTACTGTAAAAGCCCAAAAAGAACCGACTTCTTTGAAAACAGTACAACAGTGAGAGTACATGCATGTACTACATAGATAGCAAAAAAGCTTTTCTTTTTACATCTTGGACATATAAAGAGAGGTTTTTCATTCCAAAGGTAATGCTTGAAGGTGAAACAGTCCAGTCTGGGAGAAGTTAGAGGCCAAAGTATAGAAATAAATTATCATTCATTGTCACTGAAAAAAAAATGCAAAAAAAAAAAAACACCCTTTTTCTGCTTACCATTTTCTCTTCTTTGGCAGATGGGCTTCGAAGGAAAAAGCACAGAGGAGCGAAAAGAATATCCACGATTCCTATAATTGTCATGAGCCACGGAAATCCAATTGCTTTTGCAATGGCACCACCAGCAGAGGGACCTTTTTAAAATAAGAATCTTTTTCTGAATACCGCTCAGACATAAAATTTGCAACACTCACGTTAGACAGCAGTAGTTTTATGTGCAAAATTTCCACTTTGCAAATTGTTGAGGAATGCAGATATACCTTTGTAATTCAAACATAAACCTTTCCTTTCTTCATGCTCCACAATCACTGCAGAAATTGAAGACCCTCCTCTCTAGGAGCCCCAGTGTGTCCTGGTGGATGTCTCCAGTTTGGCAGATCACCACCTAAGCACATCATCTTGCTACAAGGCTGGGTATCATAAACTGAAGGGTATGGTGGGTCAGGATGGAGCTATTTCCTTTGCAGAGAATTAGGAGAAGAGCCATGGGTTGGTTTCCAATGTTGCAAGGTCTCTTTGTAAGGAATAACCACACATAATTCCCTGTATACTTCTTGCAGAAAATAACTACTCTAGCTCACAGAGCCCACGAATGCCCCTGGGATTCACCCCTAGCAGCCTCCTCGTTCCCCTTTTCATTTTCTGAATTAGAAGTGGAAAAGGCAGGACTTACCAAGCGCAAACCCCATGCAAAAGGCAACATCCGCTATCGCGTACACGCTCCCGTAGACGGACACATGTCGCAGATCTACAAGGTAGCCCATGATTGGCATCATGGAAGAGTCCACCATTCCTGATGGAAAGTCAGGGAAATATATTTCAGGAAAACACTCGCTATTTCTTTTAATATGTCTGCCAACTCTCTGCTGAGAAGGAATGCAAGAACAACTAAAAAGACACCTAATCTTAAATAAACAAAGGAAAAGTCCAACCACATGCTTAACTGCATAACTTAACTTAGACACTGTCCATGCAAAAACTCTTTCACTGAGAGGACAGTTACTTTGTACAAATTCACATTTACTGTAAGCCCAAAAGATTTCTTTAGCTCCCAGTGAAGCAGAATTCTCAGAGCAGTTTTAACTTGTGTTTTCTGAGCCGTCAGTCTCTCACTGCCAGCAACAATACAAGAGAGCTCTGAGAAACCCACTGCCATGCTGGGGATTCATAATTGTTCCTCCAACTTCATTTCTAGCTGAAGTCCCCTGTGTGTGAAGATACCCAAGAACACTGCTCACAAGCCAAGTGCCAAAGACCAAGCCATGGCCCCCACTCAGATCTAACTGTAGGGTCCAACATAAACAAATTTTACATATATTACTTAAAAAAAAAAAAGGTATGTGCATGTGTACTTAGGCAGTCCTTTTAGATGAACAAAAATTCAAGAGTGTATTTTCTCTCTATGACAATGTCTATATAAATCTCTTCTATAGAAGGGACTAGTCTGGGTTTTATTTCATTGCTTTAAGTCTGTAAATAAGGTATAATTTTGTGAGCCATTTGAAAGACCCATTTAGGTAGATGGAGCAATTCTGGACAGACTTCAGAACTTGGCTTGTCTAATAACAACCTAGATCAAATTACCTTGAGCACTATCCTTTAAGTCTTCTTGCCTTACTTACCAATTTGGATCACAGCTCAGACGTCACTACTGTAAAATCAGAATTGCCTCAAAACCAGTTTTCTATGTAACCATGTATAGCACCACTTTTACAAAAGGAATAGACTGTAAAAAGCCAATTTTTCTTACCAATGGCGAATCCAACTCCAAAATTGGGTGCTATGAGTCCATAAATATTTCTAGCAAATGGTACCTAAAAATGAAATTTCAGGAAATTATTTTTGTCCTACTGCACATGCTAATAAGGATAGTTCTCTCTTCTCGGATAAATCCTGGGTATTTTTGGCACATTGTACAGATGGGCAAATCAGAATTTGGTTCCTGTTGTGGCTGCAGTTTAGTTGCACACAGTTATGAACAAGAACAAACTGCTAATTGAACAACAGCTCCAAAAAATGGCCTTCCTTCTCCTTCAAGAGCTGTATCGCCTTCTAAAGTTCTGAAGCAATGAAATCTGAAAGCACTCAAAATTGCATTCTGGAACATATTAACTATACATTGTTTAATAATGTATCGGAAGGCAGAAATTTCAGTAAAAATCTCATGAGTAAAACACATACTCAAGGAGGAACATATGAACATTTAGATGGTTTGTTTTACTTACACATAAAATACTTATTCCCACGATTATCATCCCAAGTAAAGCACAAAGCCATCTATCAAAGAAGAAACATCAGTTAGACATTACATTACTGATATTAAGATGTTAGAGCGAGTTTGAATGTTTCAGTCTCACGTCTGAATGCAGAGTTACACAACAAAAAGGTTCAAAAATCATTTTTCCAGGTTGATCATTACTGCTATACAACAAATTTTAACAAATTCCACTATCAGTTAATTACCCTGACAAACATTGAAACAAGACAGGAATAGACTGGGACGTTATTAGTATTCTTAAATCAAGCATACCTTCCCATTTTGTGTGCAAGGATCCCAAAAATATTAGTCCCAATAAGATAAGAGATACTGGCTGGAAGAAAAGCCACACCTGAAAAACATGAATGAGATATTTTATCAGCAGTGATTGAAGTGTTAGAAGAAACTAATAAATTCCAGACACTGCAATTTTGATTTGAACCCATCTAATGGAGCCTTGGTGCATGGCACAAAGAATCAAATATCCGGTACGTTGCAGCCCTTTCAAGAAATCTAATGACATTATCTATGAAACGCTGGAGCAAAGTGATGCCTTTGAAAAGAGTTTTTCAGCATCAGCTGAAAAGGTATGGGAGAGGAGACAAAAAAAAAAAAAGACCAAAAAGTATTTCTAATTACAATAAACTTTAGGATAGTTCAAGAGAGTTCACTTTTCCCTTCACAAATACTTCTCTGTTTCACTGAGCTTATCAAGCATATGCTCAGCATATGCAACAGGCACAGGAGAACATCCTTTCTCTGATCCCTGGAGAAAGGAAACAGTGGGATGCTACCGCTGCTTTGCAAGTTACAGTCACCAAGTCTTAAAAACATATTTTTTAAATGACTTCACTGATATACTCACAGTAAAAGTTATTTTTCAAAGAAATGGCAATTAGTTTCAAATAAAAAAAAAAATAGTCTATGATAACGACCAGATGAGGGCACCCTGATACTGGGGCAACCCGACCCCACTACATGGGGTCTACCAGACCTCACATCCCTTCTAAAAGAAAGTTTGCCTGGAACAACTATTTTTGTAGTCCTAAGGTTTCCAGAGCAAGGGCTTTATCTGAAGCATCTGCAACTGGCTCCACAGTGGCCAGAAATTTCTCTGGTTTAAAAGCCAATTATAACCTGTGCTTGAGAGCTCGTCCTCTTCCTATCCCTACACATAAATCATAGGGCAGAACCAAGCCTGGAGGGAGACATAAGAGGAGGAATTGCTTTGTAGAAGAAATACTAATAGTTGGAGCAGAGAGTCATTGCCTGGAGTGCAGCAGGGATGGCTACATAGGCACATACAGGACCATGGGCTGTCTACATGGAGTGAGATTGCATCAAACACGAAACAGAGGACTTGGAAGAAATGACGCACAGTATTTTTATGCTGTTCCTCATAAATTTTGCATCTTCCTAAGAAAAACAAAACAGGGAAATTTGCCAAAGGAAAGTCTGATAACTTAATGCTTGCCATGATAGGCTTTCTGTTTGCTCATTTTTGAAATTGGGAATTGGATAATTGATGTTGAGAAAGCTGCTATGACATTATGGTACACAATCAAACAATTTCCTTCAAGTGTATATGCTCCTCATCTTTCACCAAGGCAACATAGATTTTCTCATTTCCTGTCTATCCATCTTCCTTCCTATCTCTGTGATATTCATAAGAAAAATCTAGAGGTAATTTTTAGCACTGCAATATCCTGTGCTTACATTTTCACCTGTGCAACTACAGCTGCTTTGGGTACTGCTTGGAGCCAGCTTATACCAATTCGTTACATAGAAGACCTTGAAAACTGCAGAAAATACTGCAAAAGCTTGCTAACTAAGATTTATAATTAGGTGTTAGGAGAGATAAGCTGCAGTATACTGAAGCAGAACTGTAATTTGCTAAATAAGCTTTATGCACTGTATCACTAACTGATTGAAATCAGAATTCCTTGTGCCTTCGTGTTTCAAACAACTGGACTTCTAAATTGTATAAGATAAAAATTTACCTAAAATCTTGCATTTCAAGATATACTTTAAGAGGCTTAAAAACGTTAATTAATGCTGTCAAATCAGACAAAGCATAATGGAATCAATTACTTATGTCATTATGGGGTAAAATTAGTCTTAATTTAAAACGGATATTTTCCTTCTAGGAATCTCTATTCAAATAAGAGATTCACGAATCTCATTTCCATTACACCAGTAATATTAAACTCTGGTGTGCGAAGTAAGATAAGCAATCAGGCTTCTTCATAGGGAGGTTTAAAATCTCTAGGCTTGTGCATTAATTTTGCTATATTACAGGCTAGCAACCATTGCACTTACAAAGGGACAAAAAGGACTGCTATCTGTGCCCAGCCTGGATCTGAGGCTGCATTTAAGAGAACCGAGGTTACATTTGCTCTGCAGTGCTGCTGGGTTTTAACCCTGCTGGTGTTGGGGCTAATCACAAAATTTCACATCAACTACTCAGGGTAGTGCAGGGATATTCGTTTGATGCTAGTTGAACATTGTTTCCATCTAGGATTTCTTCTTTTTCCCCATTCACTTCAAAGAGATGGTGTTACCCCAGTTTTGCTCTCTAGCCTAATCTGATAAAAGGGACAAATTCTCACTGAACTGTTAAACTGTTGCCTGTGGACAACAGTTTTCCAGAAGGGTGCCCTGTTATAACTTGCTTCAAGTTAAAGCACTCCCATTGCTTTGTGTAGAAACTGCTTTATTTCATATAGAATACTCAAATATCATATATGGCAATGAATGGAACACAGGCCTCCCATGGATGCAAATTAACAACAGTTTGAAAGAATAAGTCTCTGCCTCTTTCTCTCCCCCAATGAATAGACAATTTTGTTAATTTTGAATGGAACATCTATAACTCCTGAAATAGATTCTGCAAGAGTTAATTGCGTATGACTCCTCTTGAGGTCTAGGTAAGAGAGAAGAATTACAGCAAACCACAGAAATGCACGTTTATTGAATTTTACTAGTAAGTTTAAGTTTAAACTGGAAAAAGTTCTTATGCGTAAGCAATTGCCTTCTGGCACAGTTCTCCATTCCAAAAGCAAAGAATTTGTGGTCAGAACATCAGCTTGCTGGTTTCAATTAGAAAATGTCATTCCCTTCAATAAAAACTGGTTTACTCCTTATAAGCATCATGAGCTCTGTGGAGAAGTCCCTTATGAATGGGATGACTAAGTAACCACTGAAAAGAGTGTAAAATCTTCCAGATTCATGAGAAAATCCTCCTAAGGCTCCTTTTCTCTCTGGTAGCTACGTAGTGTTGCTGTGAACAGTCCTGGATGAGTATGGGTTAGTTTGTGCACGCTCGGTGCCAAACCTACTGAATCCAATGCAGACTTCTGGGATTGCCTGCTCCAGGCAACTCGTACTAGGAATTGATAAATGATTCCCACTGGAAAAAACTCAAACCTCCAACACAAATTGTTTTCTGGGTTTTTGAGAATTGACAATGTCCTTTAATCAAATCTTGGTCATTTTCTTGGTTGCCACAAATGATTATAAACAAAATGTATTTTTAAAAATGCAACCTGAAATTTGTGTATATTTTCTAATGTATAAAATGTGGGGCTAGAAATCAAATTTAACTGTGTCCCACTTGACCACAGGGCTCCAGTCTGGCAATGCTGCTGTACCGTATGAATTCCTGGCATGCAGGCATGTACCATCACCACCAGCATCTGCTTCTCCTTGCAATGTAAGTGATGCCCCTTATTTAAATCTATATTACAGTAACAGCAGCACTGCGTCTATTTCTTTTACAAAAGCACATATGCCATTGTGCCACTATAATATTGACAATTTAAAGACTGTCACAAAAAATGACCATCCTAAAGCACAGAAGGAGACAATTACTAATGCGACCAGATCAGAGACAGACATTGGACAAAATATACTAGAAGCAAATAGGGTACTGTACCAAGTTGCCACTTTCTTGAGCACATGGTCTCCATCATCCAGATGGGTAATGCTGGTTCAAGCATAGCAATAGCCATATTTGCAAAACAGATTGACCCTTAGAGAAAGAATAGAAAGAAAAAAAAAGTAAAAAATATTTCTTTTGACTATTAACAAAAAGCTATACAAAGAATGGATGTGTTTACAAAAACGCTGAGGTCTCCACAGTCCTATTTGTTATGTGTCAAATGATTAATGTTAAACAGCAGAGAGTGCAAAACAACTTAGGACTAACCTCCTACATGTTTCAATTCTCCTAGAAATTCTGCATTAAAGGTTAAGCTATTTTCATAATGTGGAAGGGAGAGGAGCAGAATCTGCAGTGAGCACGATGACATTTAGAAAGTTCACAAGGTCTCACTGTTGTACAAATGATAAACTAAAACTACAATCCTACGGTCTTTACCTCTTGCCTCCCAGGGCAAAAACTGAGCCCTGTTGTGCAAGAGGCACCAGCTCCGACCCCATTCTTTCGTCATTTGAAAATGACTAAGATACATGGAAGTCTTGATCTGAAACCCATGAGACAGCCACAAGGATGTCTATCCCCTACAGTAGGGAATATGGTAAAGAGCTCCCAGAAGCAACAGCCAGTGAGTTTGTGCAACTGAGCAGCCAACAAGCCTGGAATTTGCCTACCCCTGTGAACTTCACAGGCTTCCCAAACCCTTTTGAATTTTGGGACATTTAGTTGTTCAAATGCAAATCAGTGAAATTGGCGATTCAGTCTTGCCTGCTGGCTCAGTTTTGTCAATGCAGAAAGTTTTTCTCCTGCAGATCGAGATTCCAGCGCTTTAATGACAAGCTGGTCTCTCCACAGTGGTGCACTTCTGCTGCGGTGCAGAATCTCGTGGTGTTTCTTCTGATTCAGGATGGCTTTCCCACTTCCTCAAAAGAACCTGAAGCAGCTAAAGCCTAATGCAGGGCAACAGGACACATTCCCTCTGATAATCCTTTACAAAAACCCTTTCAAGGGGGGTTGGGGATCACTTCTAGAACTGACAGCCTCAGGCATATTTTCCCACTTTTCTTTTTAATATTTACAATCTCTGAAATTTAGGAACATATTCAAGACTCTTACAGTAGTTTGCTGTCCAAACATCACTTTCTTACAAAAGCTTAATTTGTCTGAGGTCAGTGAAATATTATTTCTCTTGGAATAAGTTCCTCCTCACACAGTTCAAAACAAAATGAGCACTGATGTCATTCTTTGTTCAAACCTGCCAGAATACATCAGACTGTATAGCTAAGATTCTTAAAGTAAACATACAGGCTGGCTCACTCACTGCCTTCCTGGGGCAAGCAGCAACAGTTCAGCACTGCTTTACGCTAAGGATGTAATGTTATGTCTAGAGCTAACCTTTCCATTTTGTTGCAAGCCTCCGCTAGCAGAGTGTCTAGAGGCAATCCTAGTTATCCACCTAGGGGTTTCCCTGTTCCAAACCAAAATCAGCCAAGCTTCTCTGATCTTCTTCTTGGCAATCAGCCAAGTAACATCTCTGATGCCAGAAAACCACTTTAGGACACACAAAATGCAGCCAGAGAAAGCAGTGTGGTTCTAACAGAGATGGTTAAACAGCAAACATCTTATTCTGCTCTTAACAGACTTTACAAAAGTCCAGAAGTGGATGTGCATGAGGATATGGCTTGTGTTCCTTGGTCATTAGGAGAGGACATCACCAAACTTGGCAAGTACAGCAATACCAAATGTATGTCCGATCTTTAAGACGTACCTCAATGAGAGCCCAACATGCTACTCTGAAAATTAAGTGCAAGGCTCAACAGAGAGGTGTCGTATCTGGCACAAACAACGTATAAGGAGGCAAGATCTATATTTGCTCACATATTCCATCTCCTGCAGAGGTTTAACATGAACTTGTAACATCTGCATGTTGAAACTACAGGAGGAGAAGGCAGCGATTTCCAATGTGGTGTCTCTCCTATGCCACATTCCATAGGCACAGTGCAGACCAGGCATTTCCTAGTCTCTTAGAGAGAATTACAGAGAGAGAAAGAGGTAGGGAGAAAGGATAGGAGGGAGAAAGATTCACATCTGCGCTGGATCAAAGATGGGAAGGGGAATTGAGAAGTTCCAGCAGAGCTTAGAGACAAATGCAGGGAAGCAAGAGTGAAAAGGAGGCAGGGCAGAAGAGCAAACACATCCTTGACACATGCAGGCCTGATTCCAGGCTAGTGTCCTGAGTCCTTTTCACCAGGGCAGCTCTCACACTGGTTGCTTTACTGCACCCCCAGAACATCAGCTGCAGCAGCTTCTTATAGAGGAGCTGCACAAATTGAATCCCATGGTAGTGTGTTAGAAAATAGCAACAAATTCCATTTCTGTTCCTAACAGGCATGTAGGATGGTTAAAACAACTCTGCACTTAACTGCTCATGTGAAGGTAAGTTTTAGCCAAATCTTAGTTAGTCAAAGGAGCCCTTATAATTTATCCCCTTGTCATGTTTTGGGGGTTTAAAACCTTGACAGGTCAAATCAGTAACAGAACTTTACTGAATAGACCCTACAGGGATCATGTTACTCTAGATATCTACTCCAGACATCTACTTAATGTGAACCTTATATGATGAATCTTACTTTGCAGTACCTGCTGCTAACCACTGTAAGAGACTAGATCCTGAACTAGATGAATGATAGATTTGATCTCTTATGACAGCTGCTGTCTTTGCTTTCTTCTCTGAAATACTCAGTTCTGCAACAGGCTGTTTTAATGCTCCAAGAATCTCTTAAGCCAAATTGTTTGTAAAACTTTGGTCACAGCTTGACCAAGTGTCTATCTACAGAATTAAAATCATGATAATTCCCTAAGATCACTAAAACAAAAGAACCAAATTAATGTCTGTAAGATTACTTTGTAGGACAATTAAATTGCAGTAGAGGAACACAATTATAAAATTATGATGTGTTTTCAGGTATATGATGAACATAAAAAAGGCCAGGCTTAAATACACACTTCTTCAGAACAAATGCTCAGTGAAATGTGATGCAAAAAGGCAAATTCTCTCCAGACAGAATCATCAAACAAATGATAAAGGCAATACCAAGTGCATTCTGCTATATGACCCAGACTTTCTGTCAAATATATTCCATGCCCTAGAGACTAAACTCACACCCTCTTCAAAGGGAAACAAAGATCAAAACAATTCCTTATGCCTGCCTGGGATGTGCCTGCAATTCCTCTATCCAAATGCCTTAACCCATCTGCCTTATAGAAATTCTAGGGTCACGTCTCAGTATGAGCAACAGCTCGTTATCTTAGTAAGTCACCAAAATTCATTAGCTTCCTCCAAGTTAGCAGACACGAAGATTTCTAACTTCCGTCCTACTGCGTTTCCAGTGGCAATCCTGCATTGCCAACAAATGCTTTTGTTCCTTGAGCTTTATGTAAATGAAAACTGCAAATGACATTACAGTTAAACGTGGTTAGCCTGAGGTGTTGTCGGATGCTGGTTTTAGCACCAACAGTTGGTAAAGAAAAAGAATCAAGTACCTGCTGCAATCAGAATGTACGGGTCCTTCAAGAGCGTCAGTAACGGTGTCCCTTTCTGGCTCTGTGAAATACATAAAATCCTGGGTTTATGAAAGGCAAAGCATTATCCATCACCCAAAGTGTTTTATGTTTATACTTACTTCTGCTTGGGCTCGGGCTGGCTGCAGCACAAGCAATTGAATAGCTGCAAGAAGAAAGCAGGGCTGTAACTTCTGTTCAGGAAGGGGGTTAGGCAGTAGGCAAGGCATGGAAGGAAGGTGCTAGATGGAAAAATTGAATATTCGCAGGTACTGACCTCCATCTAACAGCGCGAGTGCAGCCAGCACAAGGAAAGGAGAACTCTTCCCCACAAACTCATACATGATGCTCCCAAAAGGTGGGCCCACTGAGAGAGAGAAATAAAAAAGCAGTTTTGCAGCCTTTTTCTAGCAGTCTTCCAAACACAAAGTCTTTTCAAGGGGTTGGCCATGCTGCTGTCAACACTTAGTGACCAAACTCCCAGGTTTAAGAAAAAAAAACCCCAAAGCTCCTTCAGCTCTGTGATCTCAATAAATAGCTACATTTTTAACCCACAAAATCCCGTTCTATGAAAACAAAATCCAAACATCTCAGAGACTCTTGTCTGACATGGTTCAAATACAAAACACCAAGCACCAGCCAAGTCTAACTTGCTTCATTTTCTTTACTTGCTTCACTCCATTAATTTCAATTACATTAATTCTGTGAGACAAAATAGGGAGGGGGTGAGAATCTGGTCCTGGAAGCCCCAACAAGCGGAAAACACATCAGAATGGGGCCTAAACCATAAGAAGTTCTGTATTCATCTCCTCCATTTAGAGACTTACGTGCGTAGGAACACAGACCACAGTCCCTGTAAAGCCTGTTGAAGCTATGAACACTGAATATACACCACTAAAACCCAGTGATAGAACTGAGCGAGCACAATAGCTCTGATTAGTTGCTAATCACTGGAGGAGATAGTCTGAATGAGGATGTAACTGGTAACCAAGATTTGAAAACCTTCTGTGTATCAGAAGAGTCTGATACATAGAAGAGTCTGATCTGAGAGTTTAAGAAAATGCATCTACCTAAGAAATCTATTTCTATGTAAATACATATATATATATATATATCCTTAGCATAATTTGGAGACAGCATGATGACACTGCACTTGATCAGGATCTTCAGCTGCTTTCACAGGTCTCCAATACATGCTTTGGGGAATGTTGAGAGGTTTGTTTTGCTGGCAGAGTGTCCATCTCACTCACCTAATACTCCCATAGCGAGACCTCCTAGTGCAATTCCCATTGCGTTGCCTCTCTCTTCATCGTCGGTATAAACACTGGCAAGCATTCCCATCCCTAACATAAAAATGAATAAATAAAAGCAGGCAGCTGATTATTAGGGTGTTTTGTCATCATTTGCCACCTCTACTGAATATTTGACAGAGAAGACAGCAGATATAAAAGGAATTCACCTTAAAGCAAAAATGATCTTGGCAAGTGCAATTGATCTCTAAGATCATGTTCCATCATGTTGTATCACTCAGGTAATTTAATGACAACACAATTTTCTAGATTCTGTCTTTCTCACACAGATTTTTAGATGGTAATTTTCAGCTAGGTGAAACAAAGCTTTTGACAAGTATTCACTGTCTGCTACTTATACTCCAGTGCTTGACATTCACAAATATAACCATGGTCAAGGGAAGCTATGCTTTGAATATAACGTATTATGCAGTGCTCATTACTCTGAAAAATCAGTATTTCAAGTTCAGCAAGCAAAATTAAAAGATGGTTTTGACATTGTACCTCCCTTTTGGATCTGATGATGATAAGCCTTCATTTTACAAAGGGAAATAAGGAACTAAATTTACATGGTGAAATACCCAAACGCTGTAGTGGTAAAAGCTATAGTGTATTTCTGTGAAACATTAGTGGTAAAAGCTACAGAAGACTCCTCACAGAAATTAATAATTCTGTTTTCAAATCAAGGCTTGAGTAGAATTTAGTAAATAAGATCCACAGCTGAATTGTGAACCAGAAGGAGAAAACAAAATATTGTGTGATGGATCATTAAGTGAATAGTGCCCATCACGTGCACTAAAATCATAGAAACACAGAATGCTGAAGGTTGGAAGGGACCTCTAGATGTCATCTAGTCCAACCCCCCTGCACACGCAGGGTCACCTAGAGCACGTGGCACAGGACTGCGTCCAAGCGGGTTTTGAAGATCTCCAGAGAAGGAGACTCCACAACCTCTCTGGGCAGCCTGTTCCAGGGCTCTGTCACCCTCACAGTAAATAAGTTGTTCTTCATATTGAGATGAATCCCCGTGTGTTTCAGTTTGATCCCTTGTTCACTGAGAAGGGTTCAGACCTATTGTCTTTACATTCCCCCCCTCAGGTATTTGTACATATTGATAAGATCCCCTCTCAATCTTCTCCAGTCTAAATCTATTATATAATTTTCTTGTTCCTTTCTATAGGAGCAAACTGGAAAAAGAAAACAAAACAAACATATGCTATCACACAGCATACAAAGGCCTCCTGCACAGGACTCTGCACTAGCAGGTTCCTTTACATCCATCACATGCCGTTTAACAAAACAACTCTGGGATGGGGACACACACTCTAACTGATCTTATGCAGATCAGTCCTACAGAGAGCACCTGTGCAATGATTCCTCAGACAACTGCTGACAGCAGAGAGGTGGAGAGACTGGGAAATCTCTTGCTTGTAACAGGATTTTCTTGTCCTGACCTGTCCTGCTTGTCTTCTCCATCCCTGATTCTTCATCCCATCACCGCTAGCTCACTTATCCACTCCTCCAACTACTCATTCGCTCATTCAATCTCTCTGCTTAACTAGTGTTTGCTGCACAGCTTCACATTCGTCCTCACCAGAAAGTGTTTCTCACTCCCAGTTGAAAATGTGTTGAATATTCTCAACTTCCCCATGCAGCATTGCCCAGAAATGGGTTGGAGCAGAGGGAATGTGGATGAAATTCAGCTGACCTCTGTTTATAGACCAGATTAATTTGGAAAAAGGAATTTTCCTGAGAAAGTCAAAGGACACTCTTGACAAAAAGGTCTACTGATCTTCCCTCCTAAGCCAAATTCATATTCCTTCTACTGTTGTAGGATTTTTTTCCAAGAAAAGATTGTGAAATGTTCTGATGCAAACAAAACATATTTTCTCTAGCTTCAATCTTTACAATGGTTGAACTATCTGGGGTGAAATCACATATTCCACTTCATCTACTTTAAAACAGCAAGAATCTTGTAGCAAATGCCTAGTATAAGAAACATGAGTCCAACCTGGCAGATAAAATTATAAGCTAATTAAAACTACATTTTAAAAGGGGAATTTCAGTAACAGGCAGAGCTACTATCCCGACTGTAATAAGTGCAGACCTAAGTTCCTGCTGACCTTTAAAACTGCTAAAAGTGAATTTTGAATGTTGAAGACGCACATGCAGGAACCCCAGGGAAAGTGCACTTCTACCCTGCAACAACCCAAATACCAAGGAATTCTGAAATGACATTTGCTTTTGGGCTTCTTTATATGAAAGAAGCAGGAAAAAAAAAAGGTGAAATTGATTTAATTGAGTAATTCAGTATTATTGAAACTGCAGACTATATACAAATAAGAAAATGACTGTCACTAACAATGGCAGAAGCAGTGATTTGCATTTTACTCTATTGTATATTTACTTGGCATATTTATTCTCTTACCTGCCACTGAAGAACAAGAGGAACCCACTCCTTGAAGGGACCTTGCAATAAACAGTAATGTGTAGCTGCCTGAGAAAGCAAACACTACAGAAAAGATAGATTTTAAAAATCAGGTTAACTCTAACTAGGTTAAAAAGTTAGATTTCTTTAAACTATCACAAAGCCCCCATGCAATTTAGTCAAACATTTACAGCGACTAGTGCCACCTTCAATGCTAACTGCATTATTTTCTCTTATTGCATTTTGAATTGTCAGTGGTGAATTGTTGTTAGGCATCAAAGCCTCCTGGTAACAGGATGCAAGCACACAAGTGGGCTTAACTAATTATTCAGGATTAGATTATGTCCTGCTCTGCTTCTGCTGCACACAGATGGAGTAACAAGACCTCTCCTTTCATGCCCACCTCCCCATGCTGCTTCATTTAAGGGTGCTCACTTTGAAGCTCATGGCAATTCATAGATTCCCTCCCCTTCCAAAACCTTCCCTTCCTCCAAGAAGCATCTCAATGAAAAGAGGTCTTAGAATGGTGTTGCCAACTCCACGCTCCGGGTCGTGCAGCACAGCTGGCTGAACATGCATGGAAACCAATGGCACCCATACAAGGGCTGCATCAACTTACTGCTGCAGTAAGTACAGCAGCAGAGCACCACAGAAATGCATCTGAGGAGGAGTCTCGCGACAGAGACTTTACCCAGGACTCCCCTCCCTGCCTTATCTCTTATTTAGGAAATAAAAAACCCTGCAGTGCTGGAGACTCTACAACCAGGTAATCTTTTCCAGCACTACACTCCCCCTGCTGTGAGAAATATTTTTTTTAATATTTCACCTAAATTTTCTTTGATGTAGTTTTAAAGCTCATCATTTCTTGCATGCAGTGGACAAAGAAAAGTGTTTATTTCCTTCCTTTTTGTCATAGACTTTAGTATGTCCTACATCTGCTTTCCGAATCCACTTCTTTTAATCTTTCCTCACAGGTGTCCGATGATCACTGATGTTCTCCTTTCTACTCTTTCCATGTGTGCTACCTCTTTAAGTGCCATGCCAAACTGAATATTAAACACCAGCTGATGCCTAGTGTTTAATGCCACTAGAGTGGACAAATTATCTCTGCTGACTTGCAGGCTATGCTCCTGTTTGCACACTGAGACGTGATGTTTAGCAACGCTATGACACCATTGATTCTTATCCTGCTTGTGATCCACTAAAATCTTACAATATTTTTCTTGTTTGTACCATAACTAGTTTTAAAATAGCCCTCCCATGGTCGAACATTTTATCAGCTTAAAACTGAACACCACTAGCTTCAGACGATAAGATCCTGAGAGGAGGATCAGGTATGGAAGAGACCAACCCACATGGGCTAGAAAGTGGAGGAGAATCTCTTGTCTGTAAGGATATGTTTCTCAAATCATACCGCCACCCACTCAGCAGTCACATATTTTCCTTTGAAATAAATAAATTCCCTCTAAATCAACAATGCTCAGTGATAATTATCATAGGTCATTTATTCTAAAAGTGCATCTGAATTGAATCAATGATGTGGACACTTACTGATTGTCGACACAAACATGATGCAGAAGCCAGCAAACAGTGGAATCTGGTAGCCTATTCTGGAAAACAAAATGAACACCCCCATTTCAGGATCATCCCACTGACATTTGGAGCTAGATTTACTCAGAGGAGTTCTTTAGAATTGCACACACACACACACACAAAAAAAAAAAAAAAACCCAACCTCTAGGTCCTTTGTAAGTGTCGAACTGTTGATATTGGACCATATGATCAATATTGCCTATGTTATCAGTGCCCTTCTCCCCTGGTAAGGCAGATGTTTTTTTATCAGAAAACACTGGAAGAAACCCTTCTCACTTTAGACTCTGGTTCTTTCCTTGTGATTTTTCCAGTGCAGCCCCTCTGGGCATCCACAGCGTTGCCAAGGATATGTGAACAGAATATTTATCTGAGCATGTTGAACTTTGAAAAATTCTAGTAGTCATCTGTTTCCATCCTCCTGAGACAATGGCTATAATGAGACACTGTCAAACCACTGGCTTTTTTCTAGGAAAATTTGTCATCGGCTTTGCTGGGCATTCTGCCTGTTAGGAGCACTGGAAGAGTCCCAAAGTGTCTGAAAATGTCATTTTTGCTTTTCCATCATTTGAGGGGTAGCAGTGGAGCTGATCACAGCTTTCTTCATCAGCTCACTTCTTCATCAGAACTCAAAATAGCCTGTAGAAATGCCCAGTTGTTATTAATATTTTCAATTTTCCATGAAAGAAAGCATTTCTGTTGGAAAAGCAAACCTACATTTCTAGGAAGCTAAAAATTGAAATTTTAACAACAACAAAAAGAGAAAAAAAGTACAATATGGTACTTTTCATCCCATTACAAATCTACCCTAGAATCAAAAATGCTCCCCAGTTAGTTTTAAAGACATTTTTATATTCTATTCAGCAAATATATTAATGGCTTTTTTTTTTTTTTTTTTAGAAAAGATGCTACATCTCAAATGTATTTGCAAAGAGATTATTTAATGACTTAATTTTTCAGCAATGGCCAATTCTTTACAAAGAAACACCAACTGACTTCATCTTCCAGTGATCTGGCAGTATTAAGCGTTTATACTGGCAGAGTTCATTTATAATCTATGTAGGTTAATCAAATAATGGAATGTCTTATAATTACTCCTTATTTTTAGAAATGCCACAGTCCTGAGATATGTAACCAGCTGTTGAGTTTTAATTTTTCTTCATATAAGTTTTGTACACGTAAGATTACTGATTCTCCAGAAGTCATGGTTGTTCTTGTGTAAGGGAAATTCTTGCCCCCATACAGCTGACATATGGTTAGATATGCAGATTACCTTTTTCTGCATGATCTTAGCAACCCCTGCTTCCTCCCAGAATAGCAACACTAATTAGATGGCAGTTGTTCCAGCACAAATGTCTAATCCACAGCTGCATTCCTTGATCTGTCCAATAGACACTAAAGAGCTCGAGGTTTTTCTTGATTAGAACAATTACACTCCTATAAAGCATAAATAATCACACACACAAAAAAGGAGATATTCCTTATAACAGTCAATTTTTCAATGATTTTGTCCTTGTTCCTGGACCATTCTTCTTGCTACATGTCATGAGCATGCAATTTCTGTTTCACTCCCATGAAATGGAATGCTCCATCACAGGTATCTCTACATACTTGTTCCTCTCTGTGCATATAATACATAAGAACATTATCCTATATACTGTATGTATATGCTCTTTTCTTTCTTTTATGGCCAAACTACTCATTTTTTTGAGCACTCTCAACTTCAAGAGACTTGCTTGTTCATTGGTAAATCCAAAACAGCTGCAGAATCCAGCACACTTCAGAAATGCTACTGCAGCTCAAAACGAATCATTCCTGACTTAGAGAAACATCAGGGTCCATCGTTCAGGAGGAAGAGGAAAGTCTGCACTGTGGAAATGCCCAAATTACTAAATCTCTTTGTTGCAGTGCCAAGTTGGAGCCAGACACAAGACTACCAAATGGTAGTGGATGATGTTCATTAATGACATTACCCTGGGATAAGATAAGCCGTTGATGGGTGCTGTGCTGCAGTAAAGCTTACACTGACCACCAGGTTAAGAGCCATGGTCGATCAGAGCCTAGTAGTCTGTTCATTACAGTTCTGCGAATCCACCACTCTCGGTGTTGTCTCTGTATTGCTTTCAAGCACCAGTGCAAACAGCGCTTGCTACATCTGTCTCTGCTTGCCTTCCTTCTTCACTGCCAGTAAAACTGTGGAGGAAGACTGGCAAGAAGAATATTTTGATCAAGGTAATAAAGCCATGAACTGCTGATTGTGTGTGAGGCTAAGGAAGAACACGCAGGGGCAGCAGTGCCAGGTAGGAGCACGCCCTAAGCACACTACGTGTTAATGGTAATCAATCATTTCAAACACTCTCCTACGGAACGTTTCCATCCAAGCTGAACTGTAACCGGGCAGTTAGAAATGCTATTGTATGCCTTCCTCTCCTTCACTCTTTGTATATATCTTGGTCACAAATCCACGACGGTTCAGCCCTCAATCTCACTTGCAAGATCAACTCAGATCTCTACTCAGGTTGGCTATAAAAATGATAATGAAGATATTTATTTTTAAATGAACGTAGAGGTTATATTTGAATAAAGGTAAGGCTAAAGCCATATTATTTTTCAGACTGGGGGAGGGATATACGTGACAGATAAGACCCTTAGTGATATTAGTGGATGGTCGGGCCAGGCACCTGGGCATCAAGTCTAAGTCATAGAGCTCAGTGACAACTTGATGAAAATAATGGAGCAAATCAGTCAGTCACAAGAAGCACAGCAGCTTATTAACCACTTTCTATACAGTCAAGTATTAGTCAGAGACTTGAATCTGCTGTTGCCAATACCTCCTCCTCACAAAGGGCAAGGGCCCCAGATTAAATGTTGTGCTATTTTGTATAGTTTCTTATCAATCTCACCACGGTCGCAAGTATACTGTGAATCTGAGACATTAAATCTTATCAGGTCTGCCCTGAAGTACAGCCACTATGAGAAATACGTTGCTCATATCCTATGGCAAAGTCAAGACCTTAGCTTTTCATTTGCCATGACTTTCAGCAGCACTCAGAGGCAAGGTAGAGCAGGTTTCATGAATTACAAACCAGCTCACCAAGGCAGGTGCCTTCATCTTGTGGTCTGTGAAAAAATATATGGTCGAGGTTTAAATAAGAACTATTGTTTAGCACAGCTTACTTTTTTAAAAAAAAATAAATTTCAAAATTAAAGAACCACCACACCTTCAAAAGTTTTAGAAAAAGTGAAAAAATAGCCCAGGAAACTTTCAGAAAAGTAATTATGTACAATACCCTGTTGCATCCTGCACGGACTCCACTAATTAAAGCTGTGTTGTACCTTAAGCAAGTAACTCCATAATCCTTCAAAACTCTAAGTCAGTCTTAAGTAACACCATTCTTTTGTTGAAAAACTAATACCATGTCTACATTGTAAGGAAAATTGCTGGGCATCTTAACAAACAGGCTGTGCACTTTAACAGAGCAACCCGTTTTCCCTAAGCTGTGATATTCTGATGAAATTCTGCAAAACAGATAAAAATGATAATTATCATTAAGCAGTTTATCAGTGATAGAGTCTTTGTAATGATAGCTCAAGTATCTCCAGTTTTCATTCTTCACTTCTTTTTAACAGAACATACATTTTGTTCTTAAGAAATGTGAATTTTTAGTTTTTTTTCCCCAACGACTTTTGTAGTTAATTGATAACCTTGATCACTGATAATTCCCACTAAGTATTTCTCAGAAGAAAGGCAGCTACTTGTCCCAAGATATAAATAATGCATGAAAGAAGCACAGTAATCCTTAAATCTAATTTAGGGCCACTGTGCCATTAGACGGCTCTTTTCCTTCAGCATGAAAGAATATGCTTGTTGCACGAGAAGCCAGGGAGCATCTTGTCCTTGATTATTCTCTTCCCTGCCTTTGGGCATGTGGCCATCACAGATGCCCCACTGAAACCTCACGGGACGCGTCTCAGGTGCTTCTCTCTCAGGAGTCAGGCACATCCCTGATCCCAAACCAACAACAAGTGTCCGGCTGCTCATCCTCAGCCTGGGCTCCAGGCCTAATTCCTCCCAGCAAAGGGATAGGCACGGACAGGGATACAGGCACCCCCAGACCTCTGCGGATGCCTCAAAAGGAAGGAGCTGAGATGGTATCTAGGATATGACATAACCACAGCATTGAGACAGCACTGAAAATGTGGAGCACGTTCTTGCTTTTTTCCTACTTTGGCAGTTGCTGGAAATTCTAATAATATAAAAACATAATCATAATATATTTATTATAATGTGTATATATACATATGGCAATTTTTTTAGGCTGTTAATAAAAACAAGAAGGATACCTAAAGAAATATGAAGAGATGATACCCCTTTCTGTTACCTTGCCTGTGGGTGAACTATCCTGTCCTCAAAAAAAGAAAAAAAGAAAAAAAAAAAAGGAAGTCTGGGTAAGAAAAAATTGGTTCTCTCTTTAACTTGCAGATAATGGCATACATATATGTGTGTAGGCGTTATGTAGTAGGAGACACAATGGAAAGAGAGAGAAACTAGAGTAATTTAAAGCTTTTGTGTTTATACCAGTTCCATGGATTTAATACAGTTTTTGAATTTATAACATTTTGAGTCAAACAAGTGCTTATCCTTCAAGATATTCTTGCATCAGATTAAAATTAAACACTCAGTTTAACCATCGCAGAGCATAATCTGTAAAATCTAAGGAGAGCAGTTTTCACTTCGAAAGCAGAAATATCTAATATTTAGGTGTGTTTTTTGCTTTGGTTATTGCCACAGCACTGACTGCTCAAACAAAAAAACACGTTTCACAAGGGCAGAAGGTGGACAGATTTCCACTCTATGCTATTTTCCAAGAACAAATTTCTACTTCATAAAAATAGCTCAAATATGAAATACAAACATTAGTGATCTGACTAAATACAACTTGGAGTTTAGTTTGTTCAGAGATTGACCTCATATTCTCATGTATTTTGCTGCTTAGAAAGAATGCAACTTATGTGGGGAATAGATGTACAAAATACTAACAATAAAATTAATTCTACAAACACCAAAATTTAAAATGACATTATGAATATTTTTTAATCTCCATGCCAATATCACTAGGTTTATTTCTCTTTTGCTGTCATCCATATTGGTGATTATACCCCTGATAATGTTTAAATCAATCTTCTAAGACGCAGCATTCAGACTTACTATGTACAAGGCATCATATATATGCAAATATATGGAGAGACCAATTTGAAGATTAGATCAGGTGCTGACGTAAACCCACGCAATCCATTGAACTGAGTATGGCATCAGCAATCTATCCGAGAGATTTTTCATTAAAGTCCATGAGATTTCCCACGTGGTTCTTATCACAGTGTCCCAGTGCCTGATTCAGGAGCGTGGGCTACCAAACCATGCATGGAGGGCAAGTCTGGACACTGCCCACACGTTCAGCATCAAATTTGTGTCCTTTAAGTATAACAGAGCTACCATCAATTCACAGTTCCACTCTCACAAACACTGAGCTATAGTGTCTTTTGGCCTCCCACACTTGAGGAGTTACATTATGCCTGTCAAAAAAATTTTAATATATTTGCAGTAAAAGTTCCTGTAAGGACCCTAGGCCTCAGGAGTTAAAGTGTATGATACTTAAGGTATCAAATGGCTCGTGTGTAACCTGGCATTTTAATTTGGGAAAGAGGAAGCATTTGGAAGATGTGCCCTTGAAATATATTTCACCAAAATATTCCTCTGGATAAAGCGAGAAGGATACTAAGTGCTTTCACAAATTTTAAATTTCTGCAATGGAAATATCAATTACACCATTTGAAATACTAATTCAGAATAAAGAAGGAATATGCATCAGTATAAAATGCTAAGTGAATAACATAACAGAAATGACATACCTGTTTGTCAGTGGCCCTATGAAAGGGTTAGTGATGAGCTGAACTGTTGCTTTTGAGGCAAACAGCAGCCCAACTTGCACATTTTCATTCAGCAGGTCCTTATCTTCCTTCGGACAATCGGACGGTGAAGTTGTCACGTTCACTATCATTTGCTCTGTCTGGGTATGCTCTGCTGGCCTGATCTTATCAGATTCATTTCCAGTAAACATCGATGAGTTGTCGTAATAGGAAAAGATACTCCGAAAATTGTCCACTGTTGTTGGAACTACGTTAGGCTTAGCAGTCTGGATTTCAGTTGCATTTTTCTCATGTTTGAGGCTGTAAAGGTAACTGGGAATTATCGGCACTGGAAAAGCAAATAGAACGTATCGGCATTTTATTAACAGGGAATTTGTAAATGGAATCATTATATTCTTATTTGCTTTATCCCTAAATAAGAGCCCCATTAAGAGTTTTGAAGGCCTGAAACAAAGAATGAAAAGTTTCCCCCAGGAAAAAAAAAAAAAATACTTGGAAATGCAGCTAGAACAAAGACCTTTTCTTAACTTCTTTTTTTTCCATTTTCAATGTAAAGTTTTCTATGCAGCCAGCATTCACTAAGCAAAATTTGAGAAGTACCAAAGACTACATTCATACAGTCTTTTTGTTGCATGTTACTGCATAAATCCGTTTGGCAAGCTGTGAAAACACAGAGGCTAAGAAAAGCTTAAAACTATTATTTAAAATAAGTATTTTAAGAGTAATAAAACAGATTTATAAAACATGCCACAGAAATGTTGCATAAATAACAACCAAAAAAAAAGAATTTTTTATAACACTCCAATATTCATTAATTGGAACTGATGTATTAATAATTACATTTCTAATTCTTTTTTTAAAAAAAAATGCATTTAAAAGATCACAAAGAAGTTGTTGAACATGAATATTTTTACCTGACTTAGGATCACAGCTGCAAGTTAAATACATTAATATGCATTTCAGAAATTAGTATTTCAGAACTAGTAAAAACAGATGAAGATTCATGCTACTAGAGAGTATTAGTGACTCAATCAACACTTGTTGTCTCACTTTCTCTCTTTCCAAATGAAGCCAATCTTTCAGTAAGTAACTGAAACAGAAGGACTTCTTACAGAAATATTAAGCAATGAGATGTTAATAAATTTATAAGACAGTATACTCATGTAAAAAATTCAAAAAATGACTGGCCTGAATATGTATCTAAATGTTTTTGTTAATGTCTATGTTGCAGAATCAGCCTTTAATCCTGTGTCTGATTAAGATACCACCCCTCAGTTCTGTGGAGCCTGATTTGCTTCGCTGAGAAACCTGTGCATAGGTAAGATGTGCATAAATATACAAATTTAAATTACCAAGGACCCCCTAAAACCATAAGTTACAAGTAGATTCCTAAATCGTGACACTGCAACTGAAGGCAGTAGAAGCCTGTGTCTTAAACTTTGATCAAAACAAGGGTTTTTCTATTAAAGCAACTCCCAGAAGTGCTTTTCTTAAAACCCCTTGAGATTGCTTTCTTTTTAATCTCTCATTTTAAGAGCAGCATGGAGGAAAGGGGGTCTATCACAAGGAAACACAGCCCAAATGTTATCTAGCCTGTTCTTTCAGTTTCATGACCACAGGAGAAACCATTTGGTGATGAACTAAAAATACTGTTATCTGTCATTCTCTCAAGTATTAGTGTCTTTCAGTAGGGAAAGAAAAAGAATTATGAAGAGCTTTTTGTTCAGTGCTTATCCTGCAATAAATAGAGCATAAAACTAAACTTTGACACGCACGACAGTGTTGGCAAGACCTAGAATGACACACGTTTGGAAATGAATAGTCGAAAACGTGTAAGTTGAAGCATTATAATCAGGCATGCGGGGAGCACGGCCGTGGCTAGAGGCTATTCCCGGCGGGAAGCGGCAGGAGGGGAAGCGCGGCACGTACCGACCACGGTGAGCAGCATGTTGTCCAGGAGCAGCGCGATGAACACGATGAGCAGGATGAGCCTCCTGGACTGGCGGCCGTCCCGCAGCCAGCGGAGCAGGGCGAGCTCCCCGCGGGCCATGGCCGCGCTCCCGCCGCGCCCGCGCAGCCCCCGCGCTCGCCGAGCGGCCGCTCCGCGCTGCTCCCCGCGCTGCGCTGCGCTCCGCGGGGGCGGCCGCTCCGCCCGCCCGGCGCCGCCCCCGGCCCGCGGAGGCGGCACCTGCGCAGCGGGCGCGGGGACAGCCCCGCGCGGGGAGCCGCGAGCGGCGCCCGTCCCGCCGCCGCGCAGCACCCGCCTCTCCTTCACTTCATGCCCTTGCGATTTATCTTTATTTGCTTTTTTATTTTTTTTTAAATTTGCCTTTTTTTTTCCATTGTTTGCTTATGTGCATAAAACATATAGTTTAGCTTAGCTAGTTTAGCTTAGCTAGTTTAGCTTAGCTAGCTTGATTTACCTCCTTTAGTTTAGCTCCATTAGTTTAGCTCCTTTAGTTGTACACCCTTTCAGCCTGGCGAGTTTTCATTAAAGACACAGGTTCCTTCCAAAGTGATTCTCAAAGTTGTGCTTCTGTGCTTCTTTACAGCTCACTTCATGCTGTAAAAACACAGTTTCAAGAATTAATCAGTGGCATTTGCTCTGGGCATGTTTTGCTCAAGTGGGTGACAGTGGGAGTAAAACCTATATATATATATATATATATGTATACACACATAGTTCATGGTGATTTCCTAGGCTCTAACCCACCTCTGAATGGGATCTGACAGGCCTTGGGAATGGGAGTGCATTTTTAATACGATGCAATTATTGACTTTGCACAGATCTTTCTAAAAAGTAATGACAAGGGAGAGAGGATTTACTGATAGCATATCTTTTTTGTGTTCTTGTGTAAGTAGAATGGATTTTCTTTCACATTGTCACGACGTGTTTTTTTCATCTAGAGAAAAAACCTGTTACACAGTTACATGATGAGTACTACTTATGGCGATGTATAATCTATGAATTCCGGCATGAGGGCCGGAAATTGTTGTATTTTCCTAACTTTCAAAACTGGTAGCTTCAGGACTCAGGCACATTTATGTTGTGTTCCTTCAGCAAAGCAGTGATTGCAATATTCTGTCAGAAAAGCAAAGGTTCAGGGATTTCGTATTCGCAGAGGAAGGGAACCGATAGCAGCACTGCTGTTCCTGTCACCTGCAGAAAGATGTGGAGAGAAGTGAGACTCTTTCCCAACCAACTCTGATGAGAGAGATGACTGCAGAACTACTTTGCCCATCTCTGTAGATCACCTACATGGCAAGTTGAAAATGTCCTCAATAAAAAAAGACCTTCTAGGACTAGTCTCCACTTCATCTGTCTGCCCGTGCGATGCTGCAATTCGCACTGACAGCATCTGGCCACTGTCATTTGCTAGTGTTTAAATCACTCCTCTTTTCTACTATCCTGCTTTCTCTTGCAGTCGCTTGCTAGGCACATAATGCTTAAATACCCATGTCAATGTATGACTGCATTTTTAGCATGCATGAGCACAAGAGCCTGTGAAGATGTCTAATAGTGCACAGATATTATTGCTTTATTAATCTAGCCCATTAAATTGTGGTTACTTCTGGAAAGTAAGCCATGTAGTTATATTCAGGCAAATAACTACTCCTCCACAAACATTTATGTATCTTTACCAAGTGATCCTTCTGGTCAAGGAAGATCAGGCAAAAAAGGAATAGAATGATAGCCAAATTTAGAGTTACATTTGGGAAGTTGGTGATGAACTGGTTTTCCTATTGAACTTTTGACTATTTGACTATATAATTTGACTTGACAAAGTCAATATTTATATCCTGAGAAATAACTTTTAAAAACATGCACTGATTTAGGAATCAAAATTCTCGGAAATGATTTGAAGACTTAGCAGCTCAGTTCCACTGACTTGCTTGAGGAACTGTTGACACATTATTAAATTCTTTGTAATTTGAAGGGGCTTGGATTCCAAAATGGCTTAGATCATTTTGTCTTCCTTTACCCAGAAGAAAACGTCTGTGGTAAAGGTGGAGACTGTGACATTGCTGTATAGCCATGAGAGACCTCAGCACAGAGCAGGGCAGATCTTCCTCACCTAAACTGCTTTCATGCAGCGCGATGTTCTCCCCAGATTTCCCCCGTAGCCAGCAACAAAAAAGGTTCCTTCAAAGAGCAATTTAGAGTCTATTAATTGGAGCCCTTTTCAATGATCCTGCATGAACCTCTCTTTTTCATTAAGTTAGGTAACTAGTATCCAGTCATACCAATGCTCCCCTCCAAATAAAATACCTGTAGTTCATCAGGGCATGGGCTGATGATAGAGCCTATAATGAAGAAAATAATTTTACATTGTACCTGCATCTTTGGCTTTGCCAGACCAGAACAGGAGACTTTCCTGAGTAGCCAAATGAAACAGTGATGCCAAAACCAGTCAGTGTTAATTCCACTGCAGATGACACTGTAAATGATCATCAACCTGGAAAGGATGCTGCAGAACACCATCACTTAGTATCTAAGATTTTGACCTCAGCTGAAATGTTCTCTGAGGCAAGATATCTTGTGAGCATACCTGGATGCTGCCTAA
Organism: Tinamus guttatus; assembly: GCF_059628265.1. Taxonomy (NCBI): domain Eukaryota; kingdom Metazoa; phylum Chordata; class Aves; order Tinamiformes; family Tinamidae; genus Tinamus; species Tinamus guttatus. Next base: position 5,916,337 of record NW_028288613.1, read on the forward strand.
GGAAATGACACAATGTTATGGCAGCACTGGGAAGAATGTCATTTTGCTGGGGTTGCCTGCAGGTTCCTTAAATGCTGAACTTTAAAAAAAAAAAGAAAAACAAAAAAGTATGTATGCACACATATATATATAATTCTCACCATCCAGGCCAAGGAATGTACTGACTTGCCAGCTCTTGTGGGGAGTTTAATCCCTTTTAAAGCTGTCTCTCTTTTAAGATTTACATTTATACCTAGAGCTTGCTGTTTCATTTGCAATAATTTGTAATTATCTCAGTTTTCTATATGAATTAATCATTAGCAGGCATTGCTATGGGGGAAAATTCTCCTTGCTATAAATATTCCTTACAATTTAAGTTGAAAGACACACCTGACAGCTTATGTTTTACTAATAACAAGTAATATACATAGCCATCTTTTTCAATCTTTGTAACTCTCTCAAGACTTTTTTTTTCTTGGTATCTTATAGTCATGCTATTAATTACTGTGTAGTAAGACTGCAGGGTAGTTAGAGCCACTGAATAGTGCATCTCATCTTCTCCAAGCCTTTAGGATAGGCATTATTTTATAAACTTCCTGCATTTAATCCATAGTGAGTGTATCTGTGAATGCCTAAATATGTATGTATTCATATATACGATCACTGTGGCATGTGGTGTTTGGAGGAAAGAGAGGAAAAAAAAACAGAATTTTTTTTGTGACTCCTATAAAAGGAAATAGTGCATTCCTTACCCTCTTTTGCCCAAATACATAGAATACACAAAGGGCCTGGGAAAAGCCTATACAGTGCCATATTCCCCGAGCAGTGAGGGCAAGAGATGGGCTATAAATGTGCACAAGCAAAATTTAGGGATGCTAAAGCTAGGAACTCTCCTCAACAGCCCCAGTCTCCCAGTGGGAGAAGAAATCAAGTGGAATTAGATATCAAATTATCCACAATAAGAAAAGGAATTCCTTTCAATGTTAACTGGACTTAGGATTATAGGGCAGTAATTTGCCACGCACTGAGAAATCAAGGCAGAAGATGCAGCCTCTTTTAGAGACTTGGAAAAATATAGTGGAAGAATAGTAGAAAAAGAGGCAAAAGTAATAAATAGGCAATACTACCTTAGTGATTTGCTCATGAGAAAATAGAGATTTTAGGAGACATACAGAAGTGTCATGAAGAAAATCCTATTTCACAATATATAATGGCACAGGCTATCTCTGTTCATAAAAGAAAAATCAAAATAATTAAACTGATCAGCATTTAAAGCATCATTTGCTTCTGCTCAAGACTGGTTGACATTCTTATTTCAGAACAAATGCCCTCTTCCAAAGTAATTTAACCTGGTGAAAAGTAATGGATTTGAACTTCTTAGAGAATTTATCTTAAACCACACTTGCTCACACATAACTTTAACCCAAAGTAGCAGTAGTAGTGTGAGTATAATCCATTCGGATTTTCTCAATTCCGTTCACACTGGAAAAATACCCCCAAAAGTTAACATTGTTAGTAACATGGTGTGGTATTAATTCCAGTGAGAGTCTGAAATTTTTAGGGTGTTTTAAAGCTAGAAAGTTTTGTTCTACATAGTGCTACCCATTTAAGTTTGATATAGTAAACTCTTTTGCTGTTCATCTTAGAAAAAAAACAAACACTTAGATATTTTGGAGCTGTGGAAAGTAGCTCACTTACCTTGCTCCCTATCTAAACTGACTCCTGAAGGAAAGTGACTTAAGTCAGCACACTATATCAAGGGAACAACATCTTCGTACCTGTTGGAGCAGTAGCTAAAGCAATGACAGAATAAGCACCATTTTACTTGTGTTGTGCTGCTGACTCTCATCAAAATTAAAGCAAATACCAGAATATTTTTTCTTTCCAAGAGTAGAGCTGACAAGAATCACGTTATGTTGAGCATTTAACACGATTCTCTTCAGAGTCTGTCAGAAGAGTCACTGTCATTGCAAGATGGCAAGGGGAGCTATTTTTACCGTTTTTAGTGGCAGGTTTTGTCTTCCCACTCTAATATTACTGGCCACAGCTCAGTGAAAGCAAAGTCGAGCCCTGACATGTTTTACTGCTGTGACAGGAAAAGAGGGTCTGCCAAGCACAATAAAAACTGCAAAATAACTAGTCTAAATAACACCTTGTTTTATATGTTCACTCCAAGCTGGCATTCTATTTGCAGTTGACACAACCCTGAGGGCAACCCACTGTTAGCTCCAAGATCAATGGGAAGACATGCTGGCCTCAGTTTTACAAACCTAATTATTTTCCTCAGAAATCTGTCTGAAACTAAAAGGCACCTGACAAATAATCTTTCTAAACCCTGGAGCTTAGAGGAATCCAGTCATTGCATGTAAATTGTGTTTATATTGACTATTTGCACATCGGTTGAATCTGTTGCCTTTCACAAGTCTTTGCAAAAAAATCAGCCTTCTCCAGTCACAGACTGTGAGCTCCACATGTTAAGAAATATGGATAGGGATAATATTGGGTGTGTATATGCTTATACACACACACAAATGCGTGCTAGTGTGCATGTGTATGTGTGTGAGGTGCCACCCTGCATCAGTTCCACAGGTTATGGTACAAACTTCACGAAAGCAAAACAGATGGTGAGCAGGTTGTAGGGAAAGGAAACAATCATTTTGACTTCAGTGGTTGGGCTTCAGGCCTTCTTGCTTTTTTAGTCCGGGTGAAACCCTTCGTAGTAACTTACAAATGGACAGAAAGTTTTAAGGTCAACTTGGTTTCAGAATTTTTCACCTTTAACATTTGTCTTCTCATCAACAAGATTAGCCTGCTCTCAGGTGCTTCTTAAACAACTCTTTTCCCGCAACATAGATGAATTTCCCACCCTATCCCTGAAAGCGGATTTGGTGCTCTTCTATCTGCTGGCATAAAAAACATTGCCTGTATTAGAATTGATTAATTTTGCAGAACTGACCGAGATCAAGTGAGTAAATGGAAGGGTCAAGCTCGTGAGTCTCCTGTGCAAAGAAACAGCATTGCCAGGTCTTGAATGCAATTGCAGGGAACAGTCCTGAGTGCATAAACTCAGTGCAGGTATGTCTGTAATCCACATATGTTGTATTTGGTGATTAAACTCTGTTTGCCTGTAAAAATCAGATATAGTACCAGGCCTAGCACAGCAGGGAAACCAGACAGGACATCGACCAAACCTCAGGGAATCTTCAAGACAACTAAGGAGTTAGTGACACAGACATTTAACTGCATATAATATTTGCCTCTGGCAGGGGAGAATGAATACTTGAGGGTATTCTTCGTTCTGCCTGTCTTTGAATCAGGAGATAGCTCCTGATTTATTTTTTCTCTGAAGATTTCTAAATACCCTTTAGGAGATCTATAAATACCCTTTAGGACAAGGACAGGCATACAAACAAAGTGGAAAGGATAAAATGGCAAAGAAGCACCTCTATCTCTGTCTGGCTTGCAATTCAGTTCAGCTGTGGGAACACCATGGTAGAGCCCCTTGACCCTCACAGCTATACCGGCGTCCTGCTCTGGTAAAACATCTGGTTAGCTGCTTGTTGGGCTTTTCCTCTCCACATACATGCTCACCTTTTCCTTGACAGACCAACAGCAGTAACATCCTCCAGTGTGACCAACACGGGCTGTTACAAGTCCTGCTGGCTGCCTAAATTACAGTCATGCATCGTGCTGAGGAATCTCCTCATCCCATAGGATATGTGGGTGTTGTTGGCATCTAAAGCACTCAACATTACAAGGGTGCAGTGGTCACATCAGGGCTGTCACACTAAGTACTGTGATACCCAGGACTTTTTGTGCAGCTATTCCTCATCTTTGCCCAGATCTCATTGATTGTGGAAAGTGAATCCATGCTAAACTCCTTGAGCCAACTGCCTGCATAAAATTCATAATTAAAAACAAGAAAACGACATGAAGCAGGTGTGGTTTACAGGATGCTGAACATTGTGATTACTTCCCATAGGTTATAATTGTACCAGTGTCTAGACCAAATATACTGGACTCTCCAACAGCCTTATGGATCCAAATGAAATAATTATGGGATAAGAGCACAAAGAAACATTCGGAGCCTGAGAGAAAACAAATGCTGTAATGCAGGAACAAAGGCACTAGATTAGCTGGAAGATGAAAGCCTTTGCGTGGTCTTATTTTTATTATGGGATAAAAATATCTCTTCAGACCTGTATGCAGTATGTTAAATACAAATGCAGGCAATAAGAAATGTTAAGTGCCAGGTCAGGGGGATGTCATTGATACAGTCCTCCAGGGGATTAAATAAAATACCTTGATTAGATATGAAAGGTAGAACGGCAGCAGAAGAGGAGAGGTTCACGTCACCCTATTCTTCTCACATGAAGAGCAACAAGCATTTTCAGAGGGTGTTTGCCCTTGCTGAACTGTCTCTGCAGCTGCCTCTCTCTCCAGTGACTTGTGTGACTGTGGACAAACCACATAATCACTTGCTGCCTCAATATGTTTCTCTGTAAAATGTGTGTAACACTCTTTATCTAACCTCCAGTAGCCTTGCAAGGCTTTTCAGTTAAATTATATAATTTATGTTTGAAATTTGTGCCTGGAGAGAATGTCTTTGAATAGCCAGCTTGTATTGTTTTTCTTAAAACTCTTTGGTTTGAGCCCAAAGAAAGGTTTTTCATGAGCATCAGAAAAAAAATAACAAGCTGCAGTCCTGAATGTTAGATCATGTGGCTCTCCCAGGAAAACCTACAGAACTGTTGGGTTTTCCTGTTGCAAGATCAGAGACAACAATTTTAAGGATAGATCAAAGAGAAAAAGGTTCCAAGAAGTAACTTCACAGGATTGTCTCGGAGGGATCCAATGTGAGGATTCAGAACAGAATTTTGCAAGTTTCATTACGCACAGACCATTTCATTTATATCCTATGCAAAGGTTTCTGTTTAATTTGTTCAATTTTGTTTAATTTTCAAGAGCACGGTATTAATAAATGAGAAACAGAGGGGAGTACAGAAAAGCAGTGAATCAAAGGTTAGCTTCGTTGATTAAACAAAATCAAGATTAATAGACAAGCAGAGCTGAGTAGCTCTCTTTTTAAGTCAGCCAGCTACCTGGAGAGATGCAAGCTGCTCTCACAGCAGAACCTGGGCTTTCAGAGCAAAAGAGGCACCTAGGCATCTAAAAAGCTGTTAATGACGACATGAAGATGTTGATGATGACATGAAGAGCATCAAATGATCAGTGGAAACTGTGCTGATAACCTCTGCTTCCCAGGTACACATGTGCCTCACTCAGTATCTTCTTAGATGCCTGAAACAGAAACTTGGCTGTTATGAGGTGTCCAAAGCGACTATACATCATCTATACACTCATTCCGTCAGGCTTTGCTAATGGATGAAATTCAAGGAAGATTTCTGCTCCAATACTTTGGCAGCCCAGACAGTTATTCGCATATATGATTCCTTTGACTTCAATACATAAGTTTGCCAAAAACATACTAGTAATAATGATAAGGTCTTGAGTATTTAAAATAATCATTGCTCTGAACAGTGTTCTATATATTTATCCTTTTAATAGTAATTAAATGGAATGTTTGTTCTAAAGTCAAGTAAATAAATACAAACCAAATGTATATGTGATTTGAGTTGGTTCAATTATATTTTAAGCACAAAGGAATGTGATTTGGAACCTAGAATGCCTGTGAAATACCTTGTTCATCACATGTATAATAATCTCTTAGTTACCTGCAAATACTATGGGAAATGCTGTCATTATCTTTAGCCAGATGCTTAACTTTTAAAAGTCTTATTAAATTTTCTTTCACCAAGACTCTTTGTATTTTTGCATTCATTTTCAACAGCATTTTTTTCCCCTTTGGACTATAAAGTCTTCCTATGAGTCCAAACACACTTTGAGAAATAAGGAGCTCTTCCCTATAAATGGCATATAAATGGCACTGCTGTGCTTAGTCACAAATGACTGTGTGCAATGAGATTTTACAATAAACCAGAAATGTCTGTGTTTTGTTGTGTCAATAAATGTTCCAGGGATGCTCTTAAAGACAATAAATTACTGGTAATGGAACACTATCCTCAGCATGTAGAAGTCATTTTCCACTTCCAGACATTCTCAGATTAGGTTTAAATTGCTATTAGAAAATCCTAAATGTGTTTGTTTGAATAAAGCCTTTTTAATGCCTAGAAATAACCCAACAGTAGCTGTTTTAATTGGAGTTAACTAGAATTTCTGGGGAGCACTGTTCACAGATTCTGAAGGGAGCTCAGCTTCAATATGTCCTTACCAATCGCATGAGGAATGACATAGTGAGATTTCACATTCTGTAATTTTTTCCAGCTGCGTGATGGTACTACTCAGGTGAAGAGGAAACATGTCAGGCTGTAAAGACAAGCATGTGAGAGACTGAGTTTATAACACAAGCACAAGACGTGCTTCAGAGGCAGCCCTTATGGGTTGCAGTTGGCAGAGCAGGTCTTTATAATGGTTATTCACAGAAGGCCTTTGATGTAGCATGAGTGAGTGATGGATATTGCAGGGCAGGATAAAAGGTGAGCAGGGGAAACTAGGAGATGATAAGGGAAGGAAAGAGTGGAAAACAGGACTCCGGTATACAAATATTAACACTTTCATAAGTAGAACTATTGATTTCCCTGAAGATCCACTGAAATCCATGATTTTATCATTATTTTCATCATTATTGATCATGTACTTGATGGTGCTTACAGCATAGAGTTATATAGATTATATACAGCATAGACTCCAGCAAATGCTGGAGTTCTTACACATCCTGTGTTCCTCGTAGTTGGCACAGCAATAAAAAAATCAAAGAATTTTCTTTTGATTCTTGTTCTTATTAGGAGCAGGAAGGGTTAGAACAGTGTATGTGCTTAAATAGAGGTGTAACAAGCTATGAATAATCTTCAAGGCTGTAATATTTTTCCTTGCCCCACAATGAAAGACAAAAAGTAAACTGCAGACTTAAAGCATCAGCAGGATTTTTTATACTGACTCTCTTAGGTTTTCAGAAAGAAAACCAAAAGGCATCACACACGATTTTTAGAGGGGTTAATTAGCTCTGCACCCTAAAGGAACAGTCACTCAGAGGGCTTTGATTGCACTAAACTGTTTTACAAATTAGCGATCCAAAAAACCCTTTGCCCTGAACACTGATCAGTGCTCAAAATACACTCCATGCATTCAAATCCAAAATTAAACTTCTTTTCGCATTAATCAGGAGGTTTACTTTGCTGCTTCTTTTATTTTGCCTTATAGAACCAAAAATAAATTTAAAAAAAAAGAAAGAAAAGAAAACCTCGAACTAAAATTTGGTGATGCTAAGTGACACATTTCATTTATCTAGAGCAGTGTTTGCCCCCACACACCATGTCTGGCTTGTGTTGATATAACTGAAAAAACAAAGGTTACAATTTTATGTTAGAAGTCATCAATATTAGGCCCAATATCTTCTATTTTCTGACAGTATTTCAAGCTTTTAAAAGTCTTGTGGGCTTAATATGATATGCATATGCTTGACAGGGTGTGCAGAAGGCCATGAGCGAGGGCAGAAGCAAACCTGCACTCCAAAGCTTAGGATGCTCTGAGAGCAAAACTGTTTTCCTTTGGCAGGAGCAGGAAGTAACCTGGTTTTATCACAGTTACCTTTACCAAGCTACTGTTATGGATCCTATTCATGCCTGGCAATGGAAGAGTGGTAAACAAGCTAACTATCTGACTCTTAATTGAAAGAGTGAGTTTGGGCAAACTAGTAACAATTTCTAGTAGCAATATGTAGTGAGACTATAGAAACAACTGTTTAGGGTTTGAATCCATGTTCAGTTTACATAGCCATATTTTCTTACCAAAAAAACAACTGAAATGGCCAAAACAAGGGGTAGTTTAGCCGTGACCAAACACTGATGCATCAAGAGAAACATTAAACAAAGCTACCATACAGCGATGCCTCCTCTGTACTCTTTCACCTGCAAGATATTTTCATTTTTAGAGATTTCCTCAGAAAAAATGATGCCTTTATCTCTATTAGCCATCAGTAGATAAATATGGCAAGTTGTATTTTGAGCCCTTGTAAACTTGGAGCAGTCAGAGAATCCCCTATAACATCTACTTCTTGCCCTCAGGCTGTAGCATCCTTCCAGATAGGTGGCCTTGTCCATCTCTTTGAATCTGCATGGATTGGAGACCAATGTGAGTGGCGGAGGAAGCCTGGAGTGCTCATCATTCTTGAGTTTTTATACTAGAACTTGCGGACAATTTTCAGCAAGTGCTGGAAGATACACCTGACTAACACTGCTCTTCATCCCAACAGGAGCATCCTTCCATGCTGCACCAATAGTCATTGATGCATTTGTCTGAGCTGAAGACCCACAAACTCTAAAAATGGAGCTGAGCCAAGAGCTTTCCCTGACAGCCTTAAAACAGCTTACTTTGGAAACCAGAGACTTTTTTTCTTTAATATAGGAGAATGCTACCTGATGGATAAGACCGTAGAATCTGTGAAATGGAAAAATGAGATTTGCTGAGAACTGCATTTAAAACCCTGCAGATCATCCATATTCTTTATAGAATGTCTAGCTGAGAGTGGGACACTGTTTCTATAAAGGGAATAGAAGGATTCTTCTGTGCACAACATCCAAAGTATTAAACTTTTATTATATCTCATTTCCACTTTTCTCAAAAGAAAAGAGAGAAGTTATGTAAAATCAGGATTTTGCAACAGGAAATATTTTCTTTGTCATATAATCTTGGCTTTATATAACTTCTGCCTGAGCAAAGAGTCTTATATAATTTCACCTTCAGTTTTTCTGGGTAAGCAAAGTCAACCACATGAAATATTTGGGGCCAGTTCCTAAAGGACATAAATGCTTCCTCTATACCTCCTCTGCCTTCCATGCCAGCTTGCCAAAACTGAGATTTTGATCCAGTACAGTTTAGCTAAGCACTATAAAGTTTAAATATTTGGGGGAAAGGAGGTTCTGCAGCTATAAATTCAGATTTGATAAGTATTTAGCATCCTGATGCACGAGATGTGCACATAAGAATGTTCACTTTTATGACATTTGCCATGAGTCACCTATCTTCTTCCCTCTGGGTCCTGACGGCAAATGCTCCTACCATGACCTACCATGGGACAGCGTGCTGTTCTTCTCCATCATCCCACATGGCCGACGTAGCAGGATGATCTTCAGATCCCGTATTCCTGGTGTGCAGGATCCTGGTGTGAAGGGGAAACAGCAGCTGCCTCCTGCAGACGCGTGGGCTGCAGGCACCGTGGCCAAGTGCTATGATGTGAGGACAAAAAGGCTCCTTTCCACACTCGCCATGTGACACTGGACAAGTCTCTCTATTAGATTAAGAACCCATATTTTCCAACCACCACATTTTCCCTGCAGGAAGAGTCAATCATTGTCAATATTTATAAAGTCTGATGAGACCCTCTCACTGAAGGGCAGGAGGAGCAAAAAGTGTTCCATCATTACGAGTTTCCAGCTCTTCAGTGACATTTGATGAAATCATATTAACCATAATTATATTTGAGAGGAGCACGTCTAAGTTCTAATGAGGCTTTATAGTTATTCATTATCTGATTTCCTCATCTTCACTTTTCAAAGGTTTGTTTGCTTCATTCAGTTAAAACAAATTATGCTAGAGCCATTTTCATAACCTCTTCCATTCAACATTCAGATCCTTTACTGAGCTTTATGGTTACATGCCTGCAAATATTTGCATTCAATTGCTTGTTTTTTAGCTTTGAGGGAGTCTACTATCTGCTTGAAGGTAACTTCAGCAAGTGAAGACAGTTTCTAACAGGTTTAGAGGCTACATTTGTTGACTTTTTATCAAAGAAAATTACTACAGTACTAAGTATTGCATTTTCAGAAAAAAAAATACATTTAGTGGGATAAAATCCAGGCACCAGAGTGGCTTCACACAAGAATTATATGCAAATTTAAAGTGTAAATCCCCGTTTGTCCACTTCGAGGGCCTACTCCGGATTTAAAGGGAACAACATAGAGCAGCACACTGACTTGTTCTGAAGATGAGTATTTTCCCTGTCAGTCTGTGCTAGTTCATTATTTAAGTCCCTGACTCGACAGAAGAAAAATAGGGGTTGAATTTTGACATGACTGGATAACTTCATTCTTTTTTCTGTGTCTTTTTTGGTCTGAGGAATCCAGCCTGGATATGTCCACTGAAAACTGTCATATTACAACTAGTTTTAACAGTACAGTTTTAGCAGTGCAGTTACTATGTAGATTGCCTACAGTAAGGAAGGTGAAGAATTGATAAAGGCACTAATTGGCTTCTGTTTAATGATATTTTCCCCAACAGATTTTCCTGGCAGTGTCATTAAAAATCCTTTTTTTAAAAAAATGAAGAATGTTTGAAATAGCATGTTTTGAACAATCACCCTAAGAAACTGTTTCTGATAAAATACAGAAACAGCCAATGATACCAAAATATTAAATAAGGCATAGTTATTCAAGTTTGTATATCTTCAGCTGATAAATGTGCAAAATTAAATACTGATTTTGAAAATGAAGGTTTCATTAGTTAGCCTACATTCTTCTCCTATATCTTCTTTATATCTCATTTGTTTTCATATTCACTTTTCTATCTGCTTGATACCACTTCACATGTTTCTGGAATATTTTGTCATACATACTTAGCAACCCTAGATTATCTAGCCAACCATGGCAAAATAAGGTTTTGCTGGGATTGCAGCCATACAAAAGCAGGCCTAATAGTTCACTGCTTTTTCAGATGCAAAGTTATCTTATAGAGAACTGCATCTTCTCTTTTGGTAACCAGGCAATCAAAGTTCCATTATTTTAGGATCTTTATTTTCTTTAGTCTATCATGTAAGTATACTTTATTAAATCTCTTATATTTTCAGAGAGAAGAGGCAACCCAAAAATCTGCAAATCAAGCTCCTGTAAGCCTTAGGAGTTTTGGAAATTCAAAATTCACATCTCAATATTTGTAAGTAGCCCCTATTTTTATAATGAGCCAAGCATCTTCTGAATTCTGGACCTTTCCCAATCTCACTCAGAATTCAAATGTAACTTGAACGTATCTTTAGTTTCACCTGTAGCTAATGACTATATGTTTGATTCCTATGTGTTCTCTTTCTGACCAAAATATCAGGTACTCAAACTTCCACTTTTTGCAAAAATGACCTATAATTTAGCTCTGCTCAAGCTTGCATCTACATGAAAGGAATCTTCAATAGGCTGTCTCCATTACCCATATTTTCAAACCACAATATGTCCACAGACTGTCTCTTCACAAGCATAAATAAAAAAGATAAAGCAAAATAAGGAAAAATCATGGATAAAAGAAATAGTTTGCAATCATAGTTAAGTCAAGGCATCATGCTACATCTTTGTTTTTTAGATAACTCCAAACAACTTCAAAGTTAGACTCTAAAGAGAGGTTCAATATCCATAGCAACAAATTGACTTTCCTGCACCTGCTGGAAAGTGCTGTAGTTGGGTATAGGAATACCAAAGTATTGGTATTAGATAGACACAGACAGACACAGCACCTTAGTGAAGGTGAATCCTTGAGTGCTCCCGCACTTCCAGGATGCTTTCACTCTGCTAATGATGCTCAGTCTTCATTACATTTACAAGAAATATTCTGTGCTTTCTCTCATATTATTCTTGACAAACACACACAAAGCATATTCCAAAAACTTCCTTAAAGAAAAGGAGTTGTCCTCCTTCAGCCCATGATGAGTACAAAAATCTTGGCTAGCAGAGAGTAGGCACATAGAAGCTACTGCCTATTCAGTCATTAGACAATGCCATTTTTCAGTTTTGAAAATGAATCTCTCCCTGTCCCTGTTCCACTGGATGCACTGGAGCAGTCTATTCCTTGGAGCAGTCATTATATGTAATATATATGCAATATTATTTATAGTGTATAGCATAAAGGGCCCCTAGTCCACGACTGGAGTTTCTGCCTGCTATATATATTAATATGTCAACAGGGATTTATCATTACTCTTGACAACATTCTTCTATTACAAAGCACTGAGCTGAGCAGTTTATTCTATTGTGGACTGAAGATGACTAAGCTATGTCCAAACAGTACCTTTTTTAACCATTTAGCAGCACTGGACTTAATATGTTTATAAAAGCAGAAGGAATATTTTGCTGTCAAGTAATTTTTGTAGTTGGAACTCCTCATGGACGTTGCATAAGCAGAACACTTTCTTTATACTTATCAAATCATTTGAATTTCTTTATGAAATAACAAGCCTTGCAGTGTGAACAGCTGATATTACAAACTCCCATCTCTGTGCTCCAGTTCTCTTTGATTACACAGATAACATGCTTGTGTTTCTATTTGACAGATCTGCATACAGAGCTCATAGGAGCAGAGCAGAGTTGGGCCTGAGGTGCATAGAGGAGTTCAATAACCAGAAACAGAGAAATGTTTAAATCTTAATCATTTCCTTTCTGGAAATACTAGTGCTTTCCCCTGGCCTTGCTGGGGATTTTGCTTGGATATATGTTACTACCTGAAGCAGAAAGCTTTTGATGATAGGTGTTCAAATTATACCTCTAGTGAACAGATCTTGCTATTTTTGAAGTCTGTGAACTTGTAGCGTGGCCAAAATAAATTATTTAGGAAATGTTCAAGATTGCTCAGCAGAATCATCATTTGTGTGGTCCAGCACTTATCTTAAGCATTTTGTAAGTGATTTCCAGTTACTTGTTTATAATAAAAGAAGCGTAGTTCTTTAGGCACATCTCATAATAAGTCTCTATTCAGACTTCCGCGTTCTCCATACATGCACAATCACCATTTCATATTGTGCATGAAGCAGATGTCCATTTTCCCTTAATTTTGTTTGACAATTACCCCTGCTTGGGAAAAATTAACCTGTTGCAGCTCCACGCCAGCACAAGTACAGCTTGCACAACCATAAGTGAGAGTGTTAAATTGGCAAAGCTTGTGGTGTGTAGGGCAGGTGAGCTGACCTGTTTTAGCAGCTCATGCAGCTTAGGGGTCCTGCTGGCCCTGATCTTTGCCATTCTCTTTTCCTCCCTGAAGCCTTCGGTAGGAAGTTCCTGCTGCTCTAAGCAATATCAATTTCTGCCTGAATTTCTCTCTGGAGATATGTGAGATTTTCCCAGCAGAAGAGGATTACAGGGGAGAGACAGGAGGACAGCAGGAAGCTTGGGGCAGGGGAAGATGTCTCTTGTGTTTGCTCTTCTGCTCTGTGTGCTCAGCACCTGCCACATCCCCCTTTTTAAAATGCAGACAAATAGAAAGTGTTTCACACGTGCATCGTTGTCGGGGAAAGGGAAGGATGGAAGAGGAAGCACCAGGCACACCACATGGATCTGTGCCTATTCCTTCCCCACTCCTCCTGGAAAGCAGGGTACCACGAGATTGCAAGCCATGGCCTAAGAATGAAGCTTAGCATCTTGTCTGTGCTTGGAACTTTTCCTTTTCCCTCCCAGATTTCCTAGGAATCACCTGCATGATGGTTTATTGCCATTGCAAGCAATCCACTCTATTGCCCTGCATTCCTGTTTTTGCATACAGGGCAAGTTCAGCAGCCAGATCAGTATTTAAAGGGGTGGGAAAGGCATTGGTATTCAGCAATTAGGCTTCAACATTTCATGAATTTACATCAGATACATCTCATGCAGCCTTCTTACCAAAACTATAAGCTAGAATGATTCAGGCCTCATGGCCTCTACCATTGCAGCTTCAACCCTACTAAAAATAGCAATAATAAGAGAAACTGGTAACATTTAAGTAGAAGTCTGGACTGAGTTTGAACAAGGTTAGAAGAGAATAAACAAAAGATTATCTGTCCTTTGAAACATCCAACTTCCTGCCAATTCAAATATTGACCAGCTACAGAACAGGAAAATCACTGCTTTCAGTAAGATGGAAATGGCTGAGTTTGCCTCAGAGATAACTCTTAAAGAAAAAGCAGGTTTTGGAGGTTTCCAGCAAAGACCAAGACTCCACTGCAGGAAAATGTATCATGTGCATTGAGGTAGCTATCTCAGGGATGCTATTTCAGTGTAAAATCTGAGTGGAAATGATAGATTTCCCCCCCAAACCCAGGCTGTTATTTGCCATTTAGAATGGCAGTATCCGCTTAAGGGGTCACTGTGATAACATCCTGCCCCACTGGCTGTTTGTGCAGGGATGCCACAGACCAGATCAGGGAACTGAGCTGACTGAAAACTTCTGTGCTCAGGGTATCTTTCAGCTGGATCTGTTCCCTGTTCCGGATCGCAGCACAGCTGCACAAGCACAAGTGCCACAGGTGGTGCGTGGACTGGTATGGAGCAGGGAGGAGCTGGAAGGGGCATGGGATGGAAGGACAAGGGAGGAAAAGGCAAGGCAGAAGCCATGCCTTAGGATGGTATGAATAATGCTCAGCACTTCACAACACCCAGTCGTGGTCTCAGTGCAACTGGTCACTAGAAGAGTGTACAGATTGTCTCCCAGTTTCACCAGCTAAGAAGGGGATTCCTCCTCAATGCTGAGGGTGGGATGGAAATACCTGTTTCTCCCCACTGACTGCAGAGGAAATCTGGACACAGCTTAGGCTGCATGACTTTGTCTCTCGTAAATGAAGCTGGTAGGATGAATCTCAATATTTGCAAATACCTTTCGGGAAAAGCTTCCTGGACCTTGTCTCTGACAGGACCCAGCATCACTCTGTGCATATCTGCATTAGCGTGGTAGTGCAGCACGTAGGAGCAGACGTGCAGGGAGGAACAGCTGGTGCTGGGGACTCCTGTCCATACTGCTTGTGCCTCAGGGCTTTTGCTTTGGACTAGTTCTGGTTTGGTCCCATGGATGAAGCAGCCACTAGCAAACAAAGTGCCTGAGGCAGGTTCCTGGACTGCACCCTAGCTCTGCCCACAGGGGAGCCACCTGCTCCCAAACCACTTCAGGATACAAATCAAAGTGCAGCAGATGGGGGCAGCCAGAGCACTCACTTCCACTTTCCTGTATGAGACACATTATATGTTCATTTTTTAGTACCAAAAAGGACTGCAGAGATCAGTTCTGAGACCAGTTCAGAAAAGTTAGAATTTTGCGCCTTCTCTAATCTTAATTAAATCTTTTAACATACAGAGAACTAAATAGGATATTACATCTTGTCACAGTCCTTCAAGGTATTATTGCCACAGGTCAATGGATGAGGGAAAATGAAGTCAAGGAAAATTGGTTTAGGCCATTCAGCCCAAGGGATGCAAGTGCAAAAACAGAGTGTCCACTTGTAAATCATATTCTCTAACCATTTGTCAGTGTTTCCTCCTAGTAATATACACTGTCAAACTGGCAACTCTTAATTTCCCAAGTGTGCATCCACACACCTTGTCTTGGGACACTTTATTTTACCTTCTGAGGAAGAAAGAGAGAGTTTGGGGGCAGTGGGAACAGCACCACTTCAGGGGTTTGTAGATCTGCCTTCTGTTTCTGCTCATCTGATGCATGGCATTAGAGTTCTGCACCTCAGTTTCCCTGTTCACATAGCCTTTGATAACATGTTTAGGAACTGGGAGACATTTCAGTGAACCACAAATATTACGTACACATCCATATATGTAGGACATCAGACTAGATGATCAGTGTGGTCCCTTCTAGCTTTGAAATTATGGATTTTCTATGTAAAGCCTAAGTATTATTGCTACTCTTTCCTTCCAAATATTATTCATCTGCTTTCCTAAAGTCTCCGTTCCCTTACAAATATCACTATTGCTACACAAATATCCTCGCATTAAATTCGCTAAGTGATTCCCGGAGGAGCAGAGTAGCCGGGAAGTAGCAGCGCAGGAGCAGGTCCCGATCTTCCTGCCACCTGGTGGACGCTGTCCCCTCAAAGCAACGAGGTCTGGTGGCACCACCTAGTGGCTTCAGAGTAGCCCAAGTGGCCGTCCGTCAAATCCCGAAGAGTGAAAATACAGACGAGGCATCCTCGATTGCAGGTAAATTGTATAAAGCAGGGCAGGAAATACGAAAAGTGAAAGGAAAAGAGAAACAACGGAGCTGTGTGTTCAATTAGGCCTCACAAGACCTGAGAGGGAGTTTATGATGAGTCTCCAGCAGCAGTTGGGGCTCTGATCCAAAACAAGGCAGCAAACTTCGCTATGGAGGCTTCTCCCCAGTTTCTGCTCTCATTTAAGGAGCATCGCCAGGGTTGATCTCCCTCCTGCTGTTCCTGCACGTTACCCACACAAGGCAAGGCTGTCCCAGAGGAGACAGCAGAGCCCTTCTGCTGGCAATGGGAAGGACTGGTGACACCCAACTCTTCCATGGGCTGTGTCAAGCTCCCTTCCCCTTTGAAGCAGGGAAGGAAAGCTTGGATGGGTGCCCCAGCCCTAGGGAATGGTCAGATCTGCGGCATGATGATGATGGGTTTATGGTTGGACTTGAGGATCTTTTCCAACCATAATGATTCTATGATTGCGCATGTTCCCAAGTTATGCTGTGAGTTGGCTTCTCATTCCCCTCCCTTCTTTCCCCAACCTTAGGCATGATTAAAGCACAAATTTCATGAGGTTTTGCATTTCTGGTCAAGGACCGGTTGCTCAGCACTGGCACTAACCATAGCACTACCGAAGAGTGGGAAGCCTCTTCACTCCTCCACATCCCACTTCTTCTCACTTCATAAAATAGTCCTAACTACTCATTCTTGAAGGGAGACTAGAAAGAGAGTCATGAAATATGAAGTGATGGGCATTATTTGTCAGTGGCTAATTTACCATATTAGTGTTGCAATAGACATTGAGCCAGATGTAGGGAGTGTCCATAGCTGGGAACCACCAATATTCTGCATACCCAATTAAAGAGGAGACTACTAAAGGCCTTGATTCCAATGACCTTATTGTATCAATATTTTCCTGATAGTATGGTCTTTGAAGAAGTGAACTGAGGCGTCTGCCAGGACTTCAGTAATACAAGTAAAATGACATTGGTTTCATTATCTAGGGAGAAAGTCACATTTAAGGTCTTCAGTTTTTCATCTACACAAAATGAGAATTTTGGAATTCATGTCAACGCTCTAAGTTTGGGAGTTCACCTGAGCTGCATAAGTAGAACCTATTTTCTTGCCAGAGAAACCGTACTGAATCTTGACAAAGGATATAAAATATACAGGAAGCATCGATGGAAGCATTTGCTGCAACCCCTCCCTAGTATCTAATGCATGCCTATAGACCACCTCAGATGTAAATGATTCCATTATCAAGACAGGATGGTACACAGGCAAAGTGGAGATTTAGCCTATTAGGAAGCCACTTTAGGCCCCACAGGCCAATTACAAATTAGACTTGTATCCTGACGATGAACAGATAGGGATCCATTTCAAAGAACTAACCACCAAATTAGAAGTGCTGCCCATAAACACAAGCATCCTCAGTGTGGCAGGATCCCCCGTAGCCCAGAGAGCCCACCGGCAACATTAGCTGATTGCCTCCACCTGAAACTTCAGATTCCAAAGGAAAACGAAAAGGTGAAGTCAGAAAAAATAGCCCCAGCATAGAAAATATAGACCCCCTTCTACATACATACATGTCCTTTTGTTCATTTTTGTAAATTTACATTTTTGCATGTGCATTGAATTTCTCCTTCCCTATTTCTCCTGTCCTCATCAAATTCTTCCTCTGCTTCATTACCTGGCTCTTCCAGCTTCCCATTCCACTGCAACCACCTTGATTAAGAGTTACCCAGATCATGACTGAACAGTAAATCCACAACATCAGCTGATGCTTTTCTCAGTACTCACAGAAGTGATCCAAAAGACTTACGCAGAGAGCGCAATAGATATTTGTAAATACTAACAGAGAAAGCTAATGTGTCAGGCAGGCATTGACTAAACAGTCGGCGAGGTCAAGAGCCTGGGAGCTAGACTGCAGTTTGCAGGGTAACTTGGCACAGCTGAAGCACATCAGTGGGGCAACACACGGGTTTTCCTTGCCATGAAACGTCCCTATGTTGTATGAGGCTTCTGCACTCAGGGCTCCTATTTCACTAGGTTTATTCCTTTTTGAAACGCCCCGCAGCTGCTTCGCAGATCTCCTCCATCACCCAGTGACACATGCTTGTAAGCTGGCCATGATGATTTTTCTTTCTTGCTTAGCCAACACAGACAGGAAGCAATAGGCTCTGCTGCAGTTGCAGTGAGCTGCACGCTGCAGCTGGCACGTCACTAGAAACTCTTGGCTAATGGAAATGGTTGCTTAAGGGCCTTATCTGTGATGCTGCAAGGAACTACCTTAGTAAAAATAATAAAGAAATAGGAATAATAATTATTAACAGAATTCAAGGAAGCCAATTCTGTGTCCATGCTGGCTTTATACTTTAATGAATTTGGTGACTTAATAGAGCTGCTTCTGACATACATTGCTGAAAGTGAAATCAGAATCCAGGCCCAATTTTTTTGGCCCCCTTATCTACAAGTAAAGTTATACAGCTCTTCAGTGATGCAATACAGACTAAAAAGCAGGTGAGATTTTCAGCTCAAAGAAGCTTCCAAAATTTACTTGTGTTAACTTCAAATCCTTATGTGTGAAGCAGTAGGTTGATAATTTCATAGTGTGTTTTGGATACCACATTCTTCCAAACACTAGAAATATGGAGAACCATATCTAATTTGTTTTCCTTCTTCCATCAATACAATCCTGTAACCTCAATACTGTCTTGTAAAATCTTAAAGCTATTGGGTTAGATTAAGCTCAAGTGTCAGGCAAAGCTTGTTTTCAAACATCTATCTCTTAAATCCACTTTAAAATGGCCTAGATATTAAGTTAAATGTCCTCTTTGGTTGCTGTTTTTATCATATTATTAATAGTTGTGCTTCTCTTTCCCGAGTCTGTTTTAATGGAGCATAAGGCCAACAGAAAGGGAATGTCTGTGTTTTTTCCAAGGAAGAAGTGAGTTTCTGACCTGTTCCAGGGTAAGCACTGGTGTCCCAGTATGCAGGTTACACGTTTCAGTTCTTTTTAAGGACCCCAGCGCATATTTAGCAATTGATGGGGAACAAAGATGTATAAAAAACAATGACAAAGCACAGCCACAGGAAAAATAAGTGATGTAGGTAAATGACACATCTTAAGGTTGTTTATTTTTCAACAGGAAAAGCTTGAATTTATTTCAGTGAGAAGTTTGCCTGTCTCTAGAGTGCGTGATCATGCCCTGGGAGTGGATCACTAGTGACTGTGAAGAATAGGCATCACTGTAATGAGGGAAACAAGGAAAACAAGCAACAGTGAACGGGAATTTAACAGGAATTCTCCACAAACAGCGTTTGTGCAGGAAGAACAAAAACAAAAAACTCTGTATGAGAGGGCAGTT
Organism: Tinamus guttatus; assembly: GCF_059628265.1. Taxonomy (NCBI): domain Eukaryota; kingdom Metazoa; phylum Chordata; class Aves; order Tinamiformes; family Tinamidae; genus Tinamus; species Tinamus guttatus. The sequence continues at coordinate 5,935,684 of NW_028288613.1, forward strand.
TTGGCATGAAATCTGTCTTTATAAAGTGAGGATCAAAGGGCTTATTGCCAATGCATATTCTATTCGTGACTTGTTTTCAGCTCTGATTTCACTAAAGTCACTGGAAGCTTTTCCATTGTCTTCAGGAATTCTGCCCTATGTTTGCTTCTTAGGTAGCATTTAGAAGTAGCTTTTCTATAAAGTAAAAGCTGGTCTACATATCAATCCTTAATCCCTTCTGAGCATAAAGTTTATGTAACTCGTTGGCAAAACAAATTTCTCTAAAAAATGTTGCCATTCTGTATAACTTTTGTTTTGTGGCAGATTGAAGTAGTGCCATTGGCAGTCAAATGTTAGCACAAGCATGCAATTTTTATTTATAGACTCAGACAGTAAATCAAACTTCTTAGTACAGCAAATCATGTCCTGCTCTTGACTCCAAAGAAAGTCCATGAACATTAATGTGCTTTCATTTTTTTCCAGCAACTATAAAGCTCTATTAACATATGACTATTTAAACTGTTTGGAAACAGAACATTAACCATAACATTATATATTGCTTTTTCTGAAGTAAATTGTACCAGAGCTTGTTCTACTTCTGGGGTACATGGAAGAACTTGGGATCACACCTGGAGAAGGCCAATTCTGTTTCATTCACAAAATACATATGACACTTCACCATCTTTCTGTGAGAAGTTGGAGCTGTGCAACAGCACAAGACCTTTATTCTTTCAGGTTTTCCTGTTCATCAGAGTGATTTATTTCAGGGAGATGTTAAAGACAAAACTACTAAAACACATTTTTAAAAGTCCGTTTTTGACCGTCAACCTCTTAAGTCAATCAAAAATCCCCATCAAATTCAGATTTGCTTGGAAAACATTTGCACAAATGCTGCTATGATACTTTTCCCAACAAAATTCAAAACATCTGTTTGACTCAAACTTCATTTCAATGTCATCAGAAGCTTTCATCCCGGCATCAGCCAGCTCTGTGACCCAGCACACCTGCCCTGGATTTTCATCTGGGGACTTGACTAACTCAGAGCACTCTGGACTTGTCCCTGCAGCCTGTGTCCCATCATTGCTCCACCTGGTTTGGTTTGGGGCTCTAGTCCCGAGCAGGATGGGAATAGAGCTGTGTAACATGGACAGCTGCATATGTGAGCCATGCTCTTAAATGCAGAGCAGATGTGGCCAAGATACGCTCTGACTCCTACTACCAAAGACAGGATATGTGCAACCATGCTCTGCTCCACAGATTAGTAGGCATTGCCTGCTGTGTAATGCCCTTCACTGCTCATTACCTCTCATGGATAACTTACTTTCTAAAAAGAAGACCCTTTTGAGAAAACACTGATCCTAACTTCTGTTGTCAGTTATTTCTACCACATGTATTTGGAAACTACCCATTAACCACCAGCGAAATACAGGCAGGCAATACTTTCTTTAATGGGGTTGACTATTCTCTCTTGGGACTAAAATCTGTTGGCCTAAAAATATATATATAATTAGCTAGGCAGAAACTTTCCACCTGCATACACGTTTTCATTGCTCGCTACAAGAAAAGTGAAGTGGGGAAGTTGCAGAATGAGTGTCCTACACCCGTGCTCAGAGCACCAACCCCCAAATCTCCGTGTGCTGCTTCTCAAATCTTTTTGTCACATGTGACAAAAGAGAGCTAATGGGTAGATTTCCCCTATGGGGCACTGATGAGAGAGCATGATGACAGTCTGCAATGCACAGTAGATCTGTCTTCCAGCAGAACATTAAGTACATTGGCAATTTTATATGCTGATTTGTGGTATCTTTTCTCTCAGTTTTCCTGTTCACACAGGACTTTGTGGAAGCAGATAATGTAATGAGTCAGTGTTATTAGACAACTTCATTACCCTGATGTCTTATCATTAGATCATTAATACAGAGCAATTCATTTTTCATTGTCAAATCTCTCTACTCTTTCCTTCACATTTTATTTTCCTTTCTTTCTTGCCTTTTTTCTTCCTCTAGACTTCGGTACATTCTGAAAATGCATATGAATACAGTTTTATGGACAAGTTCATTTTCAGAAGTGCTCTGGCCCTGCTCAGACAATCTTAATTTCATCATTTTAGAGCAGTCTGAAATAACCTCAGAAAATTAGATGATATCTAATGGCTGAGATAGTTGAAATACTGAATTTTAAACTAAAACTCCCAGCAAAATTTTACAATCACATGGAAAACACACACCAACCAAAATTTGTCCTAGACTTCCTAAAACTTAGTAATGAACACCATGTGTTGACAAGTAGCTATTGACATGCACAGCCTATGCATTCATGGACTTCACATTCCATGAAGCTTTGCATATAGACCTCAGACCTGGAAATATTGGCCTGATATGTGAGATATTTGTTGTCCTCAAGCAGCTATTATTTGCTATGAGTGACAGAGCAAATTCCTAATATTTCTGGCACCATCTGTGCCTACGTACTTTGAAAACATGACTGAAAATTTTCTGTGCAACTTGATCTCCCTTGCCTTCCTACCGTATATGAAGGAAGTGGGTTAGGAAGAAAGGGAAAGTTATCTTAACTAAAAGTTATCCTAACTAAACAGTTTAAATTGCTTTTAGCCTATATGAATGTGTCCAGGCAGAACAGCTGAGCACAGCGTGTGATGGTAGTTTTTATTTTAAAAAGAAAAAGAAAAAAAAAAAGAAGAGTTTGGTTTGTGAAACCCACGGGAAAGGAAAAGATCTAAATTTTGGGTTCACAAAACCCACAGACTGCATGCAGCAGCCACACATTACTACATTTCATATACCCTGTGGTCTGGAAATTAGGATCACAGGGTATCCTGGGACCCTAGAAGCAAAGGGGACTCCAGGGACTTCTCTCAGATGGGGTCTCAGCCTCTGCCTCTGCTGAGGCTGCCATCGTCCATGCTGTTAGCATTCATTATTTTTGTGATGTGGGAGCACCCACACCCACTACGAGCTGAAAAAGCATGAAGGCCATCAAAGTGCTATTAGATGTTATTAACATTTAGCCCACTGAAATGTGGACTGCATCTGAACTACTGGCACACAGATGACAAGTCCTGCATCCCATTCAGAATTTCCTTAGCCCTTACACATATTGTTTGTGTAAGAGATGCCTCTGAATGGGTTGCCATTGTTTAATGAAGAAGCAGAGAATAAGAAGAGGCTTATTTTTCTGTGGTTTCATTAATGGCTTTTCAGTCTAGCCCCTGTATCTTCTTTCTGTCTCTTTTTTCCTCTCAGGAGAGCTCTCTGCACAGACTCCACCGGCCTCTCCATGGCTGCTGTGCTGAGACATGTACTGGAGCCCAGGGGCTCTGACCACTGCACTGATCATCGAAGAGCTCTCTGACCTGCAGACTAGTGACAATCACCTTCTCCAGGCCTTCCGCATCAGCCCTCACTGCATGCTCAATACCTCTAAAATGTATTTATGACTAGATAGCAAATTATTCCTTCCTCTACCTTTTCTGCTCCTTTCATTTCTTCCAACTCTTCTGCCCAAACTGTATTTTCCTCTCCTTACATTCATTCATCTCTCCCTTCATAATCTCCACACCAGGAATACCTTCTGCTCCTCTCCTAAGTTCTCATGACAGCTGCCATCTTTTCCCAGTCAGGAGTGAATGATCCACCACTGTTCAGCACCAAGTATATTTGATCTGTAAAGCTCTCCAGCTGGGTCTCCAGTAACTCATATCCTCTGTGGGTGAGACATCAAGCAATTCTTTCCTCATCTGTCATATCTTTCCTGATAGAAATGTTCTTCTATGAAGGCCTTCCTTGCTAGTCCACCATCTCCTGCAGCAGATAATGCAAGTTATTATTATAAGTACTCTTTTGTGCTGTTTTGATAGAAACAAAGCTGATTTCCATGTCAATTCTTTTTAGAATAAAATTCCTACAGGCAGAGACTGTGAATTCTTCTAGGCTTTAGACCATGATAAGAATAATCAACTCATAAATATTTATGCCTGGATCTCATTAAATGAGTCACTACTCACTACCTTTTGGTTCATCTTCATTAGCTCTGTTGCTTTGTTTACTTAGCTATATTCAAATCATGTTATACAGACTAAATCATTTCTATCAATGTCAGTACGTTGTTGCTGATTGCTTCTCTTTTGTCTAGGAGATGTTTTCCAACTTTGAAAGTGAGAAAATTAGGGCTAGGCATTCCAGAATGCATAAGACCAGTGTTTAGCATGTGTGCGTGTTGAGCGCTTTATGCTTCTTTAGGTCCCCAACACAAACAAATGGCATGTTGTCTCCAGCTCCACTGCATTTTGTTGACAAAGTCATATTATTTTTGTGATATATTTAGCAGAAATGGAGCGCGCTAGTTCAGGAAATCTTGGGAGTGGATCTACCTTGCACATACATTTGAAACCAAGTATCTCTTCAGAAATTAGATTTAGTGGAATAATTTTGTTAGTTATTAATGTAACAATCTGTTTCAACTCATTGCAATCACAGAAATTGGTTACAGGACCATCTAGCCCAGTATTCTGTCTCAGAAAGAAATCAAGTTGCCAAAGGAAAAACATAAAGATAGGGAAAGGCTGTAAGGATGCTTCCTCAGACTCTGCCAATTCGGAACACAGTTATTATTGAGCCAGAAGTCCTATCTTTATATTGAGTTGTTTTATGAATTTGTCCTGTTTCCCACTGACCTAGGATAAACTTTTAATTTCCACAGTCTCCCATGACAAAGAGTATCTACAACTTACTTATATGTTGCGTGAAAAAAGCCATTTATTTTTCTTAAACCTCTCACATGCTAGTTTCATTTGGCCTCCCCTAGGTCTTACAGTGAAAGACGTTGAACAGTGATTCCACCATCCCATTTTCTTCCTTCATGCGACTTGTGATGTTAGAGACCTCTCTCACAAACTCCCTCCCCTCTTTCCTGACTAAAGAGAATTAATCTCTTAAGAATTTGTTTCTTAAAAGGAAAACATTCCGTGCTTTTGTTCGTCATTTTCCCTGGCCTCTGAACTTTTTTACAGTTTCACTTTCTCCTTTTGGAGATGGGGAACCAGAGTTGCAGGCTGTATTCAAGAGGCAGATACGTCATGATTTTAGAGAGTGGCATTTGCTCTCTCTGCTACAATAAATTTGGTCCCACCTGAAGTATTCTGTAAGAAGACAAGCTGCTTACTGCCCTCTCTTGGCCATAATTAGAATGATTTGGCAGAGAACCAAACGATGTGCAGACAATCTGCAGTCAAAATTCCCCAAGAACAGACAAGGAAATGTGAAATGATCAAGTTACCACCTGAGTGAGAAATCTATAAGGGAGACAAATTCCAGATTATTTCTTATGCATAAATGCGATCTCACTGAGCAGCCTGTCCCGTGACTTAAAGACCAGTTTTTGGACATTGGAAGCATTAAGGCATATCGTAAGGGAAAAGCCTGAGAAAGTGCAGTGTTCTGATCCAAAGCCCACTAAATCATACGAGTCTTTTCATTGATTTCTGAGAATATTGGGTCGGGTCCAATGTTCTATACTGATAAATTCTGATGCACAGATGAAAAATGAGGTAATACAAGAGCAGTCTGAATGGAAGGACTTTGGAAGTGAAGCCAAAATCACAGCATTAAAAGCATTAAAACATTAAAAAGCTCACCAGAGTTCCTTCCAGCTGCTGTGTTCTTTATTATTAACCTATAAAACACTTTCCTATATATTATCACTCCATACAGTTTGCACATTATGTATTTTGTATATCATCAGCACTAATCACCAATTACTTTCAACAGTTAATCCATAATGAGAGAATATAAATTGCCATGTACCTGAATTTTAACAGAGATAAGATTCCATGTAAATAATTTGAAAATCTCAAGTTCAAAACAGCAAATGTCTGAATAAAAATAATGTACATTCTGTCACGACCAAGCATGCATTATTATCCAGAATTGTCATTTACATTCAGTATACGCCTGTAACGTAGAAGCTTAATTAAAATTGGTGATTGCTTATATGGAGTATTATACACTTTTAACAGAAAAAATACCTATCATTGTTAGCATGATTCACTTTATGAATAATATGAATAAAATCTTGAAGAACAGCATTAGTCACGCAAGTGTGCTCCTTAGGGTCTTCACAACTTCCTCATGAAAGAGGTAGATTGTGTGCTTCTTTCTCCAAGTGGGTCAAGGAACTCACAGAAGTGAAGCAGAGAAAAACTGTGATGAGAAGTGGGGATTCCTGTGATTAGCATCCCCAAACCATTATGTTTTTTTAACCACAAAGATGCTGCCTTTGTTCAATGGTGGTAGTGCAGCTCCAGGTTTTCCAAGTGCCTTGCCCCATATGTTCTTCCCAAGAGCAGAACTCCTCACGAGCACATTTATAGCCGGACTCCATGAAACCCAGCTGGGTCTGTGCTTCTCTCTAAGTCTCTTGGACAATGAATCACAAAACAATTGAATGAGGTCACACTTCACTACTGACAGTCACAATGAAGCTGTCCCTGCAGCCCTGGTGGCAGGACAGAAATGGGTCTTGTTTGGGCAAAGGCTGAAAGAGAAAAACCTAACCTGGCTGTGTTGGGGAGAGGATGCAGAAAGGTTATGGAAAATCAGAGATGCAAAAAGATGTTAGGGACCACTGGCAGGTGGAGCTCCTCTTTTATCATGTCCCATCCTTGTTAATATTTATGATATGGGACTCTTCTTGGAAAGTACTGCACAGAGATTTCTACATTCAGTGTCTGCTGAGGTATTCAGCTAGTTTACAGCAGATTCTCACAGGAAATCACAGGAAAATATGCCTCTTGCAAGCCCAAGGCTTGGAGAGGAAATGCACAGTAACAGCTTCATCTGTCTGCAGTGGCGCCAACGCTTAGGGAGAAATGACTCATCTTATTTTGGATATATCTTCTTTGGTGTAATCTTTTTCTCCCCACAGAATGAAATCACCTTTTTATAAAAAACAATTAAGCGGTCTTGGCCAAGCTTAAAAGCAATGAAAACAATTTCCATGCCAATTATGATATAAAGGGAAAGAAACAAGAAAAACCTGGGATGTTGCAGTTGTGTATCTCCAAACCCAATAGTTGTCAAGGTGATAAAGCAGAAGTAGAAGGCTTCCTGAAAATCCAGATTGGTTTCCCATTTTGGAAGAATAGCAGCTGCGCAGGAGATGTACACAAAGATAACTAGCACCATTAATAAAATGGGCACATCGAATTTTTCTAACTCTTTTCCTATTTTGTCAAAATTCTCAATTACACTCGTCATTGTCTTTCCCCTCTCTAGTTCAGGGCATGAACTCCATCTCTCAATGCTTTTAGTTCTTGATAGTTTTGTGTATTCCTTTTCTCTGGCAATTAACATTTCAAAAATTTCAGCATTACGATATTGGACTGGCTTCCTTTTAAGAGCTGACTGACTTTTCAGCACTTCCACAATACTCAAGGGTTCATTTAAGATTACTTTAGACTTCATCAAAAGTGATCTTCTGGATTGAGTTTCACTCTCTTTTTTACACATAAATACAGAACAGAGTTTAGAGGCTAGAATTTTTGACTGCAGTTTTCTGAATTCATTGTAACACTTGGATAAGACAGTTGCAAGGATGTCTCCCATGTCTGTCAGGACCAAGAACATCAGGGGAATTCCAAATAAAGCATACAACATACAGAGGTATTTCCCAGTCCGTGTGATGGGATAGGTATTACCATAGCCTTGAACAGAAACAAAATAGAGAAGAGAAGGGAAAGAGGGAGAGAGAGATAATATTGTGATTTATTACATAACGACCCAAGCTGAGCTTTTTACAGTTGTCAGTTTTAAAGAGGTATTTTAGTCCATAGCATAGTGTTCTTTTTAGTTTTGATTTGAAGGTGTTAAATCTTTTGAGTCTAAAATGTTGATGCTTTCAGAGTACCCTGCCTCTTTAAGCATTAGGAGCTTGGAGGTTGCCGGTCCTGTTGAATTCACCCTTCCTGAAGTATCTGCACTGGTTGTTTTACTTTGCTGCCTTGCAGCAAGAGGCCATTTAGGGATGAGAGTAGCCAGGCTGTTTGCATGAGAAGCCAAATTTGGACTAGTCAAAGACCAGTGTGGTGGCCATGGCCTGCTGGAGGTCGTTATTAGGAAGGTTTTCCTGATCAGGTCTTGTGGGTCAAGGTAAGACAGCAGGAGAGGTCACAGAGCCCAGGACCCCTCAGCAGAGAAGTCAGGTTGAGTTCAAGATCTTACACTACAACCAAAGGATTTCTGTGGGGGCAGCTCTGAGCTCAGACCTGGGTGATGGTGTGAATTCTCAAATTGTGGCAGTGCTGTGGATCAAATTGGAACAGAGATCTGTATCCTCAAGCTTCATTTCTTTGCCAAAACTGCTTGTGATGAATGATAAACTAATCATTCAATTTGAAATCGGTTCTAGTTCATCAGCTCTAGCTGTAATGACAGATATATTGACTTTATAACTGTACTGACCTCAGAATCGGTCATATGCACACAGAAAAACAAAGCATCAAAGGAGGGAACATGGTTATTCTAGAGTTCTAAAGGTTGAAAATATCAGTTGAAACAAATAGGAAAGAATTACTAGCTATATGATCTTTATGAAACACAAAATGGTAGCAAAAAATGTGCCCTTCCTCTAAATTCAATTTGACTATTTATGTTTCGTTCCTTTAACATCTTGGATATGAAACTTAAATTGTGAATTCGTGTTTTTCCAGCACAATGGAAATATTAATTGCATTGAAATGTAGTAACCATTCTTTTTATCCTCCTCCAAGGAGACATAAAGTATGTCTTCTCTCCCTTCGAAAGCATTGTCTGTTTCTAGATGGTCTTCCAGGACATGTACTGAGTCTGTAACATTATTAGCTTGTATGCTGTGGTGTGTCTTGCTTCCCAGTTTTGGGTTATTCATCTTAATTTTCACTACAGGCTGCTGTAGCCTTTGTTTTGTATTCAATCCCAGCCTGGAACTGGCTGTGATGCACTGACAGGCTGTTTATTCCCTGTCATTCTGTTCCCTACTGATCAATTGGGAGTGTTAATACTTACTGATGAAGCAATCAGTAAAGATTAATTATTAGAATTATTGTGCAGATTGATTTTCTTTTCTTCTTGATTTGCACACATTAGTGCAGTTCCCAAGGTTAAAACACATCTTGAGCTTAGATTTAGCCATACAGAAATCTAGCCAGTGGCAACCTCTGCAGACACTATGAAACTGGTGTCTGGCATCTCCTGAATAGATGCCTTGTTCCTTCCAGGTAGTTAAACGTAGCTAAGTTGACTCTCACCTAAAGTGGTTTAAGAATCCTAATATTGCAAATAATAAACCCAGCAAATGGAAGCATCCACCTTTTAGCAAATATTCCAGGCTTCCAACTGTTTCCAAAACTCAGCTCAATTCCAGACATTTCTTAAGGAGCCTTCATAATAGACAGTATCACGAAGACCAAAAATAGTGGCAATTTAGTAATAAATGTGTTTTATCTATTGGTTCATTTATTTATTTATTTATTTATTTATTTGTGTGGCAAATCCCCACGTCCCAATGACAGGACAAGCGTATCTAGGCAAGAAGTTTTCTGTAATGTGAATTTTCATCAGTTTGCTAAAGTAAAAGCTTTCTGATAAATGTGCTCTTTCACCTGTTCCTAGTGCACTTCTGCTTGTACTAATAAATATTCACTGCACTGAGAGTTCAAGTCTGCTTCTCCATATGTGTCATAACTCTTAAGCTATTCAAATGCACCTGTAAAGTAAAAAGTATGTCATTATCTGTACAAAGCAGAAGTACTCTGGCGTGTAGTACTGAGGGAGGTCTGCTTGGACAACAGCCAGCAGTACTCAGAGGCCTGCAGGAAAATGAGTTCAAAGATGGTCAATTTTATAAGAGGCTGAGGTTTAAGTCTCTGCTCTGACTTAGCAAGGCTCTATACATGCTTCATGTTAAAATCTTAACGCTCACACTGTTCAATGCCCTTGCATAGAATGGACTCTTTCTAAAGTGCACTTTCTGTTCTGCGAAAGGTTCCGCCAGGATCTTGAATATATCCCAGTGCTGTGGAGAAATGTCTTTGCAGTTGGATACAATGCTGTGGGACTCTTTCCCCTTCCAGCTTAATTCTGATCAAGTATTTCAATGGCCAATGCCTGTGATTGTCAACATTTGAGGAAGATTGCCCAAAGAATAAAAGCAGTATTGGAAATGAGGTTAAAGATATGCATTTAGCAAAGTGGAGAGAGCCAAACCCTGAGCAGTTGTTTTTGCTTGGTTTTGCTTGCTCCTTCTTTGAAATATACAGACAGAACGAAAGATTTCAGAGGTGAGATTTAAACACCACTGTTCAACCACAGTGTGAACATGGTTAATTATAAAGCCATAGACTTGCAAAGCTAGGTTAGACATAAGCAACCATGAAGCAATTTGGAAACAATATATGCCTGATGAATTACTTCTTTCAAGGAAGAAAACATTATTCTGTCTAAACCACAAGTCTGGGACTTATAAGGATTGTTTGAAAACTGGAGTTCCATAAAACAGTTGTATGTATATGTGTATGTCATATTTAGACCTAGTTTATAGTATGCATGTAATGACAGAGCTAATTAACACTTGCTATTGCTGTTACCTAGATTTGGACCTGTTTCTGTGACCAAGCTGCAAAATCTGTGTTTACAGAACCCCTAGTGGACTCATTGCAGATACTGAGGAAAAAAATGCAAGGGCAGGGAGGCTAGGGCTGGGTTTATTTTATTTTATTTTATTTTATTTTATTTTATTTTATTTTATTTTATTTTATTTTATTTTATTTTATTTTATTTTATTTTATTTTATTTTATTTTATTTTCCCTGGAAGGAACATGTTAGAGCAAACAGTTCTGACACTTGATTCTGCAGGGAGCACTTTACCTCCAAACTTACCCACAGTTGTGAACACTGTGCAGCAAAAGAAGAGAGAGCCGAAGAAATTCCAAATCTTTTTTGGGTCAACGAACCATTCGTGTTCAAATGTGCCAAGTAGATTATAGATCTTTTCCTTAAATACCTCCTCATTTTCTGTCATGTTATCTGTTACAATAACAACAGGAGATACGCTGATGCTTGCGGACCACCAGTCAAGGAGCAGCCAGCCTAAGTCTGTTATTTCAGGAATGACAGTTTATCCCAGCTAATGATTTATTCCTGTTCTTTTGGAAGATATAAATATTTACCCTCATCCCCCTTCTCCCATTGGAAAACATCAGCTGTGTCTGGTGGCTTTGGTGGATAAACAAGCAAGGCGTAAACAAGCAGTGTTGCAATAAAGTCAAAATATGACATAAAAATAAGCACAAAGAAGCCAGACAAGAAGGAAGACAGAGAAGCAAGATTGGATATTCATCTCATGTTTCATTTTGCACTCCCCAGGATTTTAGTCTTTCTCTGACCCAAAGACCAAATGGGGCACTAGGACTGTGGAGCCTAAGTGCCCCATTGGGGCATTTGGGGAAATGCAGCCCCCCAGAAATCAGAGGGAAATTTCCACAGAAATCTCAATATCTCCTTCATAATCTTAGTTAACTTGGAAAAAAAAAAAAAAAGAGCACAGATATCTCAGGAAAAATATCTTTATGCAGGAAGGCGGGGACCAACAAAGTTTGCAAAGACAAAATCACAGTGAAGGGAGATAAGCAAACAATATCAGTCATTAACTAAGCACAGAGAAAATCTTGTTTTCATGCTCAACTGTCACTATTTTGATGAATGTGTTTGAAAGACAAATATCTCATTCAAAAAGAAAAGCAATGACTAACTCTCTGTACATACCTGATAAATTTTTGGAGATGGACCACAGACCCTGCAGAAAATTCCTATATCCTTCACTTGAATTGACTTTCCGGTTACCTTCAATATGGGAGAACATGAGCGCCCCAAGAAAAGCATAGATCACAAGAGACAGGATGAAGCAGGCATGAGGAAAGACTGCCCAAAATATTTTTTTGCATCTCTTTTTACCTTGCAGAGGCTGTGATGTTAATGCCATTCTAAATTCAATATTTTTTTTAATGAGAGAGAGAGAGCTTTTAGAAGAAAGGCCAAAGATGTAAAAGCTTTCGCATCCTAGAGAAGCTTCTCCCGTGCAAACAAGGATTGTTCTGCCTCAGGCTTTCAGATTCCACATCTTTATAAGTGTAGATTGCACTGCAGTCCCGGTGGGAAAAAAGAAAAAAAAAAGAACACAACTAATCAAGCCTTAAAATATTTCTCAGTTGATGATACGCCACTCTGTGTCCCTGAATTACTATTGATCTGAGAGTGCTGTAATGCACACAGATGACCAGTTTCTGTGGGTTTCTACTGGAGCCAATTCATGTTTGTTCTAAACTACAGTTTCTTGATGACACAGTAGAAACAAATGTCTAACTCTCGGGAGGCAAAATGCACAGGATTTCTATACAGCGTTCTTCCAGAAATGAACAGGGAAAATTAAAACTAGCCGAAAAGAGAGTATGGCACTGGTTGTTGTTCCCTCAGGGCACAGCATAGCACAGAACAATTCTTCTCTCTTCCTGAGCTTTGTCTCTGCCACATATTATTTGTTTCTTTTCAATTTTAAAGGATTTTTTTTCAAAAGGAGTCAAGAAAGTTTAGTGTATTTCTCACATGATTAAAGTCTTCCCTTTAATCAAAACTGCTTCTGACCTTAGTAAGTAAGAACTGACTTGGACTTAAGGAGTCCTTTGAGGGTTAGTGATCTTTGGAGAACTACATCTGGCTTTAAAACGTTAAAACTTCCCTTTCATCCATCTAAAACACTTACAGCAATGAGCAGTATTACTGCCCTTTACCGTATTAATAGCGGTAGTAAGTGGAGTCAGACTTTACCGAAGGTGTTATTAAATATTCCTTCTCCAGGAAGTCTTTAATTGAAAATGGAAACAGCCTCATTCAACTGTTGGACGCGGCTAAAATGTCCATTGCATGAAGAAAACCCATTCCACGAAGATCATATTGATATCTTCTGGTTCAAACCCTAAGCAAATTGGCTCTCAAGATATCTTATGTTTGTTAATATGGCAGCCTGTATACTATAGAAAAGAGACTTCTATGGCCTAAGAAAAAAATAAGCCTATGTGCTTGCTACTTTTCTGCTTAATTGCCTATTTGACTTAATAGTGCTTTTTAACAGCAAATTTATAAACCCTCTTATAGCAGTCAGTCTCTCTCTCTCTCTCTCTTTTTTTTTTTTTTTTTAGTATCCTGAAACACAGGGAGGAAAAAAGCTAATTTTCACAATTAGTCAAAAGCAACAAAACTTCCTAAGACATTAAATGTAGAGATAATGTACTTAAACTCAGTATCCTTGCTTTGGGAATAAGGGAGACAAATCAAAAGGGCGGCTAAAAGAATAAAATTACTGTAGGGAGCATGCCACTCCATGCCAGCAGCACAATGCTTACTTCTCTTGAAGTGTTTTATAGCGAGTGAGTAAGTGTGATATAAAAGTTGATGGAATTTACTTGGATTTCTAAAGAAGTTTTGACAAAGTCAACTATTTTTAATTTCAAAGGTTTCTTTTTTGATGTTTTTTTTTTTGCTGTTGTTGTTTTTCAGGAAATTAAACAGTGGCATAAGAGCAAAGGCCTTTACCTGAAAAAAATAAATGGTTGATAGAGAGGAACAGAAAGGGGCATAAATCATGGAGGGAAGCCCGTGATGGAGTTCTCAGGGCTGGGCTCAGTTGTTCTGCACATTCACACGAGGCAGTATGATTTAAGGTATGGGAAGTCTGGAGGGGGTGAAGGCGGATTGAAACAGTTTATGACTAAGTTCCCTGAAGAGAAAATAGTTGGCAGCTGAGGAGGTGCTGGGGGAGGTCTGATATATGTTTGTTCTGTCCCACTGAACGTCCTTCTGTAGGGTGCCCATTGGAAATATGGCACTTGGCCAAGCAGATCTTAGGTCTGCTGCAGTATATTCATATTCTAAAAATGATTTTCACTGCCCTGTATGGCAATTCTGACACAATTGTCCCATAAATTTTGTTGTCTGCTTCTCGTATATAAACTGCTTTCCTCCAAAATGCTCTGAAAACTTCTCAGCCTCCTCCTATATGTGGTAGGACTGGAAAGTATTTAGCAGCTCCCAAGAGCTGCTTAGCTATTTGCAACCTCAGACTCTGAGCTTGTGACAATGAGAAAATTGAATAAAAATATATTCAGAAATGATTTTTATTTTATTTGCTTAATCTAAAACATTTCCCACTATTGCTGTATTACATATTTGAACACAGTTGCTTAAAAGCAAATCACACTAACCACAAGTTATTCCAAATTGAGTTATTGGTGCTTGTACTGAGAGAGGTTTTTTGCAGCGTGCATTTCCTATTCATGTTAATGGACTGCAAACCTGCACTTTTCCTTGCTTCCATTTCTCTGATTATGGCAAATGTGAGTGCTCTGGAGGTGGTGTTTGAAAGGAAAGTTTGTGGCCACAGCTGTAAGTTTTAATTATTCCAGTACAATATACACACATTAGAATTCATACTTTGCCTGATTGATTACAAAGGTTCACCCAAGAAGGCCTTTGTTTGTGTAGTGAGAAGTTCTTCAGTCATCAGTAAAGCTCTTTCTGCATCTTGTCATCTAACGTGCTGTCAAAAGACCTGTTCTTTATATGTGTTCTATCAAACTGTTGAATTTAGGCTGCTTTCAAATATTCCAACACTGTAACATCTTTACCTTTTTTGAACAAACTTGGGTGACTTGAAAGAGAACAAGTGCCTTATAAAAATGTCAACAGACTAAATTTAGTGCTTTTACTTGCACCCAGCATGGATTCTGATGAGGTTATTTGGTAAAGGACTAAGACCCCAGCTTAGCAGTACCTCACCACAATGTGAATTCAAAGTGTTCAGTTCAAGATGGGGTGCTAACAAGGATCACAGAGGATGTGATCTGTTCCTGGAAATCATTTCCAAAATGCACTGAGGGGTACATAGCTTCTCATGCAACCAAGGGTGCTTCTGCATAGATGTAGTACCAGCCCCAAGCAGCAAGAACAAAAACAAGTAGCAGCAGTAGTTGTGTTAAGAAAGGAGCTCAAAGTTGTGTAAACTTCCTTGAATTTAGTTGCCAGGCATAGTCCTAAGATGGTGGTGCACCCTATTTGTGGAGGAGGGCTGGAGAGGGGTCAGTGAGGTTTCAGGCATTTTCAAAGGACTCCTACCCCCTGTACATCCCGTGCATCTCCTATCCCTCACAGCCTCAAGAATCCCTAGGTTTTTGAGACATATCTCTAGATGATTTTAGACCATCATGGGGTAAAAAAACAATTCTGGGCCAGGCCCAGACCCTGCACAGACACATGGCACTTGTGCATAGCATATGTGCCAGGAAAAGTGACATGTCCTCTTCATGCATCCTGCAATTATTTTTCTCCTCTGTACCCCAGCAGTGTTTTCCTGGATATGACTATGACTCTTCATCTTTACCTCAGTTTTCCCTGATAGCTCCTATTCCTTCTCCTATTTCTTCTTTCTCTTTGCACCTTATACTGCTGGGAATGGAGAGGCAAATGCACTAATTGGCTGGGTAGAGTCTATTGGATACCCCAGGGTTTATCTTGCTTTGTATCCACCTGTGAAAGTCTTGGCTTTCTCTTGAGTAAAGTGCTTGAGCTGGTAACCTCTGGGAATATTTGAAAGCACTCAGGATGAGCATCTGGACACTGCATATAGTGCTAAGTGGATTCAAAGATGTCCAGGACTCACCCTGAATAAGAGCATTTCAAATTTTATTTTTCATTCACAGGAAAGGCAAGCAAGTGGTCCCATCCTTTCATTCCTCAGAAACAAGTGCTCTTCCTACCAACTCCATGGCCTGGGAGCAGCCATATTCGGATATTGGTCCCTACTCTTCCTCTTTTTCTAGCAGGTCACATAGCCTGAAATACTTCAGTGTTTTTCTCCTGGTGACTGAAGAGCAGGGCAAACCGCCATCTACTCACCAATCTTCTTCCACTCTCCCCTACCCTCAAATCATAGGTTCAGTGGAAAGACACCATTTATCCCTCTTCTCCCATGCCTTTCCCTAGCACAAGGCAACAGAGGGGAAGGTCTAGAAGGAGCAGAGCTATCCCCTCTGGCACCTAAAACTGGTAAAATATTATTCCTTCTACGCTGCCTCCTTGTGAACTTGCAGCTGTAATGTCATCTCTCTCCCAGTACTTCATCTGCTGTCGCTCACAGAAGCCAGCGACACAAGCACGATGGAAGGTTTGGTGGAGGCAGAGGCCAAGTTTCTCACAAGCTAGAGCACTGTGGCAGGCTTTTCTCTATCCATTTTCCTCTCCTGCTATTGGGGCTATGTGCTAAGAGCACACTCTGTTTGTGACTGAGAAGGGAAGTTGTTTCTTGATGGACCAACACTCCCTTAACCTTAGACTTCCCTTTTGAGACTTCAACCCCTTCCTAAAGGGCCATGGGGAAGTAAAATCAAATACTGACAGATACAGTGCAACAATTCTTAACTAGTGCAGGGAAGGCTTGGCAAACAAAGCCTGGTCACCGTTATAGCACAGTAATGTGTCCATTGCTCATTTATTTGTGTGACTCGTTTGAGTGATGTGATAACACTTCAGGGTGCTATAACAAGTGGAAAGGTTAATATCGCAATGAGTCACCAGCATAAGACCTCACTGCAAATGAGACACTGTGCAGGAGCCCTGGGTTTCCAGATAAGCAAAAGGGATTACTGAGGTTCAGCTACATGTCTTATGCTAAAGTCTTTACTGAGTTAATGTAGTGAACGTAATGCCAGTATAGTGGAGACTATCTCAGCCCAGTAGTTTCATTTTAAGGCAAACAAGCTCCCCGTGGAGAGATCAGAAAACTACTTCTTTGGAATTTAATTAACATTGGAACATGTGAGATTATACGCTGCATAAAAGCTAGCCATCATGATTCACATCAAGAAAGAAATTCTGCACAATTTAGTGGGCAAAAAACTAAAGATTCAAGATGACAAATCTACCCTGTTTTTCTTGGGAAAAAAGAGGATTATATTTATTCTTTCTTACTATTAATGTGGCACCATAAATATGTAAGCAGCTTAAAAGAGGGGATACTAAAACCTTGAATACTGGAACAAGCTTTTATCTATATATGCCCACCAACAAGTGTGCTAGATTGTCTCTATGAGTGGCACAGGCCCTCTCCATTCTCAACATGTAAAATCCTAATGTAAAACTATCTCCTGAAACCGTTGCCAATTTACCTATATATTCCTTCCAACAGAACACTTATGGGCAGTTTTGAGTCACAGACTGATTACATTTAAGTCACTACATATTAATAATCCTTCAACCTGGAAGAAGCTCCTTTATTTAGCTTTTAAATATAAGAGCTGCTTCCAGGTTGAAGGATTATTAATATAAAAATTATACTTTTTGCATAGTTCTTTCCACCCTCAGCCATCCACAGCACTTTATAAATTAAAAGCAGGCTTCTGTATGAAACCAACAACTGGACACTTTTTGTGGAACTGAGCACCTGTGCCTGGGTCATATATGGATTTATGTCAGTGTCCCAGAGCAGACTAAATTCTCTATTGCTTTATTTAGCCCCAGTTTTTCTAGCAATAGTCTAAATAATTTCTCTTTCCATTTAGTGTGAAGTATTCTTACAATATTTTCTAATTCCATTATCCTAGCACTCACTAAGAATTCAAGCTGTGGAAGACGCCTTTACAGACAAGGATATCCCAAGAAATCATTGAGTTGGCACTTATCTTCAAACTTCTTTCAGGTCTGAGATGGCTAGATGAACTTTTCAAACCTTGGCCCATCCATTTCAGTGAATACATCATTAATTGGCTTACACCTTGTAATGTGGCCCCTTTAAATGTTTTTAGAAGTCATTGGAGCAACTTCTGAGTGCTATTTAGCAATTCAGTAAACAACATTTAACTATCTTAGTGGGGAACACTCTTTCAAGCCCTATAATCATCAAGTCTAGCTTCACATGTTTAATTAGTTTAAGCCACAATTCCTTGGTGATGCGATCCTGGCTGGGTTCATGGGTAGGACTGCATTATGAAAATGCCTTCTGCAAAATGCTTTGTGTTAGAAGGGAATGTAGCAATGAGAACTGCATGCCCATCTTTCCTGAGGAATTTCATACTAAAACGGACTTGTGGAATGAAGTCTTTTTTCCCACTTTTCTCAAAAAAAAAAAAAAATGTACCTCTGAGTGGGTCATCTAGGCAAAAGGCCTGCCACATGCTGTGTGTAATGAACCCATCAGTCTCACAGAGGCTACGTTTTGCCCAAGGACACTGGGCTCTTTCTGAGACTGCCTGACACTCAGGGTGCTCATCACCACTGACACTCGCCACCGCTCCCCAGCACTCAGGCTGCATGTGAAAAGCAATAAAAACGAGCAAACAAAGCCTTCCTCGGAGCCACTTGGGAGTTTGAGCTGTGTGGCAAACGCAGCTTAACTGCAGGCTAGACACAAATTCGGGGACGGTTATTGTCTGAAGCATGTCAGCAAGTCAAAGACTTGCTTCATGCTCTAAGAGGTGGGGCTGTAGAGCAATAGCTAGACACAAGCTTGGACCAAGAGGCAAGGGTTTTTTTTTTTTTTTTTTCCCCACAGGATATGACTACGAGGGGTTGCATGTTGTGTACTTGATATTTTTATAAAGATTCTCCAAGGACCAGTTATACCCAGGGTCACATTAAGATTTTTAGACATCTTCAGACTTCTTCAGACTTCAGACTTCTTCAGAAAGAAGAGGATCATGAGTTGGTTGAAGTCTGTATGGACACTATAACACAATTTTCATATGAACCCTGGAAGGTCCTACATGTGCAGAGTAGAGAAGAGGCAGAAGGTCTTCAGGTGCCTCTACATCCCATAAAGTGTATGGCAGCTCTGACTGGAAGGAGAAGAGCAGCTTTTGGAATAACATAGCAGTTTCTCACACAAAGATGGATAGGAAAGGATACGTCCAAGTCCAAATCCAGAAGTCTGCCTGGAAAGCAGGCACCCACGCAGACTGGAGCTCCAGCAGTCCTCAGCACTGAACGAGAAGACTCTTCGCAGGCTGCCTTGTGAAGATTGCTGCCTTTTCCTAGGGTTTTGTGTGTGTGTGTGCTGGTGAAGCAATATGTACAGGCAGTGGCCAACCTTGTACTGCCCTCTTATGCAGCCTTAAAGGGGTTATTGCTCCACTGCTCATCTCTGCCTGATACTATGCAAGCATATGTGACCATGGGTCACATCCCACCTCCCAGGATTTCTAGGCCATTAGGCCAGGACTCTCACCCAGCTGGATCACCATATCCTCATGGAGAGATCCCAGGGATCCTTCCTCCACTCTGTTCCTGCCCCTCCTCCAAACCTCATGGCTCCCAGAGGGCCCTGAGAGAACGATCTGGTCTCAGCACTCAGTACTGTGCTAGAAGACCACCTCCAGCTGCTGAATGAAATGCTTGCCCCAACCGAGACCCTATCAGAGTATTCCAGCTTGTCCCCATGTTTGGCTGATGCACCACAGCCTAAATAGCTCAGCAGGGCAGTACACAAGGAGGACACAAACCCCATCATCTCATTTCAACAGGTCACAGCTCTTGATTGCATGTAAAGCTTATAAACACAGCGTAGCTCTTTCAGTAACGTCTGCCAGCGTGCGGGTCTCCCCTGTAAAATATTTCTGGCGTAAACGTATTGGCTTTGTGATATAGACGGTCCATCAGCCAGGTGGGCATGGTCCGGGGCTCAGCCCTGCCTCCTGGCAGATCCCAGCTGCTTTTCCTGTCCCACCACTCCGGGGCTTTGGATTGCCAAGGAGCAGAGCTGGTTCTCTCCCAGGCTCCTGCACGTGCTGGATACCACACACAGGAAAGAGGGGTGAGCCACAAGCCTGGCGTCTCACTATCGCACCTCGTTAGGAACACTCATATTTAATTTTATGGCCATCTCAGCGAAGACTTCTTAAAAAAAGAAGCAGTTCACACCATCTCAGAGGTAGCATCTCAGTAGCTGCGCTCTTGTGAGATTGAAAAACATTTCTAGGGATTTTGCTGGATCATATTTAGAAAGGAGCATTCCTGCCTCATCCTTCTCTGCTTCTGTATACAGTTGCAGTTTAGTGCCATATTTTAGGCTCAGGTGCACTTTGTTGCTCACATTTTCTAGCTAGTCTTTGGATGTTTTACCTGTTCATGGGCAATTACTGCCCAGTTCCTCTCTTCAGCAGTCATTTATTATGCATGTAGCAAAATGCATAAATGCATCAGTCAAACTATGGGCTACACTTAAGAACATATGCCTGAAGGCCAAAGAGTATTTTAGCTGGAAATCTGAAATGTGGGACAGAAGAAAACTTTTTTTTTTCCTACAAGGACCAGGACCACTGGGCATTTATTTTTCTTTTATTTGCATACTTGCTTCAAGTGAAGAGTGTTCTGCCCAAACCACATTTTTCCCCTATTTTAGCCACAAACTGATATTTCCATTATCCACCCAGTTGTATCCAAACATCCCAAGCATCCTGGAAGAGGGATGCCAATGGACAGCGGGTCCCTCTTCGATGAGATGTCATTTCAGCAATACAGAGAAACTCCCTCCTTCCTTGTGGTCAGTTGTTTACGTAAATAAGCGTGAATTAGTTTGGGAAGCACCCTCTGGAGTTTGGACCTTTCCACCCATCTAAAAGTATTATATTTTTTTTTCAGTAATTTGAGACTGTGAGGTTCTTTGCACTCCCAAACTAATAGCAGAAATATGCCATTTACACCAATTAAGCATTTGACTTAATGTTTTTATATAGTTGATTTGTTGCAGAATTTATAGCCGAATAGCCATGTTCTGCTTTCATTTAAACTCATGTAACCCCATTTAATGGATATGAGAGCACAATTCCTTTTTTTTTTTCCTTTAATTATGTATTGCAAATATTCTAACTGCAGACTCATCCACACTCCTGTTTTTTTTTTTGGTTTGCTTCTGTCTTGCTTTCTCTGTTGCAGAACTTACTGGTTCCGAGTGTGTCGTAGGAGAAATGTATACCATATACAGCATACAATGTTGCAGTGGTAAATCCCAGCCCAAGTAGCATTATACTCTGAGCACTGTTTTAAATATAGGTTTAAGGAGACGTGCAGACAGCTGAGCTGGGGCAAGCGCCACATCCATGGATGTCAGTGTCTTCCCTTCCCTCTGCTTCCCCCAGCAGATGCCTGCGGAGGGCGAGGAGAACAGAGCAAGCCTGCAGTGATATTTTCCCAGAATAATCTCTTAGCCTCCAGCAATTTGCACTTCCCAAGGCAAGGATGGCATCTCAGTGAAGAAGAAATCACTCCAGCTATTTCCAAGGCCTTTAAACAAATAAGAGCTCACCAATAGGAGGTAACTGCTTAGAAAACAAGAAATGAGGTTCCGCGATGGGTTTTCTATATCTCATCTGCCTTCAGCGTTTGTTTCCAGGAGAAATGATGGGAGCGATGCAAAAGAAACAGCGGCGGGGCCGAAGGGCTGCGGATCCGCCGCGAGAGGGGGCTCGAGGCACGCGGGCTGCGGAGCCGCCCCCGCGCAAGCGGCGCGAGGACACGCGGAGCCTCCGCGCGGCGGAACTGCCCGCCGAGAGGACACGGGGACACGCAGATACACGGACACACACGCGCAGTCACGGGCACGCAGACATACGGACACACAGATACACAAATACACAGACACACGGACACACAGACACACGGACATACAGACACATGGGCACACAGATACATGGGCACACAGACACCTGGACACACAGATGCACAGGCACGCGGACACACGGACACACGGACATACAGACACATGGACACAGATACACGGACACACAGACACACTGATACGTGGACACACAGACATACAGACACATGGACACACAGATACACAGATACGCAGACACACAGACACAGTGAGACATGGACACACGGACATACAGACACACCGATATGCAGACACACAGTCACATGGACACAGATACAAGGGGCACCTGGACACACAGACACACGGATGCAGATATGTGAACAGACAGACACACGGACACACAGATACATGAACACACAGACACACAGTCACAGGGACATAGACACATGGGCACCCGGGCACACAGACACACAGACAGATGAGTGCACAGATACATGGATACACAGACACACGGACACACAGACACACGGACATACAGACAGGGACACACAGATACATGGGCACACAGACACCTGGACACACAGATGCACAGGCACACAGGCACACGGACACACGGACATACAGACACATGGACACAGATACACGGACACACAGACACACTGATACGTGGACACACAGACATACAGACACATGGACACACAGATACACAGATACGCAGACACACAGACACAGTGAGACATGGACACACGGACATACAGACACACAGATATGCAGACACACAGACACACAGTCACATGGACACAGATACAAGGGGCACCTGGACACACAGACACATGGATGCGCAGATAGGCGGACATACAGACACGCAGACACACGGACACGCAGATACATGAACACACAGACACACAGTCACAGGGACATAGACACATGGGCACCCGGGCACACAGACACACAGACAGATGAGTGCACAGATACATGGATACACAGACACACGGACACATGGACATGTAGATACGCGATCACACAGTCACATGGGCACCCGCACACACAGACACATGGATGCGCAGATAGGCGGACATACAGACACGCAGACACACGGACACGCAGATACGTGGACACACAGACACATGGACATAGACACACGGGCACACAAACACAGAGACACATGGACGCACAGATACGTGGACACACAGACACATGGGCACATGGACACACAGATACAGATACACAGACACACAGATGCACAGACGCACACGCACACACCATCATGTGTTGCCTGCCCCAAATACACACTTGCTGCTTTAAGGTTAAGATAGAGAGCCTTGGTGAGGGTCAAGCTGGGAGCAAGTCCTGAGGAGCTCGATCTCCAGCTGCTGAGAACTGCAGTGAACAGTAATGCAGACACGAGCCTCAGATGTTTGTCAGGGTGCCCTAACCACTGTGCTGCACTCACCAGTGCAGACCTGGGGAAACTGGTGTCTTTTGGGGAGCTCCATAGCATAAAAATAGCAGCCCCTGATTTTGTAGGTAAGGGGAGAGACAGTGTGAAAGGAAATTCCTGGATAAATAGCTTTTTTTGTGCATGACTAAAATTATGGCAAGTAGTTGTTGACTCTGCCCCTAGCCAGCCTGCAGCCCTCCAGCTAGTTTGAGGAGTGTCATTTTGACAATAAAAAGCAAGAAACTGAGATAACACTAATTTCTCTCTTGCATTTCACCTGGTTCCCACACTCTCAGGTTGAATTTCCAGCCTAGTACCGGGGGGAAGTAGAACTAAGAGGTATTACGGTACCTCTGGATAAGCACTACCTGTGAGCAGCCTGCCTAAGAGCATCAGTGGTCACACAGGACCCAGGCTGGCCCCCAGGGATGGGCAGGCACTGCTTAGTTCCAGTTCCTCCTGTTACGGAGGAGAAAATCTTCATTTCTCCCATTTTTGCCTCGGCAGCAGCTGCTGAACACACTGCTGTGGCATGTCCTGCATGGTTATCCCATGGCAGTGAAATGTGGGATATCTTTGAGAAGATGGGCAGAGTTTCAACTCCACACATGCAAAGACAAGTGCAAGGGGCTGCTGGCAGTCTCCACCTCACCATGCCCGAATCAGACCACTGCTTTCTCCCAAAAGACCCCTGAGAACGGACACACTCCTGTCTGCCCCAAGATGGTGAATTAAACCATTCATCTGAAACACAAACACCCCACAGTAAAAAAAACTTCAGGAGCTGGATTCAAAAGCATGAGGTATTTCCAGGCACTTGCTGGAAGAAGTGAGAAACATGAGCAACAGGCAACCGTTTGCACATCTTTCTGCCAGCTCACAGGGTTGAGGGCACATACCCACACACAGGGACAGTGCAGATGTTCCTGATACTCTTAAAGGATGAAGAATTCATAATCCTACCAGTAGATTGCATTCACACATATAGCTACATAAATACTATTGTGGTACTTACATTTTTCCAAGATAGAAGTATGGAGAAAGGCTTTCCTTTGCATAGCCCCTCCTCTCACTTTGCAAGATGCCAACACACCCCAGTGAGTGCATCCATTCCAGTGCTCGACTCCTCCTTTCGCTTGTGCCGAGATTTTGTTTGCTCATGAAATCTTGACCCCTTAGTGATCATGTCTGTGCTGTCTATGCTGTTCCGCACCTGCAGTGTGAGCAAAGCTTATTTTTATTCCTCCAATTCTGCAGGGATAGTGGCCACAGAAGATCATCCACAAAGCAGCAAGGATGCAAGACACAGGGCATGGTCAGTCATGGGAGAGCCCATCTAGAAGGAGACCCTCTTTCTTCAATACCTTTAGAGCAGCACCTATATGGGAGAGAGCAGACAGCACCACCAATGATGCAAGCAGGTGAACTCTCAGACCAACACAGCAGGAAAACTTGTCCAGGCTTTTTAAGTTCGTGTACCGACAAATTCAGAAAATCCCTGATTAGAAAAGTTTTGCTTTGGTGCACAGAAATGCACCTACTTTTCTCTCCAGATTTTTTTCTCAAGCATAAGTAAAGACTCAATCACCAGAAATACTTAAGCTTCTGCATAAAACGTTCTTTGGGGAAAAATATATATACGGTGTAGACAAACGACTATCAGGTCAACGCTTTTAACACTTGAGTTGCAGCTTGAAATAATGTTATTAGAAAGTGACTGGGAAGAGCTTCAGACATGTTAAAGAGAAATATTTTTCTGGCGTTTTCAAAGGAGGATTTCTGTGAGATCTCTCTATCGGGCGCATTTATAAGCTGGGGGGTGTGACCTTGGGGCCAGGCCTGTCCAAGGAAAAGAGGAGCTCTGTGAATCCCGCTGCATTGCCAGCCTTGGCCGGCCTGGAAGTGCTTTATGGCCCCATTTAGTGGTGATTGCTGCAGCAGGGGTGCCACAACCCTACATATGCACTGCAATCTCTATCGATTAATATTTGCAAAGCAGTCAGGCAGCCCCAGCGACCAGGTACTCCATTAAAACAAAAAGACAGAAAAAAAAAAAAACAGTTGTAAACCAGCAAATTCATTTCAAATGATATTTTAACTTAAGCTCCAACCGGCTGATTGTAAATTCAGTAAGTTTGGGGTTTGCTCAGAACTGAAACACTCGGATTAAACCTGTAGTGACTTATTCACCTCATACTAAATGCATTAAATGTAATGTCCTTACTGTGTTGGGAATCTGGTTTATGTGGGCTTTTTTTTCCCCTTCATCAGTTCCATTGTCACCCCTGCCTCAGGTGAATTTTATAAATAAAGGAGAATATTGAAAGTAATATTTATTGAGCCCTTTCACTGGATTTCCTGTAGCATATTTGTGAGCTTTAGAATATTTTCAAAAGTCAGAAAAATATTTCATTTTCCTGTATATTTTTTTCATTAACTACACTATTTGCCTGTCCCAGATGTGCAGATTCCACTGGCACTAGAGGTGTTCTGATTATTCCCTTTGTTTATGGTATTAGAGGTAGATTATTGTTGATCTTATTCTTATTTGTAACATGTTTGCCTCACTAGGACAGTAATTGTGTCAAGCAAGTTGGAGTCCAATCTGCGAAGCTGAATGTTCAGAACTGCAGAAGAAAGGCTCCAATTTTTCAAGCAGCAGGCGTATTACTCCTCCACTTGGATTATTAAATTCTAATTATAGCCTGTTGATCCAGTTACAATGTTGTTTGTAAATCTAAATACAGTTCTCTAAAGCCTTCACTGATATGCATTTTATTTCTTAACCTGTTGATGCTTAGTTAAAAAAAATACCAGTTTGCCTAATGCAGCAGGTGGAGGTTAGCTCCTGATCAAGCTCTCCTTTGCACACAGTTATGGACGAGTGCTTATCAGTACAGGTAACCAGAACAACAGTGGCCAATGTATTTCATGTGATGCTCGGTACCTATGGACTCACCTGTGCTGGGATCCAGGAGGGATTTTCCCTTGAGTGGTATTGGCAAGGACTGGTGGCCTTTTGGGAGAGAACAAGGAGAGGATTTTTGTTCTCTGCTGTGTGGGCAGTGGCTCAGGCTCTTCTGAGAAACTCACCTCAGCAATTCCCTGTTACAACAGGGAAAGCTGGGAATGAAGGGATGAAGGGACAGCAGCGCCTTTCGTCTCTTCTGCTCTTTTCCTATGATGTTTAGTGAGGGTTGGCCTCTTTTACAAGAGAGTTTTAGCTCATCACACCACATTAGAAGGTGTATTGTGGGGTGCGTTGTGTGTGCAGTACATGGATTGAGTCCAGGTCCAGGGAATAACCCAAGGGGTGGTCTGCAATGGCCAGGAAGTGTCTTCATACCCCTTCCAGCCTTTCTCTTTCCTCTGTCCTTTTGAAATTTAAATGGAAAGAAAAAATAGCTGCATGAGCCAAGTGTGAGCCCTGATAGCAGGAAATGCTGCATTTCAGATGTGCTAAAATCCCCTCTCTGTAGCTCTATGCCCTTGGCATACCCAAGCATCTTCCCTTGCTTATCAGAGTAAAGGAGTGGTTCATATGTAAGAAAACCTAACGCCTGATGATTCCATTCTCTGAGTCCATCCCGACCCATCTTCTTCCAAGCCCTCTTTAAGCTCCAGAACACTTTTGTGCTCACACCTCTCATAGACACTCCTGGCAGAGGCTTTCCGATGGCACCAGCCAGGTTTCACATGCACTGGATGAGGAGGGACAGCGCCGGGCATGGGTAGTCCCCCGTAAGCATCCAGGTGAGCACCAACCAGCATGGGGACAGTCCTGGGGCCAGGTGGAGCTCCATGCAGGAGAGCATGGTGACACATCAAGAGAGTGCAAAGAACGAGGGTGAAGTAGCCCAGCTCCTCCCTTCATCCCTGTCATTCAAAATCCACTGGGGAGGAAAAGGAGCTCCTCATCCTTTGAGTGAACGATGGGAAAGGTCCACGAGAGATTTCCCACTAAAGCGTGTGCTCAGCAGGTGCTTTGGGCACAGGTGTCCGAGCACACTGGCGGCCACAGGAGGTGCCACCCCTCTCAGGTGATCTTCTCCCACGAGCCTGACAAAGTCACCAGCCAAGGGTGATCCTGCCGTCTCCCTGCAAACAGCACCCGAGGTTGCAGCTTCGTCTGAGCAAACGGGGGACACGCAGCGTGATAAATACTGAAGGCAGCGGGACACCTCGATGCTGTGGTGGGGTTAGTGCGACGGTGGGCAGGACCTTCACACACACACGCGTCCTCGGCCCCTGCACGGGGAGAATGGGGCTCCGTCTCCTGGAGGCTGCGACCGCATCTCCCCAACGGAGGAAAACGAAGGAAACTCCCATCTCCGGGCAGCCAAAGCAGCCCCCCCGCCACGCACGTGCTACCCCGGCGGGAGGGCTGGGTGCCGGGGGCGGAATTTGCCGTCTCTGCTGCGCGGAGCAGGCAGCAAATCCAGCCTTCCAGTGGGGCGGAGTGCGGCGCGGTGCCCTGGGTGCTGGGGGCAGCCGGAGAGCCAGATTTTACCCCAAGGGTCGGTTAGGGGATCTCTGTGGGTTTTCACCCCGCTTATTCCCCCCCAAGGGCCCCTTCTCCTCTTCCTCCTCCCGATAGGAGCTGCGAGCAACTAGACACCTTTGGAGCCCGATCGAGAGACTTGCCATGCCTGGCTCGGAACCGCAGCACTCGCAAGGCTCCAAAGATCTCTCCGAGCCCGAGGGGAAGGATTTAAACCCGCTGGATTTTGTACTGTCGCCTTGTCCCCCCACCTCTCCCCTCTACTGCTCCTAGGGAGAGAAAGTACCAGTGCCGCCCCAGCCTGTACCCTGGGGCTGATCAGTAGCCCCCGTGCTCGCCCCAGAGGAGCCGGACACGCCGGGGGCGAGTGGCACTTGCGGGTTCGCCCCACTCCGAGCGGGGCTTGCGGGGATCCCCCATCCGAAGGGGCGCTCGATCCAGCGGCGCCCCGGGGCCCTGCAGCCCCCTCGCCCTCCCGAGCAGCCCGTCCCGTCGCGGTCTCTGGGGGCTGGAAAAAGGGGCAAGGGGGGCGGTTTTCCCTCTCTTTCGGCGTTGCTGTTTTTCTTTTTTTAGCAAGTGCTATCCCCGCAGGCAGCGAGAAGAGGCGCGGGGCCGGCTACAGGCGGCTTCGGCGACAGCGGCCCCGAGGGCGCGTCACGGAAAAAGTCACAAATCCGCCTTAGGTACCTGCAGACCCTCCGTTAGCCCCGCTGCACGGGTTCGCTTCGCGGGGGAGAGGCAAGGTGATGCTCTTCCGAAAGAGAGTTGAGCTCTGGCTTCCTGGGCGTGCGCTGGGTGCCGGAGAGAGGGAAAAGCCGCAATTTAGCGTCTCTCGGGCAGGAAACGAGGGCTTTAAACAGCTTTTCCAAAGCGGCTCAAGCCATTCGGAAGATAACTCATAGGATCGCCGAGGCTCCGGTCTGAGATTCCCAGCTCCGGTCCCGACTCCAGCCCCGGCTCCGGTTCGGGCTCGGCACCGTCCCAGAGCCTCGGCGGCCGCGGCAGCCCTGGAGCCAAAACGCTTTCCAGATCGATCTCGTAGATTGGCACAAAGGAAATATTTGTAATATTGCATCGCTCACTTTGATTCGCTGCATTAGATTCTAACTCTAATGAGAGGCGGAAAAAAGCCTTTTCCGTTCGGTTTTTCTCATGCTGCGTTCACTGTGCTGTTGTGTCAAGCAAAGACCATCGGAGATAGGAAAAAAAAAAAACTCTTTTGCAGACAGATAAAAATAAAAAATCAATGGATCCCGCTTTTGAGACACAACCCCTGGTCCCTCCTTCTCAAAAAGACAAATGTAGATTTTGCAAAAACGCGTCTCTGTTAAAAACGATCAGCCCGCTACAGAGAGATTTTAAAACAACTACTGAATGGTCAAATGATTTTCATTTTGTTAAAAATAAATAAATAAATAACTTCCGCTAAGTTGTTCAATTGCTATTCTACTATTTAATATCAAAATTGTTTTTTAGATGGAGAATAACACTCTCAAAGGACAAAATACTGTTAGCTAAAACAATTTTACTTGTGCATTCACGTGCGAGGCACATTATTGATCCAAGAAAAGTATTTTGGGGGCTAGGAAATCTCTCCAACATTGTCTTTACTCGAAAGAAATTAATTTAACTTTCAGGTGCCAAAGAGCACCCTAAGGCAGTATTTCTCGTTTTCTATACTTTCCCTCCTTGCAGCTCGTTTTTTTTTTTTTTTCTTTCTTTCATTTTAATTCTTCCCTTCCTTTTTTCTTTTCTTTCTTTTTTTTTCTTTCTTTTTTTTTTTCTTCCTGTCTTAAAACCATGACCGCTGTTGACTATAAGGAGATAACGGAAAAATAATAGCCTCTCAGCCTGACATTTCTTGTCTTTTCCTTTCCAGTTTCCCTCTCAGCTGAACAAGCCCCAGGTCTCCGCTCCTCCCCACGGCGCCACAAGCCGCGGTGCGGGCGGTGCTCGGCCGGACCCAGCACCGGGCCCCGGCCGGGAGAGCGAGGAGCCCATCACCGTGCTTCAGGCCGGAGACCCTAATCGCGCTCCATCCTGGGAGGTGGCAAGCACGGGAAGAAAAAAAAAAAAAAAAAGAGGGAGAGAGAGAGAACTTGTGGATTTTGTTCCCCCTTTTGTGTCCGCGCCCTGAATAGAAACCTCCGCGGCCCCCGGATCCTTCGGGGCTGGAGGAGTTTCTTCCTCCGAGTCCTTCCTGGCCCCGGGGGGTCTCTCCCTGCAGCGGCGCCGGGCGCGGGCAGCGCCTCGCCCCGGCGTTGTTATTATTAATATAATTTTTTTCAACTAAGTCCAATTTCCTTGGGCCTAACTCAACCCCGGTGCAAATACAGTTACAAATAACAGGCATCAAGCACCAGTTTCCTAATCAAAGAGCTTTTTTTTTTTTTTTTTTTTTTTTTTTTGCTTTTTTTTCCCCTTAAGAATAGCTCTCCAGCCTTTGATTACTGATTCAGCATGATTCAGGGAGAGGAACGGGTGCATTTGCCCGTGTGTGTATATGGGGGCACTCGAATGACTGTAGGGCATGGAATGAATTTAAACTGGCTATTTATTTCTTATGCGGCAGATATTTAAGCATCCTCTCATTAAAAAAAAAAATAAAAGTAATTTATTTCAAACAGCTGCTCCTTTCTTAAAAAGTCGATAAAAAATGTGTGTGATCTGTTTAATATTTCAATCAGAAACCCGCTTCTGGGCTAGAAGAACCGTGGTCCAACCCAAAGCTCCCCTATGCTGGTTATTCTATGCTGGTTATGGCACCTCCTTTTGCCATCCTAGTTGCACCAAATTAGTTACTGCTCCTCAAGCCTGGACTGAAGAAACAAACTGAGCTCTGTTATATCCGTTTTCCTGGGCATAGACGAGATGATCTTTTTGTGTGGTTAATTCTGAAATGTTTGGCAGCTTGCCCATCAAATCACAAACAGAGCAAAATCCACACAATTTCCCTATTTAATAATTCTTGGACAGGGCATTCTGAACCTGCAGTGGGTATTCATGGCAATAGGCATACAGGAAAAGCCAAGCACTCTGCACTTAATGGAAGATATTTTCCTTCTGAATGAGGAATTTATGCAAAATGTAACTTGATGGGAGGATACTAATTAAACTCCTGTCGCTGTTAATTCAGATTTTCGTTTGTTTATTTGTTTGCCTTTTACATAAGGCAACCAAATCCTCATTTATATCTACTCCTTTTCTATTAAGCAGATGATATGAACCCCTTATTCCTCTTATTCTGAAGAGTGTTACAAGATACGTATGCAAAGATTATGATTCACTCAGACACTAATTAGAGTTACATAAATACCTGAGATGGATTTTTATCAGTTATTACTACATTATTTTATTTTAAGAGGTTAGTTCAACTGTATGACCATGTTTTCAGTATTTTATGACTAATATGCTGCAAGCAACATTTCAGCTAATAACTATAATGGAAATTAGAGAGGAAAATGGTCTATTAGTCTATTTAATCCATCCTCACTCAATAATATTTTCTTACATTTTTCAGTCCAATTTTAAATTTACAAACAATCAATGAGAATTACTCTCCAGTCTAGTGAGGCTGAAGCTCTTGAGGAAGCACAGGGTAGCTCGGAAAGAGAGGATATATAAGAAAAGTTGCTGAAAAAAAGAATTCTGATGGTCAACTATATTTTCTCTCTGTTAGTTTTATTTTAGCCCATAGCTTTAAGTCACGCATCACTCTGACAGCTTAAATATGTGTTCTTTCTTCTTCATCTGTACACCTGTCACCGTGACCCTGCAATACTTCAAATGTCTTTCTCCCCCTCCTCCCTACCCCAAAGGTTAATAAAAGAGTGCAGGTCCAGCCTGGTCCTCATTCCAGACAGGAGGTTGACTACCTAATTATGTCCGAATTCTGCTTTATTTTTCCCATTTAGCACATTGTTGACCTGAAGCATAATCTTGCTTGCATTTTTCTCTTTCTTTAAGGTGATAAGAGAAGTCAGAATTTTCTTTGATTAGAGTCCAGTATTCGTTCAGTGCTGTTTTCTCTATGAAGCCTTTACACCAGATTTAGCCTAAAGAGAACAAATCCACAGTATGGCAGCGTATAGGCAACTTCTGTGCTTGTTTAGTGACATTAATGTCACATTCACTATGTTCTCTGAGCCTGAGGGTACACTTGTACAGAAGTCCTGGACTTGGGGAGTTCCAGTCCCTTTCTCCAACTTCCACATAAACCCCTTTCACTCATCCCCCCAGTGCACCCTGTCTGTATAGGTGGCACAACGCAGATGTAGTAGTGTTCGAGAGGGGGGATCACTGTGTATCTGAGGGAAAAGAACCATTTTCTGTTGACTGTTTTATCCTGTCTGCTTCCTTACGTGGTTACCCAATGCTTGCGCTGCCACCACGGGGCAAACATCCATGGCGACATGCAAGGCTGGGATGAAGCGTGGTGCCCATCCTGCTGCAGCCTGATTTCAATCATCAGGAGAACCTATGGCCTACTTATATCACACACAGGCGTGACATGATGTCGCTTTTCTTGGTGGTCAGAGGACTATGCAAAATCAGGCAAGAAACAAGCCTGTCCCTTGCCCCAAGAAGATGTACTCTGATTAATGACAAGTAATTCTCGGCTGTAGGCTAAACTGAATACACTCCAGTAATTGCCCAAGAAACAATAAAACATAAATGAGACAAAGCATTCATTTACCTCACTTAATTTCTATAACAATGAGAGCAACTGTAATGGACCATTGTTAAAGATCACTATTTCCTGCACTGTAATAAATGTCTCATCTTGCCCTGATGCTTGTTTATTTTGTAGATGTCTCTGCTTTTGCTTTCATGTTTATCTACCAGCAGGACACCATTATCACTTGACAACATTCTGTTCCTTCCCCATTGTCATTACTGCTACAGTGATGTTATATTGCTGTGCTTGGCCTGCATGCTGGAGCTTTCTTATATTGCATTTCCCACTGCTTTTCTGACCTAGACACTGGATGAGGCACAGAGCATAGGTACAGTGTTTAAAAAGCAATGTTTGCACGACATATTAGCAATTCTGTTCCTTTTATTATTACTATGATCAAATCCTCTTTATTGTTGCTGTTTGGAGCACCGCTGAGCAGGAGTTAAGTTTAAACATGTGGGCTCTCCCTGCACTGAAGTCCTGAGATGGATTTGGAGGCTGCCATGGGGGAACTGCACCAGCTTGGCAGCATCTGCAGAGCCAAACGCTGCAGCAGACCAGGAAGAACTTGCAAAAACTTTGAAGCAGACGTTTTCTGTGGGTTTTTCTTTATTATGGAGCAATAGGCAGGGGCAGGACCCTAACCCCAAGGGGCGCCTGTTCTCCATGGGGCCTTGCAGCACCGAAACGGTCGGATATGAACAGACCTGAATAAGTGTGAGAGCAGTGTGGAACCTCAAGCAAAGATCTTTCAAGTCAAAGAGAGAGTATTTACATTGATTTCAAGGGCTTCAGATGAGATTTTTTAACACATTCACATAAAGGATGTTTCATTAAAGAAAATTGTTATTAATTAAGCCTACATTGCCCTGCTGCCCTGCTGTTTTGGTGATCTCAGAGCATCACCTTCAGCCCGGTAACAACCAAGTCCTGTTACGTATCACTCGGCTTCTCATTTCAAGTGCTGTAATCTAATAATCCACCTAACTCTCGCAGCCTTCAGAAATGCACACTGCATTCCCTTTAACGTGCCTATGTCTGTCTTCCCATCTTCTTTTCTATAAAATTCCCACGTGGAGGTATCAAGGTTCTCCTACCACTCTATTTCATTTAAAAATAATTGGATCGTTATTTTCTTTAACAACCAAACTTCCACAGTAAGTAATTTCTAGAGATGTGTCAAGTGGCTCAGCATAAAAGTTAATCTTGGTCTATTGGTGTGTTAGATATGTTTACATCCAATCAGTTACCTCTCCTTAAACAAAAGTGATTTAAAGCCCTTTCTGGAAAGCATGAAAATGATTCCCGCAGCACTTAAGTCTTCAGGGCCACGATCCAACAAAAGCAGGCTTATCTTTAAGCAGTACGAGTAGCCCTGTCAAGTCAATGGGGCTCCAGATGTGTTTAAAGATAAACACGCACTTAAGTGTTTTGCTGTATTGGGACTGGGTATGTTTTATTCGCATTTCATTTCAACGGGAGACTTTGAACATTCTATATTGCAAAAGAGGATTATTCCTGAATATTATATTAGAATACCATTTTTTAAAGAGGGTGGAGGAGGGAAATCCTTGCCTTTAACATATATCCTTAATGATTCACATTAATTGTTTTGAATGTCAGGAGGCCACATGGTATGACCAGTCTTATTTTGGGTTTATGGACAGAAGTGCAGAAGTTCAGTGTTTCACTATAGGCAGGCCACTTCCCATATCTATGCTCCATCTTACCTCTGCAAAAAAAGAAGATCATTAATAATTCCTTCCCCTCATTGCAGGTACCCATGTAATGTTTGGACAGTGGTGTGATAAGAGAAAATGCAGAAATCTTCTTTTATAGAAAAAATAAATATGAAAGAGATGATTGGTGCCAAATCTACTTAGACAAAATATTTTTCTTTGACTTGCCCACATGTCACAGGGATCAAATTAATCAAAGGGACACTTTGCACAAATATTTCTTAACATTTCTGAGAACGAGCCCTATTATCCTCTATGAGTGAGTTCTGACTGGAGCAGTAGCAGCAAAATCATCCTAGTCAATTAAACTAAGCAGGTCAGGCTTCCTATTGCTGCACTGGGAGTGTTTGAGACAACCATCCCTATGGCCCTTCGTATGACTAGGCTTTGGGTTGAACTGCTTTGTTTGGAGACTTATCTTAGCTGCTCCAAAAAAAAAAAAAAAAAAATGCCTGCTATTGCATGTCCTACCTGCCATGCCATAGGCAGGGCTTCAAACACAACTAAAAAACACCCTCTAATGCAAAAGTGTTAGCACCCAGTCATGCATGT
Organism: Tinamus guttatus; assembly: GCF_059628265.1. Classification (NCBI taxonomy): domain Eukaryota; kingdom Metazoa; phylum Chordata; class Aves; order Tinamiformes; family Tinamidae; genus Tinamus; species Tinamus guttatus. Next base: position 5,970,262 of record NW_028288613.1, read on the forward strand.
TCACCCAGATCAGCTGTCTGGGAGGCAATCATGTGGAAGGAAGACTGGTAGATACAGAGGATGTTGCATTTCCAGCTCCCCCTGAGACTTCATTTTTCCTAGAGAAAGAGGCAGCTTTTGGTCTCATCTGATTTTAGCTTCTTCAGTGTCTGTAGCTTATGTAGATGTATCTCAGGTGGACATGGCAAACTCAGTATGGGCCACCAGGACATTTTTACTCTGCAGCTCAAGGTCTCTGATCTCTGTCTGAGCACTGTGTTATTTCTATCACTTTGGCAGTGCCTGAGCAGGCTGCCTCAAAGTGGGCTCACATCCCCCAGCACAAGCTGTGGACAGGGAAATCGCTGAAATGCAAAGACACGTCCCTTCTATTCCTGTTACATTTCAGACAAATTGATATATCCGTAGGAAGGAAAAAAAAAAGGGGGGGTGGTACAAAAAAGATGGGAGGTACATAAAAGTTAGGAATATAATGAAATGAAAAGAAATCCAAATGTGGCATATTCAAGGACTAGTGCCTGAGCTTTCCCATGCAGCTCAGCAAATGACACTAGGTCAGAGAAGGAAGCAAGGATTCCTGTTAAGCAGCCTTCACATAACATAGTGCATGGCCATTCATTATGCTCATACATATATACATATATATTTGCAGTCTAACGAGCAGCAACCAGCCAGTAAGGCATAATCAACTAATTTGAACAGATGAGAGATGCTCTTTTCCCTTTGTGCTAGGATTTCACACACATATACAAAAAGACAACCCAACCCTGCACTCCTCCATGTACTGTCTCCTGTTTTTTCAGTGCCAGCAGGACACTGTGCCGGTCCATTCTGCTGTTGCACATGGAATTTTGCCAGCCTATCTCACATCTTGACATGACACCAGCATTTGGACTCTAAAGATCACAGGGTAAAATATTTGCTATGTAAATGGTAACTGACTTACAGAGACCAAGGTAAACCCCAGTCTATGACAGGCAGGATGAAGATTTAATGGGTTACTCTAACTCCAAGTTCTGTGAAATCTTGCCGATCTTGCCCATTTAGCTCTTTTCAGCAGTTGATATCTCCATTTCCTCTTTGTCATATCTGCTTTGTCAGGAAGCTCGCTGGCTTCTCTATTACTTTGAAAGTCCAAATTTTCTGCTTCTCTCTCTACAACTGTACAGTCATTTGTCCTTTTCTTTCTGAATCAGAGCACCACTCCAAACAACTCTGTGAAGTATAGTCTATTATCCCATTTCTCTGCAAAGCGTTTTTGACTCTTCATGTGTTATGCTCCATATAAAAATAAAACACATTGTGCTGTCTTAATAGCATAATTCTTAAACAGTTATGGCCTCATTCTCCTTCATTCAGGGTGCATAATTCCCATTGACAGTAGTAGGAGCTCTGCCAAAACAAGAATGAATTAGTTTCAGTGATAAAGGAAGACAGTTAGACACTGAAAGGTCCAATTCTGCTCTCTATTAGAAGCAAATGAAGGTGTAACACACACTCACAAATAAAACTAAGACAAAAACTGCATGCAACAGCTTCACATTAACCAAACAGCAGTTTTGCTATTCGAGTTTTCATTGGAATCGACTCTGAGCTGGCTATAATCTGAATAGAGAGCATTTTTAATAACACCAGCAGCACTGCATCTCTGCAGAAAAGCTGAGAATCTGTTCTTGGAGCTGTGCATTTTTCTGAACTGCAAATGATCTCTGCAGCTGGAGCTCTGCTTCACTTGGGTGCTCCTTATTCTTTCCTCAGCTCTTTGAAAACACAGAGCACAGTCCCAAGGCATCTTCCCATGGTCCAGACTTCAAAAGACTTTGCATCACAAAATGTAACTTGCTATACATCATGCTGGGCTCTCCTTCAAGTTTGAGGTCAAATACTAGCCAAAGAGAGCTTGCTCTCCTAACCTAACTGTATACTGGGCATGTCCTGCCCTCTTCTCTTTCCAAAGCCCCAGCTTGCACAGAACTACCAAAGACGCCTCCATGCTGTTGGCAGGAACATCTCTTGGGGCCATTAATCCCTACGCCTTGTCTTCCTCACTAAAAAATGGGATAGAGGGTACTAAACCTAAAGATATCTAATGCTATGTTCTTCAGAATATTGACTGCCATGATCAGCTCTAATCTGATCCTACCCTTCCTACCAAAATGATTCTAGACTTTTCCATCTATTGTAGGTGAATCCTATCAGCTCTGTAATCCTTTTCATTATAATTTCTTGGACATCTTTGGACTCTGCTATATACCTCATGAGACAAAAGGATAAAAAAAGAACACAGAGTTAATGTAGATCCACAGTGAAAATCTGGGTTACCCTGACATTTTTGTCTTTCTGCTCTGTTTTTATTTAATAAATCTAAATGATCTCTCTATTTTTAAGCTGTTGTTGTAGACAGAGGTGAATCAGACACTGATGACTCCTGGTGCTGGTTCTTTTTCCTCAGAGGGTCCTGTAAATTCAAGGCTTCAGATTATTTGAGCTATGTAGCTAATCACTGGTGATGTGCATTACCTTGCAGTTAGACATGTTCAGAGTTGTCTGCTATCGTGATGCTCAGTCTCCCAGTGTGTTTAAATTCATCCAATAAAACAGCAATCATAAAGTAAAGTAACTCTAAATCCACCCACAATCTGCTGCAGTTTTTAACAAATCAAACAACTGCATCGATAGCTGATCTTGTTACATTTTCCAACATTTTTCTTGACAAAGTGTTAGGAAGTATATTGAAATGTTATTTCAGGTGTCAATGTGAAAGATTGCAATATTTCAAGTAGAAAAAAAATCCTTCCAATATCTGAACTATAAATTCAGCCCTAAAGCATCCTGTAAAGGTGGTCACATTTGCCTTTAAAATATGTGCCAAACTTCAAACACTAATAGTTCAAGAGCCTATAAACCAACCTTCTTACAGATGGGATTTAGTCAAAGATAAAGACAAACTTTTCTAAAACAGATTTGATTTTGCTTACGAATTGTTCTATTCATTTCTGTTGAAATTTCCCATTTTCACATGGGAGAAATACTCATTACTAAAGCAAAAAACAGTAACAAAAATCAAAATTTGTGATTTCAAGAAAAGAGTATAGATTACACCTGCTGCCTTGGACCACATCACCTTTGCAAACTGCTCTTGGACTGTTCAGAGCTTCTAGCTTGCTGGCATTTACAAAGGGGATGAATGAGATTGTAAGAGCTTTGGCACCAGCAGTAAAGGTTCATGCACTAACAGTTTTTGAGATGGTAAATACTCATGAATGCTCAAGCAAAGTTGATGAAGCTAATATCCTTGTTAGCAGAGGGCAAAATGAAGGCAAAGGGAGTTTGAGTGTTCAGGTGCTGCTGGTTACAGGAGACAGGGACACAGCTGAGACTGAAACCAGAGAATCTAAGCCTTCAATCTGCTGCCAGGAAATAAATGGTATTTCCTCTTAATTTACAGTTTTCCCTTATGAAAAGAATCATGCCTCACTGTTCCATCTCACCATTGTGCAGACGGCTCACATATGCCATGGGCATGATACAGGCAATGAGGCTTTGCATTAATCTACTGTCCAGATTGATAACTCTAAGGAGCAGCTCATAATGACCAAAATGTGTTTAATCATGATACACATGTGATACTCATGCTCATTATTACTGGCCTCCAGGACAGCACTGCTGATTCCTGCCAATAAACTCAGTCTAGTATCTGAAAGAGACAATACTGCAATTAATGGCAAAGTATGCAGGAAAATTAAGAAGCATCTAGTTCTATATTCTGCATCAGGCTAGTAAGCAGGAGCATAACTGGACAGAAAAGCACAGGAATGTGATAGGTACAAAGAATAACAAATATTTTCTGAGTATGTTACTTTATTTCAAATGGTTGTTCTCTGGATAGGGTCAGCTATTTTAACTGGTTGTCTTGTAGAATGCTTGCTCAGTGAGCAATATAGAAGATACCAGTATGAGGGACATAAAAGAGTTGACGATGCTTATTTGGAAGCTGAGCTATATCCCCACTTGGTATCAATTGATCTATTCTTTCTTTCAAGATGTATTTTTTATGAAGTTGCCTACTTAAAAGATAAAATAAAATTGTCTTACTCTTGCTGTGGCACCTGTCAGAATTCCTGTGCAGTTGTAACACTAATTTCATATAAAACACTCCACATGAGAGACTTTGTGTCCAATACAGAAAGCCGCATGCTGTTGACCAGTGTAGCATGTGAAATACACCTGGGAAATTAGTTCTTGGGAAAAGGGACCTACTATTCTTTCTATGCATGTAGGCTACCTTGAACATGAACACAGCAGCTCTATTTTTCACTTCACCCAGACTATTGATTCAAAGTCCTCAGGCCTTTTTTTCAAAGACAGGGTAAAGCTTCTGGATGAAGACATGGTCTTGTTCTTTAGTGATACATCTCCCTTACACATTTTCTAGCATCACTTCCAGGAGATGGAGCCAATTTCCTCTAGAACAAAGGACCAACTTCTACTACAGGTCTAACACATTCTTTTTACAGTCCCCTGAATACATGAAATTTTCCAGAGTACATCTTATATTTGATGGCATTTTAATCCCTAGGAATGGGAGGAACAGGTTGTTCAAGAACGACACATCTGATATAATGTGATTTAGGAAGTCACTCGTAATTTGTGGTGTTTAGCTCAGCACTGGAACCTGTTTGCAAGAAGAATAAGCTCTGTTGAAGCTCCTGTCTTGGAGAAGACAATCTTTGCAGCACACACGAAGCATTGCTCACTGTGGGTGTAAACCTTCCCTGTTTCTTCTTCATTTGCCTTTCACAATGATCAAGGTGTTGGAATTGGGATAGGAAAGTCTTTGATACTTCAATACATATATATCACTAAAGGAAACAACCATATTTTCTGTTAATTGGCAATAACCAGAAAGATCGAGGCCCAAGACACCAGGTCATTTCCCCTGTGCCGAACATGCACTCAAAATCCAAAATGGCTAGCAGTCAACTGCTGGAAATTCAGAAGCAAATAATCAGAATCAAAACTGATTAGGCAGATTAATGGAAGAAAAATCCATTTACAGACATAAAACACAGAGATACCTCTTCTGATTCAGATTATCTCTTTGCCATGAATTTTTGGCTCAGGGCTGGGAGGATGCTGGGCAGAATGTCTCATTACACTCTCCCCTACTAACCCATAATGGGTTCCTGTCACAGACAGCATACCAGGTTATTAGATATTTAGCCTAATCTACTTTTTTTAAGTCCTTGTGAGTGCTGGACTGGCTCCATTATCCTCTTCAGCTGAGACCTGTAAACTCCCACCACATAAAAATCTATTAGGATGACTCTGTAACGCAGCAATGGCAAAGGGGAGCAATACCAGGCTCCTCAAGCAGATAAAAAGCTTATATTGTACTCTTAAGAAATATTATTTGGATAGGAATACATGTTATATAGTAAATTAAGTAAAGTAAATACAGGTTACTCTTGACAAATTCTTTAACTTCAGACATACGCACTGAAGCTCAATAGCAGCTTAGCATCATTTTCAGATTGCAACAACCAGCTTAATCATATGAGCCCCTAAACAGCACTTGTGACAGAAATATTTCATTCACAAAGAATAGTTTAGGAAGTAATAGCAATAATGATTTTTCCACACCCTTTCAGTAAAAGATTGTAACATAGGGAAAAAATAATGAAAATAATGGTAAGCACTGAAAAACATACTTTTTTTTTCTTAAACCATATGCATTTTTATAATAAGGTGTATCTTTTTCAAGAATTCTTTAATATAAAATAAAATAGTTTGCATCAGCAATAAAGCTGATAAAACTGAAAAGCAGCACAACACATAGCAAAGTACAGTCAGTGAGTATATGTGCAATGTGCTAAGTAATCTTTAAACATTTTTAAGCAAAGGAGATAACAGGGTCTGTCTCTAAATCTTCTTATGTGCCTTAGTGACACATCAACGTAGACTTCAGTGTGTTGAAGCTATGGAGATCCCTGGAGTTATGGCAGTAAGATAGCAACAGTAAGAACCTTTATTTCAAGCCGTGAAAAAAATAATACATACGAATGCTGTATTTTAAGTCTACTAGTAAAAATCAATAAATACCTAAAAATAGGGGAAAAGAGGCTTCTTGACTAATAAAACTAGTGAAAATGTCAACCTCATAGACATCTGAATTCCAAAAGCTCTTCTGGATTTTGCCATTTGTTGCAGATGAGTGGACCTCAATTAAAGTAACAGGGCTACACGGAGATGAAATTGTCTGCTCACTACAAGTTTGCTGCAGGATTAGACTCGTCATTTGAATTTCCAGATCCTCAACAGTACTATGTGTTCATAATGCGTGAAAGAAAATTTAACTGATCTAATAGAGGAAAGCCTTTTTATAGCACGGATTTCTGCGGAAAAAAAAAATGTGATTTGTAATGCTGTCATATAACACACTGCACACAGGACAGAATTCCCCTGGACTTCACTGGTCTTTGGATCAGATCTTTGTTAAAAAAAAAAAAAAGAGGAATATCACACAAATGCAATATTTAATATCATATATTCTGCTTCAAACAGTGTAACTGAGTTCTATAGCTGCATGTTTATTATTATGGCATATATGCCAGACAATAACACAATGAAAAACACAGGGGGAAATGTCATACATACTCCCACACACCTATACAAATATAATTTAATTTTTCTCTCTGTTTCACAGCAGACCTTTTATGGGAATCATTTTGCCTATTCTGTCTAAAAAAAAGGTAACATAAAATGTTTGAAACAGAAATTTGTTTTGTTTAAATGAGTGTGTCCAGGCAGGACTGTCAGTACTTCTTTGCCTATGCATGCATACACGCACACACAATATATATTTTTGTATATCACAGACACAAAGCTTACTCCCTGCTAATTGGGAGCCTTTACTGCAGCTACATGGAGATGTTCTTCCTAATCTCCATTCACTTGTTGCACCTCTGCATGAAATGACTATGTATCTCTTAAATGTACTGTTTTATTAGCATCTCTTTGCACAACAGACATTCACACAACATTGCAAATTCGTGGAAGAAATGAACTCATTCCACCTCTCTCTCCGTCTGCTTAGAGCCTTGCACAGTAGGGCTGGGCTCTATTCAGGGCCTCTGGGTCTGACTGCCATACAAGTAGTAACTAATAACAACAAACCATCAGAGACTGCTGAGCTTCAGCTGCTGTAAGGAGAAATAAATCCTGACCCATATTAGTCTGTACCCAGTTATATGTTTAAATCTATATGGGGGTACAGGACTGATTAAGAACTCAGAGGCACTTTCTCATTCTGAAGCTGAATTTTCAGAGAATAATAGTAAGACTAAAATCTTTTGTGATTAGTGAAAAAGTGATCGAGATTTAAGAACCCATCCAAGATTAAGAAACCAGAAATGTTTGTGAACAGTTTGCTCTTTTGTTTCCTTTTATTTGTTTTTCTTCTCCTTTTCTTATTTTTCTTTTTTCCTTTTCTATCTTATTCTCTTTATCTTTTTCCTTTC